>NC_080594.1:49306741-50506741 GCF_027887145.1 Ammospiza caudacuta
GCTTGTGCCGTGGAAGAAGTCAAGGTTCAGTCTTGACTCATGGATTGTTGCTGCATTTCCCATGAGCTGTACATTGAAGGGTATGGCCTTTGCTCCTGGACTTTGCTTCTACCTCTCTGCTCCTTCCTGGGCTGGTGTTTACCACTGGAGCAGACGTTCAGCAGGAGGAAATAGGCATAGCACATGCATGTGTCTCATTTCTGCTCATCTCATTTGCATCTGAGTGTAGCTCATGATGCTCACCAAGAGATAAAGGCAGTTCAAAATGCAGGTAATTTGTAGAACCAAGAAGCCAACCCTCTAAACTTCCTTCTTAGTTTGGGAAAATTTGAGGGTTTTTTCATTGTCTCAGTACAAGCAGCTCCCCTGTCCCCTCTGCTGAAATGAAGCCTACAGCTCCTTCTTCCTTGGCTTGTTATGACCTGCAGCCATTCAAAACTGCCCAAGTAGAGCTGTCAGAAAATTTGCTGCCACTATGAGTGCATCCAGCGGATAGTGGGGGCCTGGGGACACCCACCTCAGGAGGGTCTGCATGCTCCCAGCACACTGTCTCACTCTCATGGGAATGGTTGTTGTGACTTTTGGGTGCCTGGTCAAAGAGACACTTACACTACAGTGTGAAAACTACCAGAGATTGGATATCTTTGCTGAGAAATGATCTTCTTATCCTGTGAAGCTCTGAGACTTAAAAGAAGTTTGACATATCCTCAAGATATATTGCTGCTTTTCTTGGGAAAAGCACAAAAAAAGAGCTCTCCTGGATCTAATAGTTGTCACTGGACTCACTCACGAGGAGGAAAACTCATGCTCTGACTTCTGATCTAGGCTGAGCCAAACCCTTTTATTTCCTGCTAACTGGATGCTTTGAATACCAACATGTTGCAAGGGCTCCTTCTCTTTCTCTGTCCCTAGCTTTCATCTAGTCCTTCAGAGCCTGTTCCTGAGTAAACTTTAACCAGAACAGGTAAGTTTCTGTGGAAAACAGTGATTTTCTTGAATCACTGTTTCCCAGTAAAGAATTGCTCAGCTGAAAAATTCTCTACCAAACCTGTGGGTAAGTACTTGTGAAGACCCACCTTTACCCACCTGCAGCACTCTCTGGTCCGTTCCTTGTAAGAGAACGCTGCAGGCCCTGTCTCCATGAATTTCTCACATTTACAAACATATATTTATTTATACCTTGCTAGCTCTTCCTACCAACACTTGCCCTGCCTGTGCAGTTCCCATGGTACAAATGTCCTGTAAAACACTTTGCTGTTGCGTCATGCTCGCACGGAGCTCAAGGTCTGTCCGTGCACACCTGCACACCCTGGCACGCCCTTCCTCATAAAAGGGTCTGTTAAATGTGAGGCATGAGATTCAGGGTCTCTTACACAGGTTTATTTGCATCTAAGCAGCTTGCTGAGGTTTCTTAAAAAAAGTTCACAATACTTTTCAAATAAATTTGCACTTAATACAGTAAGTGTTTTGCCCTAAAGACAACTTTTCCTGCTCATCCTTCTCTGTCTCTTCTCCTTGATCTCTAAACACAAATTGAAACTGAAACAAATGGCACCAACAAAAATAATAACATGAAAAATCTTTGCTGATTTCCTGGAGTAACACCACACAACCTCTGCATTTCACTGGAATGACCTGGAGGAAGGCTAGGGTGCACTCTAGCCTAATTTGGGTTTTCTTCTGTAGATGTTTTATGAAAAATGACATTATTTTTCACAGGTGAAATCAGCCTCTCTTCCTGCATTTCTCAGGGCCACTTCTCTGCTTGCGTGACACCAGTGCTCCTCTGTTATGCATGAGAAGGCTGCTGTACAAGTGATGGATGAGTCAGCCAAGAAAATAAGAGATGTCCTAACCTCAGTTAACTGCTGTAAATATTTTTCATGATTAAAAAAAATTGATTTTTATACATCTCAATGTGAATATGAAGTCAGTCCTCCCATGAGCAGGTTTGAATTTAGCAGTTTACAAGGTAAGTGGGCTATGCACTTTTGATTTTAATTATTTGTCTACCCTACAGTTCTTCAACCAAATATACTTTCCACAGCAGCTTTCTATGTCACATTACTGGTAATATACAGTGACTTAAAAGAACACATACCTATGCACAAATCATGGGGTGTGTGGGCTTGACATTGTTTTAAAGGTCATTGCTATTTACCACCAAACATATTTTCCTGCTTATTTAATAAAGGCAGTTTTGGACAACAACATGTAAAACGTTTCCATGTCATAGTCAACAAACAGCTTTTCTAATTAAAAAGGTGAGGAAGGTTTATATTTGGGGGAGAAGGGAAATAATGGATACAAGACACAGCTGCTGATATTTGGATACTACTTTGTGAGTGTAATATAATACTAACTACTGAGACATAAATCTCGTGCACTCAGCAGTCCGCTAGGCAACTGCTTGCCTCATGTCCATATTTTAATTTTTCTTGGAAGTGTGTGCACACTGGGAACGTGGTCACTTAACAGCTGGATTATGGCACTGGTGTTTTTTGAATTCTTGCAATTTATCGCCTGTTTAACGGCAATTCACATGCTTTCCTGGTGAGCAGTGTCCCATCATTTCTTGACCACTTCTAGTTGTCCCTGTCTGGTTTATGTGTGTGAGAATGGGCCTGGATCCAGTAAAATATTTAAGCATGTGCTTAACTCTGAGTACCTGATAAAGGAGAGGGCTTGGGAAGTACTGACACAAACACTCCTCTAAGTGCCCGTCAGTTCTGTCTGAGAGTGCTTTCACTGAACTGGCTGCAAAGAAGAGAGGGAGAATTGATGCTGTGATAGACAAAGCCTCTCACAAGAAGAACACAAGCAGGAGAAAGAAAGAGCAGAAGAAGCTCAAGCAGGAGGTAGCACACCCCTGGGTCAGCAGTTAGCCATGCACTGGGAGTGCTGAGCCACAGGCCCTGCCACAATACCCACTATCAATGCTGGTGTCCACGCTGCTCACTGCTGGAGACAAGAGCTCCTAAGTGGTCCCTGCCCATTGAAGGAGAAAATATCTCCCACGCATGTGAGATGCCTCCCAGTGTCAGCAGTGAATCTCATTTATGTGCTCCTCCTTTCTGTGCTGAAGGCATCCTTGGCACTGCTGCACAGAGATGTTTCCAAAACCAGGCCTTGAAAATCTCCACTCCCTGTCTTCTTTGGGTCTGCAGCTTCCTTGACCTGCATAACCCACTGCACCTCCATGAGCCCGTTCTCTGTCCATCTCATCCCCATCCACGTAGCATCTCCTGTATGACACTACAGCAGGTGCCTCAGCAGAAACCAGGCAGAAGAAATACCACACATTTTCTTTGTGCAGTTTATCATTAAATAATCATTACATTTGTGATTTGATTCATGAGTTGTTATCACTAGTTTTTAGATGCCTGTAGTATTAATTTGTCTCTCCCAGTGTTATTGATGGAGTCCTTTCAATAAAACTGTGAAATAATTTTTCTCTCATTGTAAATGTGTCAGTATTTCCATTTTAAATAAATAATTATTAGATTCTGGAGAAACCTATTAGAATAAAACAAACACCTATGTCGGGCCCCATCCACTTTTCCTGGTTCAAGAGAAGCTGATTCCATTCACTCAGTTGGGCAATTTAAGCTGATTGGTCATCTTTTCCATTGAAAATGTGTAGTTGTGCTGTGTTAAGGACATTCAATAAATGTAATCTGGGAAGCTCTTCCCTGTTTGCAGATGTTCAGGGATTTTCTCTCCATTTTATGCAGTTTGAATCAGTATTTGGACTAGCAAGAGAAAAATGCTTAAAAAGCAAAGAAAGAGAATACTTTCCATGAACATTTTGTATAGTTCTTTTGGCCTTTTAACACAGCAAAACCGGACAATTCATATAAGACATGAAAAGAACGGTATATTAAAACAACAATTATACTTTTGAAGAAATATTGTTTGACAATGATTACACAGATTTCCTTCCAAACCATTTAATTTAAACCATATTTAATTGCATTTACTATATTCAAGTGATTTAATAAAGTATGACTTTAATTTCAGTATCCATTAAAATATAAAACTTTTAATATAAGAGAACTCCTTCAATCCCACCAAAGAAAAGCAGTGGAGCAAACTCTTTGCCAGGAATACAAATGGTCTCAAAAAAACATCTTTGAAACACTGTTGGAAATTTTGTCCTTAACCACTCTGAGTTACAATAAAGTGAGATGAATTCTGTTTTCATAATTGAGCTACCAAGGCCCAAAGTAAAGAGAATTTTTTAACTATCACTAATTATTTTGTAACTTGGGAATAGTTTCCGAGAAGATGAATACTTTTTGAAAACCTTTTTTTTTCTCCTCAGTATTTTGAGGCATTCTGTGACCTGATGCTTCCTTCTACATTTTAAGTGACTTCCATTCCCAGTTGCTGCAATGAGCAGGGATAATGCTGGCCCTGTATAACCAGGATTTATCTCCCCAGTGTACTGCAATGCTATGTAAAGTTTCCCAAGTAGCTCTGTAGAGCTGTGTAAACATATTTGTCATCAGTAAAATAATTGAAAGGTGCTATATAAAACTAACCTCAAGTACATAAGGAACATGCGTGTATTACCAGAGATCACATCACATTATTGCAACCAAATTTCCACACTTGTCTTTGTTGTGGCTGTTTTTCTTCTGCATTTTCCTTGCAATAATCAGCATACCTTCACTCAGAGATTTTTGTATTACATAGATTACCATCTTTTGGGGCAAGAATCTTGCAGTCATTTAAAGCAGCATGCACAAGCATTTGAGGCTATATTCATCATAAATTATGAAATTAGAATGCACAGAATTTCATAGAAGTCAAGCTATTTGAAGGTTTTGTCAGGTCAATGTTTAATTAAAAAAAAAGTTCTAATAAAAATTCCACATGTAGGGCTGGAGATGTTAGGTTATGAATAAGAAGATTTGAGATTGTCAGAAGAATAACCAATGAGAAGCACAGTGTGTCAGCAGTGCTTCCTTTTCCAAACTTGGACAAATCATGTAAGGAAAGACACAAATGATTTTCTCATGCTCTAATTCTGATAAAAGTCATTACTACAGGAGGCTGGCTTTCTCAGGGCTAAGACTGCAACACAAAGCAGTATTTTTTGTGTAGAATCCTTTGGTGCAGCTCTCTTTTTCTGTAGAATCCTTTGGTGCAGACCAGTCCTACTGAGGGGGAGGCAGTGTCTGATGAATGACTGTGCAGTCCTTTCATTGGAAGGGCTTGGAACTTTTTTTGTGTCATATTGATAAAAAAACCCCAAAATGCCAAACCCCCTCAGCCAGCCAAAGAAAAAAAAAAAATCAAAAAATCCAGCCACAAACCCCAAACAGACAGTTTTGAATCTGTTCCAAAACTCATGCCCATCCCAAATTTGCTGTGCTGTTTTTGGGACAAAGTCACAAAATGTGCTTTATCTGTTTCCCAGCAAGCACTTTGGGGAGCTATCCCACACTTGCTGGGGCAGGCTTGGCTTTCTGAACCCCAAGTAACCAGGGGACTCAGCGGCATGGGAAGTGAAATTCAGGCTGAGACAGGTTTGGGAGGCACATGTGCAGCAGGTGCATCTTCCCTGCTTCTCCAGCCAGCTGGCTAGCTGCTGACACTCTGAGCTGAGAGGTTGCTTGCAGGCAGTAATGCCAGTGTTGGTGTTGGTGCAGAGCCAAGGACAGGGCCCCTTGTGCCACTGGACTGAGGTCACTCAAAGGGATGGTCACCTGGGTGCAGTCTGATCCCTGCAGGAGGATTAGGACACACATCTGCAGAACCACCTGAGCTCCACCCATATAACTGACACCTGAATCCTGTTTTTACCAACAAACACATAACTTTAGAGAAAGGTGGGTGGAGAGGGCAAGAAAAGCATGTTCACTAAGTTGTGTAAGCTCACTCTGTGCATGGTGTGATAGTTGCAATATCAATTATGCTCCCCAGCTTGCAAGAAACAGCTGACCACAAGGATGAAACTTGTGTGGGAGGAAGAGGGAGCATGCTTGGCAGCTGGCCTCAGACGCAGAAGTCGCTGCCACAGGAGGACAGGTTAGTAACAAACTGGACTTACTTGGAGCACACTGTAACATTTCCCAGTTTCAGCCTCAGTTCCTTCTGTGATAACAACTCTCAGAGGGAAAAAAGGAGGGGACAATGGGGAAATTGGCTCCCGGCTCAACATTCACGTTTATAATGTACTGAGTTGGAATGAAGATGGGATAAAACTGTTTTCTCCTATGGATCTGGGAGACTTGTAGTTGTGGCTTGTATTTTCTCTTGTATTAAACTAACATGAGTATGTAGTCCTAGATACCTGTGCTCTCAAAGGATATTGAGATGAGAGCTACAGTAATTCTGGGAAAAGGGAAGATTATTCTGCTTTTCTTTTCTGGACATATTTTGGTATTATCTGAAAATAATAGTGATATTTAAAAATATTGTAGTCTTCTGGTTCCACAAAGAGGAAACATTAAACTTGGGGTACCTTGGGAAAAATGGTACGTTAAACAGAGTTTTATGGCTGTTTAAAGATGTTTATGAGTCTAAAGACTGATTTTCTTTTCCTTGGGCCTTTACATGCTGCTGATATAGAAAGAACAGTCATCAGTCATTTTTAGCTGCTGCTTTCATAAGTAGGAACCAATAAAACATTTTAGGTTGGACACATACATGTTATGTTTAGAACAGCCACCCACTATCTACCATATGCTGTCACACTTCACAGAATGAAAAAGACTGAGTTTCCTCACTTGTTTTTAAGGTGTTTTCTCTTCAATACCTTCCTCCATGCACTGAATTTATTTTGAAATTTACAAATGAGAGACACTATTTCTTTTTAAAGTAGACTGACATGCAGGAAGTCTGTGTTTCATGATTATGGTATTGTAATGCTTCCAGCTTTATATTTCCTACTTCATGAAGAAAGTTTGCTGAAATGGACCAAGCTCTACAACTAAATTGAAAATCTAGTACAAACTACCTCATTATAGTGTGTGAATGCGCTACAGAGTACTCAAGTGTCTGGGGCCCAATCCAGCAAACCACTTTGGAAGCATGCAGAGAGTCCTGGAAATAAAAAGGAGAAGCTATTGTGCAAGGCTGCAAATGTTTGCAGAACACATTGTAGGTATTTTTCAAGATTGGGCCAAAATGCTCATGACTTCACAAAACTGATAATTACTGAAATAATATGAGATTCCTTATGTCATGATCTTATCTACAGGTTATTTTGTAATAGCTAATACTTTCCATAAAACTAAGACCACACTGAGGTCTATGAAAGAGCAGTAAATGGCCCAAAATTTGGGCTGTGCATAGTTTCTTGTCTGGTGTGGTAGGGAGGGCTGAAATGCCTGTAAATCATGCTCCTAATGCTGCCCATGAGCAAGGGCCCTGCTGGGTCTATCCAGGAGGGCTTTAAATGCCAGCATGGAACCCACAGTGGGGCTGATCCCTGGCCTGGGTGTACTGTGACAGTGCAAAGGTAAACTAAAGTTAAAATTGACCCACAGTCCTGGCAAGTGTGGCAGGGCTTCCTGGGTGGCACATGGTGGAGGAGGCCAGACCATGCATGTCCTGATGCTAACATGGTCACTGGGAGTTCCATAAACCTTCCTTCCTGAGCCAAAGAGGACAGTTAGCCAAGCATGTTTTCACTGAATTGCATCAATGTGCAGAATACTTTTGAGAGGAGATGGCTTTCCCCTCTCTCAGATACCTTCTGAATTTCTAATATGCCTCATTCAAACCTACCTGATAAGCCTGAGGTACCCCCAGGCACCGGCCAGACTGCCTGGTAAGCAGGACAGTTTTCCAATTTTATTATCTGCCACTGTCTTTTTCTACTCATCTTATGCTCTTGCACCTTTGTCTTTGAGTATTTTCAGACCCCGTGCACCCACATGAGCAGAACAATACAGGTTTAACCCGTGTCCTCAGAAAGGGGGTTAAGCCACAGACTAGCTTATGGCTGCCTCCTGTTACAGGGACAAGGTGGAGGAGATGATGTGGCTTCAGCTGATGGAGAAAGCAGTCATATCTTGCATATGCAAGTCACTGTGCTTTGAAACAGTACTAGCCTCATGGAAAATGTTATTTATTGCTAAGCCTTCCCAAAGGTTACTGTAATTATAGAACCATTAGGCAGCAGGACCTATGGGGCAGGGTCTTTATCGACCCTGAGGAGAGCTAACACACGCTGAGATAATCTAAGCAATGCCACCCAGCTTCATCACACTGTCCAGAGAGTCTGCATCATGCTCCCATGCTCACTGAATCAGCTAGATATATAAAGAGAGTAATCTGAAGAGCAATACATGGGCAGTAAATCAGACAGTAGGGAAGAGAGTGCATTGCCTAGTTGTAAAATGGGATTTCTGCGAGGTGGTAGTTTTGGGAGAGTCTTTTAATTGGTAAGGTGTATTGTTCAGCTCAGAGAGAAGTTCTTACTGGTGCAGTGCTTTCTTTGTGAATGAGCAGTTGGTGTGATGCTTGTGATCTGCCATTCTTCAGGCTCTAGAAATACAACATGATGGCAAAGGACACCATTTACCAGTACAGCATATTTACTTCTCTGATAGTAGTACACCCATAATCATGAACGACCTTTCCCACATCTATTCTCCAGCTGCTCACCACCTTTGCCTTGCCTAGATCCCTCCCAAAAATGCCTCCCTTCCCATGCTGGCTACCAGAGGGGGTTACAAAACCACTCACTGTGGAGGCATCATGCTGGTCACACATCTTAAACTGTGATAATATTTTGGTAATCTTTGGTTTTTCTTCCTTCATCAACTGAATTGTTTATCAATGTCACTAATTGCCTCATGTAAAACTGGGTTAAACACAGCGAGACAAGGACCAAATACTTTCTGATTCTTTTGTAAAGCTTAGGCCTGACACCTCTTAAAAAAACATAAAATTACCCACCATTCATTTGCAGAGGAAGATTATTACAACTTTCAAAACACTGGTAAAGGATGGAAAGTGAAGGATGAGGTGCTTTCAGCGTTAGCCAACATGGCCCTTCTGGATCTAAAAGTGAATAGAGTTTCCTTTCCTCAGCTCCCAGCTGCTGGAACCCATGGCTCCCTTACTAACAACTGCTTGGAAACCAGCAGAGCCTCAGGATCCAGTGTTTCAAAAGTACCTAATCATGTATTTCCATCTTGCAATCTACCCATTAATATTTAAAGAAGCCCCTAGCAACACGCTTTAAAGAGCAGCTGTGTCAAACTGTCATGGTGTCAATTCCTTTGCAGAATTCACTCTGTATTCAAGCGGAGCACATCGGTGCTGCATGTGAATTCTAAATCAGCATTAAGCAGTGGCTCTTTCCCAGTGTAACCATCGCTCCTTACAGGCCTACTGCAAGGTTTGTATGCTGGTTTTGTTACTGTCACAAACATTTCTGGGAGAAGTGGCATTCAGGAGGTGGCCAGAATGGGGTCTCACCTGTGAATACTTTGGAAATCACCATTCATTTCGTGGAGTCTGAGGTGAACACTATCCCTGTGAAATCAGAGCAACAGGCAACTATCACCTGTACAGTTTCTGTTGTGATCACTGTCCTGAAGCATTAGAATATTCCTATGTGAAAGCTAAAGAGGCCTGCAAAGGGCCTTAGGGCCAACCTTGAGCATGGAACACCTGGCAAATAGCTGTACAAGCTGTGTGCCTGCATGTGGAGGCTGGGAATCATATCCTTATCATGTATGTGAGGAAATGGGGAAAAAATCTAGGTTGATAAATGAAAATGAGAGAGAACATGAGGAGAAAGATTTACGGAGAATAGATGTTCCAGCTCCAGGCACAATGCATATTTGTTCTAAAGCAACAAATCCATGAAGTAATTAGAAAACGTAAAGCACAGTATAAATGCTAAGGGATATTTGTCCTGATGATTTATACTTGTATAACATTCCCTTCCAATTCAATTTACAGCCATTTAGGTGTACCTATATTTTTGATCTGTTAGTTTTGTAAGAGTAATGTACTCAGTCCCATTAAGGAGAAATGAACCAGATAAGGGAACTCCTGGATGGGAGTGTGGATGGGCAATTCTGAAGCCTTATGCTTTATTCTCAGAGGATTTACAGGCAAGTGGGAATATTGAGGGGGAGAAAAAAGTCTGGCATTGTTGCAAGAATAGTTTGGAGCTCATCAGACAATCTATGCATATTTTCACAAATATTTGGAGGGGGGATGGGGCGGGGAGAGAAAAGTACATAATTTAGACCTGCAAAGAGGCATGTTTAACTTGCACTCTACTCTGACCACTTACATGGAACTTTACTCCCCTCCACTCTCTAAACACAGATAATTGCCATGGCAACCACTGTATTTCAAGACTCTTACACATATACTCGCACCTTTCTTAAAGAAACACAGAGCACAACAATGTGGGATCCACATAGTAAATCACTGGGCTGTTTTTTATTTGTTGTTAGCGAGCTGTCAAGATTTAGGGAAGAGCTGAAGACTTTCAAGCCATATCAGTTTCAGGCCAAAACCAGAAGATGTTTAGACAGACACTTTGACATCTTTACTAAAAAATTGGATGTTGTTTGGTAACTCTAGGCAAAGGAATGACTGATGATCTCTCTGGTTGCAGGGTGAGAAGATTCCTGAGCTAGGGAAGGAGATTAGGGCCTAAAACTGAAAACCAATGAGCCACCCTTAGGATTAGACACTAATTTATCAGAGCAAGGACCTGCCACACTCGAGGAACCCCTTGGTAACACACTGAACTTTCAACATTGCCAGACCTGGAGGGTAAATGTGCTGGACGATTGTCATCAGCTCCGTTGCTACTTGCTATTTTCAGGTTTTTATTCCAGCAGCCCTGCAGAAATACAGACCCAGCCTCCTAGGTGCTGTGCAAACACAGGGCAGGAAAACCCCCCTGCCTCCAGAGCTAGCCATACAAGCTGCTCAGAAAAGCGCCAGCCTGTCACGCCTGGGTGTGCAAAGGGCAGGGAGCGGGAGAGGTGCCGGGCTGCGAGGCAGGTGCAGAGCCAGCGTGTCAGCACCAGCCCTGCCCTTGCCCTGTGCTGCCCCTCCACAAGGCTTTCCTGGTTTTCTTCAACTGTCTGACACGAGTCCAGGAAAGTGGCACCTGAGGGAAGGTGCCAGGCCTTTGCCCAGAGGGCAGCATCCAATGTGCAGGCATAAACACCGTTGGTTGTTTTCCCCCAGTTATCGCTGATTAGCAAATCAGGAAGTAAGAAAGAGGGATCAGTGTTGTTTTATTTGGGCGTGGAACATGCTTGTTTTTTTTTTTTTTTAGGGTTTTTTTGGTGTGTTTTAATGATCTTGATCTCTGTGTTTGCAATCTGGACTTCTACCTCAGCTGGTTCTCACGTACTTTATGAAGCATTACTAGATGGCACTATGAAGATGTGAACTTTCAAGGAAGGAAGGTCTGAAATATTTGAAAGAAGCAATATCTAAAACAAGCTTCTATGGCTAAAGTGCAATTAAACCCTGAATTCTGAAGTATCCCTATAACTCAAAATAGCACCCCTTCTCCCACCCTTTCAAAAAAAAATCTGTCTGGGAGTAGGGATATTAATTTGCCTAGATGACACATTGATTGTGGTTTTTTCGGGGAGATTCTTTCATTCCACCTCTGAAGTACCGTTCATTCCCCTTTGGCCTTTGGTATTTGTAATACATTTCAGGAGTTTGCTCTGAACTGGAAGCCTTCACAGCAATTTCAGTCTGCTAAACCATTTATATTTAGTTTCCACAGAAAGATATTTGCACAAAATAATAAAACTTCCCCTCCTTCCATGGAGATTGTGATCATATGGGAATCCTGCTGACACAGAACTGTTCCCTTTTTTTGCAGTTCTGGAGAACTGTGCTTAATTTAGGCACATCCATAAACATCTAAGAGCTGTTCATGTTAAACTGGAGAAGGAATTAAGGGTCCTTCTTTCAGACATTCCTTGGAATCTGCTCATTCACAGGTGATAGTGTAAAACAGGGTTACCTTGGGCAAAAACCTTGTACCCCATTCTTTGAAAACTGATGCTAAACTTTTCTATTTCAGCTGCCTCACAGCCTTTCACAAAAGAGAGAAGATGAGAGTTCATTAAAAACCAAAGTATAGAAAATGTGCCTTCTTTATTTACTTATTTGTTTATATATTCTGGAATTTAGACCTCAATTTTTTGTTAGAGAATTTTTCCATGGCTGCCATTATTGAAATCATGCCACAGGTGTATGTTGTAGCATTTGAAGTCAGTTTTGGAAGAAACTACAATCTTCATAGTGTAGTGAAAGTTATCCCTTAAGGGGACACATCATCAGGATATGAATTTTGTTTCTTTCAAGGAAAAGGAAAGCAATATTTATATTATCTGGTGGGTGTTTAACCTGCTGTGATCCACTTGGGTGGCTGTACCAAAGGACAATGCTAACACAGGGAGGCCGCTGCCTGCTCTTCCTCCACTGCTGACAGGGAGGGGCAATGGTTTGCACTGGAGGTGCTGGTGCTTGCTGTGCTTGGGGTGCAGCTTTCCCCAGGGATTTCCAGCTAAGCAGACCCTGCTGGTGGCTGACTGGTTTTGTGCAGCTTTTCAAATCAAGCCTGAATTTTGCTTCCAAAAGATGGTGCTGGAATTTGAAAGCCAAAATTCCCACCTAGGGGTTGCTGCTCCCCACCAAATGGTACCAAATTCTTCTGCTTCCCTGCAGTGCTGTTCTGCCATTCCCCTTCCAGAGGGACAAACTTGGGGATCTCCCTCCTCTATCTCACCACCACTCCCCCACAGACTTACAGGAACTTAATTTGTTTTTGAAACTCTTCCAGGTTTGGCTGAGGTTTGTCAGTGGCTTCAGGGGTTATCAGGGGGGACTGACACTGCAATCACATATGCTTGATTTTCTAAAAAAAAAAAGAAAATCCAGAATAAATTCCTTGCAGTTTTTTTTTACTGTTGAAGTCAAGCAATAGGTCCACTGTCTGCCAGTTGTAACTGGTTGGCAGACTTTTTATGGTCAGCCACTTTAGGGAGGCATGATGGCACATGGGCACCCTCAGACAGAATAGTGAAGCTACCACTGCAAATACATTATTTTCTGTGAATTTTCCATCCTACTGGGGTCTTCAGAAGGGCTCTGCTATATACCCAGAAAGAAGGCTTTGTCCTTGGTTTTATATATCTCATCATGCATTAGCAAGAAAAACATACAGGAAATAAGTGAATCTGTCCCACTGCTTTGGCCAAAGAATGGTTCTGTGGTTAGAGCTTGGGAAGGGTGTGGTTGTAAACAAATCTTCTAATTCCCCCTTTAAATATTTCTGAAAATCATGAGATGTTGAAAGGATACGTGAATCTGATTATCCTTGATGTCACATATTAGATGTCATGTTTAAGAAAGAGACAAAACGTAAGTGGCTGTGCAGATATATAGCATGGAAGTGTAAATGTCTTATTCCTGTTTAAAACAGTAAGGGTATGTGTGTTCTACAGGCCGGGATAAAACTCAGAGGCTGAACTTCTCATGATTTAATGCTAGACTAGATCACAGGGTTGCAAAATAATGCAGAAACATGGAGTATTTGAGAAACATATGTGCAGAAACACAGAGTATTTGAGAAACATACGTGCTGATGCACAATTCATAATAATGGCATAACCTTATATCAAGCAGGACAGTTTTATTTGAAGTTCTGTCATTTACTCTGCGGGGTATTTTCAAAGATTTATGTTTATTGTCATCTACAATATGTCTGTTTAGAGTGTGTTATGCAGTATTTTTCACAACAATTTAGTACTGATACTTAAATTCAGACAGAATCTTAGCCAAGTTGTGTCTAGAGGAGAGACAAAGAAAGATAATGGCAAAACAAAGACAACTTTAGCAAACTGACAAACTCTGTGGTTTGCCAACCACTGACAAACACGAACAGGCAAGCCTAGGACAATTTTGTACACACAGTGTTTTACTTTGGGAAGGTGCATGCTATAAATATACTGCAAGTACCATGAAGTCATGAAGTTGTCTATAATATGGAATGACTATCTCTAAAGAGCCAGTGAAGCATAGATGGGATTAAACAGTGAGTGGATATCTAGCAAGGCTTAAATGCAGCTCCACAGGACTGAATAAAGTCGTTCAATGTAATTCTTTCTTTCCTTTGGCGCTGGTCTTCATCTTAAAGCCCGCTTAGAACTTTTTCACTACATCTGTAAACACTTATGGCTACGATAATACATCTTTTTATTTTCAGACTTTATCAAGTCAATTTGTGTATTTTGTTCCTGGCAAAAGGGGCCAGACTGTGTTCATTAGGTTTTGTTCCTGACCTGGATATACCTCATTCATTTTTCACACATCTGAGGTGTTCACACCCTTACACTCAAAGATGAAGAAGAGATGAGAAAAACTTCCAGAAGCCAGAGATTTACATTTGTATTGGACATAACTATAGGCTGAAATTAATGGCTTTCTAGATTTATTTTCAGCATAGATAGAAGAGTCTTGGATGACTTGCTCATACTAAAATGCTTAATTTTTAGATGCCTAATCTAGGGTGGAGGAAACTTTCCTTGTGACAGTACCTAATAGCCCAATCATGAACTCCCAGGATTTTATCAATAGCACCAATACTTTCCTAACGCTATTAGAAATGGCCCTTGGTAGGTTTCAGGCTTGCAATTACCTTGGTCACAGTTGCATTATGCTGGCAATAGATCCTGTGGGTAGTTAGCACATTCAGGGTGTGCTCCTCACCTTTTGTATGGATGTGCTCCTAGTTTATTGCATAAATCTGTCTTATAAATCCTTAGGTACAGAGCATGCCATTTGATACCATTAAATATTATCCCATTTCAATTGCTTCACTCCTTAAGGTCATCTAGTTCTTCCTGTTTGCTTGGATTCTCCTCCCTTGTAAGAATGCTTTCCAAATTTCTGTTATCAGAAAATGTCTTTAGCAAGCCAACATTTTTGTGGCAAGGTACTTCCCCACTTGCTCGTTGTCTTTAGTTGGTTCCTGGTGCACCTTACAATTCTTGTATTAATCCCCACTTATAATCTTTGTAAAGATTATTTTTACAAAGAAAGATTGTATCTTGCACATAATTTTTTAAAAATTTAATCTCTCAGAACAAGAGTTGTTTTGAGTCTGGTATGCTAATTTAGGTAACCTTTTTTCCCATCTTCTATTTATCTCCATGTCTTTTATTCATTAATTATTCATATAATGCATTTTGTTTTCAAGTTGTATATGGCTTTGAATTCAAATAATCAGGTTCCAAAGGTGTAGATTCCTTTTCTCTTCACATTAAGAACTAGGCTTTCCATTCTCTTGGACTTTTTGTAAGCATGGATTTACCAGAATCCTATGCTGTGTGTTCATTCTTATGTTCCAGTTTTCTCAGCAAAATGAAAATAATAATAGAAGACAAAATTTTAGGTTCATTAACACACTCTTAAGCTGGACCAAGGGAAATATAGGTTGGATATTAGGAAAAAGTTTTTTACAGAAAGGGTGATAAAATATTAGAATGGTTTGCCACAGGAGGTGGAGTCACCATCCCTGAATGTGTTTCAAAAAAGACTGGATGTGGCACTCAGTGCCATGGTTTAGTTGAGGTGTTAGAGCTGTGTTGGACTTGATGATCTTGAAGGTCTCCTCCAGCCTTGTGATTCTGTGATTCTAATGTGCCTGCTCCTAAGTGAATAGCAAGGGGTGTTTTCAGTGCACAAATCCTTGTCCTTTGTAGAGGTCAGCAGTTTGAAGACCACATGCATGTCCATGTTTCATCATGAAGCAGATGTGCTCTGAAATGAAGACACAATAATCACATAGATCTTGGAGATATATAGGTTTTTAGAGATTTAGCATCTCTCCAGTCAATGTATAGCCAACTACTTAATTCTCTCTTCTTTGTAATAGAAATAAATTTTTTGACCATTCACTTTCATTCTCTTTGCAAGCTCAAACTCAACTTGTACGTTGACAATCTCCTGTTTCTCTGAGAACTTTTGTGTTTCTGTACCTCCTTTTCCTCTTGCTCCCAGTATCCTTCTAATGTATTTTTCTTGCTGGGATATGATTCCTGGAGAGCCTTCCCCTTGGCTGCTTTATTTACGAATAATCCAAGTATCTGTTATGACCACACACACATCCTCTTTGGTGTAGTTAGTTTTGAGGAACTCAGTTCCTCAAAATCCTTGTGATGGCTCACGGTCTCCACCAGCAGACAAAGTGCCCCCTCACGGGGGTAGATACCCTGGCTGGCATTTAGCATTTCTGCCATTTGTCACCTCTTTCACTGGGGTCCCATGCATCCTCCAGTTCCAGCCAAACATGAAGGTTGCTGGGTTGTAGGCTCAAGGCCTCGCTAGTCCTTTAGGACCAACACCAACATTCCTCCTGCTTCCTTATCAACAATATACCTGAACAGCCACATCTGCCCATATAACCCTTTGCTCTTGTTGGGCTGATCATACCTTCCCAGCCATTGCCTGCTCAGAGACACCTCCTCCAAGCAGGAGCCTCATCATGTCTCAGGCTCTTTTTCCTTTTTTATATTACTTCTCTCTGTCTGTGGCTTGGGACCTATCTCAGGTCAGTCTGCCAGCCTTATTCCTGTGCTGCTATCTATCCACACACCAACTTTCCCTGAGGACATCCTTTAGACACAACCTGAAAGCAGCTGGCACATTTATTAAAAGCTTTATAGGCTCATGAGTTGTGGAGTTTGTCATTCTTCCCACCTACTCCATCACACTTGAGCTGTCGACCTGCTTTGAAGCTCCCTTTGTATGAAAACCAGAATTACCTCATGATTGCTGCCCTCCAAGCTAATTTCTATGAAAAGCTTTTCTATAGGCCTAAAAAATGATCAGCTGTGGCTGGTGGAATGACTCTGGTGAAATCTTTCCACTGTTCACTTAAGAGGAGTCCTCCATGTGATGGGAATGTTTGTTCTTTGGTCTGCACCTGAAAGCCCACATCGCACTGACTTCAGCTTCACAACAGGCTTCTGCTATTCTTTCTCTTCACAATAACAGCAGAGCTGCCTTATGTCACCCCCTGGTCCCTGTGTGTCCAACTATTAACCCAGAACTGCCAAGTCCACCACTAAGCCCTTCCCCTGAGTGCCACACCTTTGTGCCTTTAAACATCTGCAGTGATAATGACTCCACAGCTTCCTTGGGCAGCCTGTTTCAGTGCTTGAAAATACTTTCAGTGAATAAGTTGTTCTTCCTCCCCAATCTAAACCTTTCTGTGATCTCGCAGACAGAAAACAGGACTAGCTTTCAGATGACATGAGTTCTGGTCCCTGCTCTACCCCAACACCTTTTTTTTTGTGTCTTATTTTCCCCATCTGTAAGGAAGTATAAAGTTACCAAAGTCCTTGTTAAGCACATTGAGACAGAAATGCTGTGCAACCCAAAGTCTTTGTGATTTTCCTTTGGAATTAAGCTCTGACTCCCTGGGTCTGGTGTAATAGTGCATAAGAGGTGTTACTGTGTCAGAGAGATGAGGGTGCTGCTTCACAGGGGAGGATGGCCACCCTATCCAGAAGGAAGGGTTCAATTTCTCACATCCACCTTGCTCTTCACCGTCCATTCTTGACTTTCACCTTGTGCTGTCTCTGTCTCCTGTCAGACTCCAAATCATTTCACTAAACCAACACTCCAGGCTGGACTGTGGGAGACAGGGCCGACAGTGGGGACAGGAGGTGTGGGGATAAACAACCTCCTTTCAGACATTTTACTACTCTGGCTTCACATTAAGGGCATCATGAGGAAAACTGAACCTGTTGAATCAGATTCAGTCCCAGTAAAGCTTTATTTTGTGTTCCATGTTTCTATCTCATTACTAGTATTTTTAAGCATCAATGGCATGGTGTCTTTCAAAACATGATAACTTCAAGCTGTACTGATATATATATTATGTTTCTGAAGTATATTATTTCTCTGAAATTATATTATGGACCTTGGAATATAATATATATATCAGTTACACAAAGATTTACTCCAAGCAGTAGTTTCTGTTCATTATAAAGGAATCTGGAAAAGTTTATTTTTATTGCTTTAGATTTTCTGATTTATGGAAGTTTGTTTGTGTTTAGTATTGCAAATCCACATGGTTTTCAGTAGATGTTGGTGTAGTCAGAATGATCATGACATCAGTGTAAAATGAAGGAATCGTGTAAAGGAATAAAATGAGTTCATACTTTATATGTGTGCTGTGTTTCAATTAACATGCATAAAACTCAAATACTTAGGAAACAGTTGGAAGAAATGCTCCTTTGTGAACAATCAATATCTGTGTTTTATCTGTGGTATCCTAGCTATTCCTCTGGCCTGTCAAGGCCTCCCACCAAAAAAAACCCCAAGTGAGATAAATGTCAGATGGTAAATAGGTTTTATTAGACCATGGGTATTTAACATGCAAGAAAAATATTTCAGTATAGTTAAATAAAATAGAAGTCTCCCAGGGCTTCTTCACACAAGAACCGGTCATGATGTTGTGAACTGACTCCACTGAAGGATAGAAAAAAGGAGAACCTTGGCTCTGAAAGGCATTCCTTATTTACACAGTTATATCCAACAGCAGCAAAATGAACACAGAAGGATATAGGCTAGGTAAACTACTTTCTGCACTAAAGACATTCCTTTTTTTTTTTTTTTAAACTACTGTAATTTTTCAATATAAAAGACTTACTCTAAGGTGTAATTTCTTTAAAGTAATGAACATGTATTGAAATTTGTCCTTCATCTTCTAACCAATATCCCATTATGGTCACCAGATCTAAATATAGCTCTTGCCTACAGTCAGGGAACATAGTAATTTTACAGGTTTTTATATATTTTCATTCTACTTTTCCAATTTGTTTCAGCCTTTTCAGGTTTCTGACACCCACATTGTCAGACATGAAGCTTTGCACACATTTTTTCTGTGAAAATAATAAGTGAGGTAAAATCCAGAAAAGTTAGAGTTCCCATTTAGTAAACTGCACAGATGTCAAATCTTTTTCTGGCATCTATAAGTTCACCATTTTGGGATTTGGAAGCTTAATTTGTATGTGTACATTTATTATTTTATATACAGAATTGTTTTTACCTTTATGCATGGTATACAATTAGGATTTTCATAAATCTGTGAAATTTATGAGGCAAGATTTATACAGCTATATAGCCTCAACATTACTAAGTGTTTGGAAATCTTAGCAGTAAAGTGAATCTTCTGAAAACTTAGTTGATAAGACTTCAAAAAGTTGGAAAGATTTTCAATCTGGTAAAAAAAATTCCAGAAATTTAGTATATCAAGGGTACAAGGTAACTTGTTTAAAGTGAGATCTGTCTGCCTCTGTTATCATTACTGTTTCCTGAGAGACAGTTTATGGAAGGTGGTTTTATGATACATTCCTGAAACACCTCCAGATTTCAAATATGCAATATAAACCACCTTATGAAAACTGCATAACTTGCCCTTGATTTATAAATAGTACCACACCTACTTTGGCTGTACAAAATTTTTAAGTCCTAATGTATTCAGTTAGTAATAAAAATGAAGTTTAACACAGAAAGATTTGCTAAAAAACCAGATAATGAAGGGACAGGAAACCACCTTCTAGATTAAAGTGTGTTGCCTATTCCTAAGGTAGTGGATGGAAGAACTTAGCACGTTAGCAAGAATAGTTGGAGAAAACCCAAGAAAAATTTCTCTTACCAAGGCATGTTGTGAACAGTTCCTTTAAAAGCTTGTGCTTAAAAGGTAAAGATATTTGCAGTGTTCATCAGTATCAATGGTTTATTAGCAACAAATGAAATAGTCTCAATAAAGAATGGTCCATTTTGATTCAGGTAATCACAAATATTTTTGCAACCTGAATTGTGGAACCCTGGGACTATCTTCCAGTACAGGAGATTTTTCAGTCAGTGGTCAGCAAATATCTTTTGCATGAAAGTCACAAAAAATATCACATAACACTTTCCAGGACAATCCACTAACCCTGTAGTATCTGGCAATCGCCCCAAAATGTCAGTCCAACTAAGATCATAAAGAAAAAAAGACTGCTTTTTCCAAGATTCTGTTTCCTAAACCTATTCTTTTCTGCTTCTGCTCACTTGAACTCACTGCTTTCATATTTGAACTCTTGGTATTTTTCATTCCATGCATGACATGCTGGTCTTTTAGTTGATCCACTGAAACATTAGTATAAAAAATGCCTTGAACATCTTTTTATGAGTCCCAAGATGCTCAGCAAGCTAGAGGCAGTTGTGCTGAGACAGCCTCAAGAGATGCAGGTTTGACATGCAGTTCTTGTTTTATTCCTGCCTCTTTAAAAATCCAAGTCTGTAATGCAAATGTGGAGTTACAAAGGTGCTGTGTTTCATTGCTTTATTTTCCACCTGTACTTTCAAAGAAATCTCACTGGAATCAGATCAGTGAACAAAGACCAAGGGTTTTGAAGGGAGCAAGTCAGAAGGACAATTTTTCTTCTCTTGCAGGTTGTCTGACCTGCCTTCAGTGCATAAATACTGTCAAACATCTGACCCTACCACACGCTCTGCACACCTTCATTCCTGACACTCGCCTTCTCCACCTTTGAAACAATGGACTTGTTTCTCTGATCTTGTTCAACTCTGCTGAGTGTATGGAAATGAGTTTTCTGTAAAAATATAAATGAAAATAGATTCAACTTCAAGTGTCTTCACAGAACTCTATGTATCTTCCTGGGGATGCCTGCATTGCTCTCAGAGTGCTCCAAAATTAGGCTAAAGTCTCAAGTTTCTCTGTAAATATTTGCTTATACTCCTCTCTTTTCTTCATCACTGCAGTACTACTGAGTACAGATTGAAAAGGACCCAAAGATGTCCCTGGCTGAAATATGATAAAATTAAAGCAAGTCCACCCTGCCTTGGCAGATCAAGTATTGCTAAAAGGGAGAGATCTCACCTGAGGGTGGCTGTCTAAAAGCTGGAGGTCTGAGCCAAGTCAGTGCTGGAGGATCTGCTTAGAGACAATGGAAAAAGATAGGCACTGCCCAGTTCTTCACATCTAATTTAGGCTGTGGTTCCCTGAGAGGCAGTGAAAGTTATTTCAGCTTATTTTTGCTGAAAATGTAAGGTCCCTCCTTCCTCCACCCTCCTCTATCACTTCTGGTCTTCTTCTAGCTGTTTATTTCATGCTGGTTCATCAGGCCCTTCTGTGAACCAAGCACCCTGGTGGAAAGTAAGTCAACTAAAACAAGGGGAGGGGGAGGAGTTTGACCAGAGAGGAAGAGTGAAATGCCTTTTTTTTTAGTGAAAATGAGATGCACCAGGTTGCACCAGGTCAGCTGCCCATGATATTGTTGCCTGAAGCTTCTGCTGGGTTCAAAAATGGGATTGTCTCTGGAATCAGAGAGAGTTTTGATGACAGAGAGTCTCAGGATGAATTTTTGAGCATTCAGCTTTGATCAGAAAAAATTATTAGAGGGACTTCTTGGCATTTTTTATTACTGTAACTCACACATTTCTAATTAAAAACCTACATAGTCTGGAAAGAGACAAGCTCTCTCTGATCTCTCTGATATTCAGAGCTGTACACTCAAAAAGGGGAGTGAAAGCTAAACTAATCCTGTTGTCTTGACCCTCCTCGGCTCCAGGACAAATGTTTTCCAGGCAAAACTCTCCTTTCAGATGCCTAGGTTGTGTCACCCATTGTCTCAGTTTTGTACTTTTATCTTCCTACTCTGTGGGAGCTTGTGCTTGGCTTTGTAATGCTGTTAATGATATATAACTATCTTACCAGTATGACCACTTCAGTGATAAAAGGAGTAATACATAGAAAAAATCTCCCATTATAACTGTTGGAAGGTGAGATCTCTGAATTTGGGGATGGGAATGATAAAAAGTGTGAAAAAGGCGCTGATTCTACAGTAATTTCTTGGAGTAGAATTGTACTTCAATGCATTTTCTTGCATAGTACAAAATTTTAAAAAAAAGGAGTCACAGGATTTTAGAGCTCAGGTTTCTAACATGCCTAAGGAGCACAGAGCCTTGTCTAGAAAATATTTTCTGCCTTTTGCATCAGTGGTGAGACATCAAGGATGCAACTTCTTCTGTCTCATGAGTTATACATTTACACACCAAGAAGGTTTCCATTCTTGGTTTGGTCAGCCTCAGATAGCTAATTAAAAAAGCATTTCTAATTTCTGTGTCTTTGCAATTCCTTTTGTTACACTTATAACTCTGGAAGAGCAGTACCACTTTTAGCACTGGAGCAGCTAACAAGTTGTTTACATATTACCTATTCTGTTACCAGGGAAAAAAGAAATGAAGGAAAAGGAAAAGAAGGCAAAAAATAAAGATGGGTATGACAGATTTAGAGTAGAACATTCCCTTAAGATTCTTGTGATGTGGTAGTAATGAAGCAGGAGATGGAAACTAGTGGTGTTCCCTGCATGCATTAGATGCACAAGCAGGAAAGCTGCAGCTCAAAATGGAAGAACAAATGCTGAACTGCATAGTTCTTTTAAGAAGCTTGTTTGACAGCTGATATCATCAGGGGTTTATCAGAAGAGTTCACATGAGCTGTACAGCCTGCTGTATGGTTGTAAGAGCAGAAGTGTGGAAGGGAAGTAAGCTGGTGCCTCATGGCTGCACTCCTCAGGTTTTACTGTGGTGCAGTAGCACTTCTTTCTATTTTCTTGCTTGATAAATAGGTTGTTCTGAGCCAGCTGTTGCCCAAGTTGCCAAGAAGGCTGATGGCATCCTGGCCTGGCTCAGCCAGGTGTGGCCAGCAGGAGCAGGGCAGGGACCGTCCCCCTGTACCCAGCACTGCTGAGGCCACAGCTCCAATCCTGCGCTCAGTTCTGGGCCCCTCAGTGCCAGAGAGACATTGAGGGGCTGGAGCGTGTCCAGGGAAGGGCAGCGGAGCTGGGGAAGGGTCTGGAGCACAAGTGCTGTGAGGGGCAGCTGAGGGAGCTGGGGCTGTTCAGCCTGGAGAAGAGAAAGTTCAAGAGGGATCTCATTGCAGTCTACAAATGCATGAAAGGAGCCTTCAGTGAGGTGGGAGTTGGTCTCTTCTGACATGTCTCAAGTGAAAAGACAAGAGGAAATGACCTTATGCTGTCCCAGGGAAGGTTTGGATTAGAAAATACTAAAATCATATTGTCACTGAAAGATCACTGAAAGAGTGGTTAGGCTTTGGATTGAGTTGCTCAGGGAGGTGGTGAATTTACCATCTCTGGAAGTGCCCAAGATATGTCTGTATGTGGCACCTGGGGTTAAGTTTCAGGGATGATTATGGTGGTGCTGGGTTAACCACTGGACTAGATAATCTTGAAGATCTCTTTCAACCTTGATGATTCTGTGATTCCTCAATACTGTTTTGCCTGTTTTCAGTCTCCAGATGACATTCAAATCTTTGAAGAATGGGATGAAATTATTCTGCATAAGTTTATTTGTTTTGATGTAATGTAATGGCATGGTAGTCATACGTAAGTTTGACTGAGAAGCTGGTCTGGGTCTGAGCTCTGACTAAAGTCCAAGTTCATCTCCTGCCCATGCTGAGTGGTTGCATGCCTGTGCTCCAATGTGAATTTTAGCCCAGATCAGGGGCCTGCTGATCCTTGCAGGGATCCAAGGCAGGTCTGCTGTGTATAGTCCTGTGTTTTTCAAAAAGTAAAGGAGACTTTCTAATGGGCTGTCCTCATTTCCCATGAGTTAAGAGAAATACACTGTCCTGTAGGTTTGGATTTGAGAAGGGGAAAATAAACCTCCTAAATGAGTAAAAAGTATTTACCATCTGAACCAGAAGACATCATGGCATTGGGATCATCACAGGCAAACTGACTGGAACTGAGAGATGATTCAATTAAAGATGGTAGGTATGACTTTTATTTGTGCATAGGGGACTTAGAAGTCCTGGTACCTTTTAGTATGACTTTAGGACTAAGGAATGTCTGCATATTGGCAGCTGATACAGGTAAACCCGAAATTCAGAGGGTCCTCCATGGACCGCTGAAAGAAAAGATGTGATCTTCCTGGTAGAGTCCAATACTCTCTGATCAGCTTCCTTTAGATATTCCACACATGGAGGGAATTATGCTTAAGAGCAATTCAGTTATTTATAAATTACACAGGACTTCTGTTTTAGTAGAATGATAAAAAATGTTCTGAAAACACAATGCTTATGTACGTCACACTTAGCAAGTGATAGCAATTGCTCAGTCACAATTACCAGTGTGATTCCCATCATTGGTCTCTATAATAGGCTCGCTGTACTAGCTGTCTTGGGGAAAGTTGAACATAAGGAAAAAAGTTCTCCATTGAGATGGTGGACAGCCCCTGGAAGAGTTTATGGAGTGTCTGGACAGTATTCTTAATCAAATGTTATTGTGGTAGTTCTGTGAGGAGCAGGGAATTGGGGTCGATGATTTTTATGGATCCCATCCAGCTTGAAATATTCCATGATTAGGTGACTTTACAACTCACTGTCATGACTCTGGACTTCCCCAGTTTCTTAGGAAGGGATGAGTGTGTTGAAGCCCCTTCAAGCCCACTGTTTTCAAAATTCTTTTGTTAGTTTAGTTTTTATACTCTGCATTAGGCTGACCCCCCTCATAATGGTCTGGGTAACTCAGGGAGACATTTACACCACTGGTTGATCCACTCAGCTGCTGATAGGTACTTGGTGAAGATAAAGATCTCCTCTGGTTCCCTTTGTGTTGGGATAAAGTCAGCTGCTTTGTGTTCTCTGAGCTTCAAGGGTGCATTGCCCTTGCCCACCTCCTCTGAGATTTATTCCACTGTAGGGTTTATGGGTCAGTCACATCCACTAGCTCTCAAACATACCCTCAGTTAAAAAAAAAAAAAAAGAATCAAACCCCCCACAAATGCTGTGTACTGAATCCACTTTTGAACACACCCTGATGAATTCCTCAGGCTGCCCTCTTGGCTGGAGAATACCTGTCACCAAAGGATAGGCTCAGATGTTGCTCTGCTTTCTTCTTCTCATCAATGCCATGAAAGCTGCTTTCCTGCTTCCTCCTAGGTATGGTTCCTGACTTGCATTCCCTCCCAAATGCAGGGTATTTTTTTGGGACAGCTGGGTGGCACAGGCTGGATGCATATCAGAGACCTTACTAGTAGATTGGAAAACTTGAGTTGTGGTGCCCAAGGATGTGCCCCTGGCCTTTTTCAGTTGCTGGTGATGAGGTCCTTACAGGCTCACAAAAGTATTCAGATGCTCTGAGAATCAGCGAAAAATATGTTGCTGAATATCTTCAGACATATCTGACCTTGAGGCACTTATTTCCAGTTGCAACCTGATCTCATGCTGAGATGAGCCCTACATGGAACTTCTTTCCATTATCCTTAAATATTGTTTTTTCACAGAGAGAAGAACATGAGTGAGTGCCTCAGAGACAAAAAGCTCTGTGCTCCAGCAGGTGCAGGTAACCAGGAGTTGGACTGGCACAGGACACAGCCACAATGTCAGCTAAATGGGATTGCTGCCTGCATAGATTTGGCCTTTAGAAATGCTTGAATGAACACAAGCAAATGGGAATTAAATTATATAAACCATTTAATATCTGTTATATTTTCTGACTTTTAAAAAGTAAAAATGTGTTTTTCTACCATTCACAGGTCATCTCATTTTGCATGAAGATTTATCAAATAAGAAACTATACCAAACAATAGATCTCTGAAAATGGCATCATGTTGCCCATGTTTGTTTCATTACAGACAGAATAATTTTTCTTCTTTATTCCCCATTGTGTGTTATTAATTCTATAAGAATGCTAAATAAAAAGTGAAAGATTTTTGTTTAACAGCATGCTGGATCACCTCTTTCCAGATTAAGCAAAAGGGTGGCAGTTGGGCTAGCTGAAGTTTCTTTGCCTTGGAGTATTTTCTATCATGATTATTTTGTTAGAAATAAAAGTACAGCATCACAGCATCATTTCCTTTTCACATTACTGTCATATAAAGACAATATGATAGACAAAAAGTGTTAATGGAATAATTTTAACACCATCTTTGTGTAATGTAGAAATATGGTGCCTGCCTCTTCACACTCACTTGTAATGGGTACAGGCAAAAGAACAGCTCATATTTTTAGGTTTATGAATAGAAAAAAATCGAGATATTACACATGAGGACATGCCCAGTATTATTTTATAGTCTGGAAGGGGGTCCCTGTGCCCATATATATTAAAGAATGCACCTGCCTTCAATAAGCTGACATCAGGATATGCAACCAAACTGCATGCCAAATTTGCCTTGTAAAGGAAATGTAAAAAGAGCAGACTTATGCTCAGAAAAAAAAAAAAAAAAGAAAATAAGTACGTATTATTAAATGAAAAGCAATTTTAGTTGAGATTTGGAGAAGAAAGTGTTTGAGTGAGGCCAATGGAACAATGGAATCAAAACCTCAATAACCAGAATTGTAAAGGACTTTTTAAATTTCTCTTTTTGGAATATCACAGCAACTGTTTTAAGGCAGCTCAGCTTGTCATGGGCTTTTGTGCAGATCCTTCCAGTTTTTCAGCTAGGTCTTCTCTGCTTGAGAGACTGACCATGTTTACTTAGACCATGTATGTGAAGAGGACTGTGCCCACCGAGGCCCTGTTTTTAAGGGCTGCCTTTTGGGGGCTCTGTCTTGCTTCTTTGCAGGGACTAGAGACGCAGGTAGTCAGCCCGAGGTCTAGGAATGGCCAACAGGATTGCCATTACAACAGGAACCACATAATCTTGTTCTGTAATGATTGATGTGATGATCTACATTACTGCAATTGAGAGGATAATTTGGTCTCACATGAAGATGAAGATGGGATCTTCAAATAAATGAACTAATAACTCTGAATTCTGGCTGAAGAAAGCAGTGGTGGCTGCCCAGCAGACTTTGATGCATCATAGACCATTTTATTTCTTGCTTGGATACTGTCAGCCACCCTAACTAGAGTTGCAGATAGCAAACCAGCAAAGGCCATAATCCTCCCACAAAGAGCAACGCAGGCTGTGTGCAGGAGCTGAGCACAGCCAAAGTGTCCCTGCTATGACTTATCTACGGGAGGTGAAAGGAAAAATCCCCAAGTAGTTGCAAGCTGTAGGGGGTTACATTGATGGCTTAGGATTTTAGCTTTTATATTTTTCAAATGCAAAAGTGTGTAACTCTGAACTCCATATACAGTGTTAGTTACTGTCTTCACATTTTGGTCAGACAAAACAATTCTTCTAGGCCTGAAACTCAAGGACACTCTACTGCCTTAAGCTAGATGCTGCTTTTAACGACAAATCAAGATATTACTTACAGTGACTCTGATCTATGGAATTTATGAAGCCACCTCTGCCTCCTGCTCCCTCCCCCTTGGTGTAAGTGGGAGGAAGGCTGAGAGTGGGATAATCAGAGTGTGATAATCAGAGCTGTGCTCCAGACTGCCTGACCCTCCACTTGCCCAAGCTCCAGTGGAAAGCAGAGGAATCCTTCAGGACTCTTCAGCTGGTCAGCGGATGTGGACAGTCCATGTCCCATGGCCTTTGAGGTTCACTGAAGAAAGTGGTTTGCTGGAGTAGATAGTGTGTCTTTGGTTTACCTCAGAAGTCTTCCCTCATCCTTTTGTGATTTTACTTACAGACATTTGTGATTTTACTTACAGACATCTGATCCAGTTTTTGTCTCCTGTTTGCTCTACAGAAGAGTTTAACACTGCTTTTGAAAGCTTCGGTCTTCTGACCTGTCTGATTGTTATGCACAGAAAAGGATCTGTGCCTTCCAAAACTCAGGACCCTCAAAATGAGTTCCTGTTACAAGACTATCTGGAGCATATTTTGATACAGATTCTGCTCTTTTGGAAACCTGTGAAATGATTATAAAAAGAGAAGGAAATTGATTCTGAATTTTTCATTAAAGTAAATAGGCTATTAACACTTGGGTGGTTTGAACCTGTGTGGCAGTTCAGTTTGTGGTGCATTTTTGGATGGTTTAAACCTGCTTTTATGTTTAAAGATCCCAGTTTCACCTGGAGAAGTTTTGGAATGACAGATGCCTTGGGTCTGTGAGTTCTCACAGGAGGAGGAGCCCTGGGGATCTGCAGGTGCAGGGTCAGGCTGACTCTTTTCAACCAGCCAGGGACCAGCAGGGACTATCAGTGCAAGTGGTGGGCCGGAGGGTGGCGTGGCTCCAAATCTGGATAGTTGTCCCCCAGGTCCATGGAGTAAGTCATGGCTTACAGCCCGTGTGCAGAGACATGATGTGCTTTAATCCTGACTCCAGCTCTCACTGCAGCCTTGGGTAAGGAAGCTGCATGGGCCAGGGGAGGAAATGATTCAAAAGCACTGCCTTTTTGCTCTGCTGGGGTCAGTGCTCAACCTCTGAGGCTTCCTGTGCCTCATGGCCTCTGCTTCAGCTCCTCTGTCCATAGAAAGAGTTAAATTTATGAACTGGGGTAACTGCTGTAAGAAATGTAATGTTAGAGCAAGTTTCCCATCTCTGCTGAACCCCTCACATGAGTTCTCCTTTGGTTTTAATGCAGTCAAACTTACACCAGTGTGCTTTTATGCTTACATGCTGGAGGAACTGAAGAAATATGTACTTTCTTGGGCAGGTGCAGTGCAAGCTCTGTTAAGAACAACTGCACAGCATCATGCAGTGGGACTTACACAAACTCCTTCCAGTGGAAATTAAAATTGCAGTTAACCTCTGCCATCAGTAGTTCTAGTATCCTAATGAAGCATGAGAGTAGCAGGGCAGTGGTATGACAAGCAAGAGACACAGAATGTTTTATATGTCAGGCAGAAAGGTTGCAAAGGAATAAAAAACCTGCAAACTTTGAAAAGAACCTGATTTTTTCCCTCTGTATTGTTTTACCTCCTTGCAAATGGTCTTTTCCATTGTAAAATATATTTCAGAGAATAGTGGCCAGACTCCAGGATCTAAAACTGATGATATCAACTCTTCAAAGCTGCCAGATCAGAAACATAAAGGTATACATAAAAGGTTCATTTCAGTGAGAGCTTATTCATTATTTTCAAAGCAAAGGAACTTTTTTCCCCTCCTACAAAAAATTCTATTTCATTAAAATGTTTATACTGTGGTGTGTATATGAGGGGCTGTCCTTTGAACACATTTCTTGTGCCCTACAGCATAGAAGAATTAAACTGGCATTTAATCAGTAGATTAAATGTGGGCAGGACCCCTCTGTAATGTGGTAGATAAGCAGGTGGATGCAAGATAGGAATTAATATCTGTCTGCTATAAGAATAACAAGTAGAGTAATATTTCCCTACAAGAGTTCACTGAAGACTTGGGAAAGACAACAAATGACATAAGCCTTATCCCCTCATTTATCTCTGCCTTCCCCAAATGAATGTTGTACTTCATGTAGAAGGAACACAATATTTCATATCTGAAAATCTGAAATAACCTTGCAAATCAGTTATTTAGAAGAGAATAAACATTGCCTCTCACCCTCCCAATGTATAGTTTGAACCAATGGAAAATAAGAATGCATGTAATTACTACATGTGAGTGATTGTAAACAGCAAATTTTAACAGCACTATCACCAGCAATAATGACTTAATTGTAGTGCCTGGGGATTTCTCTCAGAAGCCTGATAGCAAGTGTGTGAACAAAGAGAAGAAGAGGCAGCTTCACCCCAGAGAACTCATTGCACGTTTGGCAGGCATGGAGATGGTGGGCAAACACAAGCAAGAAGGTAAGAGGGAAACAGGACAGCAGCAAGAGCTGACTGTGGAGCCACCAACCACTCTCATGGCACATCAGACAATCAGACTGCCTTCCTTTGGGAACCTGAGCACCAGACAGCTGCTCCCAAGCCCTGCAGGGCATGCTTTGGATTCATACTTTGTTTGTCAGACTTCTTTTGGAAAGGGTTGAAAAAGTCAGAAAACACATTACTTTTCCATGAACAAGGGACCCCATAACATTGTCTACATCATATACAGATGTACCAAAGGAAAAAATGCCAAGAAATGGGGCAATTAAAAGTCAGGTGAGATCAAATACTCACAGATAAAGCAGAAGATACAAATTCCCTGCAAATAGCTAATGTCAAACCCTGGTACAAAATTCCAGGCTGTGAGGTTGTAGAATATATCAGCAAATCAGTCAGTCCATTCCCTTGCTCAAAGTCAGCACTAACTCACGTAACTTTTTCATGCAGATACTTCTTCCACAAGTTGAGTAATTCCAGTGATAATATAATGCATCCTTTCAAAGTCATCTATTGTAGTTATTAATGATCTGTAACATAAGAATTTTTTCAAAATTTCCTGTGTGGAAATTTATGATGCAGTAGCACAAATTCTTCCACTTTTGCAGACAGAACTCCAATCACCATCTAACTGAAAGCTCATATTTCCTTCAAAAGTGATTCCCCAAGCAGGACGTAAACTCAGGCTCCTCTTGGCCTTTCCAATGCCAAGAAGTGTGGGAGAATGACTTCATATGCCTTAGAGTGGCCCCTTCAGCCAGTATGAAGTTTGGGATTTGGTAGAAATTCAGCGTGGTGACTCGTGCACTGCTTTTAATTTCCTGTAATCATCCTTTCCTGTCCTTCTTTATTTGTACTTATGTAATTGGTTATTTCTACCTATCTATAAAGCTTATTTAATCTCATGGTGACATTTGCAATCTGTATCAAGTCTCTGAAAAAATCATTCTGGACTAGAGATTCATCCCTAATTGAGGTTCTGACTTTTCACAACTTGTTGTTACCACCAGCTAATTCAGATACGAAAGATACATATTAACATATCAGTGTATCTCTTTGTTGTCTGTGTATATGTTTATAGCAATGTATGTTTACTCCACCACACAACTAATTCAGGAAGATATATGATAATAGTGGACATTTTTTTTTTGCCAGTGAACCACCAAAAATTGCTCTGTGTCTGATTCTGCATCTGGTTGTGAACTACAGCATGTACAAAAGTTCTGAGCTTACTTATGAAAATGTTGGAATAAGCAGTGTAAAATTTTACTAAGGTCAAACTATATGTTTACTAATATTAAGCTATATGATATTAATATTTGTTTTTCCCCATAGTCCTTTCCTCAGCTACAAAACAGGTTTGCCACTTCTTGCAGGAAGCTAGATTGGCTGTGCAGAACTGGAAGTTTCCAAATACACTTGCTGCAACCATGTTCTCTTATTTTGTTTAACTATTTTGTCTTTCTTTGGTGTATTTTAAGGAAATTATTTGTTCCATTACTCTAAGGGGACTGAAAAATTGAACCAGCCTGTTATTTCCCAGGTTCTTTTTTACATCTGTTTGAAGAATAAGCATCTCATTTGTCCTTTTCTAGTCTGCTATGTCACCAGTCCTGTATATATTTCCAAAAATAACTGATAATGTTTCAGGATTTGTATGTACCAATTTTCCAGGCATGCCTTGGTGAGTTTCACAGGGCTCATTGATTTACAATTTACCTGAATACTTTTTATTCCTTATTTCAATTTTTTTTTTTTAAGTTTTTATTTTGTAGTTGTACTGATTGCCATTTTATGACAACAAATATCAACCAGGCATGAAACACTTGGCTCTCCTTAGCATCATCTGTTGAATGTTTTCCTTCTCTGATGAACCATCTCTTCCAAGTTCTTCCTCTCACATTAAGGTACCAATAACGTAATATCCTGTTGTTTTCAAAATTTTCCTCATTTTCACATTCAAATGTATCAAACACATATTTCTGCAAACCCCAAATTTACACATATTTTTATGAAATGTGGTGTGTCCATGGATTCCCATCTGTAATTACTATTGCTTCATGTATACCTGTTTCAGATGGTTCCAAGGGGGAATTGCCTTTCTGGCATATCTGAGGTGGCTGCTGATGGGTTATGGTGCAACTTGGGGAATGGTGGGCCTTCGGGAACCGTGAGTCCTTTTGCTGTATTTAGACAATCGTTGCCTCATCCTTCTGTGTAACGTCTGTCTTGGCTAAAACCACATCCTCTGGTTGCTCACATTACAGCTAAACATGGATTTGGTGCCACTTCACTTTCCTGCCTAGGAATAATTTTTAACATCTTTCCTCAGAAATTTTTTCTTTCTGCTACTGTATGAACAATGAGCCCAGACTTCTCTCTTTGTGGATTTGCTTTCCCCATCTCTTTTCTGGGGTATCTGTCAGACTGATGACTGTGGGGTATCTGGGGTATCTGTCAGACTGTGTGCTCTCTCCCTTGCTGTCTGTGTGCTGCTTTCTGATGAGGAAACTGCTGCAGAGACCAGGAATGGCAGCTCCTCTCACTGGGAGACACCTGACATTTCAAACCTCCCGGCGCTTTTGGCCTTGGTCTTTACAAACACTCATCTAGGTGTCTTGGGTTCTTTCTTGATAACCTAGTTTCGTAACATTATTAGCAATTAAAAATGTTGCTCTGTATGTTTGGAGGCTGCTACTTGAGCACACCTCAGTTCATTATATAAACCTCTGGGAAATTCAAATTCTGGATGTCAGAGAGTCAGCAGGTGAGTTTTGAAATCACATTAATGTCATCTGATATGAGAATCCTTGGCTCTAGAATGAGATTTATGAACTAAATCCAATTGCTTATAAAGCTTTCCAACTTTTAATACAGTAAGAGAGACCTGGATAACATTTCTTAGCATTTATGTCCTCTGACTATATAAAACTTAGTGACCACTCCTTAAATAAAAGCAGTTTCACATTTTACACTGGAAGTGTTTGGCATGGCATTGGTTTTCTTCTTAATGCATGGAGGACTTTGTGCCAATAGCTGTGCAGTGCAAGCTGTCAATTCTGCTGTGTGGCATCCTGGGCAACGAACTGAGGCAGCACAATGTTACACAAAGAGGTGCAAGAGAAACAGGGAGGTGGGAAGTGAAGAGTGGGAGAAGAAGAGTTTGTCCTAGAAAATCTATTTTTTTTTTTCTTTTTAAAGACTTATGTACAATATCCATGTCCACCAGCAGCATGGAAATAGTGAGCAAGCAAGGCAAAGCTCTACTGGGGCTGAGGAAATACTGCATTTATAGGGAAAAGAAAGCATAAGATTTTCCAATTTGCCTTTAAAGCAAGAATTTGTCTATAAACTATGAAAGGTACAGCTCACCAGATGTTTTGTAACAATTGGTTATGTATTAAAAAGTAAGCTACTGTTTTAGTCTTAGAAATAAGAAATCAAATGACTTCTGATTGTTTCTGATATGTAACAGCATCAACATATGTTCTCAATGAATAGGAAATAATGGGCTCTGCAGTTTTACAGAAATTGTTACTTTGTTGCAACTTTCAAAGACATTTGTTGCCCTGTTCATGAAATATTTGTATTTCTCCTTATGTCAAAGGCACAGTATTCAGCCTTTGTCCTGCTTTCCCCATTCAACAGGATTTACACGGGCTAAGTGAAAGGGGAATTTGTCCTCTTGTGGCTTTCCTGCTATTTTTTTCACTTGACCCAAAAGCTAAAAAGTAGCATTGAATTAAGCAAATCCTGTGAAAAGTTCTGTATAAAGAAAGTGCTGCAGACCACCTACAGTGTGACACTTAGTGAGATGAAAGGATATTAACCCAGGAGCGCCTTGTGCTTTCAACAGAAATCTTGTTCCTTGTATTACAAACAAAGATAACTAACATAATTTAATTACACCCTAACAGTGGTTGAAATGTATATGTCTTTTGGCACAATGCAATTTTTGTTTAGAAAATAAAAAGTATCTGCACATAGCCTACAATTTTGCAGGAATTCCCTCCTGTGGGAAAAATGTTACCAAGGGACTGTTGTCTTATGCATATTTGCACATACTATTTATGTTAACAAGCCTGGGATTTTTTTTCTCTTTTGAATTGAAATGAGGTTCAAGGGGTAATTTTATTCTTTTCTCCTTTATTTTAAGACTCTCAGTATCACAATGTCATGGCTACTCAGTTCCAATAATATGTTTGTGGCTTCTAGCATTCAAATGCCAATGAATTGCCAGAAAAAGAGCCATTTATATTATTTTTGCTTTTAAATTATAGAAAAAATATACATTAAAGATTAAAAAAATAAGGAAATATTCCAGCTAAAGGCAAGAGTGAGGTTAATGGTATCCCTTTAATCTTTGCAAAGTCTCAAACATTTACTTTTACCACAGCATTAGCTCTACATGGATATATTTACATGAAACTGGAATGTATGAAAACCAGTTAAAGAATGTCACACAAATGCAATGAAATATCTCATGGCAGCTCCTAACTACAGTTTTTATGCTAAACCTGCTGGGCTGCACTGGGGTGTCTGAAACCAGTTTGTTGAATATTCCACTGTGCTTCCTATTTTTATGTAACAAACAATAGCTGTTTTTTTTTTTTTTTCCTTCTTTTTTTTTTTCCCTGAAGAGAGACTTAGTAAAGCACTTTTTGCTAGGTAAATATTTACATTTTTGTACCTAAGGGATTTTGCCAGTTGAAATAACTTATAAATCAACAAAAAATTTTTCTCTGTAGAAATATTAATTTTCATACAAAGAGTTGAAAAATAATAATTGATCTGCTTTCTTTAAACAGTTTTTAAACATGTTAAAGATGGATTTATCATTGATGATCCTAATGCCAACACCAGTCACCAGTCTCACAGTAACATTGCACAGTTTTGTTTAATCGCTTGTCACAAACTTTGGACTTTGGAATTGATTTTCTCAGCCAAAGATCCCATTGTGGAAAAATCCTGTAGACTTAAGTAAGTGGTAATCACCTCTACATACTTGTAAAAATAATTCTAGAATGTTGTCATCTTTGCATAATATAAACGCTTAAAAACTATCATACCACGAATATTTCCCTATTACTACAGTTTCTGGATTTCAGGTGTTTTAAAGTCTTAAAAGTTATACAAATATGTTTAGGGCTAGGAAGGAATTTTCTCTTTGGCATTTTGCTTCATAGCTACTTAAACCAAGATTAATTGTACCTGCCTGTGCTGTGTTTGCTACTGCCTCTCTCCAGGCTGTGGCTGCTGGGTCAGGTACATGGCAGAACAGGACATTTACTGAACCCAGGATTAAAAGGGGTTCCTATGCTTCCAGCAGAAGGTCATTAAATTTCTCTACTATCCCATCATGTGAAATTAATATACTGTAGGGTTTCCCTGAGTTGGGGTTCACAATTTGCTCTCAGGTATCTTGTATATCCAGATTTACATACTGTACCACATGACACTTTGGGATTTACCAAAGAGCAATGCCTTTTGATGTCTTAGCTTTCAGGAACTACATGCATTGTATTTGAAAGGGGAGGAGAGAGCAACTCAGGACTCTGTAAAAAAACTGGTTAGCAGCAGCATTTTATTTTTTCTTTTTGCATAAATTTGGTTTTGCTGAGCAGTTCATACAATATGCAATATTTTGTTTATAGCCTTTGAAAATTAGCCTACACTTAGAGCAGGCAGACAACCACTTAGATTTTAGACTTTTGATGCCTTATCTCACATAAACACCTTTTTCTTGTGGTTCTTTCAAAAAACTGAATACAAAAGACACTGGGCTATGAATGGTGGAAATCCAGAGTCTGGAAAAATGGTTGGCAACAAAGTTCACATTATCTCTTGTAAATTGTAGGAGCTTCAAATAAAAATTATTTCTACTTAAGAATAATTTATGAGCTGATTCTGTTTTCCAATTAGTTATTAATGGCTTGTATTAGCAGGATATTTAGACATTATTTGCTACCTGACACTAATGTTTCCAGCATTGGGCAGCTGAAAGATGATTATCCATATCAACTGATTCTCTTCTGCAGCCAGACAAGACAACCTCCTGTTGCTGTGCTGGGAGCTGCCAGTGAACTGAAGTAGGAATAGGTGTATTCCCCTACCCTGGACAGAAGGTACATCTTGTGTCATGCCAGTGTGTCCTTCTTCACTGCAGAAGTCCAAACAGGTAGGAGCTTACACCTCTGTGGGAATTGAGCTGTAGTCTCACAAGAACATTTTTTTTCCCCTGAGGACAACAGAAGATTAATTAAGGTTTTACATATAATTTTACTATGTGTTTCAGTAGAATTTTTAGTATTCCTTTTGCATCAACATGCTAATGTTCACCTTGTGATCTACTGTAGGCTCCAGATATTCTTCTGAGTTGCCTGAGCTGCCTTCGCTCATTGGGCTCTCACACTTGAGGGATTTGCTATTGGTCCTTTATAACTCCGTACCTTCTGGAACCTTGCATTCAGTTCTTTTAAGATCCTTTTATCCTATTATTTTTGAATACTTACCCTTAACAGGCATGCAGTCTCTGTCAGCTGGAGACCATCTGCAAACTCAAACACACATGGTACTGAGTTGCCCACATCTCTCATGGTAATATCAAAGAGTACCAGACCTTGCTTTAGGATGCCTTTTGACTTTGGTAAAGCAGCACTGAAAACTACTTTCAGAGGGAAGAATTTCCAATAAAGTTTGCAACGTTTTCTGATAGGTCACTCTGGCATTTTTCTAGTTTGTTTGTCATCCTCCTCTGAAGTAGCTGCAAAATCTCACCAAGTGGCACCTGCAAGGGGCAACTGCTTCTTCCCTGCCACCAGCTCTGTCACTCTTTCACAACTTATGGAATACTGGGACTAAACACAGGTAGCCACACTCTTCCAAAGCTTGGTGTTGACTCTAGCTAATGCATTGGTGGCCTCCAGCAAGAGCTGGGTAATCTTTAATTACTGAAAAGGTCCCTAGACGGGGAAATCAGGAAGGCTGATGTTGAAATCCTTCCAAATTACTAGTTTAAGTTTGTATCTGGCACCATGCTGGTGCTGTGGGCAGCCCACTACACAAACCTGCATGAAAGCAGACCATTTGTATTGGTGGCTACAGCTAATTTTAGCTTGAAAAAACAAACAGCCTATCTGTGGTTTTATTCAAAAATTGTAGTGGAATTCAATTATGAATGCCTGCTCAGAGCCATTTCAATCAGAAGTTGCTGTTTTTTAGAGATACAAAAATGGAGTTGAACATTGGGTCTGTAAAAGGCAAAACCCCCAGTTTACACTTACTTGAAAGAATAACAAAGCAAAAAATCCCAGGGAGACTAGTGAGGAGATGAAGTTAAAATGAATCTTTAACAGTTTTTAACTGGTGTAATCACTTACTGCAGCTGCATTAGCTTCTTAAAGTAATAATCATACTTGTATAATTTCTTTTTTTTGTACTGTGGTGGAACAGCGTATTGCAGTGTAAGTGGAGACTTCTACAATTATCTACATCTCTGTGTGCTGATAACTGCACTTTTGGGCTGAAAATTATCTGCCTGATTTCAGCCTTAAACTTTTTTTAAATTTTTTTTTTTAAATTTTAGTTTCTATGTGATTTACATGTGAATTCTGCTTACAAGGAAGGAAAAAAGAGCCTTTTTCTGCTGTGAAAGGATTGGTATTGTTTTCAGAATTGTCAAGTAGTCAGAAATACCAGTCAAGTCAACAGGAGCTGCAGGTGCTTAACACTTCAAATCAAGCTATTCCTTTTCTTGTCTTCATGTGTGTAACCAAAGTGACAACATTACAAGCTGGAACTTTCCTTGTAACTTCTCTCTGAGGAGGATTAGTCTGAAGGCTGGTTTTCTGACTGAATGAGATGATTGTGGTGTTGAACAATTGAATTTCACTCCCACATATTTGCTGGCACTGAGTAGGCTGCAAGGCAAGCCCAGGACCCTGAGCTGGGGGAGTGTGTGTGTGCATGTGTGTGTGCGTTTGTGTTTGTGTGTGTGCATGTGTGTGTGTGTGTGTGTGTGTGTGTGTGTGTGTGCGCACCCTCCTCTTCCGAGCACTCAGGGCTGCAGTTTTCCTGAGGAAAGCGTTTTGGCCAATGCCTCTTCAAACCTGCAGGTTTGGAGTAGCTGCTCTCTATGACCGAAGTGCCCATTTCACACCCCCACACCCATTTCCCTGCTGCAACACTGATCTGGGAGAAGGGATCTGCCTGTCTGGTGCTAACAACTGATGGCCCTGGTGCAGCAGTGCTTGTGGAGGGACATCAGCCAAACCTGAAGAACCTATTTTAGCGTGCTACTCTGTGTTGTCAACAGTGTTATGGCCACCATCAGCACAAGCAGCTACCCAGCAATTTGGCACATCACTAAACTCCCACATGGACCTTGTGTGTGCCCCCATCACGGTGTAGCCTTTAGACAGGCCCTTTGGCACATCCTCTTTCTTGCTCACAGCACGATGGTGCCTGCAAGATCTTACCTTGGCACTGCAGGTAGGAAGGGCTGGCCACTGCACAGGTGGATCTGCTGCTGAACAAAACAAGCAGAGGGCAGAAGAGAAAAAGGCAGAGCTTAACTCCAGTGCGGTGGCTCTTGCAGTGTGTGTGTGAGCTGCAGGGCACCCAGACGCTAATGGAAGACCACAGACCACCTTGTGCTCACCCCTTCTCTGTGAACCTCCTGGGTTATCTTGATGTCATGTCTAGAAACTGGAGCACAGGGAAATTGTGTGATTTATCTGGTGTCACAGAAGATGCCTGTGGCAAAGTCAGGATCTGAATCCATCTCTCTTGATCTCAGCTGATTGTATCTCCAAAACTTTCCTCTCCCTTCAGTGTATTTGGTGTTTCCCATGCATCATCCCACATCATGGGACAAATGCTGTAGAGATACAGTCCCCCAACTGTTGTTTATGGCTGGCTGGCCATTTTAGCCATTTGTTCTGGGAGGGGTTAAAGGAGTCTAGTGATCCTCTTTTTATTGCCTCAGTTTATTTGCTTCTGTGCTTGTTCTCACAGGGAAGAAACAAAATGTTTGGAGGTACAGGGCTATACAGCTAAATCATAACAGCAGGCACCTCAGTGGCATATCTTAAGGAAATGTGTCCCTGAGGTGACATATCTTAAGGAGACATACCTTTTCTGCCTTAAGGAGATGTACCCTCAATAAATGCAACAAACCTACTCCAGACGCATTTTTCTTAAGTGCCTGCTGTTAACAAGCAGCTTCACTGAAATGAGTGAGAATTTTTCATAAAAGCTGAGGGACAGACTGCCTTCTTTGCAGTGTGATTCATACCCTGAGTCAGCCTGTGCATCTCCAAATGGCCATGGCTGACCTCCCTCATCATGCACGAGATCTGCACAATACCTGACCTCAGAAGAGGTGAAGCCAAGTGGAGAAAAGAACAACCAGAAGCTATTTATATCAAACGAGGAAACACTGCGACGCCATATGAGGCAGCTTATATGTAAAGCCTTTCAAGTCTTCCACTCCAGGGTACTTAGATTGATGACTATGAACATGGTAAACACAAAGTGCTATTTTGTGTTCCCAGCCTGAGAAATGACAGCCCTTCTGCGATTATAAAATGTTATTGTCACTAAAAAGACTTCTTGTTTTGCGAGTTAGTTCTTCAAAACAAACACATTGGAGAAATCTTTGGTTTGCTGCGTGGTAGGTGAGTCAATTTTATCATCAAATCTGAATAAACAACTGTTTATTTTTAGATATTAAAAATGTAGCATAATAAAAAAAGTATTTTGCAGACATGTTTTAGTTTATTCTCATTTTGCAATGCAATCAATTTTATTTAATATATCTTTATAATTTCTTATTTTCTGTGTGGCCTAAGATAAAAATCAGAACAAAATTTTAAGAATATTTCCAGAGTCTGGTTACCCCACAAATGTTTGAACAATGGCTTTTGGCTTCTTCATAATTTTGGGTGGTTTCACCAGTTCTTGTTCAGGTAACACTGTGAATGCACATTTGTGAGTTCCAGTTTGACTTACAGGAGTGCAAATAGTTCACAGGTATCTCAGCAACAAGATTTATGAAGTTATAACAGTTCAGCCTACAGCTGAAGACTTCTGGATTTTTCCAGCAGGCTTCCAAACTAGGGGTGGCAACTATGTAGATGTTTTTATTGCCACCATTCTGCATTCCTCATGTGACTGTCAGGTGCCTTTTTCACCTTCTCAAGGCTGAAAGAGAGTAATATCATCAACATTTAATCTTACTAATGTGTTAGGTGACTGCAGCATCACCTTCTTCCACACAAAGATAAAAATAGTACTTCCTATCCCTTGGGGGGAAAATGTGTTTTTTCTTGACACATTTTGCAATTCCAATGTCTTTTACTGCTTTCTTTTGTTTCAGGAACTGTGAATACGCATTGCCTACTCTCCATCTTCTATTGTAGCAACTGAAGTGTCAAAGCATACTACATGAAGTGGATGAAATTTAACCCTCTTCAAAAAGTGCAAAGGAAGCAGGTTAGAACAGGATCCTAAAATCCATGAGGACTGAGTGAAAGTATTTTAGATAGTGGGAGATTACATATAAAGGAAAGAAAAATAATTGAAAAAATAAATTACAGATATATCCTGAGTTTAGGATTGTTTTTATAAATATTCATCATCAATTATAACACTAATCAGCAATATCTTAGCCCTTCTGCTGGTACAACTTGTCTGTCTGCTGCTGTAATGAAGCAGTGTTTAGAGGTGTTGATTTTTAGTGGCATCTACTTTCATACTGGGCCTTGTGTGATGGCAGGAATAAGTACATACTTATGAGAAAGAAAAGAGAGACTCAGTTTGAAACAGAAAGGGGTTTTATATTGCCTGCTCCATGCTGCAGCTAGAAAAAACCAACTATTGGATTCTATTCTGCCTAATTCAGGTCATGCTTTGTCTTGCATCTGGAAAAGGCAGGCAATGATGAGGACATTAAAAGTGTGGGACTGAAGAATGATGAGGAAACCTTGAAAAGGACCAGCACCAATGTCTCTCCAGACACCAAATGCCAAGGACAGAGCTGAGCAGAATGTACCCAAACCTATCTGAACATGGCATAACCCTTTACCCTAGGAGCTTAAGTATGGCTGTTGCTGAGCCTGCTGGTTGTGGCAGCCTTTAGAAAGCCACTCCAGAATATGATAAAAAAATAATACAGAGAAGAAAACCCATTTATTGGAGATTTCAACAAGACCCTGTTTTACCTTTGTTAATTTCATCTGAAATACCTATATATGACACCCTTATATATTTCCCATATAAACCACTTCTAAAGGTGGAAATTTTTAACTAAGTCATACACAGGATATATTTGATAGATCAGTTTCATACCACAGAAATGGCTGCCTTTAGATGACATTAAGGAATTAGATTTATTTTTTTACATTTGCATACCTAGTGAGTATAGTCTGATCGTCCTGGGGAAATGCAGCCAGTCCAGCCAAGCCCATGTGCACAGAGCAGCATCATAGCGCACACACTTGTCTTTGGGTACTGACAATTCAACTTGCTGTTTACAGGACATGAACACATCTGAACTGTCAATAAAAAACACTTCAGGTGGTAAAATTTCAGAGTCAGATCTAACATAAAAGGTACAAAGCAAATACCATTTCATCTGTGCATCAGCCACGCTGAGATCCATACAAGTAATTCCATACAAGATCCCACAAAATGCTGTATTTCAGGCAGGGCCCTATGCTTAAATGGATGTTCAAGGTTTCATGACAGGAATGCAAACACCCTGCTAAGTCTTAAAGCCAGTGTATTTCTCAGGTGGTAGGACTGCAATTTAAAACCCTTATTTCTTCATTCATGACAACCTGGCTGATCTGCACATGATGGATCATTCTGAGATATGTTCCAATGAGATGCATAGGAAGAATGAACTCCCGTGGCTCTTTGAAAAACATGCAGTCAAAAGAGTTGTAGTACAATATTAGTTATCTAATATATACAGTGTGAAGAGTTCATTTCAGGAAACTTTAACAAGCACATTATACAGAAGATCCATTGTTTAAAAGTTGCTAAGAGTTTTCATGGTACAGGCAGAAGATATAGTTACAAAATGTAAATAAAGGATACTTAATAATATGGCAAAGGAACTCTGTGAATGAAATTCCTCCTGTGCAGCAGCCCATTCAGGGTTTACGACCACTCCAGTTCCTCCTAAACCCCAGCAGAGAATTTCAGTCTTTGTGATTTCATCTGGATTTTGCTGACATGCAAAGACGTGTCCTGGATGGAGTCTGGAGACCAGAGGAACGAAAAAAGACACTTCAAGTGCACAGAACAGCTTTTAAAAATGCCTTTTTCATCCACTCCCCTTGGCTAGCTTGATTGAATGGTTTAAAATTGCTTATTTTGTTAGCATGCCTAGTTGCTACTGCCTGGCCATGCACGGCTAGTTTTTTGCTGAGAAATTAAGCTTTCTGAACCAGAGAAACCAATGAAAAAACCCTCAAATCTTTGCCCTGCTGGGGCCCTTTTCAAGAGTTCACCTATTTGCTTATGTCACTTTTGTTTGTTTTGCAGTAAATTCAGTGCTAAGGGGTAGTCCCTTTAGCAACTTACTTGTATGTTTTGCTATTATATTAAGTAGTACTTAGCCAAGGTCTCCTGGGGGAAGGCAAAGCACAGAACATTTTTAAATCTCATAAACAATTTCATAGGTAAAATGATTTTTAAAAGAGCGCCTTGCTTAACTGCAGGAAAAGAATATTTTTTGAACCTTAGCAAGGAATATTATTGATACTTTGCCATGTACTCTGTTGCTAAGAAAAGGAAATAATTGTAAAAGCCTAATTAACCAAGCCCTAGTCTTAACTGACTAACATGCCCTTAGTTTCTAGGAGACAAAATGAAAAGAAGTAAAAACTGAATAAGCAACTTGAGATTTTATTTACCAGCTTGTATTACTCTTTCAGTGCTTCAAAATGGAATGAAATAAAATTGCAAACAAAAAATTCTCACTCAGGGGTAGAGATTGCTCCCCATGGCCTGGTATTTTATCACTGGGGCCGGTCAGCAAAGGTTCTGAGCTCACTCTGGCCCCGGGCTGGCAGCAGCCAGAGGTATTGCCACCACAGAGGGGGTCTCAGTTCCCTTCTCTCCCTCCTGCTCTCAAAACTGCTGTGCAAGACACTCCCTGGAGGGTGGTGAAACCCCTGAACAGCTTCCTCAAAACCTGCTCATAAACTCAGCCCACACACAGCACAACCAAGCCACTTCCATGGGGTTCTCCACAGTGGCCAGATTTATTTGATCATATGGGTGTCATATAGGCTATTAATAGCCAGGAAAGGTGAAATACAGGAAAAATAGATCTTGGTGTATTGCCCTTAATATGAAATTTAGTAAATATTTTGATTCCAGCAGTACTTGGGTTCAGGACTCAGTCTTTGCCAAATTACATGCGCTCCTTCTTGTCCTAGCCTTTGGGCTTTTGTTTCTTCTCCCTTTCTCAGGAGTGAATAAAAACAGAGAGAACAACCTTCCAGGAAGAAAAAAACCTCAAGAAAATAAGTACAACTTGAGATATTCTTGTAAGGAAGCAAGGAAATTCCAGGAATATAAAGTCTCTCTTGCCCTTTCTCTAGTGAGATGCCAAAGGCTGTGTCTACACGGCTCGGTGGCTGAGTTCCCTCTCTTGAGAAGAGTCCTGGCATGCCTGGTGGGATGCCTACACACATGGCCATGGCCAGGCACCCAGGCTGAGCTGGAAGCTTGTAAACGAGAGCTGAAAGGTGGCAAAGATAAAAAACAGATTCACAAACTACTTCTCAGCCACAACTTACGCTGAGATTAATGGGAGTTCATTTCAGGGCAAAGACAAACAAGCTAGCTGAAAAAACAGGAATGTGAGCTTCTCCTGTCCAGGGATGGATGGGTTTCATCTTGACAGATGCCGTCTAAAAGTCAGAGGTCTCTCCTGAAATAGTTGTCTTCAATCTCTGCACAAAGAACAGTGAATAGACACTTCCAGAAGGTGGTTAGTCCCATTCCATCCTACCCCATCCAAGATTTGTTACCCTAGAACAGAGCTTGTCTCCCTCTACTGTCTTTGGGGAGGGTCTAGTGACTAGGTCCCTAGCTCACTGTGTCCTCAGTCTTTTTTCACTTGTGCTTCACTGTGGGCAAGTCCAGGGGTGACTGGAAGGTCTGTTATGGCACTGCTGTGGTCCAAGGACTATGGTGAACTGTCCCTTCAGACACATACTATGGTTTGAACATTATGTATATGTTAATCCTGCAGCGAGCTGGTGCTTGGCAGGGACTGAAAAGAGTGTATTCAGTCTACAGCTTTTAAATTGCACCAGAGCTTAGAGTTCATCTGCAAACTTACCGGAATGCTCGTACACAGAAAAAAATCATCTGACTTCATGCTCACCAGATGTACCTCAGTGGCAGGGCTGATTTTGCAAAAGTAGTTGTAAGGTCCAATTTAAAGATCAGTTTGTTTGGATTGGAAATTGTTTAAGAATCACTTGGCTTTCAAGTCAGTGAGTATTCTGTTTTAGTAGAGATTTTCTAGATATGACTTGCATGAAAACAGGCTCAGCTGACCTTCTCTTTCAAAAATTTGTTTTCTGTATGCTCCTTTTACTAAAGGTCAGGAGTAAACTCAACACCTCAGATAATAATAATGGTGTTAAAGTTACTCCAATGTACGTTTTGCATAGAAATAGCCTAAAAAGGGAACATGGATTTAAAAATTGCCTCAAGATCACTTCAAGCATGGTTCAATAGCTTCTGCTGCCACACTGGTCTGTAACACCATGACATCTTCTCAATAATGTAGGTACAACCTGTTCTGGCCAGTATACAGTGGTCAGGACACCCCAGAAGAAATGGAACTGGAGCAGCTGGAGGCTCTCTGAAGACCAGACAAGTCAAGGAGGTGGCATCCATTTACTTTAGCATTAGGTATCAAAAAGCTGCAAGTCTGGTTTAAGCCAGTGGTCTAGCCTGCTCTATAACCAGTGCAAAGATGGAGTCCCTCTGGATTTGAGCCAGCTTAGTCATTTAGCATGGGGAGGGATGGACCTTGTCACACATGCCTGGGCCACATATTTGGATGAGGTGCCTAACCTTTAGGTGTCTGACAGAAGTCTTCCCAACAGGATAAAAGATAACTGATTCTGGGCCAGACACTCGGAGGTTTTACCTGCAAGTAAAAAATGTGAGTGAGTGTAATCACTGACACAAGTGGTCACCAGGATGGCAACAGGGTGCCAAGACAACTTCCAGCTGGTGAAAGCATGGTTTTCTCCTCTGAGCAGACTGTGACTTCTGTACATTACCTGAAGGGTTAAAAGCTTAAATCTTGGCAGAGACAAGGATAGTGGGTTTTTCATGAGGTTTAGGGACGTGGAAAGGGCAGATTACCCCATTGTCACCTTTTGCCTACTCCTTTTACCAACTGCTGACATGAAGTGGAATTTTTCTGAAGATGAGGATTAATGTAATGGCTGCTTTTATTCCTCAGTATTTTTTTGGATGAAATTTGATCACTCTTCTCCACATTCCTATTCCTCACCTGCTCTGGGAAGCAAACACAATTATTTGAAAACAAAAGCAGTCCCGGCCAAAAATGTCAGACTATATCTCACTTGAACTCTCACCAATATTTCTCTTTTTAAATGCAGTTAATTCATTTACAGTCTGATCACTGTGAAAATCAACTAGCTCGGAATTTCTTTAATACGGGATTTCTAAATACTTTAATTGCTGTATTTATTTCTAGATATGCACTGTCCAAGACAATAAGAATAACATGTAAGATGTCTCTTGTTCTGGACATACAAGGATAGCAAAATTAAAATGTTACAGTACCGCAGCATCTTTGGGGGATTAATATCATGATGTTATTGAGGGCATTGACAGGAATCCTAATCAAGAATGGATAGGCTGACCTAAGGCCTGGATCTCATTTGTCCAGTTCTGGTCAGAGTAAGGTGGTGTCAGTGTCCTCCAATACCTGCACCCAGGTGTCCTTTGTCAGAGTGGCTTGTACAGCTTGGGAAACATTGAGAACTGTTCCTAAAAGATAGTGTATTACAGAAGTCTTTCACAGTTCCTGCACAGGCTCGCATCTAACCTTTTATTTTAGTTTCTGTTTGCAGAAGCTCTTTGGCTGTTTTTTTGCTTAAAGATGATTTTGGAATGTATCAGTTTCCTCAAAAATGCTATTAAGGGCCAGAGCTGTAATGTAAACACCAAATAAAAATGAAGGAATGAGTTTTCCTTAATATTTTGGTCAGAGGACCTTCGTTTGAGTGGCTAGAATCAGTAGCTTTGACATTTAAGAATAATTGTATTTCAGAAGTGTGTTGCTGAGCAAGATCTGAAATGAAGAATCCACATTTTCCCAAGCTAGAGAGTTTTATAGTTTTGAGGACTGTAATGTCTTGCTTGCAGTTGTTTCCCTTCCCATCCATTTTATTCAGAAATTCAAAGGAAAAAAAAATCTGTGTGAAGAGCAGATGCAACTCGCTTCATTAAATGCTGAAAAACCTCATAATATCTAAATTAAAACACATGTCTAATTCATTCCCTTTAACTGCATAAATACCCACACATTTTTTAATCACATTAAACATGTATTTTCCTAATGGTTACAATAAAAAATGCAAGAAAAATACTTAAGAACATATGATAATTCAGTGTTATCTGATTTAGCAAGTCAATTAACCAGATCAAGGCCAGATCTTATGCTTCTTTTGCTTGACTCCTGCTGAGTTGAATATGACTTTTGCTATTCAGAGATCAAGTAACCACACTGTTAATTGTACTAGAGGTACACAAAGGGCATTAGAGGGAAACATAATCTGACAGGAAAATCAGAGAAGCCATAGGATGGAAACAACTGCCAGCCTTTACACAGGATAACAGCCTGCTATGCAAATGAGAGAGACAGCTAGGAGGAAGTTTCAGTTCTGTCCAAACATTTTATTTTTATTGTGCTGTAATAATGAGCCAGCACAAGGATGACTGTGGTTGAAAACTGAGTTAGAGTGAGGCACTAAGTGGGGCCAAGAATGCACCAAAGTACATCCCTGGAGCCGGTTCCCAGCAGCAGCTGCTTGGTGTGCGCTGGAGAACTCCCAGCTTTATCTGCAATTGCAGTTAGGGATCGAAGGATCCTTTTTACCTCACATTTGTATCACTCTGCTTTTAGAGCCTGGCAGCAGCATCAGAAACACCTGAACCCTCCATTACAGGAGAGCATGAAAAGCAAAACACATATGGGGTCCAATGGCAGAAGGAATAAAGCCAGGGCTCACATTCAGTGAGGGACTCAGTTTTCTTCCTTCTTTATTGTAGAAAGTGTGCTGTTCTGCAATAAATATGAAGGGAGAGAACCTGGGGAAAGGCAGGAAGAAGAAAAATTTAAAAAAAAGTAAATTCAGTGGGGTTGAGAAAACTGCACATGTAGGAAGGGGTTCTGGAGCTGAAATGTTCCCCTGGGTGCTGATTGCACGCCTACCGTGGAATTGCTTTGATAGCCACATTTACAGCAGGAGAGGAATATCTGAAAGGAGGTGATGGAGGCAGAAGAGGAGGAACTCATGGTCTTTTGACACTGGGGAGGAGATACAGCTTCATGGGAGCAGAGATATACAAATATAGTTATTGGCAAAAACCACACTTTTTATTAAAAGGATTTCTTGTAACACTCAGACCCATGACTACTCAACTGGGTGATTTTTCCCAGTATAAATATTAATTTTCACCCCTTTTCCTGGTAGCATCTTAGGCAAGCTGGTGTAACCTGTGAAAAAGTTTTCTTTAAAATCTCAGTGTATTGGGCTCTGGCCAGCCTGCTCTCCCACAAGGGAGCTGCCTTCACTGGTGTCAGCTGGTGGGTGTGCTGTGGAGCAGAATCCAACCTTTTGACCCTCACGTATTCCAGAAATAATTTGGAAAATGTGGAAGTTTTTCTTAGCCTTCAGCTCTGCGGTGGTTTCTAATCAAAGCCAATACATAGCAGTAACAAAAGGAAGCTGTCACATTGATAACTCTGCAGTGAATGCAAGTGTAAATGCTCTCTATCCACAAACAGCTACTTTTTGGTGCCATTCATCTTCTGAATGCATGCTCGGATTTTACTTTGGCTCTTTTGTAGATGTTTGTTTTTGCAATTTGGACAGGTGAAACCAGCAAGTATGCAATTTGTGTAAACTAAGTGGTCTGTTAAGTGAAAAAAGCTTTAAAGTATACTGGCTCCAGCTCTGATTTCCACTCCAGCAATTCCAGCACAAGGACAGGACATGTGGATGAATTCTTTATTTTGAAAGCAAGTTCCTTTAGAAGAACAGAGTAATTTTTGAAAGGTGTGGATACATATGAATTATGAGATTTCTAAAAAAGCCCCAAGAATAAAAAAAGCATCCCAATGACCCAAAACCTCAGAGGCAAAAAAACCCCCAAAACAAGTAACCTGTGAGTGAACTTAAAGACTGTTATACTACTTTTTTTAAAAGTAAGCTGACAATCTGCGTTTCAAAATGAAGACTGTTCCATGGAAGTGATCTATGGCTGAACTATTTTGCTATGTCTCAGTATTAAAAAACAACCCATCTGAAAATTTTCCCACTAGATATTCTGATGAAAACCAGACTAATGGCATAGGTCCAAAGGAATTAATGGAGATATATCAATTTGTACCTACTGCAGGTTTAACTCTTGATTTGTATTCAAGAGCTTCAGCTCTTAGGAACACAACTAAACACTGATTTTCTCTATAGTGTTACTTAGCAATGGATGCTGTAAAATACCTCTAAGCTGAGAACAAGAACAAAGAACAGGGGAGAACTGAACACAAGAATAAAGGTCTAAATGAACTTGGCATTTATCATTGGGCAACCTCTTGTAACTGAGAGCTGAACTTTGCTTGCTCAGGCATCTCTACAGCTCACGCTGTTGTGGGAAATGAGCTGTGTGGCACCATCAGTGAGAGCAGCAATGGCTGTGCTGGGCAGGTCAGCACTCAGGAGGAGATGTTTTGTCCTGTGGGTAGCCCATGTTGGTTCTGATGTCTTCTGGATCAAAGGCAGTGAGCTCAGCTCTAATGCAGCAGATAGTGGAGTGGCCTGCATATTTTTGCCCAAGAAAAACAAAAAAATATTTTAAAAATATAGGTCAAATAAGCTAATATCATCCCACCGGATTTCTAATACATTCTAGCAATTTTAGAGATAAAAATAACATTAATTGAAGCACTACCAGCTAAAGTAAAACCAGTTCTTCCCAGTAGAGGAAAGACCTACACAGTCTTGGTAATGATACGGACAAAATGGGAAATGGGTAAAATAACAACTGCACAAAAAGAGCAAATTCATCCTGCCACGACCCATCTAATGTGCTGCTTCATACATCCACCCTTACAAGAATATATCTTTAAACCATTTATTTCTCTACCAGTGGGCCGTTAAAGTGCCCTGGAAAGAGGTAAGACATCTATTTTGTAATAACTTTTACTTTACCAGCAGGTGAGGCAAATTTTGGAGAGATGAAGCACCAAATTTGATTGAGTTATCTTGACATTATGAACAAGATCTCTATTCAGAGTTTCATACTCTCCTATGTTTTAAAGGTTACTGTGAGACCTCTGTGGATATAACCTTGGACTGGGAGCTGGATGGGCAGAAGGAAAATAAAGTCCCACTGCACAACAACATTTTCAAAGACCAAAGCAGCACTTTATCTCATGCATCTCTGACCATGTCATGACCATGGACTGGCCTAATAGGAAAAATGCTTCAAATGTTAGTAACTGAAATATGTTAAAAAAACCGCAGAAGTAGCCTAATTTCTGTATTGTGCATAAAATATCATTATTAGTTTCAAGAAGATGACCTTGGATCTGGTGTTAATCCAGCAGGAACTTATTTTTGTCTCAAGTATGAAAAGGAAGAAATGATAAAATAGCTGTTCAAGTTAACTTAATGCAGCCACACTTCCATTTACTCGCAGTTCAATGGTATTATGCTCATCTTTGTACATTCTTAATGTTGGCTGTTGATTTCTTTTGCTTCCTATTTTGTTGAGCTCTGTAAGGTCATCCAGAATCATTCACATGAATCTAAAATATGGCATGATATTTATTTACTGTCAGTTATTTCTTTGCCAAAATAAAAAATGGCTGTAGACTAAAAATAGATCCTTGCATTATTCCCTATGGTCTATTCAAACTCAAGAAGCTGGAGCCATTAATAGAGACAAATTAAATAGCATGTGGCTGATAAAATTTAACACATACAACAGAAGTCGAAAGATGCTCAGAGCCTGTAGTTTTTAATGAGAAAACAAACCAATAAATCATATCAAATGATTCATATAAACATGTAATAAGAGCATCTATTTACTTGTCCAAACCTTGAGAAAAGTAATTTGTTAGTTTGAACAGTGCTGTCGTTGCTGAGTGCTTTTCTCTGCCTTCAGATTTTGATCTACGAACCAGATTCACTGGAAATTAATTGGATGTTGTAAACTTTTCTTTTGGATTTTGATTTCCTTTGGTCTCCCAGACTGCTTGCAAGGATATTATGATCATTAAATATATGTCTATTTCTTTAGATATTTAAGAGAAATTCAGTTCACCTGGTGCTCCTGGTTGTTGGAAAGGAACTCCTTGCCCTCCAGCCATCAGTTCTCATGTAGTGACTGCCTGCTTTGCCACAGCCAAAGCCTGGTGCCAACCCCACTGCTGAGCACAGGTGTTGCCTGTAACATGCAGATGTAGTAAACATGTCCTCTCTCTCCCATCTGACTTCAGTCCTGATGTGCCACTGGAGCTTTGACAGGAATAATGAACTCCTGCTCCACCATAACAACAGACAAGGGAGAAAAACAAAGGTACAGGGCTGCTTTATTTAGGCACATATTTTAGCCAGAACTTTGTGTGCGGTGAAAGAACTGAGGGAAAAATCTCTTTGTTTCATCTGTTAGTGGCAGAAAGAACCACAGCTATAGAGAGAACTTCCAATAAATTCACCACTTCAAAATTACTTAGGGCTACTTTGGGAATCAATATAAACAGATATAGAGAAGAAATTGAACAGATTTTAGAAATGAAATAATATTTGTTTAGAAAAGGACACCTGCACTGTAGAGAAGAATGCTGAATATTTCTTAGAGGGTCTTAGGGGCTGTCTTCTCTTTCTCTTCCTTAGGAACCTCTGCTGCTAAAAATTGCCTTTCATTGGTAGCAAGTGTTAAGCAAGATGTAACACCTCTGTTTTTGGCCTCTTGAAGTTACTGCAACCGACTTGATGAGGCTGACTGAATTCCCACAAAGCACTTGCTTCTGCCCGACCCTACTGTGTTTTCCACAAGCAGGGGCACACCTGTTGTGGAAGTGGCTGTAGGATGCTATCCATGAAAATGAATCCCACAACCTATATGGTTGAGAGGAAGGGATGGTTTAAGGATGTTGTCACGGTTCATACTGGTGGATGGATGAGGCACAGGACACCAGACTACTAGCAAAGGTGAGCTGAGCATTTGATTTTGTTATTGGGCACACTGTAGCTGTGATCTTCAAAGCTGTGATCTCCTTTATAGTGAAGATGGAGATGCCTTTTCATAACAGACAGAGAAGGCATATATTAGTTTCAGAAACTGCAAGTCAGGGATGTTTGCTAGCTGGAATTGTCTCTTAAATCTCTTTGGTGATTGTGGTACTGATGATATTTCATGAAAGATGACTTATATATGTCTTTAAAGTTTCAATTTTATCATGTCCATTAACATAGAAAGACTTGTATTGCTTGAGGATATGAACAGCAGCTTACCCCCACAGAAGAAATTACTGGGATCCTCTGAATTGTCCTGTTCTGAAGAATACATGAAGGACTGTGTGACAGGAGGAAGTGCAGCTGGCTCTGTTGAACTACTCCTACATATTTTTTTTTAAACTTGCATATTTTTGTTGGATTTTATTCTTGACAATATCCCTGAAGTATTTATGACCAAAGTTCTTTGCACATGATTACTAACTCTTGAAAAGAGTCTTTTTCTCAAGAGATCATTAGATGGCTGGCATGGTTGACCACAAAGGAAAGGCAGAAATTTCATTCAGAAATCAAAGAAGAAAGACATGAAAGAGAAAGCTAAAAGGAAAGGGAAAAGGGAGTTTGAATATGCCTTATATAGGCCTATTGAGTTCACATTTTATTTGTACTGGGTAACATGAGGAACAGTACTGAACACTGCAGTGAAACTCCAGGGAGCTTTTTAATTCTTTCCTTGCATCCCAGAATTGATTGTTTTCTGAAAACAGGTACCTCAGGACTCTCTGAGTAGCTTCTAGCTTTTTACCATGTCTTCCTTTGTTTTCACACTGGTGACTCTCTTATTCCCAGACCCAGAAAAGCCAGATGACTCTCGTTCCCTAATGCATGAACCAACAACTAAACTGCTCCAAATTTTAGCCTGCATGAATAGCAGGAGCTGATTCTGTCTCCTTCCATGTACTGCTGTGTTCTTATTTACCTGTGTATGAACTGATTTTGCTGGATGAACACGATTTTAAGAAATGTTAAAATTTACAGGCTGAAGGAACAAGAGGCTCTGTCCTGCAGTCCTTTTTCTTAGTCTGTGGTTTCACTGCTCAGCCTCCCAACTTCTGAACTAATTTCTTCCACAAATGTGTATCAGGCAAGACCTATTGATTTGCCCCACTGCTTTTCTATTTAAAATGAAATATTGACTTTTCACAGTAAAATGATACTTTCTTCCCCCTTTTCATGCTTAAACCAAAAAGGCATGGATATATTGCATCAAGCTTTTGGAGGTTGGAGTTAGAGAAGGGCAGTCCCTCTTGAGATCTTGTTGTATCATGTTATTTTGTACAAAAGCACAATGAGAATTTGGCCACTGCAGTAAGTCTCCCTGAGCTGGAATGAGAAGAGGCTCCATAATTGCACTTCTGAGTCGCTGATGCAGAGGGAGGCTAGAAAGGATGGACTTGATGGCCTGCATGGACTTGTTCTCTTTCTTTACCTGCACTCTGACACCTGCACAAGGTTAAAGAGAAAATCTGTTAAATCACTCTATCACAACTTGAGATAACCATGCAGTAGCAGTTGCCCTGAAAGGCATCTGTCAGAGACTCTCTGGATGTGACTATGAAAGGCCGGTGCTGTCTCCCTTACATACTGGTGGGGTGTTGAAGAACACTGGGCACTGCTTGCTAGAGATGCAGAGTCAGGTTCTAATCTCATTTGAATCCAAGTAACTCCACTGAGTTTGTGCCGTTTATATTTGATTTACACCACCTGAAGACCTAAGAAGAGGTGTGTGAGGTTGCTTATTTCTATAATATAAATTCAACAAATTCAAACTCATCAGGAACAATCAATGTCCATCGTCAGCTATTCAATTTGCATTGTCAGAAATTTTTGCCTTTTTACTGGAACAGAAACCCCCAAAACCTTTGTATTAGCTGGAAACTGTAACATTAAACCCCGGATCAAATACCCAAGACTTATGTTAGTTCTGCACAAATCTTTATAGTGGTCCCTGGTGAGTTTAAAGTTAGCAAATGCTGAAGTCTATCTAGTGACTCTCTGGGCATTGTACATGACTTCTGCCTGGCAGATGGACTCTATGGAATTGAAGCAGAAGGAGAGTTTAAAAAAGGCAGCTGGGCATTAACTGGGAGGCAGTATGACATGGACTCAGCTGGTCAACAGCAGAGAAGTTTCTAGCCTAAACTTACTGTTTACTTATTTTTTTATCTTTTCCAGATTAAAGACAGAGTAGAAAATGAGTAAGCCCCCTTAATGATAGGATATATGCAGAACAAATAATGTCTCCCAAACAGTCTTCATGTGCTTCTATTTATAACGAGCTGAGGACCTAGAAAACCATGGAGTAAATCTGTTTTTCTGAGGGCTCTCGCTGTGCTCTACACTACAACCTAATTTGTGCAATAAAAACCAAACATAAGGTGGTACTGTCTTGGCAGAGCAGACTTGCTCTGTCTGCATGTCCTTTCTTTTCTGTTGCAGATCTAATGGTCATTTTACTTTCTGATGTAAGTTAAGATCACCACTGTTGAGGCTTTCAAGTTGTTAACAAGTAGCAAAACACATAAGGAAATTAATTTATGCTCAGTTTATGCATATAACTAAGTTATATGCAAGGAAAATTTTACAAGTAATGCATAAAATATGATGAGAGTAATTTATAAAATTAATAACTGGATTTTGTTATTTTATGAAGTGGTGATTTGAACTTGTAGGCTAAATTTTGTCCTCAGTTCTCACAGAATTAATTTTTTTCCAATTTAGGCTGGTGTAACTGAGCAGAATTTGCTCAGTATGTTTAAAATAGAGACAGAAATTACTCATAACCAAGGCACTTCTTCACTACTATTCACACTTGTTCCCTTAGCACTGTTGTTGCTGTTGTTTTTTTTCTATGGCAGCAAACAAACAAATTAACATAAATATTATTTGGTAGGTTGTTCTATTTAAAAGTGTTGAGACCATGGAGAGAAAACACATTAATGATGAAAGCTGCATGAAGATCCACCTCCTGCAGACTTTGTGTCTCTGTGATTTGAGCAACCACTCTAAATTATTCTCAAGGTTTCCAGACCAATTTTGTTCAACCTTTAGTTAAAGATCACTTCTAGCAGGCAACTAGTTTTATTAATCGCTTGGGTGGTCACATAAGCCAGTGTGCTCTCTACACATATGTCTTGTAATAACCCTACAGTGACCATAAAACTGCTGCACGTTTTATTATATGGTGACATATAGGCAGGAGAGAAGACGTTATAGCTGTAGGTGAAGCATATTTCTTGTAGCCTGGAGTAGTGAATGAAACTGATACTCGGGATTTAGAAAGAAAACCCCATCACTAGAGACAAAATTACAGTGTGGTGCTGCTTTTCCTTCCCACCAGTGTTTCTGCAGGGAGATCTGCAGTGCAGCCTGCAATTCCAGTCCACAAGGGCACCTATTTTTAGCCGCCCAGGGCTTGCTGGTTGCAGCACTTCACATCACACAAGCATGAGGGTCCTGGGCGACTGTGGTAAGGCCCCCCCATGATCAGAAAGCTGCATTAAGAGGCTGCCACTCTTGCAAGAAAAAGAATTCTTGTTTGTGAATTTCTGGAGCAAGGATGATCCTCCAGGTGCCCCTTTGCCTTTCTGCTGCCCCCAGCGAGGATGGGGACCTGGGGGGCATCCAGGATGGGCACAGGGGTATTGGGCTGTTGTGTTTGTCTGTACCTCGCTGCAGCCATGCCTGTCCTGGTGCTGGTACTGCTGCCTGGGGAGCAAATTGTTGGGTGCATTCAGTGCAGCTGGCCCTCGCCTGATGTCAACCCGCGTGTACTGGCTATAGATGGGTGAAGTAAAAACAGCCCCTGCTTTCCTGTTTACGCACTCAGGCTTCCTCTGAGAAGTTCTTGAATAAAAACAGCTGGGCTTGACAAAATAGCCTTTCTATTTATTGCGTTGGGAGCAGGCATAGTGATGGTGGAAAGGGGCTGGGTTGACCTAAATCGCCTGCTCGCGGCTGTGGGTGGGGTGACACCGGGTGGCTCCACAGAAGGGGGCTGCTCGTGGCCTGGTTGGTGGGCTAGGCCCTGGGTCCAGGGGCAGCCCATGCTTACCACACTCCACCACACTTAGGATCCCTTTTGTGAGAGACCAGGAAAGAGAAAAAGTTCATTTTAGTGGCTTTGTGGCATCCCAGGCTCCTTCCTTCTACCCTGGTGAATTCTTTCTTCTAGTCCTTCCCAGTTAGGTTGTTAAAACTGGATTTTGGGTGTTTTCCAAGACTAGTAAAGGAGATGTATTTTCAAATATGACTAGAGAAGCATTTCTATAGATAGGAAGATGTTAGATCCTGTGTCTTAATAGTCTTTGGGGCAGTGGCTGTGACAACTGTTGTTCCTTAGTTCACTGTGAGAAACAGAACCTAAATTATTCTTAGAGACATGGACCCAGGATTACTGCAGTTGAAAGGGACCTTGGAGGTCATCCAGGCAAAACTTCTGCTCAAGTCAGGGCTAACAAGGATATGAGGAAATGGAATGAAGCTGTGTCAAGGGAAGTTCACAGTTTGAATATTAGGAAAAGGTTCTTCACACAGAGGGTGGTCAGGCACTGGAACAGGCTCCCTGGGGAAGCAGTCACAGTACCAAGACTATCACAGAACAAAGAGTCTGGACAGTTCTCTTATCCAGAAGGTTTACTTTTAGGTATATACTTTTAGGTAGTTCTGAGAGAAAGAGGGGTCTGGACTGATCCTTATGGGTCCCTTCCCACTTGAGGTATTCTGTGATTCAATGATTCTAACTTACACCTAGGTCTGACTGCTAGATGTGTTTTAAATACCTCAAAGGATGGAGATGCCACCAGCATCTCTGAGCCCCTGTCCCAGTTCTGCACTACCCTCGCCAGACCTTGTCAGATTTTCCCTTGTTACAGCCTTTTACTGCTGCTTCTTGTACCTTCCCGTGTTTCCTCTCTAAGTCTCCTCTACAACCTCCCACTATGTAGTTCAAGATCGCAATTACACCCCTCCTTAGTCTTCTCCACATTGAAAGACTCACCTTATCAAATATCAGTTGCTCCAGCCCCCACACCTCTGCTGGAGATATTCCTAGCTGGACTAAATCTCTCTCATAAATGGGCTCAGTTAAATTACTCAGTTAATTTGGCTCAGTACTCCAGACAGAGACACAAAAGTACCCAACAGAGTCAGCAACTTCTTCCTTTTGTCTTCTTGCGACCACCTTGCTAATGCAGCCAATGCATGGTTAGTGTTTGAAAGATGCACTGATTGTTCATATTTAACTTGTTGTCCAAGATCAGCCCACACTTCTTGCAGAGCTGCAGTCCTCAGTCTGTTCTCCTACATCAGGTCAGTGTCAGCTCCGGCACACATCTCTGAGGAACATTGCTCTTCAACGTCATTCCTTCAAAGTGTTGACTGTTGCTCTCTCAGCCTGCCAGCCTGGAAAGTCTTTCACCCATCTTGGAACCTGCCCACGATCCGTGTCTGCCCAGGGGGTGGTGCCATGAGGGCTATGTCAACAACACTGCTGATGTTGAGGCAAATGACATGAACTGCTTTGTTTCTCCACAAAACCAGTCCTCCTATTGTAGAGAGCAGCTGAGTTGGCCAGGCAGTTTGTCATTGGTAAATTTATGCTGGTTTTTCCCAGTCAGCTTCTCCTCCTTCCTAAATATTACTCCTGTGAGAATTTCTCTGTAATCTTTACCAGAACCAAGGTAATTCTGACTATTCTGTATTACTCCATCTCCTTGATTTTTGAGGTTATTTTTGACTGCCTGTAATATTCTTAATTTTTGGGAATTATTGATTTTAGTAGTCTGGACTAAGATGTAAATATGAGGCCTAGAACTTAAGGAATCAATCAACTATTCCTTAGAGTTATCCACATCCCCTAAAAAACCAATGTTTCTAATTTTTAGGTGTTTGGCAAGACACAACTACACATAGAAGACAGATAGCTTTCCATTTCTTTATTTACCAGAGACAGGATAGCATCATAGCAGTGGAAAAATTTGAAAATAATAATATAGGTCAAAATTACGAAGAATATATGAAAATCAGAGTACAGTTGTAATTCTGTATATCCCCAGTGAGGGGTCTATTAAAACAATTAAATGTGTTTTCAAGTGTAAGAGTTTGTACAGTGCAGCTCATTTGAAATTAAAGATTTTGAAGTCATTTTGATGGGCTTTAAACTAAAAATATGTGTCTAATTTTATAAACCAGAGTGTTTCACCAGTGAGAAAGCCCAGAACCCCAAACTCTACCATTTGAACAGGAACAATACTATTGAAAGAATAGGTCAATGTTAATATGTATAAGCCAAGCAGCAAAGGGCAAAAAATACTCATTCATTCACCGGAATTTAGGTGATCTGTTCAAGGAAACAAGCTTTTTGGTATATCTGGATTAAGAAAAACAGGGTAAAAAACGTTCACCTGCCTCTTCTGTCTTAGGTTCAATTGTGAAAATTTTTTTTTCAGTGCTGCCAGTTTTTACAGCTTAATTTCAAATGTGTATGAGGTGGCACTGGACGTGGTGTCCCTACATTATCGGACAGCCATTCAATGAGCCAAAACTAATTGCACAGTTCAATCAAATCAATTAAGAAGTGAGAAACGTTTCTATATTTAAAAAAGTATCCTTTTAAATTTAATCTCATTGCTGGATTTCATTGTTCATTTGCTGCTGTTCCAGGCATAAGCCATTTGGCTTACACACATGTCTGGCCCACATTCCTGCAAGAGGTCTGCACTTACTACGGTGAGAGAGTCCATCAAAGAAAAAGAGAGAGATGTGAAGAGAAGATTCTTGGAAATTTGATGACTGGAAAAATGATAGTTCTTGCCAAGGATTTTTCTGAAGACTGGAAAAAACAACAGGACTGGGGACCAGCTATCTGTGGGGTAAGGGAACTTTTAGCGTTGACGTCTTCCATTCCTCAGAAAGACACAAATTCCAGCCCATTAATCTCCAGTGGGGTCAGCAAGGTCTCCTGCTGTTCATAGTGCATCGGCAGTCAAAAATATTCTCAAAACATTTCAATAGGATTTGAGAGCTCTATCCAAAACATTTTTTAAACTGTCATCTGACAAATAGTATTTTTAGCACAGCCTGATATTTATTAAAAGCTTAAGAAGCTGAACAAGGTATCATGAGCTAAGAGTTTACAAAAAGCTGAAAATCTTTTTATTAGTAACAACACTGACATTGCTACTAAATCTTACAGGGTATTTATTAGTGAAAATGATAATAACTTTATAAATCTAGACAGTGTGTGACAACAGATACTGATTTAAAGAGAAAATTACTTTGAGCTATGGTAAGAAGAGGTTTCTCAAGACCTTGGCCTCCTTGTTTCATGTATAAAATTCCACCTCTCTGCTGGTGAAGAACAGCCCTTTTCTAACTGTCAAAAAAAGAAAAAAAAAAGAGACAGAGGCATTGCTCAGATGATTGAGACCTACAATGGCAAAGATGGATGATTTCTCTTCTGTGCCTGAGAGGAGGAACTAAAAGGAACTGCTGGACTCATGTTCAAATGATATGAATTAGGCTCCCTGAAATCGTCTGTAACATGGACTACTGTTGCCACTTAGATTGTTAAACTTTCAGAACAGTTTTTAAATTTCTCCCAGTAGTTGCAAGGTTTGGATACTTTCAGTGAGGTTTTCATGCACTCACAGCATTCCTGGTATTTTAGGAGTGGCAGTAGCTCCTGATGAAAGTGTGTCCATTGGCATAACTGGGCCTTGTGAGCCTCAAGTAGCACAGTGTCATCACCAAGGTGCCCTCTGTCATTAATACCACAGTGCAGGTGACAATTAGTTTTACCCATAGGTTCTGTTAGTTTAGCAAATGTTTATTCACACTGAACCATGTTTTACTGGCAGAGAGCTCCAAATTCAGATGAATCTCAATTTTCTATTATTTTTAGCAAGTTTTGAGTAACTGTTTTCTGAGAACCACAATTATTCCTTTAAAAAGTAATATATGTAGGGCTCCAAGAGAACACAAGGTATCCTAAGACAGGAGGACAGAAGGTGCCTGCTAATCTTTTCCTGTAATTTTCTTGATCCTACAGTGCCTTGCACTGCTGAGGAAATGAGACAGTGAGCCAAAACCATCTCCCCAGGGAGTTGCCAAAAAGATGCTTTGTCCCTGAACTGTGAAGATGATTTTTTATCTCTTGCTCCTGTTTAAAAAAATTGTCTTCACAGGCTTGTTGATCCTTCTCTATTTGGTGCAATGATCACAACATGAACAAATCAACATGAACAGTAAGGGGCAGACAATGGTGTGTGATTACTCTTTGCATCATTGCAGAAATGGCATTAGCCTGTCAATTAGCTTGTCTTGCAGGGTTTGGGTAGACTCTGCAGTGCAGAAGGCAGTGATGGCCATCTGAAGACTAAGTTGTTTGACACAGAATCACAGATTCACACATTTACAGAATGGTTGATGTTGGGTGGGACCTCTGGAGATCACCTAGTCTGACTCCTCTGCTCAGAACAGGGTCACAAGAGGCTGTCCAGGACTGTGCCCACTTGGGTTTTGAATATTTCCAAGGATGGAGTCTCTATAGCCTTTCTGAGAAACAAGGACACTGGATGCTGCTGAGAAGAGCCTGGCTCCATCTTCTTAACCTCCCCTCCCACTGATGAGCTCCACCAAGCTTTTTCTTACCTAGACTAAATAGTCCCAGCTCTACCATCCTCTCCTTGGTTAACAGATGCTCCTGTGCCTTAATCATCTCTGTGGTCCTTCCCTGGAGTCATTCCAGTATCTAAGGGACTCTTTTGTGCTGGGAACCCAGGCTTGGATCCAACATTCCTGCTGAGTCTCACCCATGCTGAGAGAAGGGAAAGGGTGACCTCCCTCAGACTGCTGACAACATTTTCCTAATGCAAAGCAAGATGCTGGCTTCAAGGACACACTGTTGGCTCATGTTCAACTTGGTGCCACCAGGGTGCCTAGATCTTTTTCTACAAAGCTGCTTTCCAGATGGTCAGACCCCACTTGTACTAGGGCCAGGACTTGGGATTTCTCTTTGTTGAACTTCATGGACTCCTGTTGGTGCATTTTTCCACCCTGCAAGACCCTTCTAATTAGCATCATGTCATGCTCATCTGGTGCATCAGCCATTCCTCTCAGTTTAGTATTGTCTGAAAACATGAAGTCCATTGTGTCCCATGATCCAGGTCATAAATGACACTAAACCCTATGGGCATCAGTAGCAACCCCTGAGGTGCCCCATTAGTGACTGGCCTCCATCTGAACTTCATGCCACCGATCACAAATGTTTGAGCATGGCAGTTCAGCCAGTTTTCCACCCATCTCACTATCCACTCATCTAGCCAGTATTCCACTTTGTCAGTGAAGATGTTATATAAGACATTGTTGAAACACTTGGTAAAATCAAGATTAAAAATCTTCACTGCTTTCCCCTGATCCACTAAGCCAGACATTTCATCATACAAGGTTGGTCAGACATGTTTTCTCCCTTGTAAATCCATGCTGACTACTTCTAATCACCATTTTGTCCTTCATGTTTGTAAATGGCTTCCAGAAGGATTTGATCCCTCACCTTCCCAGGGGCCAAGGTGAGGCTGGATCGGCTATGGAATCAGACATCCTTGCCCTCCTACCTTCTTGAAGGTAGGAGTGACGTGAGCTCTCTTCAGCTGTCAGAATCTTTTGCTGCTTGTCATGATGTTTCAAGGACAATTGAGATTGACCTTCTAGTGAGATTGGCCAGGTGTCACTGCACGTGTGTGTTTTTCCTATCAAGTCTCATGTTCTTGTTTATATTTGCTAATCTGATTCTTCTCTACTGTGGATAAGTCTTCCTTGCTCAAGATTGTCCTTCTGGTCTCATGGCCTGGAATTGCTGAAGGCTGCTCTAATTGGTAAAGACCAAGGTGGAGAAATCATCAAGAACATCCAGGTCCTTTGTCGCCACGTCTCCTGCCCCCTTCAGCAGCAGGACCACATTTTTCCTAGTTTTCCTTTAGCTGCTCATACACCTTTATAAGCCCTTTCAGTCACCATTTATGTCTCTCCTGAAGTTCAACATCTCATTTTCTTTGGCTCCCAAAACCCTGTTCCTGCACATGCAGACAGTGTCTCTGTAATCTTGAGTCACCTGCCACTGCTTCCATCTCATGTACGCTTATGCACAGTGACAATTCACATCTCCACCCCTCCCTTCTCCTTCCCTGCTGCTTGGCAGGCAGACAGCAAGGCCACTGCCAGAATTGCTCAAAGATGTAAATGGTTTGGCTGTCGTATGAGGCACTTATCTTTAGGCGACTACGCCACACTGCAGCAGCAGAAGTTGCAGCCAGCAATTGAGTTTCGAGATCTTGACTTAAATGCCTGCAGTTCCCATCAGTGACTAAGCACTGGATTTTGTTTTCATTAGCTCAAAGTCAGAATCTCAATTACTGTGTAAAGTGCTGTGCTCTTTTCCCCTGCTGATAGCTTGATATCCAGATTTAAGCCCCAAACACATTTTCAGAACTTGGCAGGTGTAATGAAGCAGTAGAGACAGCTTTAACTGTGGCAAAGATATCGAACAAAACTGTCTTGTGGAGGACAGGAAGCACATGAATATTTCAAAGGCAATACTAATGCTCTTGCTGGTCACTGTCTTTTGATACATCTTTGTTAAACTTTGAATAGCTGTGATTTTGCTGGCAGTGAAGTCTTGTCTTAATAAAGCAAGAGGAACATATGCTATATTGGCACTGTTCATGTGTTGGGGAGTCTCAGCTTTTCCTTCCATTGGTTTCTTTCAGAAGTTAATTGTCAGAACAGCAGTTGTGACATTATCCCTCTGTTACTGTGCTTCTTGACTCTGTTTTCTGTACTAGCAAGGCCATTTCTATGAGTTTTTCCATAATGCCATGCAACACCTAACCCATTGGACTCCAAAGAAGCAAACATAACATTAGACTGGTTAATACCTTCTATCACATTACTCTGTGAAAAATTGCCATTTAAATGCAGGCTAAGATGCCTCAGACACAAAATGGGTCAACCAAATATGGGCAAGTCAGTGTTGAGAAAAGAAACAGAATCACAGAACACAGAACCAGAGAATAATTTGGGTTGGAAGGGACCTTTGAAACTCAACTAGTCCAACTCCCTTGCAATGAGCAGGGACACCTTCAACTAGATCAGGTATGATAAGTAGGACAGTCACAGCACAGACTCCATCTTCATGTCTGTATCTCATGACTTGCCTGAGTACTGTGAGAACCTCGGTGGCTGTAGGTAGGGAGAGAAGAGGTGACTATCAGGTGTTCCCCATATTTTTGACCATCTGGTTGCTGGAGTGCCTTCTGGGCCAGCAAGACCTGCAGCTCCAGCTGCCACTTCAATTGCTGCCATCTAGTGTCAGCTTGTGGGAGGACAAACAGCAAAGGTTCTGTCCTCATTGCGGCGAGATCAGGGAAGATGCTCTTCTTCTGCCTTCAGAATCAAGTTGACTAGCAAGTGTGATTTCAGCCATGGGACAGGCTAGCTTCACACAGCTTTTTTCTCTATTTCACCTGCTAGCTCGAGGCTAGAGCAGTTATCCAGGAACCTTGAGCTATAGAGACTCTTTTCTGCCAAAGGCATTTGAACCCACATCATTTACTCCCCATGAAAGTGCCCTCCATAGTGGCATAAGCAATTTCTTCTTCTAACCTATTTCTTGTCCTGCCATATGTAATCACCCACTTGCCATTCTAGGGATGCCACCACAGTGGCTTGGATTTGCTGTCTTGGTTACTGTCTTGGATGTGCTAGTAATTTGGATTAAAGGGAGTCTTTTTACTAATTTCCTGAGGCAGACAGGAATTCTGGTGTCCTCTCTCTCCTGCGGTACTCCAAAGCTGGGACAGAATCAATCTACTTCTTGAAGTATTGATAGGGCAATTGATTTGCCCAGTCTGGGTATGGAGTTACCAGCAACATGCAGGAATATATTATAATGAAAGGTTATCTGAAACAACCAGATGAGATTCTGTGTGTTCTGAAGCAGCCTGTTCATTTGATAGTATTTTTTTTTTAATTAGAATTTGATTTCCTAAAACTTAATTTTTCCTGATCACAGTATCCTAACTGATGAAGAACACCCACTTACGGGGAAAATTTGAAGGGATTTTGCTAATGGATACAGAGGGGTTTTAGAGTAGAGTCATAGGTCCTCAGGCTTTGACTGGACTTTTTTAAGAACAGGGATCCTGTGTGTGCAGTAAATACATCTATATGTGTATTGTCTAGGGTATTAGCAGAACTATTCAAGTGCAAGTAAATATGGGAATGTTATGTTGAAAATCTCAGTTATTTCTAATTGATGAAAATACCCTGGTGTTTATACAAACCTACACAGTGACTCACAATGAAATGAAGTCAGCAAAATACCAGACGTTTTTACATCCAAAACAGAGACAAGTGCCATATGTTCATAAAATACTTTTCTCCTTAGTAAATGTTTATGAAGAAAATGAATGGATAATTTCCAAAAAGAGAGACTTGTGTAATACTATTTTCCGATAACAGAAGTATTTTTCATTTAAGATTTTTCATTTGCTTATTTTCATTGCAAATCAGATAACACAGAGAAGTGTCTACTATAGCACTTGTAGATATTACTTTATTGTGGTCTCTGACTACCAGTGCAGAAAAAGTACAGGAAAACATTTTTCCCTGCAGACCAGAAACCCCTGACTGTTACTGATTGATGGCCCAGGATCCAGTGCCCATGGTCAGACAGAATTGTACCTAGTAGGTGTTGAGCCTGGAGGAACTTGATGTCAGTGGAAGACACTTTTCACCTCAAAGCTTCGTCTTGGGAGATACCAAGTTCAACAGCAGCTGAGCCCTCTAAGGATATGGTAAGAGTTACTGCTTCTCCCTCAGGTAAAAGCAAATTTTGTTTTAGTCCTGACCTGATACTAAATTTTCTCTTATTGAGCTTTCCTGCATTAATCAGAGATACATATTTTGTTCAGTTGCTTATGGATCTTTTAGTAATGAGGATACTAAGCTACTGATCAATGTTGAAAGTATCAGCAGATAGGCCCAAGCAGATTCTATAGGTACGTAGCCAGTGTTTGCTTTCTTTTACAATATAAGGACAAGGAATCATTAAATGAAACTAGTAGGGGCAGTTTCAGAGCAAACAAAAGGACAAGGTTTCATTGAGAAAGAGAGTTAAGCTGTGGAATGTAGTGATGAAAAATATCATGGCTGTTAAAGGTTTACATGGGCTCAAACACAACTGAGCACATGCATTGCAGTAAAAGGTCTATCAAGAGCTGTTAAAGGGACAGACACATTCCCAGGCAAGGATTTTCAAGTCTATGCCTTGTTTTCATACTCTTCCCCTTACATCAGTTCCTGGAGCTGAGCAATAGGCTGGATTGACCTGTGGTGTGAATTCTGTCTATCTATTCTTAGTGCAGCTACATGTTTGAACTTAGTCTTCCTGCCTATAAAGACTGCAAAAAGCAGCTCTCACATTCAATTCTGAGCAATCCTCAGTAGCCTGTAGTGGATTTCAGGTAGCAGGAAAATTGCAGAATATAAAAGAATATAAAGAATGCTATATAGTGTGCAATATGAGTGCATTATGATAGCCATCCTGGGAAATAAAAGAGTGATGACAAGTAGAGTTTTTATTTAATCTATCTGTGAGAAGAATTATTCATTTGACTGAGTTGCAGACTTTCATAATCTGGAATAATACACTGCCTATTTTTTATTTTGCAGAAAGAAAGTCACAGAAAAAACCCACATAGATGTGTGGATTCATCTGGATTTTTTGCTAGTGTTGGGAACTAATTTTACCTGATTTCTAGATTCAAGACAAGCTATTGTAGATAATCATACTATTAACATTTTAATTTGCTTTGAGGGTACCTAACCAACCACTAAGCTTGTTTTCTTTGACTTTGCTATATTTTTGACATTTGCAACAGGATGGTTTTCCTGTGTCACTGTTCATTTGGGCCAATATAAAGCATCAGTTCTTTTCTAGTATTTGAATAATTGTGTGTGAGGGTAAGGTTTACCACTCTTTTCTGTTGTACTGGAGAATTTGATATCCTGTGGCCTGTACACAATATCACATCTAATAATCAGAACTCCTTGCTTAGATCATAATGGGATAGGAAGTGCCTTATGGGTTGCCCTACACAAATTGTCTGATAATTTATCATGGTCCCAGTGGTAGTTCTGGAAAACACAATCCATGTTTTGTTTGCAAACAGGTTTTCCTTAATCAAATATGGAGGTACACAATCTACCTAGAGCTTTGTGTCCAAAACTTAAGGGACCATGTTTACAATCAGTAGATTTTTCAGGTTTTTATTTCTTTCATAAATTTGTAAGCTGAAAGTTGGTTTCTATGTTTGTGAGACACAGGAAACGAAAATGTTTATCAAGTCCCTTTTGTTAGCTAGGGCTGATGATAACGCTTTTATAGGCTGGAATTCTCTCTATAGTCCAGTATCTTAGTACCTTTATACAAATCCAGCATTCAACAATGCTGGCATTGGCATTTCCAGGTGTCAAACTTTATATGCTGATCCCCAGGCTTTACTGGTCAGGACCTAGGTCTGTTTTGGAGTAGTTTTTGAGGCTACTGTGTTAGTTCGTCAAGTGCAGAGATTCCTTAGCTCTTGCAAATTCTCAGAGTTGTTGCGCATCCACTGGGCTGCTGGCAGGACAGCCCTAGCAGGATGCTGGTCCTTATTGCTGGATTAAGCTCTCCATCCCAGTGACAGCTTCAGATTTCCATTCTCTGATGGTCACAATCCTCTTTGCAATCAGCCTGTAGCCTTGTTCAGTGAGCACTGGACTATTTGTACCTTGTTCAGGGAGTGAGGGCTATTCCCTCTTGATGTTTTCCTTTTGGTCTGTCTTTTTTAATGTATTTACATAAATCTTTAATTCATATACTCCCACAATGCAGAGTAGCGCAGTTTTGTAAGTTTTGAATTTCACCTTTCTAACTTATGGGTATTTCTTTCAAAATTAATTAAATGGTTTCTGGCATCCTTTTAGCATGTACACATTTTCAAAGCTTGATTTTGATAAAAGCAAATTTTTAATTGTAGTTTTTGCCACTTTTCATGCTGGTAGTTCTGTTGTTATTATCTTGTATCCATACAGTACATATTAACCTGGGACTGTATGTGTGTGGAGACCTATAATCTTTTAATCTTTTGCTGTTCTTGTAGGTTGCTCTCAATGCCAAGCATTGTCTTAATTTCCTATATTTGCCACCATGACTGATTCTACACACACCTTGCTGTTATTGTTATTGTTGTTGTTGTTGTTGGCTCAGTGAGTAAAAGCTGCTGTTTCAGCATGTCACAGCACATGAACCACTCTTCAGCAGGTGTTTCTGCTCAGACTCCTACCCTGTGAAGAACAGAAAGTAGCCCAGGAGTGTTTGCCCTGGGCAGCCAAAATCAGCCTTCCCTTGTCCTCTGCATGCCCTGTGGCAGGGCTGCTGCTCAGCCTGTGGTGGACTGGATATGCTCTATTGCAGAGCCTCAGGAAAGTGGGACCACTCCAAAGCAATTTCCTAAACTATCCACAGACTCATTTGTCTCCTTTCTGGTCAGAAAATTAAGTAATGTTCCACTTCAAAGGCGGCTCCTAACCTGGGCTTCATTTCAAGAACAATGGAAACAGGACAAGCCACGCTGAGGAAGAAAACGCCTGTGCCTTTCCTGAGGTTGCACCACCCACATTGAACATGAGAGAGAGAGCTGCTCTATCCCAAGATAAACCCATGGTACCCCGGTATGCACCTACAGCTCCTCCTGCTCCATCTGCACCCACCTAAGGCTATTGATGAAGACCATGTCCAGCTCATTACAGATTGGGCCTACTTACCAGGCCCAAGGGCTGGCCTCCCTCCATCCATTTGTACTGTCTTGATATACATCAAGCTACTCAGAGTCTTGTGGTAAAAGGAAATGGATCACAAAAGAATAGAGAAAAAGAGAAGCTGTTTTCATATGGGTTCTGCAGACTCTGAATTCTCTGTGTACTCGCTGCATAGAAAGGCCACAGGCAACTAACGGGAATATGAGGAAGGAGAACAGTCCCCTGACTTTGTTTCAAATTGGTATCTGCCTTCCTGCCTTTCTTTATGGGGATATGTGGTGCTGTGGGTTGGGAAATAGATTTAGCTGGAAAAAACAGATCTGCTTCTTCAGTCTCACAGCACAGCAACACTTGAATAAACACGAAATGTCCCTGGGAAGAGCCCTCCCGAAGCTACTGCCAAGTGACAGACGGGTGAGTTGAAAGGTTACAGCGAGAGTCAAACAGAAGGGCACGTTCATTAATGCAGAATACAAGGAGAGAGCAGGGAGAATCAGTCCTTGAGGAGGCAGAAAGAAGACTTGATACTTTCTCAGCAATGAAGTACTACCACTGGGAAATATGGTAGCATGCTAACAGGATGTTTTTGGGGTTTTTTTGTTGGTTTTTGTTTTTTTTTCCTAGTTAGAGAAATTTCCCAGAGGCTTGGTTGAGGAGGGAATATTTATAGCTTTGGCAGGTCTGTATAATTATATAATACTATAATGTAGCTACATTATGATACAATATTATTATATAATATTATAATACTTTCCTTGTATGTTGTACTGAGAGGAGAGGAATTTTAAAAGCCTACTACATTACTACATCCTTTCTACATGTCTTGTTCTTGCTGTAGGGATGAGGTAGGAGACACCTCACCCAGGTGTGTCATACAGCATCAGGTCTTTTTTGTCACAATTGTGGCTAATTACCATCATTAATTAGTAAAGTAATTTTGAGTCTTAATCTCACACTAGAAGGAAACTGGAGGGAGGGTATGTAAAATTGAAAGTAAGTCTGGTTAATTTCGGAGAGACCTGGGGTGAAGCCAGATCCTGTGTAGCAGGTAGTGTTCTCAAAACAAGTGGGACAGCTTTTAAGGCAAGAGCTTGTGAAATAGCATGTGACTTCTTTTCACTTCTACTGCAAATTTTATATACTTCCAATCAGTGCCATACTGCAGTTCTTTGCTCTGAAAAGCAAGATGTCCTTATGTTGCAGGTCCAAGTCTTGCACAGCAGTTACATGCTTGGCAAAATGAAGGTACTGTAAGACTTTGTGTGTTTTAGAGATCTTGGACTGCTCCAGGTCCTGGAAAGCCCATTATTTTAAATGTAAGCAAACCCAGATGGCCTGGATATGTCACCAGTCAGCATGGGCTTTGAAGCTACTTGTTTTCTTTCTGAGTTGAGCACTACACATCTTCCTTTCCTTCGCTGTGTACTTCATCCAGTCACTAGCCCCATCCTCTGATCTTCTTCATCTGGCGGCTTCTGAAGGAATCAAGAAGATGCAACCATTTTTCGGTTCCCATGGTGTCTGCTCAGGGTGATATTTCTCCACTTGATGCTTTGGAGGCTTCTCCATGTTCCAATTTTTTTCTATGTTTTAAATAGGCTGAAGAGGATTTCATCACAAGTTAACAGCTGAATTCCCTGTTGACTCTTATATGATATACCCACTCTGTCTGGAGAATGCAAGGAGAGAAGGCAGAAGCTAGAACTTCCACGGTCAAGAGATGGTTTTAGTCCTGTTCAATTAATCTACACCAGCTTGTATAAATCTATGAATTTATGACAAAGCTCTGATTTTTTGCTTCTGGAGGTTAAGCATTTGATATTTCTGAGGATACTGAATGACCAATATATGCAAATTTCTGTCATTTGCTTGCCCTTATGGTTTTTTCCCAAATATAAATCAACTGTCTTACTAAATACAGATATTCTACTAGTGTCTTGTAAAAGATATGTGTCCATGAGTTGGAAAAAAAGGAAGAAAATTTTGCTCAGAAAGAAGAGAATGAAAAGGACACTCTACTTTTTTAGTAGTTCGTGACCATATCCAGAAAGTTTTCTTTAACCCAAAAGGCATCCATGATTTCACAATGCATTATGCACATTTTGCATTACTGAAGGTAATTTTCTAATATGCAACATTGAATAAATGAAGTGGCTCATTGAGACTGAAGATGGATGTGATCTGCAAGCACTAAAGAATCTCAGTATACCTCTGCAGATTTTACTGACCTTGTAGGGATAATTTGGAAATAGTTGGCCTCTGTAATATAGTCTTGCCCGTGCTGCTGTTTAATATAAGAAAAGATTCATAGCTACAAAAAGCTTAGGGAGTTGCACTGAGTCATGTAGAGAAGACAAGTCTCAATACAAGATGTCCTAAGCTAAAGTCTTACACAACAGACATGCAAGTGCAAGGGTGGGTTATGAGGCAAGTATTGTTGCTAGCATGAAAACAGGGTATGTTGTAATAGCAGAAACTTCCAAAAAATTTCATCTCCTATCAAAAAGTAATTTTTTATGATGCAAACACTGATAAATCTTAGACAATGTTAATATAGAACTACAGACGTGCGGCCAGGAATTAGACACTCTTCCCTGTGCAAATGGATCAAACCCCACAGTATCAGCATGCAGATGAGGCACAATACTGACTTGAGAGAGAATTCCAGAGGAGTGGTATGAAATCATGCAAACTTCCAGGTCTTTGCTTATGAATCAAATATGAAAAATTTCTCACCAAGTGAAGATAGCCATTATGTTGAAAATTTTAGCAACAATTGGATTGCTTGCAATCATGGAGAGCATATAGAGCTGGAAGATGATATATCATTGTACCCATTTGGGACACTACTTAGATACACAATATTTAAACCCTTCAGGTGTTGAGAACACTGAGAAAACTTTAGAGAAAAGTAATATGAGGCCTTGAAAACTTGAGAATGTCCAGAAAAGACATCGTGTTCCTTAGTAGACATGAAAACACCATTAAAAGACACTATGTTCCCTGAAATGTTTGTTTAAAGTGTATTTTAATTTTAAACCCTCCTATCCTAGCAAAGATTTATTTACACATCTGGAATTAGGTATTTAGGCATTTTCTTAAGAAGTATGCAGCTTCTTCTCATCCTCTCTACCAGTCCTGTCATGTTTTCCATCCAGATGTAGGTGAAGAGCTTGGCTTGGACTTCTGAACTTTTTGCCACTGAGCATAGAAAACCACACAACTGCAAAATTCTCTTAGTGTCCTATTACAAAGCACTTATACATCCATCTTGTCCCAGAACTTCCTCCTTGCAATCTTCTGTTAAAATACCAGGAGCTTGGTCCCCTTCAAGAAGGACTGGCAATTAAGAGGCCTCATTCCACCCCAAACCCTGGTTCTGTTGTAAAGGCAAATCTTTCTAGCTGAAGAAAATTCCTTTCCTAATAGTTAGGGAGCTGACTGCCTCACTGAGATCAAAATACCAAATACTTTTCTGAACTTTCTTCATCTCCTTGTTAGGTACTTGAGTTCTAGGAACAGATTTCATAAAAAGCCTTGGAGTCCAGGGTGAATCAAACTCCAAAATTACTTGATTTCATGTCCTTTGATTCCACTGAGAAGGGTTGTGCTGGCAGGGCAGTAACCTTCTGCTTCGAGGCTGTTGGCCACAGAAGCATCCTTCAGAAGAAGGCTTGATTTAGCTGCAGAGGGACATGTGGGTATGAGTTTTGATGACAGATTGTACCTCTAAGCACACTAAGCATAACTTTAGGTGAAAACTATGTCTCCAAGGGATATTCTTCAAACATGGCAAGAAAACAAATTTAATTTCATTTCTCTTTTTCTTCCAGGACATACGTTGCTCACAAAGGAATATTAAGAGGAAAGGAATGGCTTGGCAGAGCAACCTCTTCTGCAATGCTTAGATCAAAATTCTGGCATGATATTTGAACAGAAGTCTCTTGTGGTAATATACATGGTATGCTGCCTGGCATGCTGCTCCTCTTGGGCAAAATATTCACAGAAAGCAAAGGTCATATTTGTCTGACAACACTTTTATGAAGTATCCCATCTTAAGCAAACAGCCTTGCTAGGACCTGATCAAAAGCCTGCAGAAGTCAGTGATGGGCTTTAGCCCCTCACAGAGACCTTGCTGCCATGCCCTCTCCAGGCTGGAAGGGTGCAGTTCCCTGCTCAGGTGTGTACCTGCTGCATCCTGGCCAGCTGCTCCACACAGAAATCCACTTACTCTTGTTTACTGCCTTGCTGTGGGACAAGCTGTAACAAGCCTTCAACACTAACTGGCTTTTCATGGCCGGAGTTCAAACATAGAAAAGGAAGCATACCCCATGTATTCAGGCTCTTTCTACTCTTTAATCAACATCTTTCTTTACTCCCCTGTCTAATTTCACCCTTTTTAATTTACTGTGTAAAATAATTACACATTTTTGCTTTCTCTAGTGTTCAGAGATACATTTCCTCTAATTACAGCCCCCCAATATCCTACATTTTCTATGTCATTTTTTCAATGACTGCAACCATTCTTTAGCTTGGAGCTTCAGCTGTGACCCTACATGTGGACTATTCCTAATATTAAGGGTCTAGTCTTCTTTACAGTGTGACCACTTTGCTAGTAAAAAGGGGTTTAGAAGAAAGGGAAATTATACCCTGATGAAAGATTGCCAATTCTCACACTATTATTATGAGTCTCACAGTATTTTGCTTGAAGTCTTAACTCCTCAAGGCAGGTGCTTTAGTGAAGGTCTCAGTTTTCTTCCTTTTTCCCCTTTTCCTTTTCTTTTTTTTATCCTTTAATTTCAAGGGAATATTTCTACCTCCTAAATTTATAAAGATAATCTTTAAAATTTCATCCTGATCTAGCAGGATCAAGAGGCAAAGAAAAACACTTCAGAAAGTTAATTGAAAACCAAAATTTTCTAACCAAGGTTATGAGCTGGTCCCATTTCCAGAATAAAGGACCGATCATATCAAGAGACAGAGTAGTTTACCAAGCTTCTAAAGACAAAAAATTGTTGTGAGTTTATTGACTGTTATTAGCACATGTAACTATTTTAATATCCTTTATTTCAATCCTTCATCAAGTTCTCACGATGATGACCTTGGCTAGATCTTTGGGTTGATACCATAATAAAAATTATGTGTGGAGCTTGGTAACACCACCTATAATTAAGGTTTCCTAACATTCTATATTTTAAGATCCTGTTTTTTGTTGCATATAATTTGCCAGATTAACTATTCAGACTGTAATTACTCAGGTGTTTGCCTGGGATAGAGGAAACCTTTTTCTGAGTAAAGTTTTATCTGAAGTTTTTCTCTGCCTCCTAGAACAGGTTGAGGAGAAAAAGGTTGTTCCAAACAGTTTGCATGGAAAAAGTTGAAAGGTATCACTGACAATTGCTGGCATTTGCCTGCTTTGCACCAGAGGCCAGGGCTTTGTCAGGAAACAGGCACTGCTTGCAGAGGTGGGCTTTGTGCTATCCCTGAGAAACTCTCTTCAGATCTGGCCGGGTTTGGAGCCCCCACAAATCTCAAGGTCACAGATGTTTGCCCGGCCTTTGGTTAAAGACCTCTGCTGCTATTCTGCAGCCTCTGAAAGGGGATTTTCCTAGTACTTAACTCTTATTAGTGAGGTTTAATATCTATCTAGAATCTTCCTTGCTGTAAAGTAAGCTAAATTCTTGTACAACAGTGAGTGGACATAGAGAACAACCGATCACTTTTCAGAATATCCTCTTCAGAATAACCTTTAATGTATTGTAAGACTGTTATCATGTCCCTGTTCAGTCTTCTAATTTCTAGACTAAACAAACCCCATTCCTTCAACCTTTTCTCATAGTTCCAGTTTTCTAAACCTCTTATCATCCTCATTGCTCCCCCTCTGGCTGCTTTCCAGTATATCTGCATGGGCTTTTTTTTTGCTATGCACTGCCCCAAAATAGACACAGTTGCAGTAACGTAATGTAGGGTAAGTACTGCTCCTGCATTGCACACAGCATTCCTTCCAATATCACACAGAATTAAATTATCCTTCATTTTTTATCATTTTTTATCAGCATCATTTAAAAAATGCATATTTGATTTGCCCTGCACTGTGACCCTCCTCTTGGTGCTGTTGCCTGCTCCTTTACTTCTAGTTTTACTAGTATTTTGCTTCTCATTCCTAAGTACAGGGCAATACATTTATCTTCACCAATTTCATTTGGTTAATTTTAGACCATGCCTCCAATTTATCAAGGTCAGTTTCAATTCTAATCCTAGCCCCCTAAAAGCTTTCAGCTCCCTCCAGCTTGACATTGTCTGCAAATTCTACACATTTTCTCTCTTTTCCATTATCCAAATCATTAACAAAAATATCAGATAGACTAAACATTACAGAACCTGGTCGGACCACACTGGAAATTCCTTCCCAGCAGAATATCAAGTAGTAAAATTACTTTCTATGCACCCTTGGTGGGTGTGTGACCTCGCATATTTACATGCTCCTGTTTTCAGTAGCAGCAAGAGTATTAAAAGCAGAGAGCAGGAGGAAAATTCCTAGCCCAGGAATCCACCTGTCTGCTGTGCTGGGATTGAGCAGTGAAGCCCCCCAGGAGGAGAAGTGGCAGCTCCTGTGGGTGTGTGGGGGGCAGCAAAGGAACTACAGAAGACCAGGGAGCAGAGACAACCTGTGAGAGGAGGCAGAAAGGCTGGTTTGGAACCAAGGCACCCTGAGGTGTCTGTGCAGATGCTCCAGGGATCAGGACCCAACCATGTGCCCTGGCAAGCACACCTGCTACCTGCCACAGAAGAGAACAGGTTCTGTTAACTCAGCATCAGGGGTCAGAGGGGTGCTGGAGCTGGAGTCTCAGACTGCTGTTATGCATTTAAGCCTGGGAAGCTGGAGAGGTTGTTGTACAGTAAAACATGTTTAAAAATATATATACACGAATAAATCTGTGAATGTTGCAAAGACAAATATTCAGTACTCATAAACCACAGAAATGAAGGCTGCTGATGGAGATTTAATTATTCCATTTTTGGGTATGCTTTGCAAAAATTTATAATATCTTGATTTTCCAGTAGCACTCAAGGCAAATGGTATCAAGGAGCAACTGTTCAAGTAATGCTACTGCTTGTCTTCATAATTCAGTGTGTTTCAACATGCTTTATTTGCCACACAGTAGGGGTTCATGTAACACAGGCTGACAGCGGATTGCACTTAACTTTGCAAATTTTTTTTGAAATATTCTTATCAGGGTAAATATAATTCTGACAAAACCAAGATGATAAGGAAAAAAAAAAGGGAATCATCTGGCAAATGGTATTCAAAGACTGCAGAGTCTGTGCATTTTTATTTATAGATTAAGATGGTTCTGCTGGAAATGGCTGGATATAGGGAAAAGAGGAAAATTTTTATGATGAATCAGGATTGATCAAACAGTAATGGAGAAATCACCATTATTGATTGATACAGGGCATCCCTTACAGGCATTACCTGTCAGGCCAACCAGATGATGGACTTGTGAGCATTATTCAACAGTCCAGGCTCCTGGAAGACATAAAGAAATATGCAGATACTGTGCCCCAGGAGGACTAAGATTACAGATAGGCATGAAATAATAGGATTTCTAATGTTTTTTAATGTGAAAACATCCCCTTTCCAGCAAGTGTTTTTTTTTTGTTTTTTTTTTTTTTTTTGTTTTGTTTTTGTTTTTTTTTTTTTTTTTTTTTTTTTTTTTTGTTTTTTTTTTTTTTTTTAATCACTGTGTAAATAATCCGGAAAATTTATGCTCATCAAGAAAAAAATGTACTTTAGGAGATGTCTATTGATTATTTAATCTACTGGTCCTTCTGACACTGAAGCTTCCTCAAATTAAGAAAAACTCAAAGAATTGGGCTCCTCTGGCTCTAGAAATTGTCTTCTTTTATTCATGATGTGCAAGTTAATTGTTCGTCAACCAGTATCAAGGACACACTTTTGCAAGGTTCAGAGACTTTTAGAGCATTCTGATAAACCCGATGTCCTCTTACTAATGACATAAATCCACCCTAGGCAGAGGCATGGACATTGGCATAATATCATGAGTTACAGAAACTTTGAAACAGGTCCAGTGCTTAAAAAAACTTTTGCAGTTAAGCAGGCTTTGAGATTGGATCAATTTACACTGCTTTTATGCTGTTTACTTTAGTGATACTTTTAATGGCAGTGTTACCAATGGGCATATTATGCAAAGGTACTGCTCCCCTCAGATTCATAGTAGATGTTGTCCAATTTACTGAAAGTAGGAACTGATTCTGAATAAATTTTAGGCACACAATGAAGCAGTTATCCTGAAGTTTACTGTCTGAATTCTCTCACAGGTCAATGGAAAGAGCACAAAAGCCTGCAAAATTTCCAGGCAGAGGCAGACACATTTGCCCTCTGGAAGCATTCACAAACACATACTTCTCTCCACTGACTATAAGGGAAATTTGGCATTTTCTTTTGGGGCACAGGTTACTTATACACCTTAAGCTTGGGTACAGGTTAGGGGGTGTTGTACACAGTATATATTTGGTTTCTGCTTTGCAAACAGGAGAGAGGCCCTGTGAGCTCTAACACATGCCATGCATTGGAGAAAATCTAAGGGTAGTGAGCCTTAATCTCATTTTAGCCAGGTGTTAGCCTGGGGTAACTCGCTAATGACAGTGGAGTCTTGCCAACTTTGCACCTGTGCAGTGAGAACAAAAGTAAGTCCATTAACGATGCCTTTAGAGCTGGCTGGAGAACAGCAATTCCACTTCATGATAACTTTGAACACTGCAGAATTGATATTTTTCCTATATTGGAATGAAAACAAAACCTTCCAAGCACTTTGTCAGAATGTATTTGAATGGAAAAAAGCATTTTTGGATCAAAACCCCATCACATTTCTGTCTGCACTCTCTTTGTCTTTTCCTCTGATCTTAGAAACCTCCTTCTCTCCCCCAAGTCAACAGGGTCACTTTTCCATAAAGCCTGTCAGCCTCAGCAGAGAATATTGGTTTGGCAAGAAACTTCAGAAAAAGAACTTTCCAGACACAGCCATGGGTTCATTCCATGCAAATATATAACAATTAGAGAGCCGAGAACAAAAGAGTTACCAAAACAATAGATTCACTTCACTCAAATCTTTTCTTAAGGTTTTGAGAAATCTTCTATAATTTTGAACATTGCTTCTGGTTTTGTTTTTAAATTTTCATTTCCATTGGCTTGTCCACTTGTGACTAGCAGCTGAGATTACAAGCAGTACTGCCAAAACACCACTGGAAATAACCATACTTTCTATTGTTCTGGCCAAATGGTATGTTGGTACATGTACCAACATCTGGAGGATTCCAAACTACATGTTGGTGCATGTAGTTGGTATCCTCCAGAGGAAAGAAGCTGGTTCCCATCAAATATCCAGCTGAGGCCAGGTTGGATCACCCAGTAGTTTTCAGTGTTGCCATCACAACCTAAAGATGACAAAGAGTGTGAGCCCCTGCAGGGCAAGGAGAAATTTGAGGCTATTTCTCAGGTTTTTTGAATGGCCATAAAGGTGACTGGTCACCTTTGCTTCTGCTTGCATCTCACATTGGGTGCTGAATAACCTTCAGACATGGTACTCTGGGTGGTTACTCCAGGTAACTCTGTTACTGAATATCAACAAATCCATCTTGTCTTCCCTTTTGCCCAAAAGAAGAGGTCAGAAAATTCTACTAGCTCTGAAAGTCTTAATTCAAGCCTCTTAAATTGCTGCTCTGTGCTTTTCATGTCCAAAGTATTTTCCCAAAGTGCACGTGTCACCTAATGTGTTACTGTTTTTAGAAACAAACAAATATTTCCTGGAGATTGCTGAATGGCAGTTGTTCAAAGCACTGTACTTACCCCTCTTTGAGTCCTGCTCCAGCAGATAGAAAGGCAAGCTATTATAGCCACAGATTAGTGCAGCTACCATGGCCCATTAAATACAGTCAAATTTTGTTATCATTCTTCCTCTTACTCTGCCTCCCTCTATTTTTTTCCACTTAAATAGATTGGACATTCAGAGCATCTCATGCATGTTGGAGGAACTTCTTGATGTTGACAACAAGCTGATATAGTGGCAATCCCCCACGAGCAGTGCAGCAGAGAAGAAAAGAGCAGATTTTGGACTTGCCATCTTTACAGAATTTTTCTGTCAATTCAGGCAGTATCAAAAAAGCACACATTAGAGACAGCAAAATAACCAGGGATGCACTGATTCTCTGTAGGGAATACTGAGATAGCTACTAAAAATGCAAACTAACAATTATACAAAATCAAAACCTAAATTAACATTTGTGGAATGTGAGCTACAAATACATGTTCACTGATCCTCGTTCTTATAAACCCATCAGCCCACAGGAAACTTTGTAGAGCAGGAGCCTCCTTCTTCCCCAACATGAGCCTCTGGGAGCACATGGATCCCTCTCCTTCATTGTATATATAATTTTTAGAGAGCAGCAGGTTAAGCTGAGGGTCTTGGCTGTGCCTTCAAGAGGCTCAATGAGCTTAGGCCAAGTCATCCAAGAATCAGCTGGTGAAGGGTAAAGATTGGAATCAAAGCTTCATCCCTGTGGCTTAATGAGAGAAACATGCACAGCACAAAACCTTTCCTAGGCAGGAGAGAAAAGCAGGCCTCTCAGAAACCTGCTGGATGCTGTCAAAATGATTAGCTTTGATATTAGGGACTATGGCAAATTGCATTCTTGCTCCTGCATTGGGTATGTTTTCTGACCTTGACTTCTTCATATATACAAAAGAGTGGACTCTTCGTACAGATATCTGTTTCTGCTACTGAAGTGATCACACTTTTAGTCAATAGAGAGAGTGGTCAATGAGACCTTAAGGTAAAATTTGTGTATAGGTACTTAATACAGGTAGGATGACGTGTGTCCTTAAGATGAATCCATTTCTTCACATCCCAGTACAGGAACTGTGGCTTACTATCTCCCATGTAAATTCCGATGTTCTAAGCCTGAATTTAGTTTACATAAATCCCACCCAAAATAACATTCACCTTAGAAAATAAAAAGCCAAGTTGTCAAACAAAAATTTGAGCAGAGCATCATGACTGAAAGATACTTCTCCCACCAGACAGTTTCTTCCTGGGAAGACAAAGAGAACGAACCATACACAAGGGTATTAATTTGCTTTGACTAACCTATAATTAGGAAGTGAACAGATGCACTACAGGTGCAAGGCAGTATAAAAGCCTGTGTGAGATCAGCATACAGTAGAGACACAGAGAAGTTGGTTTAACTAGAGAGTGGGTTGCACACAATTACATCGTTGAAAGCCTTGATACCCAGAGAAACTGTTTAATGGTAATGGTGGGAGAAGAATAGTTAGAAATACAAGGCACTGGGGAAAATGCAGTGGTGTATTTCTAAAAAAAGAAATCCAGACAAATCTTTGTATTATTTTAAAGGTAAATGCATGGCCTAGTGTCCTGATTTCAGCTGGGATAGAGTTAATTTTCTTCTTAGTAGCTGGCACAGTGCTATGTTTTGTATTTAGTATGAGAATAATGTTGATAACACACTGATGTTGTAGTTCTTGCTAAGTAGTGCTTACTCTAAACCAAGGACATTTCAGTTTGCCAGAGAGCAGGTGCACAAGAAAATGGGAAGGAGCATGTTCAGGACAGCTGACTCAAACTGGCCAAAGGGCTATTCCATACCATAGAACACCACGTTCAGTGTGTAAACAGAGGTGAATTGCCTGTGAGGGGCCAGTTGCTGCTTGGGAACAGGCTGGGGACTGGCCAGTGGGTGACAAGTAATTATGTTGAGCATTACTTGTCTTTTTGGGGTCTTATTCTCTCTGTCTGATTTTAATTGTAGTTGTTATTGTTACTATTATTTTGTTGTTGATATTGCTTTTCTTGTTTCAGTTATTAAACTGTTCTTCCCACAACCTACGAGTTTTACTTCTTTTTCCAATTCTTATTCCTACTGTGGGGAGCAGGATTGAGTGAGTGGCAGCTTGATGCTTAGTTTCTGGCTGGGATTAAAACATGATATTCAATAATTGAAAGCTGAGCCGCAGAAATATTTTGTATCAATACAATCAGAGCCAACACCTTCTGTTGCTGGGATAAACTACATATCCAAAGCTCTTCTTGCTGCTGCACTCAAGGCATTTCCTTCTGTGACCTCCACCTTTTGAATCCACTGATTCCACAGGCTGTGCCCATGCACCCTCTAGCCTTGTCCCCTGAGCTGGTTGTCCACAGCCTGCCAGGGCTTCTGCTCTGCAGCTCGCTCTTTCTTGGGGTAAGGCCTCCTTCTGGAAACACCTCCTGGAGAAGATTGTTTTGAGTCTGGCAGGGGACATATCTGTGAAAACTTTTCAAAGCTCTCTTTTTATGATGTCTCATGGTTCAGTCCATATATATTGTAGCCTGTGGTTTAACTAAACCTTTCAGTCTTTAAGACTAATAATTTGAAAGATAATCCCATTATCTTTCTGATTGCCATGGTCGAGGCAGGGCGACTCTTAAGCTATTTTTGGAGCAAAGACTTTTCTTTGAAATGTTTGTTCTGAGTCAGAAGTTTATTCCAACCTTGGTTTTAAGTGACCTGTAAGTATCTGGTTAAACCCTATCAGGGCTCACAGAGCTTCCGGTCTGTGTTTCAAACTAAGCATGTGCTTAAATAATGAATTTAAATTAATGCTTCTTGTATCAGGGCTTTAGTTGATAGGGTTTTTTTTTCAATAAGCTGGTATAACATTTCTTTCTAGTTGATGTATTGATGTCAAAGTGCCAGAATAGTTAGGTTGCCAGCCTCTAATTTCAGATCTTTCTCTTCCTTGCTGATCTGGGATAGAAACTACTGTCTTGATTATATACAAAGCATTTGATCCTCCATGCATATAAACAAAAGTCAAAGTTTCCATTCAATTCTGTTGTGCAGGAGTATTTCCACAATATACTGGCAGTTCCTGTGGCTTGACACTAAAACACTAAATTAAGAAACATGCACTTTTATCTCCAAATCTGAAGACTTTTTTCATTTAAAAATACCTAAAAAGCAAGTACCATCATTTGCAGCTTAAAAAAAAAAAGGAAATAATTTTTACCTTACTTTTATACACAAACATCCTCTTTTCTGCAAACTGAGCTACAGAGCTTTGGTCTAAACATGGGACAAAAGTTGGCTTTTGCCTAGCCTTATGGTTTTTTATACAATGGCAATTATATACATGAAAATTGTTTTTCCTTCGGCAGTGTTTCCATCAACAATAAACATATTGCATATACACACTTTATCCTCTATTTTGTGTTCACTTATGGTCTCTAATATGATCGTCACTGATGAAGAATTATATATTTATAAAATGAAATGTGAGAGTGCACAATGAACATAGAATTATAATGTCAAATTGCTCAGATATGAAGACAGACAAATTCAAAATTGTGGTCAGAAAGTATTTGGAGACCAAGAAAATGTGAGGCGAAGGACACAATCCTAAGAAAATATTGGAACAATTTAACAAACTGTATGGCACATACTGCATTAATGAAAGCTTTTAGGTGAGGTATATTAAGAAGAAACTTGTGGTCTAATACATGAATTATTTAATGGTCTGTGATTTTATTCAGGATATCAGTCCATTAAATGATTAGAATGGTCCCTTTTGCATTAAAATCTGTTATCTAGCAGTAACAACAGAAACATTAGTCAGGGCTTTGAAATCCTCCTAAATTTTAGAAACTACACAAAGGCACAGGATTCTTAACTATTTCAGATTGCAGTCTCTTAGAGGAGCTTGGATCCACTAGTAAATTCAGTCAGAAAAAGTGTTTTGATATGGTTGAGAGCAGGGGAATAAGGAGGACGGGTGATACCCGCAGGAGGAAGATTATTTCCTGTCAGCCTGCTACCCTGGCTAGGATTTCTGGGCCAGATTAAGCTAAAAATGAGCTCCAGGGTGGTGTAGCGTGAGTTTTTCCTCTATGAACAGCAATGGGATGTTTGAGTAAGAAAGAAAAGATGAATTTACTTCTCTACGTGTTAAATAATTAGCTGCTGCTAATTGCACATTGTGTACCATCTTGACATGTCCACATTCAAAAAAGTGAGTCTGCAGATGCTGGAGCAAAGAGTGACAGGGCAAAGAACCTGCTGGTGAGAGACTGGAAGCCAAAGCATTTGCCAAAATAGTTGTTGTGAGATACCCCAATGGCAATGTGCTAGCACCCTCAAAGTGGGGAAATACTGTGTGTGTTTTTTGATGGAGAGGAGACAAGGGGACTCAGCTGGACACTGAGCAAAACCAAAATAAGTGGGTTTAAAATGGTCTGTTTTTCTGAAGGAAAAACATTAGTCAAGATATTAATCTTAACAGAGGAGTAGCTGATAGAAGACCAAATGAAATGTTAAGATGTTTAGAGGAGCTAATAGTCCTCTTACTCAGATTTTTAGATGAAAGCAGCAGAGTCAGGGATAGTATTATTAGAATAAAGACCTAATCCATGCCACTCTTCTCTCATCTGCTACAAGATTTCACTCCAGGGATGCTGAGAAGAAGATAAGTTTCCATGGAAGCAAGAACAAAGGGGACTTTTCTAAGAAGTAATATTTAAATCCTGAGCACTGAATTTCTGCATGACCTGGAGCTTTTGTACACCTGGTTGATAGGGAAGATTTTGAATCTAAAAATGACTGACTTAAATTTCAGTGAGAGCTCACTGCAGGAACCTGAACATACATGGGAGCTCTGTGATGAAATTGTGTAATGTAGATACACGGAATCCAGAGATGTCTTTAATCTGAAAGGTCACTCAGTCAGTATTATTGCTTATACATATCATGGGTTAGAGTACTACAAATGACATCAAAAGACAAATTCATATATATCACATTCCCCAGAAGATGGGGGTTTGGGTAAATTGGGACATAGATAAAATAATGTGTGGCTTTAAGTTTTTAACACTTGACTGGGGAACTTGCCAGGCCAAAATTACTATTTCTTATTAAAATTTTTATAAGAACAGTATAATTTTGTACAGTTCAAACTTTATCTTCTTCATGTCCACCTCTAGCTCACAGAACAGCAGTCCCTGCTGGTTCCATTACTCTATGTTTCTCACACTAGGGGATTGGTGAACTCATAACAACCCAGTGCTAGTCATTCAAAACTCATTTGTGTCAGCCTCTTAATAATTACCACTGTACTGACAGACTTATTCCTGCTTAAATCAGAATATGTAAGCAGACCCAATACTTTCTTTGCTTTGATATTATCTCACATTCTCATTTTTTTCTCCAAGGACTAGTGATTACAACTCATGGCCACTCAGAAGCGTGTACCCAGTCAGTATGGACAGTGGAGTTAAATCTTGTTAGGACTTTTACTTTGTTCCATTCTGTTTGTATTAATTTAGTCTATTTACACTTTTAATCCTCTAACTGGAAGTACAGGTAAGTAGGTATTATGGAAAAATAATTTTCTTGGTGAATTCATTAATCTTTTTAATTTGACTTCTTGCTGAAGAGCTGGATCAGAAACTCTTCTGCTCAACCACTTTTGGGTTTGCTTTAAATAGAGATACTTGAATGGGCAAGAGATGCCATTCACAGCTCTCTGGATACAGATTTACTGTGGATTGCAGTGGAGGCATAGAGGTGATGAGACTCAGCCTTTAGTGTAGTACAGAGGAGGAAACATTATCTTGTGGGAGCAGTTAAAGAAGGAAGGAATTAGTATTGTCAGTGCCAATTATATAAAATCCAACACAGATTCTTCTTCAATAGGCCCATGTGTTGGTGGAAATGGAAGAAGCCTGGTGACACCTCTGAAGAGTCTCTTGCCACATTTTCTGCAGAGCAGGGTGGTTGAAGGGCTGTTAGATCTGCTTTAATCAGCTCTGAGGTAAAGTTGTCTTCAGTGCAGGAGAGATCCTGCAGTCCAATTCTCGGAGGGTAAAAAAAGTGTATTTACACTGAAGTGTGAAAGGGTGTTTTCTAGGTAGGAAGGAAATCAATTATATCCTCATAGGTGTGACTTGGGGAAGGAAATGAATAAGATCTATGCAAGAGGCTTTTCTTTTAGGAGTCAGTAAAGGAAGTTCAGTGCCAGCCATGGAAGATGCTATTTAGAAATTGAAGCAGCCAAAACTCAGGGTGGGTAAAGTTCATGAGATCAGCATCTGCCATCTGAAAACCATACCATGATCTTTTATCAGTTATAGCTTTGGGCAGCACAGCGGGACTTTTCTAATTCCTGTGCTCCTGAGGGGTGTTCATGAAAAGAGAATTTCAGTGAATTTCAGGAAAGCTTTACTGATTATATCAAAGTGTCAGAGTCCAGATGGCACTGTCAGCTCTATGAGTCCTACTCAGCCACCTTCAGAGCTTCCCCCACCTGCCCACAACACAAGACCCTATGTCAGCCCCCCTGGCTGCCCCCATCTGCCTTTCCCCATGGAATGGTGGGACAGGCTCTGCCTCCACCCTGGGGAGCCCCCAGCTCTCACAGGCCTCAGGGAGTCCCTGGTCCCCATGGTGCCCTGAAGCAGAGGATTCTCCTTAGGATCCTGGGAGCCAACTTCTTTCATAGTAATCCATCAGCAAGGTGATGGCATAGGTAATGAGTGATTGCATTCCTTGGCCTCACATCAACGGAGACTTACATGAACCAGAGTACCTAGTCTGGATCAGAAATGATATGCTGAGACTGATCTTAATTCAAACTTGTAAATCACAGATCATAAACTATAATGAGACTTTACTTTAAGTAAGGACAAGCAGAAAATCTGTGTCCAAAACACCTTGTATACAGGGCAGACTTGGCCATCAGACACGACGATGACATAATGTTGGTCTTTATGGAGTCAGCTTTTTGCAAAAAGCCAATTTGACTGGACATTTCTTATTCTTTTTTAAAAATACATTTTATAGTAAAAGAAACTACCCTTAATTAAGACTGCTCATTGTACATGGAAGAATCTGCTGGTACATATTTTTGAATTTTTCAATGAAGTGTGGCAGTTGAAGTCAGGTTTTCAGACCTTTTATTTTGAGAGACATAAACAGAGCATGTTAGCTTATCTCTTACTTTTGATAACCTATCACAAGCTGAGCAGGATTTGTGAGAAACTGATGTTGAATTTCTGTGGGTATGGCCCTTCCATATAGTTGGAAACTTCTGAACATAAGGAAAAATTTTTCTCTGGCCAGAAAAGTTGAATGGAAAAATTCAATTATTGTTTGATATGGAAAAAGAAGGTGAGTCATGCTCATTTCTTCCACAGTGAACAGCATGGACTTTCTGCATCCAAAGACACAGAAGTAATTACTGCTTGCAAAAGTGGGAACAGACTGGCCAGCACTATTTGGAGGTAAAGGGCATAATGTGGTGCAGCAAATGCCCTGATGATCTTTTGACATGGTAACAAAAGTTTTTCCACAGAATAATTTCTTGAATAAGTCATATTTTGAATAAGTTTGATAACTGCACATCTTACTGTCAGTAGGAGGCAGTTTGATTGGAAAAGGATGGCAGCACTGTCACTCAGAGAGATTGCTTTCCAGCAGTTAAAGCTCATCTGTGTGCATATAGCTTAATGGATTTGAAAGTTAGTAAGAAAAACCTCATGGATCTTTTGGGATCTTATTGCCAGTTTATGATTTTTTTAGGAAAAGTAGAAAGACTCCAGGCTGCGTATGTACACAGAGGTGTATGGGCCATTTGTTCCGTACCAAAGTAGTTCTGGATCCTAAAGGCACAGGGAAAAAGAAAAGGCACTCAGGATTGCACCTGGGATGCTGTTCTTTCCCTTTTTGGATCTTGGAACATATACCCTGTGAAAAGAGGCTGAACAAATACCCTCTGTTCAACCTGGAGGAGAGGCAGCTTCAGCAGGACCTGACAGCAGCTCCCAGTGCCTTTGGGAAGGTCACTGAGGGTACAGAGCTGAGCTCTTCACTGCTGTGCACAGAGGAGAAAGGGCAGATTTCTGGAACTGAAATTAGGTTAAAAGGTGGAGGGGGCAGGGGGTAGAGGCAAGGAGAGGGAGATACATCACCTTATCTTTGATCTTTGGAGGTTTACAGACAGCTGACATAGCCCTGAGCAGCCAGATCTGAATTCAATCTTGACACTGCTTTGAACAGGAGGTTGAACTGGAGACCTTCTCAAATCTCCTCCAACCTCAACAAGTCTATGTGTCTCTGGATAATAAAGAGCAATTTAGCATAACCTCTTTAGCATTACAAAACATGATATGCTCTTTGTAAAACCTGATGTATTAGTATCATGATTATATCAATTATGATTAACTTTATCACTTATTATATGTATAAAAAAGTATATACTATTTCCTTCTTGGCTCTAGTCATCTGGCTCTTTTAAAATCATGTTTTCCCCATTGATCTTAATCATAACATTAGCTGACTCATCTTAAAATAAATTATTTACATAATCTTTGCATGGTCTCTGCTGAGGTTTTTTTCTGCAAATAGCTTCATAATATTTGATCATTGTGTGACACTTATGTCTTTTCTGAATGAAAATTCAGCTTTTAATAGAATCAGGCAAAGAGTTTATCATTGTGGGCCCACAAAGGACTTTGCCATGCAGAGAGTGCAGAACCTCTTAAGTAGTGTGAGATGAGAGGATCGATTTCCTTGGAAGAGCACAAACTGCAAAGGGTTTGTACTCTAGGCCATGAAAATTTAAATTTGACTCTTCAGCAAAGATGGGGAATACTTTCTGCCAAAGCAGCAACAGGATTTGCTTCCTAACACTGTCAAATATGGTCATGTCAAAGAAAAAGTCCTTTCCTCCTGAAATCTTTACTTTTGAACATTGTGTCTTTTGTTTTATGACCTTGAACTGGAAAAGAAAAAAGTGTTCTTTGATTTTGTAATTTTTTGCGTTGATTTTTTTATTTACTTACATATAATCTGCAGCAAATCAATAAATACTTATAGGGAAGACAAATGAAATGGTTCTGTGAATTACCCACTTCTAATTCCTTTTTTTAATACTATGATCTTTTCTTTTACCCTCATAGTGCTAATCTAGACCTCTCATTTTCCTCACATAACATCGAAGAATAACTCAGGTTTTTCTTTGAGGGATACATGTATTATATCCTCCAGCATACATCAAGATATTAAAATACAGAAAATTATTCAAATTTCATTTCAGTGCCATTAAAAAATATTTTTCAAGCTTATTTAAACAACTTAGACTCATGAGAGTTAGTGTTACTTCATTTAGCCTCCCCTTCTTTAATGAGCTAGTATTGCTCCTCAGAGGACATTCATGAGTGCCTGCAGGACTTCCTGGGTGACTCAGGCCATAGGATGCTGCTGCAAGCTGTAAGTCTGGATGGGAGGTGCCTCCGGACAATCCCGTCCTTGGGGCCACCCTAATGATTCCCTGCTAGGGGATGCTCTCTGCGATTGTTATGCTGGAGTCATATTGCTGGAGAGAGAGTTTGTGCCAAATGTCCCTTCTTCCTGAGCAGGTCCCTGGCACTGGGAGGAGAGTGCAAATATCCAGGTATTTCAGTATGGTGCTCCCTGAACTCCATAATGAGCCCTCTGCCTTCTCTCGTGAGTGAGGACTTGGATTTCTGGCCCTGTGGCAGCAATAGAAGAGATCAAAAAGGGCTGTGGGGTCTGGAGAGGGCACCTTGCAGCAGTCTTGGCTGTATCTTTTAATGCTTTGCTTTGCATGCATATCACATACATTACAAACACTTAGATGTTGGACAGATTTGTTTACAAGGCATTTACTAAGTATTTTCAAGGTACCCACAATTTCCAAGAGTGCAAGAAAGAGGTACTTCACTACTTCCCATCGTGAGGAATTATTATACATTTTATTTGTCTTATTGTGTGAAAGACCTTCTGACCAAGTACAAGATTTTAGCTAGCCAGGAATAGAGCTAAATTGTTATTTAATAGGCTCAGAACTATTAAAGTTCAAACCAGAAAGACCTTCTGGTTCTCTACCAAAATAATAGTACTATGGTCTTTGCAAAAAAAAGAATTTATTTGAGAATCTCACACAAATTCCATCAAAAAAGAGAATGTCATCCCTCTAAATTCAAGAAAAACATTTCCATGTATTGAAAATGTAGCAGATTTCCTTTTATATAGGTAAAATCAAGGTTTTGCTTTGCATTTCATTGATGGTTTAGCTAGTTCCTCTGATTTGGAGTTATCAGACCCAGAATTAAATAGGGAGCAATGTCTTTCCATAGTGAAAGCGGGACATTAACTGCAGTGACTTGGTCAAATTCCACTTGGAAGAATTGCACATACTCAAGTAAAATGCCCTTTGACATTTCTGTTAAGGATAGACATTATTTTTCCCAAGTGATCTTGAACTGACGAGTACTGATAAAAAAGAAAAAGTCTTTGCATTTTGTGTGAGAGTGAGTATTACATAGATGGGCTAAACTAATCTAGGCAATTAATGTCCCACCATGTGTAGAAAGGCTGATCCTGTGGAAACCAGTGGCAGAACTTCATTATATTTCCTAAGTGCATCTTGTGATAGTTACTTCACTACTTCACAGAAAAGTTTTATCCTCCCCTAAATTAATGCAACTTAAAAACTGACCACAATTTTAAGTACAAATAATAAGCACAGCATAAGATCTCTCTTTTGATATAATTATTATGAGCAAGGCAAGTAAAAGTCTCTTTTGTTTAAGGTTTTCCATTACAGGACTCCATTTTTCAGTTACTTGCGTCAAATGGCCTGAGCACATTTGTGTTTTCCATGGAGGGTAGGGACTTCAGCCTCAGGTCTTTTGGAAATTTCATCACAAATGGTGTGCATTTTCCTTCCTATCTGTAAAGAGGCCCCCAGATTTGGCTGAATTACGTGCTTCTTGAAACCTTAGTTCTTATTTTCTCAGCAGTGACCTGGCAGAAGCTGGCACTTAGGTTTCCGAAGACGCCATCTGCACTGGGCATCCTCTGCCCCAAGGCTGTAGGAGATGAACATAACTTTCCCTGTAATTTCTCCTCCTGTTACCATGTATGGCTATGGCACAGCATCTAATAGCAGGCTCTAATATCCTCTGCTCCTGCTGCTTTTCCTTCTGGTGCCCTAGCAATGAAAAGATGAAGGCAACCTGAGGGGAATGGGAAGGATGCAAAATCAGGGAACACAGGATGAGGGAAAATCTGCTCAGAGCGACCTACTCAGCATCACAGAAGAATTCAGCAGTATGTTCAAGCATAAAATTTGCTTTTCCTGGAATAGCATTATGGTTGCCAGATATGCTGTGTAACATGGGATTTCCTGAATAGTCTCAAATATAGTCTAACATTCCATGTCCTCTATTAAAACATAGAGGTGGTAGATTTCCCTGTATATTCCAGAGCTATAGACTTTGTAAAATCTGATAATCTGCCACTAAATTTGATCTCCATCTTCTCTGTGGGTGTTTTTGTGTTTCAGTCCTCACATTGTGTGGACTAATCAAATTCTAGGGGTTATAACAGGAGGTAACAAAAACTGTTATACACATATTATACACATTCACATGTAGGATTTATGCCACTGCTAGAGTGAGATTCACTTGGCTGACCTCAGGATGGGCTGGAAATGGACTTTCAGGAAAGAGTGTTTTTGGGTATGGAAGGAAGAGAGTAAGGCAGAGAACAAGCTGAAATACCAGTTTTAGTTCTGGATTGGAAAGTGCGGAATGGTTGGGGCAAAAGGGTTTCTGGTGCTAGCTCCAGGCCCCTGTACAGGGGGCAGGTGTGATAAAGGGGTCACAGTGATGTCTCATGCTGGATAAATGGTTTTGAGACCATTAGAGTTTCCTGACACCAGGCAGATCCCTCTGAACAGCCCAATCTGGATGGAGTAACACTATTCACAGGGATTCTGGGGAATAAACTTTGTGATCAGGTCCATATTTTCTGACCTTCACCTTTTTTGTTGTACAGTTGATACGTTGGGATGTTTCTGACAGTCCCTGTTCCACTCTGGAACCCATCTGAGAGCGTCCCCTTGAGCTGATATTCAGTGCTAGTCAGTATGTGAACTAAAGCCACAGTGAGAGCCCTCAAGAACTGGTGAATACGAACAACCCTGAATATATCTTGGGCACGTGCTGGCACTTCACATGCCCCAAACTTTGATTTCCAGGGACAGGCAGGCTCTGTGCCTGGCAAACACAGCTGGCCTCAGGAGATCACAGTATTTGTTGACAAAGGCTGCCCTGAAGGTGCCTATATCCTCAAGTGTGCTCACCTCCTGCAGATGAAGCTGGAGGTTGTTGGAAAGAGCTGGATCCTCTGTTGCCTCCACTGCCTGATGTTGCCTTCTCCCTTGCCTGTTTCTGGTGGCAGCAATGCCTAAATACTGTAAAATTTTGTTTTAAACAGCTCAGTTGTCCCGGTCTTCCTCATCATCTTTTCCCCTGTGGCAGCACATCTCCAGGCACAGCTCCTCTGCACTGTGACTGTGGCTGCTGAAGATTGCCTGTGCTTGCTAGAGTTCCTTTCCCTATGCCCCTTTCCAGCACTCTCATTAGGAATGTGCATAATTCTGTGCTTGTAATTAGTATATGCTGTTTGAGGCCTAATTATACTGTATGTTCTGGTTTATCAAAAGCTGCTCATCTGTTGTGTGAAAAACAGTTTAGGAATCTCAGGCTGCCTTCTGCAGGAGTCCTCCTCCTTTGAAGTGGGAAGATCAGAGTCACGGCCGGGTCAGCACAGCACGAGCTCTGCCTCCGCTCAGGGTGCCGGGTGTCAGCAGCGGAGCAGGATGGGCTCGTGCTGTGCAAACGGGGCTGGAGCGCTCCACGTCCCACAGCGCAGCCCAGAGACAGCCAGAATCCCAGCTGAGCCCTGGGAGCAAGTCGTGTCAGAGCTAGCTGCCTTCCTTCCTTCTTCCTTTCCTCTCTAATTCCAGTTAAACTTTCTTCTTGCTCTTAAGCATTTTCCTTTAGTGGTGACACCAGCTACCTTCTTCTTTTTTAAGAACAGTTGATATTCACACAACCCTGGAAAAAACTACTTTGTGCATAGGCCACAGGTCAGTATTTCCAATGGAAATCATAGTGTGTGGTATCACAAGCTATTTTAAATCTAATGAGAAATGCAGGAAATCCTGCAGTGAAATGAAGCTGACCTCAGTGACCGTGACTGTCTCTCAGCATTGCACATACTAGTGCAGCGTAAAACATGTAGAAGCCTGGTCTTAAATAGAGAGGCACAAATATTTATTCTACATAATATTTTATAGAGAATTGGGAGTAAATAGCTTTTGCAACCACCACCTCCAGTATCTACTCTTTTGAATGAAGGAATATATTTAAAAAAACAAGTTGAACCTGTGTAATAATAGAAGGAAGAAGAGATATTTTCAGCATGCATTACAGGATAAATGGAACTAAAGATATCCTGACACCTTATTTTATTGGATTCCATGTTTGAATATATAATTAAGAGTTTTGCGGGGTGGGGGTAGAATATCTATGAGTTATCCAATGTAGCAGCAAGGATCAAAAGAAGGTGCTCTCACTCACTTGCAGGAAAGCTGGCACTTTGCAGGCAAAATGACAGTGTGTCCAGGGCAATCATCACATTGCTGGTTTTGGACAGTACCTCTTCTCTTCAACAAAATGAAGATCTCTTCTCTTTACAAATGGAGCACCTCCTCTACTCTAATCACTGTGTGATTAGCAGTACTTGGGCTATCTGGGGCAGCATACTGTGATAGTAAATGAGATCTGCCAAATGCAATGGGTCACTGACTGAGAAAAGATCTATTGGTGATGCAAGCTAACCTCATGCCACTGAGAGAGGTATTACATCAGCCTACCCTAGGAAAAGAAAAATGAGATGTGGAACTTAATCTTTTGTGTATGTTAACAACTGAAGATTGTGTCTAGAGTGTAACAGGACAGGAGTGAGTGCCATCCTGTGTCTCCCATGGAGGCACCCAACAGAAAAGGTAGACAGTGCTCTTGGATATCACAGCACCTGCCAGCAGCAGGATGCTGCAGAGACTTGATGCACACAGCACTTGTCACAGGACATCCAGACACACTCCATCCTGGAGACCTGACCGATGAAACACCCAAGGAGACGCATGGTGACATCAGATAAGTGTGACATCATGCTAACAGATTGTGTTAGTGGCACTCCATGTTTGCAGGGCTTATGTGAACTCTTGTATTTTCTAGAAAAAAGGACAAAGTTTAGCATAGTTTGTAATGAAACATCTGCTCATGCCTACAGAAAGCTGCCTGTGTCATGTCCTGAGGATTTAAAGAGCATGTATAATATGCAAGATTAATCCATATATTTTTATATGCCTACACTTTTATAAAATATATCTTATTATGAAGTATCAGATATATGTGTAGCAGCAGGAACTATGCACATTTCCTAAGTATTCCCCAAAACATAAACCTGAAGAAAAGAAGACAAAGACTGATTCCTGAAGAAACTTGATGAATGAGAAAAAGGTTCCTGACCTGAAAGTTAGATGATGTCATTTGTCCATTTTAAAATAGACTTGTGAGCCTCCCTGGGCAAGGTTTCAAAATACACACCCCACTGCTTCAATTCTGTTGTTCAGTCATACTGAGCTTGCAAAGCGAAATGCAAAAGTGGAGTCAGAATCATGATGTAGAAGTTTTGTTCTGGAGAGAATCAGACAATCCCAGAGGATTCCTGCAATAAGTTCAGCGCCCTAAGCACACAATATGCTCAGACTTTGGGAAAACTGCCTGATAGGTTTACAGTAAGTCATAGACTTGAAACACATATCAGGATACTTATTTTTAGTGTTAGCAACAGGCAGTATGTCCATAGCAGGATATTTTGGCGGCTGATCTGATAGATTCACTTATATAATTGAAAAAATATCTTGGTTTTTTCTACTCTTGGCTTCCTGTTGGGGAAAAAAACCCTGAAATCATAAGGAAAATTGGAAATTTTGTGGTATGTATTATCACTTGGCTTTTTTTAACTAAATAATTTTAGGGAACCATGTTATGTTCCTGCCAGAAGATTTAAATGTTCTCTGAAGTCAGTGATTCAGCAGTGTTTCTATGAGAAAGATTGCTTTGATATTAACTCATTAGGGAGTATAAAGTCAACATGCACATTGATTTTAAAATTCTCTCTTGAATTATACAGCTGATTGTTTATTATCTTTAAATCTGCCAGGATTTGCACCTAATTTTTTTAACTCCTTAGAACTTAACAGGAAGACTTATTTAGAGATATGGTCTTTAGTCCACATTCTGCATCCTGTACAGCTTGGGTCTTGCCCAGTCTCCTGAGTCAAGGTGATTATAGGAAAGGAGACAGATCATGTTCAACTTCTCATACTCAATTACCCTTCACTAACACTACCAGAACAAACTGGGGTTAATAAAAAATCTTATTCAGCTTTATAAGGTCTAGAAATCTTCATTATCTCCTTTTTCATACCAGCTTGCTTTTTACATTCAAACCTAATCAATCTATGACAGTAAGAATGTATTCAGATAGTTTATCATAAGGAGACAAATTGCTTTCCATGTTATGGTATATGACTTTTTGATACTATGTCACTTGCAGTAAACCATCACTACAGATTATTAGTTGAGAATCAGATTTCTTCTGGAGAAGTATAACTGTGTCTCAAATTAATCAGTTCTTGGTGTCTGTGATAGCTTAAAATAAGTGAAAATGTGTATGGGAGAATAATGATTGTGAGTTTAAGGAGGAACAAGAAGTAGGAAAGCAAAAAGTTTCCATGGAGATCAGACGCCATGTGAAGGTGAAGGATAAGAGGAATGGGGATGGTGACTATGCTGAACTGACTTGGGCAAAGGTACCTGAAAGGTCCTTCCAACTTGCTGGGTACAGTGAACAACCATGGTCCCATTCATAAACTCTAGAATTTCAACCACAATACTGCTTCCCTAGTTTGTAATTAAAATAGAATCTTTCTCATACTGAGAGATACAGCCATAGAAAGAAACACACAAGATTTTTATGCTTTATTTTTCTTATGTTTCCATGTGTCTGACTGAATAGCAAGCTGAATAATGCAGCTCTCATCTTTTTCAGGTGCCAGTTCTACTTCATACATAACATTAACAAATAAAAACCATCATAACCAGAAGAAGTCATGATGCATTGGTGACATTTTCAATGCTTTACTTTCCATCATCTGCTGTACCAAGGAACGTTCGGAGTCTGCTTCTGGCCACTGTGTGCAAAGGCTGCCTCTGTGTTTTGTCTGGTCTAAAAGGCCACACTCCTGAGTCTAAAATATGTCTCAATGCCCTGTGAAGAGCCTCTTGGCTGAGGTTCCCACTTGCTTTTGCAGCTGTGCTGTCCTGGCACACAGCTGAGTGAGTGGCTTGTGGCTGTGGCTGAGTAATCCTGAATGGACAGGAGGAGCAGTGAATTTCCTGCTGTCACCACGGGACAGCACAGGGCTCTCTAAGATGACCCTCTTCTGTGTTGGCCCCACGTTAGATTATATTCTGTTCATTTTTGAAATGTCACTACTAGAATTTTTTAAAGCTGGTTTATAAAGTGTTGTATTTAACCCCTGCTTTGTTTTAAGGTGTGTCAATGTCATACTGCTGTGTTAGGCTGGAGAACTGAGGGACCATTTTCAGTTTACTACAAGACACTGGAAATACTTTCATGTTTGTAACCACAATGAAACCCTTCTACTTCAGATATAGTCAAATATAAATTCACTGGCAAGAGGAAGCTTGCTTGTTTGACATTAAGAGTGTTTCCCCTCTGAGATAATATAAAATGCTTTGAGGTACTTTTCTGGAAACCTTGACATTTGCTTTATTCTGTATGATTTTATAGAGTTTTTGTGTGCTTCTAAAGTGAACAGAGAATTTAAAGCTATAGCTTTGTGAAAAAGTGAGGTTCAGTGGTTTGCACATTAAGTAAGAGCCAGGGGACATCAGGATAGTTTTCACAACACTCTGGAGTAAATTATCTCTATCACTGTTCCTTGTTTTCTCTTTTAGTTAGCATGGCAGTAGTTATCTTTTCATTGTTCTTGCACACCCAAGCCGAGCTTGATAGCAATTGTGACTATTTTTGTGATTTTAAAAGCAGCCAGCTTTTTGATTAATTTATTTTAAAATTATGCAAACCTTCAGGTTCTGCAGGTTTAATAGCAATGAGAATTGCTGAATAAGTCTTAGTCTTGAAGGAAAGTCAAGAAAGCACTCATTACCCTTAAATTTTTCTGTGTGGACTTGACCTACAATTTTGTAAAATGAATTTCTGGTGGTTTTGTTTATTTTTCTTTTCTTACTGTGACAATAATAAAATAGCAATTCTTATGGGGCCATATTCATATTCTCTCTGATAATGGCTGGACCATGGTGACAATATTGGGAACTGAATGCCTTGGAAGACCTCACTGTGATAACACTGGTCTACTTCCAAAACTGACTTAAAAGGGTTCTAGGTTACATGGCCTGTGTATTCATAATTTCTCTGTATATTTATGAACAAACTAGCAGCTAAGGGCTGGTTTTATGAAGAATGCATGTTAAACACACTACCAAGGACTCACTGGATATAAAATCACCCTTGCAAAAAATTGGTATCTTTTTCAGAAGAGCCAGCCAATTGGCTAAAGTGACTCCCTGTAAATGAGAATATGTTTTGCACGTATGTCAGCTGAGTTAATTAAAAAAAAACCCCAGATATTAAAAAATCTGTGGATGAAATATTAGTCATAAGAACAAACCAAAGCATCCTGCTTTGCAATGATGCAGTCTTTTTGTTTCCTTCTGTCTGGGGCTATAGAGGCTGTGCATGGAATAAGATACAGATGAGGAAGGCAGACCCTCCTCATCTTCACCATTATCAGATGACTTCCTGCATGGCCTTCAGTCTGAAGTTGCAAAAAAAATTCAGCATTAGAACTTGAGATGAGAACAGTCCAGAGAACTTCTGGATGATTTTCTGGGCAATTAGGTCCACCATCTGCTTGGCAATTGTAGCTCATCCATGTGCCATACTGCATTTACCTTGTGAACCCCACTCCTCAGGCACACCTATGATGTTGGGAGAAGAAACTGGGACTGGGCTGTAACCTCCCCTTCCTTTCCCCAGCAAAACTCTGCAACCCTGTGGTCTCTTCTACACCCCACTGCCCTGATTTCAGTTTTAGAAAACCACACCATTCCCTGCTGCTCTGTATGAGTGACCTGGGACCCCTAGAGCTGCTCACTTGCTGCATCCTCTACTTCCAATGTCTTGAGACCCTCAACACTTTGTTGTGCCACTCCCCTACCTTCTTTGCTCTCTCACCTCCTGCACATTCATGTCAGATTCTTTCCATTCCCAGATTTTATCAGGACCTGGAAAGATCCAAGTCAGGGTTAACAAGAAACTATTTCTGCGGGCAATAGGAAAATTGGTGGTCAACTACCAGCTTCAGCGCTTCAAGTGTTTGATGTAGGATAAAAACTTATGTGTTTTGAGAGTGGGAGGGCTCAGGGAATTGTATTACTTCCTCCTGCCTTGAATGTGGTTAGACTAAATCATAGGGTGAGAGAATGAAATGCCAGCTGTGCTGCAGTACTGCTCAATGGAAACAGCATCCACAGCTGCAGTCCTTGGTTTTGGTGACAATGTGAGGAGTATTGAGACAAGCAGATTTTGACTTGTTTTTCTAAGAATAGCCCTGCCCTGCTGATGTACTCTTGGACACAGCACTATTTCCAGAGAACTGAATTTGAACAAGAAAGGCCAGTCAAAGCTAAAATGCTCTTGGATAGGTCAGATCCCAAAAGTCCAAAAGACCTGGCTATTTAAAGATTGACCTTTACAGTTTCAGATCAGAGTCTGCACTATATTTCAATGACACTTATGTAAAACTCTTTATCCTGGATCGCTGCCTTATTAGCTATACTCAGTTTTACTGTTGAAAAATTGGAATTTTGATATAAATGAAGAGGACAAAAAAGGAAAAAATAGAAGGGCTAATATGGAAATACTCCCAGTATCTTACTAGGGAGAGAGGAAAAAAAAATATTTTCTTCACTGATAAAGAAAGCTTTGAAACATGATTCCAGCCCTCTGGAAAGGACCAGCCTGGCATTAAAAAACCATACAGCTTTGCATCCCATATTATAGGTGATTTTCATTTTCTGACGAAGAAGGCAGCAAAGCAGCACCCCACCAAGAATGCAAAAGGGCTGCTGTCCAGTTGATTCATATTTAGTGAGCTGCAGTACCACAGTTGCCCATTGTGTAATGTCTGTGGCAGAACTATTTTCAGAAATGGCTTCAGCAAACAACTTTGAGACAGAATATAGGCTGAATATCAGACCTTCTGGATAGTATAACATTTCTGGATTGTGTAACACGCCTCCCTGAGAGAATTTCAGAAATTTCTTATATTTCAGATATCTGGGAATGTATTTAATCTTTTTTTCTTTAATTTAGGACTGAAGTTCATGTTTATTTTCAGTTTAAGTTAACTGAAATTTTATCCTGCTAGTAGGAATGACATGGATATTTATAAATAACATCAAAATCTGGAAGGCCAGAGATGGATGATTGACATTTGAAGGCCTATTTTTCCTAATGAGATGTGCATTGAAAGATATGATTGAAGACTTGAGCCATTCTTCTGGACTTGCACTGACTCTAAAAGTGATGCCACTGATTTTCCCAAGATTCTTCAAGTAAAACAAGGGAAATACAGACCTTTCCCCCATTCCCAGCTGTTAATGTGCTGCTTGTAAATCTGGAGGGAGATCCAGCCATGCAGGATCTCCCATGAGGGAGGGCAGATGCAACAACCAGTGCATAGTGTACTGCCAGAAATCAGGATTAAGGGAGCTGGAAAATGGGGAGTGTTGTTGGTCTTGTAGACACTGCAGTTCTATGCTTGTCCTTTGCCCGTGCAGGAGCAAGATCAGATGGATTTTTAATTATTGAATCAAAAGTGTGTTCCTAGTGAGTATTTGTCCAGTCCATCCCCTGTAGGATGTTGACATAAAGGTGGGGAGGGCACCTCATGGTTGAGATGGCACATACACACTGGTATTTACTTTTTGTGTTGGAAAAGTCAGTGCACAATTTTGTCACAAAATGTAGTAGATTTTGATTGTTGAAGACTATGTAGGGCAGAAGTTTAAACTATATTTTTAGCTCCTCCACTTTCACTACAGAGTTTTGTTTTTTTTTTTTTTTTTTCAGTGCAGTTGCACATATTAACCCATTGCTATGATCCAATGTGCACATTCACGTCAGTGCCTCTGCTTCCACTGGGTTAAGTGCGGCGCTGCTCAGCTCTGCCTCCCCATCTAGATCAATGAAGGGCAGATACAAATCTTCTGAGGGTATGAAAGATCTGCAAAATCGCTTTGTTTCAATTAACAACACCTCTTTCATTATCTGAGGTGTGGCTGATAAAATGCATGTCTGTCAGGTCTGTCTTGCTTCATGAGGGAGTCAAAACTACTTCACTAACACAATTAACAAGAAAGAACTCCTAAACTGCTCTCTCCACTCCTCATGCTCCCCTCCCTCCTTCCAAATTGGTGAATTCTTTATTTCATAACAAAACCCCTTAAAAGCTAATTTTTTGCTTGAGATTTGTTCAGACAATCCATTCATTTCCAGGCCCAGGTCATGAATTCATGCTTGCTCCTCATAGTTTGGGACAGAGGCAGCCTCCAAGGGCTGAACTTCATCTGTGCAAACACACTGCTTGAAGCTGTACAGAGGCTACTGTCAGTCTGAGAGGAATAATGTTTGTGTACACATTACAGATGAGACAGGTCATCCATGGTGCCTGCAACACAGCAGGGAGCTGAGCCCTTGCCTCTGAGTGTTACTCCTAAGCCTCCAGAAAGAAATACTCTTACTGGGTTTATTTATGCTCCTTTGTGATCTACAAAAAGTGCCTGAGTCTCTTCTGGGACCTTGCTCCCATTCTCTCCTCTGATAAATCTTGGCTTTTGGGTGTGTTTTTTTTTTTCTTTTGTTGGATTAGAGCCAGTAAGCTAGGTAGCTGAACAGCCAGAGAGCTGCTTGTCAGAGTCCTCTGATTTTCCAGCAGGGATTTTGCAGGAGGCTGCTGAGGCAGTGACCTCTGAGTGCGAGGCGAGGACTGTGAATCCTGCTGGGATACTGTTGAAGGACTGGCTCCTCCTGTACTGCACAGGGAAATAGAAGCTTGGCACAAAGGTGTCTCTGCTGCTGGTAGTGAGCAACCCTGCAGCAAAGAAATTGCTCTTCCCTGCCATGGTTTTTGTGGCCAAAATAACTAGCTGGTTACTACAAATCAGAGCCTGGGTACGGACCATCATATATACAGTGCAGAAAATTAAAAGATACGGGGTTTTCGGCAAAACAGAGTAAATCAAATTGTCAATACAGATGTCTTTACTGACACTATTACTCTCCCTGAAGGAGAAATATTTAAGCCCAGATTAAATGTTTTACAGACGATGACTAAACGTGCTTCACTGTGGAGGCAGACATAAGGGAACTCTTTTAGCCAGTACTTTGTCCATCTGCTAGTTTCTTGTATTTAGACACATTTCCTTATTTTCCTTTGATAAGCCTGAACATTGTCAGAATTTTTACTCAGAAATAGGAGACCCTCATGTCAAAATTGCCAGTAGCTCAGAGAGGCTGCAAGACCTTCTTTCTGTGTATGAGGCAGGCTAGGGGTAAAAACCAAACCTATTGCACCCTGGAAGGGTTCTCTAATCAGCAGCTTCTGAATCAAGCAATCTCTCTGAAAAGCTATTTCTTCTTGAAGTTCAAGCACGCCTATGCAGAAATCTTGTGTTGAACATGGCAACATAGTAAGGAAAATGTTGGTTATAACAAATCTTCTTTTCCAAAAGATTCATGGAAAAATTCCTGAGCTGCTTTATATTAGGTATTAAGTCCACTCTGGTGAGAGGTGTGGCTTTACCAACAAAAGAAGTAATATCTACAAAGTGTTGTCTGTAGTCTGTTGGACTAGTGACAGTAACAATGCAAAACATTACTGGAGGTTCTGGCAAAAGAACAGGCACAATTTATTGGCTATGCAACTCAGGATAAGGTAAGATGAATAGAAATGATGATCTAGTGAGTAGGTGATTGGATTGCAATGCAACAGAGCAGGGCTCAACTCCTGACTTAGCTTCAAACTTTTTTGTTACTTCAAGGAAGGTGCTGAAATCTTTCCTGTGTAACAGTTCCCCATCCTAAAAGAAGGAAAATGATAATTGTTTACATCCACAGGGATACAGGCAAGGTAAATGATAATTGCAAAGCCTTGAGATACTGGGGAAGGGAGGGGTCTAGACACAGAAATGTTCAATCCTATATCTTTCAGTTAAGGAAAGAGAATGCAGAAATTATTTTCTAAAGACATATTGCAAGGTTATTTTCCACTCTCCCAAACGTGGCATGTAGAAACATATTTCAGTTTTTATTTCTATCCTCTATTCCTTTTCAAGTACATTCTTTCCTTCCCTTGTAGGCAGAGACATATGTATAGCCAAGTGGATGATGTCTAAGGCATATGACATTCCTGTATTTCTTCAGGTATGATTTGATGGTTTTCTGACGCTGAAATAATCAGAAGTTTTATGTTTGATTTCATAGCGCAGTTTCTGAGAATTTAATATTTCACTTTGACCCTCCAGATCTTTCAAAACAGTTTATAAAATCTTCATGGTGTGGGAGGGAGTATTTCTGGAAATCTTTGTCTTTCCAGGAGTCATTTTGTGTGAAGCTATTTTGATGGATTTGCTCTCACGTTAGTCAAAGATTTTCTCTACTAAAAATTTGCACATTTGTTTTCATGTAGGAAAGCAAACAAAAATCACTAATTTCTAGAAGATAGACATTTTACTCAACAACTTTTGGAGTGTAGTTTCCTTTGAAACTCAGTTTAAAGAAATAGATGAGAGCTAAATGCAGGCAAAATAGATCCAGCTGTATAAAGTCAGGCACTTCTGGAGCATGAATCATTTCCCATGACAGATGGCATTGTACTATAAAGGTATCTGTTGCTCATGTTTGCCTGTAGAAGAAACCTGAATAACTTATTTAGGCTAGTTACCTGGTTTTGGCTAGGCAAAGTTGGGCAAAGAATCCATATAATTCCCATCAATAAGTATACATTTTAAATCATTGCATGACCTTCTCCAAGTGTTTAGACATAGATTAAAATAGGCTTTCCAAAAGTCAGGCACCTAAAATGCTGAGCATTTTTGGAGCTGTAGGACTTCTTACATAAAGGACTTAGGTATTTTCAGGGGTAGAGGTTTGACTGTGGCTTTATTTGGGTAGCTGTGCTGCTGATGTGATCTGGCCTCAATACTGCATGTCACACATATATCTCTGCTACATGCCACCATTTTGGGTAAAAAAGCCCCATAAAAAATGATCAATAACATTTGAACTAATCTTTTAGGTGAAGCTGTGTGATATTTCTGTTATTATTATTTTATTTCACAAGGACCAGTTGCCCTTTGCCTCCCCTGCCTCAATACTTGCAAAGCCTGAGAGAGGGTTCTGTGTCAACTCTGCTCGGAGGTTGTGCTGCCGCCTCCATGAAATTCAGGGTTTGTCCCTTCCATGCTGTGTGCACTGTTTAGTTGACACTGGCTAGTGCGGGTGGTTCTGCTTTACCCCTCCTAATTCCCCCAGGAATGAATGGAGATTTGAGCTGGGGAGTCCCACCAGTTTTTTGGGTTGTATTTTTTTTTTCCAGTGGAAATGGGGAGGCATTTCAGGGGCTTGCAGTATCTTGTCCCTTCCTTCCCCAGCAGCATCTTCATGCTCCTTTGGATGGTGAACAGGTTTCAAGGCTTACACAAATCTGTCACTATCTCTCAGGGCCAGACCCCAACAAGACCTCCTAATGGTACCTTCTAAAGTCTTGAGTAGAAATTAGTCATGGGAACAAAAGGAGACTGCCCAGGATAGTGAGTTTTGCTGCTTTTAGAGATAAGATTTAAACTGATAGATGTAATGGGGTAAAAACATAGTATTCTGTTTGCCTTGTTCAATTCAGTATTTGTAAAGCTCCAGTCACCATGGCATCTAGGCATGAAAGATACCTTATGTCAGCAGGATATGCATCAAAGGAGTCCTTTTCTAATGGATAAACCTGATATCAAAGAACTGAAGAAACTGAACCAAAATTTACAGGTGTCCTTTGCTTTGATCATTAATTAAAATGTGACTTATACTCACAGTGTCCCTATTAGAGGACTTGACACAACAAAGCATCTGAGGTACCCGACTATTTCTTGTAATGCTGTGGAAGACAGGTGTTCATTCCTGGGAAAGCTTTGAAGCTAAAAATAAAATAAAACAAAATTAAAATTAAAGGATATTTCCAGGTACATAGTAATCATCTTAATACTTACATTTGAGGGTTTTGTGTGTGTGTTAAATACTGACAGAACTCCTGGATGGAAAGGAATGCAGACAATGAGGTAAAGTAAAGCCTTGTATGTCATTTGAGATCAATTGTCAGAGAATTTGTCTCAGCCATGTCATTATCAGATTAATAGTTGAGTTCCAATTTAAGCTGGAGTTATTTGGATAACAGGAATCAAAAGAAAAGTTTTTTGCAAACAATTTGCCTTAGAGCAAAATAAAAGTGTTAGAGATAGGATTTTTTGTGATTTTCACCACACCCCTTGAAATTCTATGCAGACTAGATTGCTTCATAGGCAGACCATGACAGCCAACCCCAGCAGCCTGGGTTATTCCAGCCTGAAGGTGTAAGATGGATCAGGGCATTTCATTTCCCCAGCAGTTAGCCCAGACACAAGAAATCCAGTCTATCGGTGCTAATGGGCTTTATGGCAGCCAAATATGTTGATGATCCAAAATAGCTAGATTAGGTTATAGATTTGAAGATCATAGAATATTCTGAGTTGCAAGGGACCTGCAAGGACCGTTGAAGTCTAACTCCTCATATCTTCTTACAACAGGTCATTTTGGCAAGTCAGCATTCCTGCAGTTTTTCTCTGCTTTGGTCTCCATAGCAAATTAAAAAAAAATCTTTCAGCTTGGACATTTTCCTTTGTCTTTTTTTCACTTTGCTTTCCATCTCTTCTTCTTCCTCTCTTATTCATATTACAAAGACTCACAGCTTAGTATTTATCTCTCATGTTAAATGGCATTAAACATTCCTGGAATTGAATCAGCTTTTACAGACATGGAATGGAAAGTGCCAGAAGAATCCCGCCACCCAACTCAAATAGTTAACAACTTCCTAAGCACTAAACATGTTTTATCTTCCCCTCTCATGCTAGGAATCTATGAGTTTCACTAGCATTTCATAAATGCATCCTACTATGTGGGTGGTTGTTGTACCATCTGATCTTTATAACGCATTGGGGTGCAGGGATCCAAAATGCAGACATTTCATTTGCAAGAGATTGGATCTTTGAGATGTGTCACATTGTGCTGTAACCCTGAGGTGGTAGTAGTTACCTGTAAGTGCAGTGTGGCTTTCAGTGCCATGATCAAGTATTCATCTTTGGTGACCATTCAAATTCATGGTTTTCCAGAGTGAGCAAGGTTTCAGAAAAGATGATCCTCCACCTGTCAGTCCCTCCATAATCTATAGGTAATGTGGATATTAACAACTTGTTAGACCCTCTCATCTTCCAGTGTAGAATACCTGAATAACTTTTGCAGCGCTGGAGAGATGCTTTTGACTCTGTACTGTAGTGGGTACAGTGGCAACGTGGGAGAAGACAGCACCATATCAGGTCCAGTTTGTTTCAGTTTAGACAAGAACCTCCTGGATATTATTGATTCCATTCAGTGAGACTTGTGTCCCCATTTGGTTTAAATCTTGCTGTAACAAATGCCATCTGAAAATCTGGTCCTCTCAAAGTGCACCATGTAACAATTAAATTAAGGATTTAAAGACCAACCTTAGAGTTTTGCTCTATTTAATTAGTTTTACAACTTTAGGTTCGCCAGGCTGATAAGTGAAATTTAGGACTTCCATGAAACATCCTGTACTGAAAAAGATGACAATCTATGAGCAGGCTCAGTAAAAGACTAGCAAAGGAAATTGCAGGTGTTTCTGGCAAGCTTTCTGTAAAGGGGTGACACTAGGAAGTCCTTTGTCACTATGAGTGACATCTCTCTTGTTTCACATCCTTTAGTAAAGCCCACATCAAAGCCACACAGGTGGAGCATTTTTCCTGGAGAGCTGACAGCCCCATTCTTTTTCAGAGACTTCTTCATCAGGGTTCAGTTTCTGGTTTAGCAGAATAAGTGACTCCTAGAATATGAAGACATTCTTCCCACCCCCAAAACCTTTTTCTTTCTTGATGTAAAAGGGCACAACTGTTTACAATACTTTTAATATCAACTGCCAGTTTTTAATTCATTCTTGCCCTTGATGTTGTACCTACACGTAGATGGCTAATTGGTGGATGTATATATTAATTCTAGAATACAATAAAAAATATGTTTAAAAAGGACTACTGACATTTCTAGCTGTAGCATATTTTCACCAGATGTGTTATACCCATTCATAGATACTGTGTTCTCACTCCATTTTTTAGTCACCAGCTTAACTTATTCTTTGTCAGTAAGCACCCTTGAGGAATATTTCTGTGTAATACAAAAAGCTTGCAAGTATACTTAAAATAATCAATTAGTTGGATGAGTGGCACAAAGACTGAATCAACAGTCATCCAGAACATCAGACTACTGCAGAGAAAATGTTTTATCCTTTCCAGAAAGAGTCTGCTTGATTTCTATTATCATTAACATCTGCACTCTTCAATGCTGATCACATGTCTTTAAAGAAATGTAAATCAACTCCATATTCCTAGACACTAAGTTCTAAAGATGGATTGTAAAATTTTACCCTTTCCAGCAGAGTTGAAGTATCATCCTGTTTACTAATGACCTAAGAGTCTGGTATTTGAAGAAAGTGAAAACACAAACAGTATCCATCTCCCCTTACTCACCCCAAGACTTGTAAAGAGAAGACAGCATGTTTACACAGCTATTGCTGATGTGACATTGTTTCATGCCTTTGTTTCTACTTTATTTTGGTGATCTTCATGGAAGAGGATTTGCAAGGGAAAAAATTCTTAGAAGAAATCATTTTGATATTACATCGTAAGAAAAATAGAATCTTACAATTGAAAGAAACTAAATAAAAGAAAATCATTGAATGTCAAGCACAGATGCAGCCTTAGTTATCAGGTGGAAAACCGAGGGACAAAAATCCCTCTCCTCCAGTAATCTTTGGCTGCAATGTACGTGAACTTCTGTGACTGGCTATTACAGCTGTGGCTTATTTCACTGTTGACTGTTCTGTGAAATATTGATTATTCTGAAGGTCTGTGTCAGTAAATTTCCAAGAAGTCATTAACCAATAAAGATATGTGTTTCATTCTGGAATCATCACTGTATCTTTGTGTGTGTTACTGATGACTTGATCTGACTTGGCAGGCACTGAGAGAAAGGCTGAGTGTAACTTACACGTTCCTCTTCCAAGAACTGGAAGAGAAGGAAACTCTGAACAAGAAAGCTAAGAAAGAAAATTTCATGTCTGATTGAGAGAAAAGACATCCCTAAAATTGCAGATTTGGCGAGGGAAATAATTTGAGATGGATTGCTTATTTAATGAGGAGTTTAATAAATGGCCTTTATTTAGATATGGTAAATTCATTGATAAGGGCCAAGATTTGTTGGAAGAATTAAAAAAAAAAAACCAAAAGTGAGGGGTTTAGGTGAAATTCAGTCTTGAACTGAGCACCTGTCACACAGGATCTGCCTGTACAGGAGCAGCAGAGCAGATTCATACGCCATAAAAGCAGCAAATGAGAGTATGTGACTTTTTCTGCATGACTGCTACAGGCATGACTGTCACAGGCATTGTGAAAACTTCAGTAATTCAAAGCTCTGCTTAAGTGTGTTTGCACCATCCAGGGCTAGTGTGGTATGACAACTAAAACCACATTAAAGTGAAATTAAAAGAATCCTGAAGTATCATCCAGAGGCCTTTAAGCTTGGGTATGAACAGCAAGGATCATACACTTACTTATATATAGATTTTTGCCTATATATTTCATTTAAGCAGTTTATTGTTTTTCAGACAATTGTGATTCTGTGATTACATTTCATAAGAAAATGTGGCTATAGTGCCCTGTGTCTTTCCTGTCACTCTCTCAATAACCATTTTGAAACATCCTTAATATATCAATTCAAAGTGTAATATCTGGATCCTTGGTGATCAAAGAGTAGATCTTCAGATGTTTATGATATTTTAATTATATTTTTCCTTATTATTTCATAAATTTCTGGGAAAAATACTTGCTTTTATAACTGTCACAGGATTATTTGCCCAACACTTCTGGCATTTTTCTTCTGGAGATATATATGTTGAATAGAATGAGACTGATAAAATTAACACTGCTGTAAGAAACAGGCTTTTTTTCCCAGAATTTCCCTTGTGTAATGACCAAGCAAAATACAGTTTCATCAAAAGGTAAAATGAAAAAGTTATAGATAAATTATTTGACTTGCAAAAATTACTAATTCTTCACAAATCAAGGACCAATGTCTTTTCAGACCCTTCTTGGCAAGTCTAAGCATCTGATTTCTATACAGGAGTAACTGGATGAGATTCTATGGTTTGAATTAAAGAGGTAGACTAGATAATAAAATGTTTTCACTCTAGCCTCTGCGTCTCTGAGATGGGGGTAAGTCATGTGAGTCGGGCTACTTCTGCATAAACATATTTAACCATAACATTGTGGGGTTTTATGGTGCTAGGCCTTCTCTGAGGAACTCTTGCATTATTCCACTGCTCTGCAAAGCCAAAGTACTGCTTTCCAGATACTCAGTTGAGCTGAGATGCTGGGAAGTTTGCAGCTGATTTTGATAATAGCTGTTATGGACTTTTTTGTATCGTTTGTAAACTGCGAAGCGTAATAGCTCCTGAAAGCAGTTAAGATTGTGGTAACTGAGAATATGAACATGTTCTTGGATTACTGCTGTGCTTCTCCAGTTTGAAGCTGTCTGTCAAAGGCTGCAGAGAACATGAAAATGTGATCAACCAGAACCATAAACAACAATCCTTGCCCAACAACCACATGGAAAAATAGCCAACCGGAGTCTGGATTACCACAACTGTCAACAAGATTTCCATTCAGAAATCCTCTCTTTGGCTTGTCTTCCAATACTTTTGCTAATGGAAAGAATGCCCTTAAAGAAGGCAAACTCCTTTATGTAGTTCCTTTTGATCACAAATCAAATAGAGTTTCAACCAGAGAAAATGAATAAACATCTGTAGGAATTTGCAAACAATTAGAGCATGTTTTTCTGCCTCTCCGTCTTTCTGCCTATCTTAAAATAAGTATACATGGACATGCATAACTTTTTAAAATTTGTATAATATTCAAATATTATCCAGTGACATTTTGCAGTTGCGGAATTTCTCAATCTGTGTTGCAAATTTTCTACAGAGATTCAAAACTATGCCGCCAGACTGTGTTGCTTCGTTCTGACATGTCAAATGGGATGTTGAGTTTTCTTATAACATCTCTTGCAGGAGAAGCTGCTGCAGTAGCAAGAGTTGCATTAAGAGGTGAGGAAATGTATCTGGTTTTTAGGAGCTCTATTTGGGGTATTTGCAGACAGGATTACCAAGTGTTTTCTCAACACAAGGCTTTAGAGATTCCACTTTAGAGATACTGCAATGAAAGCCCTTGAATTTTATTCAGTATAGTAAATGATACTGAAGCTTCAGTTGCTGAGATGCTGGCTTTGAACTTCCAAAGTGACATTTGTGGCAGTTGAACAAGAGAGATAGATTCGTATTTGCAATTCCAGTGTTTGACTGGTGCTTGTTGATTTGGTGAAGAGCAAGAAATAAAGCTATAAAGTAAGAAAAGAAACCTGCATGCATAAAACACATAAAAGCCTATTCCAAAATGGAGAGTGTTATTGATTATCTAGTTCAAAGCACAGGTGCTTTTGTTAATGACAAGTTATGACAACTGGAACATACCTCTTTTATTTAGTGGGTAAAGTGAATCACTGACTCTCTCATTACCTTGGTCTGTCTATAAATTCAAAGATGTGAAACAATGCTGCTATGGTTAGTGCTCTGACTGTGGCCTGATAAATCCTGTGTTGTCTATCTTTTATAGTTGTTTGTACATAGAAAAACTGCTGTGAAATAAGTCACCTCCATTTATGTGCAACATAACACTCTTGGTTTTATATAACAGCTGCTGTTTGAAAAATACTGGTATGTGGACAACAAGGTTCATAACCTGCAATGGATATGTGAGGCTGTCTGGCAGTTTTCATTCACTGACCCAGCATTAAACTAGAGACAGTTTCTACAATGGATTTTTTCAGTTCTGGAAATACAGTTTTAAAAATGGACCAGGTTCTGCAATTTTTCTCTGTGAGGAGCATGCACTTGCATGCTAATAATCTGGATCAAGGATATGAATCTGATAAACTTGTTCTGCAGTAGCTTCAGGAATGATTTTAAATTACTCATCCTAGTAGTGACACTAGAAATGGCCTTCTCTGCACTGATTTTAAATAATGATCTCCCCTGATGCTCAGTGCCTAGCCTACCCACAGAAACATCAGTCATTTGGAGTCTGCTGCAATTCTCAGTCCACTAAAATTGTGATGAAAGACTTCCTTTTCTTCAAGGATCTCTTTGCCAGGAGCAAATAGCTATGTCAGGCAGATAACAGGAAAAGTACCTCCCAAGAGCAAATTGAAGTTTTATTTAATGTTCCCTAGGATAAACACTGCATTAAATCCTAAGTATGAGAAAATTTCTCCAAACAGTTGTTAAGACAGAGACAGAGATACATAGCAGTCACTTTTGCCACATCACCCCGAATGCAAAAAAGCCCCTAGAGAAATACATCCTTCCATTTCCTTGTCACCCACAAATTCCAGGGTAGGTCATACATTTCTAATGTTAGCCTATCTCTAGACACTTTGAGTTCATTTTCTATACGGTAACCTGTGGTTTTTCTTGGGAGTCGTGAGTTTTGCTGAACTATTGCCAGAATGCACATTGATACCAGGTGCCTACTCTGGCAGAATCCAGTATCACACCTACAGATAAAGTGTAAAATTACATGTGTCATGCCCAAGCACCACAAATTACTCTGACCTTCATCTCAAATAACATGATAACTCCTGCTTTGAGACTTCAGACAATGCAACTTTGGCAAAAGGCAAGTTTTTCATAGCCAAGAACATCAAACCTCATGTCTTTTACAGCACCAAAGGGGTTGACTTTTAAAGAAAATGTATTGCCAAATTAAATCTACCTTTGGCCTATAATATAAAGCATACTATCCTGGGCAAGCAGAGTGATAAACAGTTTTTGACTGGTTTGGAAGGAACCACAATGGGCTGCAGTGCTGACTGCTGGAGGCTCAGATATGAAGGTGATGCAGATAAAAGCACATCAGCATTCATGATGAGAGAAACAGATGGTCAGGAATGACAGCCATCTCCTCTGAGATTTCTGACTCCTGCTAAAGTGTCTGAGATGTCCATGCTTCATGCTTATTGCTTGAAGGCTGTTGAGAATTTGAGAAAAGCAGAGGTGATGGCTGATGGCATGGCACTGGCACTGGGAAGGAGGGTGAGGACTATTGGGACCCTGAAGGCTGCTACTGCTGTCCCAAAACCACTGACACTGTGTGCGCTGGTGAGAGCTTCCTTCGGGTATTCCCAGATTAACCATTCACATTCAGACAGTTATAAAACAAATTTTTTACTTGAATTACACACCTTAGTTTCTCTGTTCACTAACAGATTTTGAATTTTGAATCCTTCAAATCCATGGCTGATCTAATTAACCTCAAACAAAAATTAGCAATTAAAATTTGAATTTGAAAGTGAGACCTGATTAAGCAGATTTTAATTTTTTTCTTGGAGGATCAGGTCAAACGTACCCTACCCCTTCTTCTGCTTACCGTGAAGTGAATGGTCCCAAAGGACTACAGTTGTCAATAGTCTTCAAAAACATGACTGCAATGTTTCCTCAATAACTTTTGCATGAGGAGGTTCTTAAGACTGTAGAGAACAATGTCTTTTTTCATAGAGAAATGCAGGAGTTTGAAGTGAGGGATGGATTAGACTGCAGAGAACTGTCAGCAGGGATCAGATGAAAATTTACATGTTACTAAGATCAAAAGAGTAATTTCCTAAAGTTTTTTTTTTTTAATCCATTTTCAGGCAAAGACAATAAGATTATTCAGGACATTGTACTTCAAATAGTTTAGCGGGATAATAGCCTTAAATCTGGGGTTTTAAAAAAAATTTATGGACTAAATAGTTATTATTTATAGACATAATAGTTATATGTCACCTTCTATCTTAGTCTCAGTTTTATTTTAAATTTTTTAGCCTTTTTGCATTTGCTAAAAAAAGGGTAGGGAAAATATTGGCAATTCTAAAATAAGTGACTGCTTAGCATATCATTGCTAATATGGAACTGGCCTGGTTAATGACGTTCATCTTTAAGGACAAAGATAATCATCTTTATAGCTTGCAAATTCCTTATTAGCGTGCAGATAGTGTTACTATAAATTCAAGCTGCATATCATAAGCCACACATTTTTGGCTGTTAGATTTCATTCTCTGAATATTTAGTAAGATGATGAAGGGATGAATGGCGACTCCCCAGCTGGACACAATTCCAGCTTAAGCAAGATGATAAACTTCTAATATGAAGATGGAACCTATGGATTCTGGCCAGAACAAAATAGCATTTCTCCAGTGGAATGCCAGTTCAAACTCTATTCTGGAAAGAAATTATTCTAACAAGGTTCCTCACCCTTTTAGGGGCTCCTGGGAAAAAAAAATAATGGAGAAGCCAAGTGTGTGGTCTTTTGAAATTTCAGATAATTTGTAAAAAAGACAGCACAGGCAGCTTTTAGGAAAAGAAACAGAAAAAATTGCTGCAAGTTGACAAGAAATATTTGCTGCCCCTAAGCTCTTATAACAGCACCCATGACCCTGCAAATAGAATTATTTTTTTCCAGTAATATGTCTAAAATAATGGCCTTTATACTGTTGTGCAGATTTTTGAAGTGATTTCACATATTTTTAAGAAAAAAAAAACAAACATAGGAATAATTAATTAATTCTGTTGGGATACATAGGTCTCGATGTTTACATATTGAGATTTTTAAAAATTTCTTACATTGTCTTTACCCTTGAAAGAACTGAACAATTTACCTTCTGTCTGTTTTTTCACTTAGCTCATAAAATGGCATTCATGTCCTGGGGAGGGCTTTTGGTAGATAGGTCCTCACATGCAGCAATTCTACCTTAAGGCTAAGTGGTTTCAGTCACTGTTTTTTCCGAAAGTGTGGCAATAACATGGGGGTACAGCAGGATTTTGTGTGATTGCACTCCACAGAAATCCATGGAAATGCAAAACTTTTCAAAACACTGGGTGTGATCCTAGAGTCAGTATGTTTTTTAAATCTTTGTATTTAACATTCTGAGAAACAACCATATCTCACTGTAGGCTCAGGCTGAGTTTCATGCCAGATCCAGGCCCTTTGTGTTAGTTACACAACTGTCCTGCAACCTTTCCCAGCCCATAAAGTCAGAGGTCTTTTTATGCATCCAGAAATCTTTTTATGCATCCAGAAAGGGATGCGTTTGTCTCTCTGCTGACTCCATGGGCAGCCCGGTGTACTTGCGCTCCTAACTCATGCACCTTAGTTTGTTCTCTATAGACAAGGGGGGCTGAATTCTGGCCCCAGCACCTATTTCCAATTAGTCTCAAATTGTAGGCATTTATCTTCTTTTGATACTGTGTTATATACTGAGCTTCTCAGGCATGTGAGCCTGACAGAAGAATAAAGCAGGAACCTAAGGAGCATTTAGTTCAAAGGAACTCAGAGGGTTTGCAAAACATTGCTGCAAGTAGGATGATTTAATTCCATGAATTACTGGTAATTTGAAAAAAATTTCCCCACAGAAATCAGTGGGAAGACTCTGAGATAGCTTTTAGCCACATGAAAGGACCTGCTTTTCAGATGGGTTACTTTGGGAGGAAATTCAGAATATTCAGCAATTTGCATTTGAGATACTACTAAAATTGATGGCCTTCTTTGAAAGTTTTGCTTTTGAAAGACCTCTAAATTAACATGGTTGATAGCCTGCCTTCTTACTGTGCACTACACTTGAGTGCCTGGAGCTGTAGGACATGCCCAATGAAGGAAAAATGAAGGAAATAGAGTTGTTTCAGATGAATTGTTTTATATGAATGTAAACACCACATTCTCCTTTTAAAGCAATTTTATCCCCTTAGATGCCATTATTTACTGTGGGTCCAATTGTTCTCATTCAAGATGAAAACTTAACTTGCTTCTGTACATCCAATTAAAACACTTTAAAATGGTTTCCCAGAGAAAAACTTATGCAGTGATTGCCACAGAACCTCTTTCCTCAGGAAATGGGAAATTGAAAACCTCTAGCACTTCATTTTGGAATAGAGTTTGGTTAGTGGAGCTGGGTTGGGTTATTCTTGGTCTAAAAAGACCTCCGGAAGATCCAGAGCTGGCAGTCCCCCTGCTTGTGACTTGTGTGAAGGACACAGTGGCTTCATACCCAAAGGCCTGTTGGGAAAAATACACTTTACTAGTTCTCTGGAGAAAGATGGCCTGCACACTGCATGCTCTAGATGGAAGTATGAAGCAGTTCATGATGCAGTATTTTGGCAAAAAATTCCAAGTTTACAAGAAACCCACAAGAAAAATCATGCATCCTTTCATTTATGGAAATGCTTTTGTTTCATGGAAGTCCTGGAGAAAGCCCCAGCATGCTGTATGATAATCCACATTCACTTGCAAAATCTACATATTCTCCACAAGACTGAGGCATGAATAATTCTAGAGAACAGCCCCTGGAAACTATCACCTATAGTAGTAATATTTTAAGACTTGTGGGGACACATTCAATTAAGGCTTCATGTAGTTTCCATACCAAAGAAATCCCCACAAAACAGAATATGTAATAGTGGAGAAAATGTTTGCAGCCTACACTAACTTGTAGAATGGCTCCTTCACACTGCTTTAGAGATGTAAAGGGACTTTAAAATTTTTAAATGATCTGTTAATGGAGGACATAGAGGACATTAGCACAAATGAAAATCAGCTTCATGAATATTAGGGAGTTAAACTCTTGATTGGATTACTTGGCTTCAGAAAGTCAAAGAAAAGTTATGAATCAAATTCTGACTTTGAAACTTATTATTAACCCTTTGCAGCTTTGATTTTATTTCATCCTTTCTTCTTAGCTATGACTTGAGATTTTCTGTTCTGTGACTCAGCTTCAGATGAAGGGAAGGGAGAATGAATAGTTTTATTTCAGGCAATGTCATGGCCTAGTTGTTGGATACCTGCCAAGACCTATGATGTGGGTTCAGGCTGTGGATTTCAATCCACTCATTGCATGAAAGAGCACTTGAAGTTCTTGACCAAGAGGTTGATACTCCATTTTTTTGATACCAAATTCGGTGCTATCTCAATGAGTCAAAGCAGTCTAATCAATCAGTCTCCTGTGGAGGCTTATGTGTGATTTCTTTGCTCACATCTGAAATATCAGGAATTTTGAGCTATGGTTCCCATCTATCTGGTCAGGAGAAGGACTTCTGAACTTGCTTGAGAATTCAGGTTCTCTGAGAGGTGCAATGATATTGTATCTCAGGATAGACAAAGCTCCTATGACTGAAGAAGTTCTCAAGGCAGGACTGAGGTGAGAAGTCAAGGTGCACCAGGAGTAGGGATTTGAGGCAGGAATGAAACATGGGGAGTTAAGAAAGACTTCAGCAGTTAGTGAAAACTAATTTGGGAAGTGCCAGAGCACTTAGACTGAGTTTAAGTATTGTCATGAAGGGTGGACTTTTTACAGTAATCCTGCAAATCTCTCCTCCAGATTTGTGTTGAGTGTACAAGTTGGCTCTTTTTTGGAAACAGGATTCTCCCTCATCCCTAAAGCCTAGTTAAGACTCTGGACACAAGTCTCTGGATGCAACAGATACCTCCACTAAATCCTTCAGTACATCTAGGAATTTATTATTCAGTTAGAAAGAGATTAATAGGATCTCTGAGGCTAAGGACTTGATATCTGGGTTCAGTGAAGTTGCCCATTTCTAAGCATCAGAGGAAACTTCCAGTAGGAAATTTCTGAGTCCTGAGGGAGAAAAAAAAAATGTCTTGAAGACTCTCTGAAAATCTTCTGGGGAAAGAAAGAATTTAGCCATTCAGCAAGCACAGAAACCAATTTTTGTGGTTCTCATAAAAGTTTGAAAATTCACAGAGCTATGAGGGCACAGTTAGGGAATATATGCAGGGCTCATGGATAGAGCAAAACAAATAGATATAATGGCATAAAGAAAATTACAACTTATGTCATACAGCCTTTGAATAGAGAAGTCAATGAACATTAATTCTGCCAAAATACAGATGGAAGCAGGAGCAGGTGCCAGCATCAGAGTCTGGGAACTGTGTTACTCATTTGCCAATGAGAAAGAGAAAGGCATGCATGATCCAAGCAGAAGGAAGGAGTTTCTACTTACAGTCAGGTGTAATGTCCTATTCATCCTGGCATGAATAGCAATATATTCCTGGTCTTTCTAGCCTTAAATATGCACTTAGTTTGGGTTGTAATGTTACATTTCTAAGTCAATGGTCAATTATATTGAAAGACAAGTAGTGTTGGCATATTGGAATGTGCTATTAGTGTTAATACCAAAAAAGATGGAATAATTTGCTGTCTGACTACCACACCAGTGGTACCTCACTGGAGCTGAGATTCCTCTGCAGCTTGTGATGCAGACCATGGTGAAGAAGCTGTGCCCCTGCAACCCATGGAGGGCCACAGCGATGCAGAGATCCACCTGCAGCCCATGGAGATGCTCATGCTGGAGCGGGTGGATGCCTGGTGGAGGCTGTGTTCCTGTGGACCTGTGGAGAGAGGGCTCCTTGCTTCCAGAATGGAACAGCCGGTTCTTGCTCCCCATGGAAGAGTGACCCACACTGCAGCACTTTGCAAAGAACTGTTGTTCATGACATGGAGCCACACTAGAGAAGTTCATGGAGAACTGTCTCCTGTGGGAGGGACCCCATGGTGCAGCAGGGGAACAACTCCTCTCCCTGAGCAGTGGGAGAGGCCTCGAGTGATAAACCGACCATAACCCCCATTCCCTGCCTCCTTGTGCCGCTGGGATAGAGGGAAGAGCTTGGAAGGAGGGAGAGTTTGGGGGATGGTGTTTTTAAGGGTTTTATTTTACTTTTCATTATCCTGCTCTGATTTTGTTAGCAATAAATTTACTTCATATCTCTAAGTTGAGCCTGTTTAGCCCCTGACGGTATTTGATGAGTGATCTCTCCAGTTCCTTATCTCAACACATGAACACTTTGTTTTCTCTTCTCTGTCCAGCTACAGAGGAGAGTGAGTGAGTGGCTTTGGTGCGTGCCTGACATCTGGTCAGGGTCAACCCACTGCAGGGCTGCTGCTGCTTTCACTTTTCTACATTTGCCAAAAAATCATGTTAATTCATTTCAGGCATAATTTCACTAAATCATTTTATGGCAGTTTGACTTCTCAATCTAGTAGGCATCCCATCTAGAGCTTGCCCGTGCAGAATGCGAACTATTAACACCGACTTCAAATAATTTCTAGAATCAAGAGGTAGAACAGCACTGAAACCTTGTCATTGGCTGTATAAGTTCTGCAGAAGAAGAAGTGATTCGTAAGGAGATAAAACAGCTGCTGGAGAGACTGCTTAGGAGCTGAGGTGGAAACTACCGCTTTGGAAGTAGCATTTATCCATTCTGTGCCTGTGGTGCAGCTAACAAGTCTGAAGGGATTGACCCACCTGTTCACTCCTCTGCAAATACATGTAAATACTGGCATCAGCTATGGAACGTATGTATCTCCCACGCAGGAGTGAAGTCCTTTGTGGACTTCAACTCACTTAGTGGTGAACAATATGGGTTGAGTAGGGAGATGCCAGAGGAGCATCTTCCTACAAAATGGCTTGGAAGAGTGCTCTCTACTAAAGAACATCGGTCTGAATCTCCATGAGGAAGGTCTGGAAGTTCATCTGGGCTTTCATCTAAATCCTCAGGGAGGCCAGCAGGCAAAAGAGACAGTCTTCTCAGAAACATGAAAATAAGTCTTCTAAACTTCATTTATCTTGGGTTGAATGAGTGAAGATTGGTTTTTGTGGTGTTTTTTAGTGTTTTTGTTGTTGTTTTGGTATATTTATGTTTTTTTCTTCAATAATAAAATGTTATTTGTTATAACTTATTTTGAATGAATCTTAAGGGGCTTTTCCCTCCCTTTAGCAGCCAAATGAACAATCTCTCCCAGCCAGTTATTTACACGGACACTCCTACAATCATGATTTATTCATAGCAGACATTTGAAGTAGTTTAAAAAACAGAGAACAGAAGATTAAGGAAAAAGTCATCCTTACTGTAGTTGATGAAACCAAGGTAGTTAATTCCCAGTTAAAGCCTAACACAGATCTACAAGTGCATGATGACCTAGGAAGCTTGTAAGACTTTATCTGACAGACTGGAAGTGGTCAGTGCTGAAGGATGCTCAGAGAGAAGGTCCGTCCCCACAAGGAGCCACAGCTGCAAAAATCCAGGAAAAAGAAAGAAGTGAATTATTTATAAAAAAGAAAGCAGGAACAAAACCATCACCACCAAGAATGTATTTTGTTATAAAAGAACTGCCATCATCCAGGCCCTGTCTATCATCCTTATACAACATACAGTGGTAACAAAAAACAATGCTGATGTGTTTTTCACTTCACTTCTCAGTCTCAGACACCCAGTGTAAAATATTAAATTATGATGGTTTGTTTGATTCCAGAAAAGTCTTTGTACTGAATTAAAAATGCAGTAAAGGCTAATTGGAGTTGATATATCTCCTGCTAGATTAATTTTGAATCAAATATTATATTATATTGATATAATGTTAGTGATCAAGATGTTCTCTAAACTGAAACTGTTTCCAAGGAAATAATTACAGCTTGGAGGAAAGAACAAAAGATTGAAGGTGTAGAGGATTAAAATGATGTAAAAATAACAGTATATTTTTCTTTTACTTCATAGAAGCTACAGAAGAACAAGCAAAAAATGATATAAAAATAACAGTATATTTTTCTTTTGCTTTATAGAAGCTACAGAAGAACAAGCAAAAGGACTTGCCTAAGTAATTGAGGAACTATTGAAAATATTTTCAAGGATCCCATAATCATTAGATATGGCTGGAAGAAAATTCAGTTCAAGGAAGTTGTATAATTTGGAATGCATCTTGCCTTATGTTAGAGAAAGGTATACATTTCTTAATATTTTCATAAATGAGAAAAAGGTCCTGGGCAGCACAAGCTCACAACCAGCATGATCAGCACAGGCTCTCATTGTGTTCCCAGTCTGGTTTTGCCTTCACTTCTTTCAGTTGAGCTTTGTCAGGAGGAATCTTCTTTGAATGTGAAGACAAAGTTTCTTGTGGCCCTGAGAGAGTGTAATCAACAGTGTTTATGGGTGGGGTTTTTTCATTGTTTTAACCAATGAACTGTTCTTTATGAACTCATTTTTCTTGGCATGGACCAGAACTGTTAGCAACTGATTTCTGAGAGGCTTCATGAGAGCTCTGCTACCTGTGGGACTTCTGCCAGGTGTACCAAAGGGATTGTGATAGCCTTCTTTTCTGTCCAAACACACTGGCTGCCTCCTTCCTCTCATGTGTCCACGTGCATTCACAAATTTGATTTTCTCAAGCTCAGACCAGGGAACCTATAGACACAAAACAACAGAACGACGACTTATTTTAGGCAGTGTCACTGTGTGCCTGTGCTTTCAAATATTTTGATTTCTTGTGTGAAAATGTAAGATTTTATGAACATGTGAGTATAAATATCTTCTTACACACGGACAAAGCCAGATCTCATGTCAGAAAGTCAGCTCTTTTGTTTCTCTTGGCATGGAGGAGGGCACAGAGATGTGTGCTGCTTGCTATAGAGCTGGAGGGAGGAGATATGTGTGGGTCAGAGTAAAAGAGAAGTGACCCCTAGCAAAGTCTGAAGGAAGATGGCAAGGACTGTGAGAATGGCCCTTTATCAAAAAGGATGACAGGAATCTGAGGGCACCTGGCTGGCACCTGGAAGCCAGAGGCACATGGCTTCTACTGTGTCTTTATGGCAAAATGCAGTGGGACTCAGGACTATTTTCGGCATACAGGAAAGCCCCCAAATTGAGAACTTGTATTCATGTTTTTAAAAAGAAAAAGAAGGAAACGAAAAGACTAGCCTCAGTATTAGGTTCCCAGTCAGATTATTCTGCTGCTAACCTACAGCAATGGACATGCCAAGTTTCTCTAACTCTTTGCTGTTGGTATGGAAACTCTTTGCTCTTAAGAACATATTGTCTCTTGTTTTTTCCAGTGGGTACCTTAAAGGTACATTTAACCTGATAGGATTTTCACCACCTTCACTGGGAGCAATTCCACAATATACTCAATGCAAGCTGGCAATATATTTATTTGCAGTGTGTGAGAGATGCCTATGTTTGACTACAACTCATGCTGCGGCTTAAAGTTTGGCCAACAATGGTAGCAATTTTGGCTATGTCCCAAAACTGGGACATGTTCCCAACCCAAACCAATCAAAAAAGAAAAGGTACATATCCCACAATTATTTTTCAGAGTCCTTCAGTCTCATCATTATTGAAACAATGAGTAAAATAGTAATGGATCATGACCATATTAATACCTGTTAAACAATGTGTCAGTGTCAGAAAGATGCTTACCTGCAACTAGGTAATCAGGTGTTATCTAAGAAGCTGTAGGAGTTTAAAAAGTAGATAAAGAACTTCAAAACTTATGGAAGCATTGAGTATTCACTTGTTTTCCAATTTTTTGCTAGAATAATCTGTTTTGCAGCCATGCAAACCAACTGATAATTAGCAACCTTGAACAAAATGTCCCCATTCATAAATCAAAATTATTCACCGCAAATATTAATTGCAAATTTAGCCCTTTTTCCCCCCTTGTTCATGAATATATTTTCCATGCATAAATATTCATTGACTAGTTTATGAAAACAGACTTTAGTCTGTGGGTTGCTTGTAGGATGCTATTATATCTGTGTAGTTTCTACTTGTGCATCACAATTAGTCAATAATTCACACAGGTATCATCTTTTCTCCCTAGAAATGAGATTGTTTGCTTTAAAAACAAAATAATATGGAAAAAAGTATAGGGCTAATTGCAGTGTTGGCATAATTTACAGGAACAAATCACATGCACTAAAATTTGAGTAAAGTATGAAGATTTATGATTATCATGACAAATACCCACAGCTGTGTGGGGATTTATAAGCATGGCATATTATAAAAGCACAAATAGCAGGAAACTCTGCTTATTTCTTCTATTCACAAAAGTATTCTTGAATCACAGCATTATTGTAAATGCCCTTTCTCACAATGATACAATTTCCTGTTTTAATCTCTGAGCATCAATTGTAACTGTTTGTCAGCTTCCAAAAATTGTTAGACAAGATAATATCCAATCTTTATGTTCACTTGAATAGATACTGCAGTCTGTCCTTTCCCTGTCCTCCTCCCAGAGCACCTCTTTTACTGAGGAAAATGAGACAAGCTGCTCTTTCAATTTTTGTTGCTGAGAGCCATTCCCCCATCAGCTCTGCACCTTTTAACCCCCGTGATGTGATGTTGATGGAGCTGCCACTTAAAAACAAATTTTGTCTGGCCATCAGGGAGCTTCCTGCGGTGATGGAGATGACAGAGCCTTTTCCAGGAGGTTACTTTTGAATCTGCCGTTGGGGTGGAAACCCTTGTTGTCTGATATCTAACGGCATTTGGGTTCAAATGTGAAACCCCTGGGCTCATTCTGGATTCCTCATGTATAGGAGGCGCAGCCACCAGAGTGCTTGGGAGGGAGCAAAATCAAGGGAAGGGAAGTCTTGCTTGGCATGAAGCCTTATTAACCCAGTCTCGTGGAACAAACAAGCAAACAAAAAGCCCTGTCCAAAACAAGCCCCACTGAGTAACCCACTGTTTGCACTCAGAGTTCAGAATATCTCCTGGCTCTGAATGCAGTGATTTGAAGTAAGAAACTACAGGAATGCCTTTGGATAATGACGCTTTCTTTAATATACTAATTATTCTTACTAGACTTGTTATTATACGAGACTTAACGCTGCTCATTTAACAATACTCTTTTTCTAGCACAATGGCCCTCTGAACAGGTGGAGGGGATTTTATCCAGCACATCTTTGGTTGTTAGCCAGCACATTTTTGCTCTTCCAGACGTTAAAATATTTACATATTAGTAATAAGAAATAACATCTTTCATTTTATATAAAATTTGTAAAATGGCACACTAACAGCTTACCGTATACTCATTTCCAGCAAAAAATTAGTACAGAAAAACACACCTCTACCTTGCATTTACTGCCCCTATCTAATACCAACATTTTAATGTTAACTCTTTGTCCCTGGGAGTCGATTTTTCCCAGCACAGCACCTAAGTGCAAAATGCATTAGCGCAAATGTCTGAACTCCAAACCCATCTGGCATTAGGAGCTATAAAATATTGCCATACTTGTCTACAGTGGATTTTAACAGACTTTCTGGACAATATCATTTAAAAAACATTGTTGTGCAATGGAATTAATTAGCACAAGTAACATGTACAACATAAATTTTTATTGTTTCTTATATGCCATAAAATTTCCAAGACAGAAGCATCTGGTAAAACCATACCGTCTGACTGGGCATGGCATTAGGAAGGCCTAGATGGGAGCAGATGGAAAGTCTGAGGATGAAATAAGAACAGATGGGAAGTCTGAAGGTGAAATTTGAACTTAGGTATTTCAAAGTTCACATGGCTGAACATAAAGTCCCATTAAACGTGCTCCGATGAAGAGTTAAACCGACAGGCTCCACTGTGCCTTCCCTCCTTTTGTATTTCCAGTGTCACTTAGCTGTCAGTAATGTTTGTGGCAGCAGTTAAAAAAGCACTTTCCTTAACTCTGCCTGCTCATTTCAAACCCACGTTTTTGTCATCCACTCTGTACCTGGGATTTTATGAAGGTGTCAGCGCTATAAACATGGCAAAGCATTTTCAGGTTTCATACAGGGCTCTCCCCGGTAATTTCCCTCACCTTCGTTTAGGCAATTGGGCAGGCACAGAAAGCTGTGCTGGAAGGGAGGCAGCAGCATGCAGCCAATGCCGAGGGAAGGACAGACCCACAGGGCTACAGAAGATAACAGTGAGCCCCACCCATGGCTGGTATCACCGACAAAAAGCCCAGATCCTGCTAGCACACCTCCATGCACTGTGCAGTTCCCTCATTTTAATTGGTACAGCTTCTTGGAAATACTTTCCCTCGTACTGTTTTTCCAGCAGAACAGGTCTGTTGCAGTTTTAACAGAGAAATATCATCCAAAATTGTGGGAACAAATATGATTGCTACCTCTACTTAGAGGTAAATCTACAGAGGAGAGAAAAACTCTGAACCCATTCCTTGATGCTTGTTGGAGTTTTTTTTTTTACATCTTGTTGGATATCCAATGAAGGATTTTTGTTTTAGAGTGAATTTACCTCAATTCAATGGGATTTTATGAAGAATGAATTTGTGCAAAGTCCTTTGCATGGATGATATTAGCAAATGTGGTGAGCTGGAGAACAAAGACCTGGTATTCCTACTAAACCATCATACTTTGTATGACATTGTTACTTTTAAAACCTGTGAATCCCTGATACGTGATTGTCAGCAGAGATAATTTTTTCCAGCTCCCACAGACATACCAAATTCTCAGTTTACAGCCCCACATCAGTTGTAAAACACAAATACTGTACCTGGCTCTTGTTCTAAAGCCAAAGCAGAGAGAGATACTTTTCAAGTTTAAATAAATTACTCTTTTCAGATGTTGAAAAAGGCATGGCAATTTACCACTGATTTTGAAGTTTTGCTGTAATTTTTAACAATTGCCATAGCAGGGTATATGTGTTGTAGGACTTGATGGTTCATCTGGAAAGTGCAAAGAATGGACCCCTTATACAGTTGATCAAGTTCTCAGGTCACTTCTCTCATGCATGTGGCCAGCTGGGTATTTGGAAAGGGCCCTCAATGCCAAGCCAGCTGGGGCACCTAAGTCAAATTTGTGGTAGGCTTCCAAAGCCTAGGAATTATGTTTTTCTTCAGGCTAACTAAGCCCTCTGCCATCATTGTCACATCAGTCACTCTGTTGCCATGTCATGTCACCTGGGTCTTGAGGATCATCGTATTCTGAAATTCTGGACAGCTTTTGAGTAACGGTCTGAAAAATGACAGGCTCTCACATGTTCCTACTGTACTTGAGGAAGTGCATTTCCTGTGATTAATGGCCTCTCTTTGTGCTCTGCACAATGCTTTTTAAGATTTTTCTTTCCCTGCTGTAAGCCAAACCAAAGAATGTTTCCAGTTTCTCAGGCTCTATTTACCTTCTCTCTCATTAATGGAGGTTCTCTCTCCTTGCTTTCTGATGATTGTGCACATACTTAAAGCCTTCTGACTATTTTCAGCTGCTACTAGTGTGTTCCAAAAATCTGACACAGCGGAACGCATCACCTCGCTGCCGGCGGCAGCAGGCACTTCCCTTGGACTTCTGCCCACTGCATTTGCAGTCTGGTGGGGAACCAGGTAGAGCTGTGACTCCAAGGGTTTTGTAGGGACTCAATGAGCTTGACACATGCGCCTTGCTTCCTGACACCATCCCTCTAGCTGCTTCAGAGTTTCAAAGGCTACAGGAGCCTGGCGGAGTGAAGGCAGGGGAGAGAAGGAAGCTTGTGTGTCCTGGGCTGGGCAAACATGCAACAGACTGGGCAGCTGATGTAGCCCTTTAGCTGTACGCCATGGATCCCCAGAGTAATGTGCTGTAAGTCCTAGCCTAATTCTCAGCTTTTCAGCACTATCCAGTCTACCAGATTGTAATCATTTTTTTGTTTTGTTTTACTCTAACTTTTCCCTGATGACAACGCAACATATTTTTAGCAGAATTCAAGTGTAAGGCACTAAGGTTATACTACCTCATAAACACAGCACTCTATTTTCATGGAAACTGGCATGAGTGGTTCATAAAATATTGTAAACAGTTTGTTTTGTAGTGAAACAGCCCAGTAAATTGTCTTTATTTTCAGGTTGTACTTGCAGCTCCACTGAGTTCTTTTATGCGATGCTTGCAAGCCGTGATTGTGGAAGATCAGCACTCCCTTGTTTTCTTGCTAAAGTGAAAAAAAATATTGCCCACCACCTGTGTATCTCTTCTACTGCTGTGGAGTAAAGAGATGCAGCATCTCATTCCAGGTAGGATCAATGGGTACATTGCCCTGCTCAGACTGTGGCACGGTACCACAGCAGCAGCAGGTGCCACAGACAGGGTGAGGGGTGGTGTGGAGAGGTGCTGCTGCTGTGGACACCCCTCCTGTGAATCCATGCATCTCTGTGACTACTTTCCAAGGCTCCATGGGTGTAATTCACTTACTTGCATGAGAAGTTCTCAATCCAGACACATAAATGTGGGCTTCAGGGTGTTTGAAAGGCAATGGAATAAAATAAATACATAAGAATGCAATTACACTGAAAAAAATGACCTCTACCTCTCTCCTTGGACAGTTTAGGGGCTATGGCTGAAGACACACAGCTTGTTAAAAATCCAAGTAAACCACACTGCTTTTATGTCTCTCCTGCTTATTTTTCTCTGTTTCAGCTTTCAATTCCTTTCTGAACTCCCTGGAGTTATCTATGGCTCATTTCTTTGCACTCAGTAACTATTTAGGGTCGTGAAAGAGCTCAGATAAAAGTTCTGCTGCCACAGTTCATGAAGGCAGAACTTTGACCACAGCATATTCATTTATCCACTGACAATTACTGTTAGAAGCATTGTCTTTGTTGTTATCCAGGTTTTCAGTTCTGTTTTTCTCTTTTAGTATGGTGATCGATTTGATAAATAATTTACAGAAACGACTGGCACTTTGTTCACAGTGAATTTCCTGTCATGGTGCTATACTATTTTTTAAATTCTTTAGCCTTATGAATGTAAGTGCTGAAATAACATGGTGCCTTTCCCACTGTGTTTGCTCAGGGACTCCAAGCACAGATGAGCTGTGTGCAGTAAGACTGGCCAGGTATAGATAAGCCTTTGTGTTGGCAGTCTTGGTGCTCCACTTTCCCAAGATTTCTCAAAGCATAAAGTGGGCAAGAGACAGACACAGAACATCCAAATGGATTTCTTGAGGTCCTTCTCATCCCCTTCCTTGTAACCATTTTTCTCTCCTGTGCTTCAGAGTTTCTGGTGACATGTCTACCTTTATCCACTTTCAAGACCAGGTACTTGGTGTGCTGTAGCAGTGTGACATGATTTTAAACAATGCAATGTGAGTGCTGCGTCTCCACAGAGAATGCATGTTTCATGTGAATATTATTTCCAAATACTATCATGTAGTAATCAAAATATAACATAATATAGTTTTATATATTTTTACTGACATATTAGAATTGTGATAATTAAAAATAATTGATTTGAAATGCTTTGGAATTCATATTGTTGTGTGCGCAACAGGCCAAGTACTTATTAATAAAATGGCTGTTCTTAGCAAAACTGCACAAACCCAGGATCTCTACTGTTGAGGAGAAAGGAGCTTTTAAAGCAGTAGCAGTCAAATCTGTAATGAAGAGGGAAAGGCGAGTGTTGGAGTGCTGATGGCAGGCAGCTGGTCAGTTCTCTGGAAGATAACCAGTGAGCTCTGACATTTCTCTAAGTAGCATTGCAAGAATTGATCCAAGAACTATTCGGAAAACTCCTGTGGCATGATTACACTTAAGTTGAACTCTTTTTTCCTGTTTTGACTATTTTAAAAATTTCAATGTTGCCATTATATTTTCTGTGAGATAGATCTCTTACATATGCTAGCTTGGCCCATTTTGGCTAATTTTTTTCATGGTCAACTTAGATTTTCAGACCTCTTTTTTGTTCTTTCCTGACACAATCTGGATTTGAGAATTGGCAATACATACTGTTAATGTCCATTTAATGTAGCTCTGTCTGACTTGTCTTCACAGGTGTTTTCACAGGGGCAGTTGTTGGGAAGAAAAAAACCAAAGCCAGTAAAGTATAGTGCAAGTTTACTGAGCAGATGTGCCATCTCAAGGGGAGGAAATGTTTCATTTTTTTTTTGCATGTAGTTTTTAATGGCAGCCTCAAATACTAAATGTGTTTCTTTTAAGTTTCAAATGTCCAAATAAGTTTTATCAATTGCTGGTGAAAAGAATTGGGTATGATAGGGTATTTTAAAGAAATTTTAAAATTAGGGTATTTAATTAGGGTATTAAAGAAATTTTAAAAAATTCAAGACCATTGCTGCACACTGGTTCCATGAAGCCATAGAACAGTGTCTTGGGTAAGCCTTTGGAGTGAAGACACTGCTTTCTCCTATAGAACAAATACACTGAAGCAAAATGTTTAGATATTGCCTGGCTGAATATTTTATGCATTAGGCTGCTTGTGGTTTGTGAGATTAAGGACTAGAAGGAACAGCTAGAAATCTAACCTGATCTCCTGTTTATTTCAACAAGTTAGCCATTGCTTGAACCATATCTGTTCCTTGACCAAAGACAAATGATTTTCAGTTTAAAATATAAGGACAGCTGTGCTTGAAGACATGGACATTTCAGTCAGAACAGTGCCTACTCTCTTACCAGGGAGTCTTAGGAACAGAGGACAGAGACAGCAAAACTAAAGTCTGATCCCTACTCTGTGATGACTTTCCAAACAACAGCAATGTGCAGCGAGGTCAAAGCAACATCTTTTAGTAGAAGCTGGGAGATTTATTCTTCTGCTCTGTTCTAAAGAATATTTTCTTTCAGTAGATCCTAGTTTATAGAAAAAATATGTTGCTTTAAATAAATGTCCTGTGCCCATTCTGTTATATTATTGCATTAATCTGTAGGTGAGCACCAAATTTGTTCTTATTGCTTCTAAATAATATAATAACATTGGCCAGTAAAAGACATAGTAACAATCCTTAAATAATCCCACTAGTAACACAGTCTTTCACCAAATGCTCAAGATCTGTTACTTGGTCATTTCTTAGATCCATTAAATAAGTGCCCCAGAGAATAAACAATGCTATTTTTAATCAGAATATCAAGTTTTATTGCTTTGAATGACTAAAAATATTCCCAAATGAATCACTTTTAAAAATAACCTTTGCCATCTGAATTTATAGTCTGAAAGACTATGATGTGTTTAGGTTTTTGTTTGTTTTACAGCAGCTACTGAATTGACATCAGTTAATTCTGAAGCACATACTACCAAAAGGTATCTATCATTACTTTCCCTGAATATGACATTAAACTAGCCAAACTGTAGTTATCCAGATCTCTGCTTGTCTGCTTTTTTTTTTTTTTCAAACTAAGTATCTTCCTAAGTATCTTTGATGTGCTATAATCATCAGAATGTTCATTAAAATTAGCACCACAGGGAAAAATATCACTGTAGAAAGTTATATAAGCACAGTTTCTTTAAAATATTTCTCTATCAGTTAAAGTAGCTCAGAGTTTCCTTTAGATTTTTGGAAGTAACCATTCTGAAACATCACATTTACTGTATTCTTGGGGCTATCCTTTGTTTGGGTATGCTGAATGCAATGAGGTCATGATCATTGGTTCCTAGGCAACGACCAACTTCTACTCCAGTGATTTATTCATCTTTATCCATCATATGAAGTCCAAGGCAGAGTAACCTTCTGTGTCACAAACTTATGCTCCATAACTTTTAGAAAGCCTATGACATTTCATTAGTGTGAGACTTTGAGCACATCTTCCAAATGGAAGCTGCTCCCTGTAACATCCATGTATTTCTCATTAATTTTTGTATTGCAGACATTAATTTTTTTTCAGGTAAATAAACTAATATTAATCTGTCTACTTGGAAACACTTTGCGGATTCTATATTTAGTGAGATGCATACATTTGCAAGTATGAACTCTATTAATGGAGAGAGAAGAAAAATTTTGTGGGGTATTTTGCATTTTTATAGTACCTTTATCTTACCATCCTAAATGGACTCTAAAAAATGAATTAATGCACTATTGCTAGAAATTTATGCCAGTCACTGCAGTTTCTTTTCTCAGTAAAGTATAGAGCCTGATAAAGTGTTATTAGCTTGATTTCTTTTAAGTAGGGAAATGGAAGGGCAAAGTGGTTACATTCAGCATTTGAAACGTGGGCATCTCATCCATATTTAGGCACCTTTGTGTCCTGATTTTCAGAGTTGCTGAGTGCCAGCATGATCCCATTAGATTAACTTATCAAGGTCATGCAAAAATCCTGTACCAGGAATAGTCTTGAATCCGTGTCCTGTATGTTAATGATTTGTAAATCCAAAATTAAGATATCAACTCCTTTATGGATAAGGCAAAAAAGCCCAGAGATTTTCATAAAAAGAAGAAATGGGCCACATCCTCTCACTTCCAGTTTCATCAGATCAAAACAATTTCTTCTCCATCAGTTGTAATGAGCTCACAGCCATGTTACGCTGTTCTGAAGTTCCCCAAACTAGCATTAGTCAAAGCACAGAATATTTGCTTTAAACAAGCTCTTTGAGGCTCCTGCCTCTTCTCTTGATGGATTTCTTCATCTGTGGCTGCTCACCCTCCTCCCGGAGCAGGCAGGGATTGCTGTAGCCTGGTCCCTCTGGTGAATGGTTATACAGGGCCCGCAGGCAGCTGTTTGACATGGCCTGAGACAGATTTCAGTGCAGCAGTGTGAAGATGGAGAATAAATGCAGATTTCTGTAGCAGAGAGTGGAGAAAAGGAATGGCAGGAGGCAAAGAAGATTGGTAGCAAGTTAATTGTTCATCCCTAGATGAAGAGTCCTATGACTCAGCCCCATGGAGACTGTTATCTCATAGCTGTATGCCATAGAGGTTTTACTTTATAGGGCTGGAGAGTAATGGGAATAGAGGCATTAAGCCTTAACCACCAGCTGGGCAGGGAATTCAGATGCTGCCAGAGCAGGATTCTTGAAATGAAAAAGTTATGTTTAGAATGAGTTCACTGGAACATGACCCTGTCTGAACAGGATTTCTTTTTTTCTTTCCTTTGCTATTAATTTTTGGTAAGTGGCAGGCAAGTTCTGGGACAGATTCCTGGTACGAAAGAAAAGAAAAGCAGAGTGAAATAAAAATTTTGGAAGAGCAATTAACCAGGAAACAGGACTTAAAGAATGGCATTATTGCCTGTCATTTACCTCCTCCCCTGCTTTACCCCTCACCTTCATCAGAGTGCAGGGACTGAGGAAAGAAAGACTGATGGGAGCAAGGGACAAACATTGTCTTTACAAGTATTGAGTAGTCTGGCTCAGTATATCCTGTCTGGTGCAGGGTCTTAACTGCTTACCTTTCTTTCACCATCACCTTTAATTAAGCTCCCTTAAGGGTCATCATGATCATGGGAGCTTGGCTTCTCTGTTCTCCACTCTTTTTTATACTGAACTGACATGCTAGCCAGATTTTCCAAAGCATGCAACTCCCTTTTGTATCAGATTTTCCACCAGATGAAATTCTGGGTAAGAAAAAGGGTGAATGTGATTTTGATACCTTTTTTCTTTTTTTTTATTTTTTTTTTTTTTAGGTTGAAGAATTTTATGTTATGCCCATTCCTGCTTTGATAATAAAGGAGTGGGGATTGTTCTTTTGTTTTAAAGCCTGCTAGGTGAGAATTTCCCCCTGTGGCTCCCACAGCTCCACTTCCAGGACAGCAGATTGATTTAGTGGAGAGCTGTTCTCCTGGTGATGTAAGGAGGTGTGCAGCACTCGTGGCATCCTCTTCTCCCCAGAGGAGCCCCCCATAGCCCTGTGGACCACACCCCTCTGCAGTCCCAGGCAGGACATGTTGGTGCATTAGCTCTCAAGGAATAGATGTCCCAGGCTGGACTTCCAGCCCACAGTAAACGCAGAGGGCTTTTTGCCTTATAGAGTAGCTGATGAAGAGTTTGGCAGAGGATGCAAAGACAGCCCTGGACAGTAAGCAGTTTCATGGGAGGCCTTTACCCTGGTGTTATGGCCACCCTAGAATGTCTACAGCAAAGGGTGCTGTGCTGAAATACAGTGCACAAAACCTTTGTCACAGCTGCAAAAGTAAACCAGACTCTGGTGAGATTTTGCCTCATTCTGATCTTTTCACACTTGGGGATTTTTGTGAAAGTGAAAAAACATGTTTTCCATAGCTTGCAACACAGGGAGCAGGGGCCCATTGCCAAAATACAGTCTGCTCAGAACATTTCAGATGCTCTAAAGTAGCTAAGCCACCCACAAAGAGCTGGTAGAAGGGACTTAGGATCCATGGGAGATCCACACCTGTCTCAAGCCACAGCTGAAGGTCATGCCAGATACTCTGCAGCATCTGAAATGGCATGAGAAGCCTGTGCTGAGGCAGTTTAATGCTTCCCTGGGAGTTCACAGTAGCTGGAGATTGCAGGATCCAGCTGAGTTAGCATGACAAGCACTGTCATTCACATGTTTTGTTTTGCATGTGTGTGTGTGCCAAAAGCCAGTAGGAGAGGTGCAGAAATGACCTTTAGTGACACCCACCTGGCCCTTCCCAGCTTTGACTTGCAGACTGATTTTACTCTTCAATATGTCCAAATTTGTCTTTTATGGAGAAACTAAGATTTTCCAGATGAGTATTACTAGAGATTACCTATGAGAAGTCATAATTAGCTGCAGCAACTGCATTCCCTCTGGTGTTGGAAGCGGGTAATCCCAAGGTGCTCTTGGCTGGCTGCTGCATGGAGCCTATTTTAAGGCTTTTCTGTGATGGGGGAAGGTGTGAGCTCAGGTGAGGGGGATGAAAGATTGCTACAGTCACTGGACAATTGCCCTGCGCAGGTTGATGAGTCGAAACATCCCGTCTACCTTATTGGCCTTTCCTGCTCCCTCTCTCCCTACACAATCTAATGGACTGAAAAAAACCCCAAAAAACCCAAGCAGAGAAGTGAAACTGATAACTGGCCATAAATGTGGGACACCTGGAAATTTCCTGGATCTTCCACTGCTGAATTTTGCTGATTTATGAGACTAAAAGTCTCATAAATCAGCAAAATTGAAGAGTTTTCAAGGTTTTGTGTATTTACTAGAGCAAAGATTCAAATTTTTGGAGGTTCATTAAATGCTAAACAGTTTGCACAAGTGAAAGGAAAATATTACAAAAATACTCAAAACAAAAACCGCTCAAAAAGGATACCACTAGCAGGGAAAATGTTTGCTTACTTTCTCTGTAAACAAGTTAGAAAGCTTATTTATTGACATGAAAACAGTTTATAACTGATGAGGCTGGAATAGAACTTGAGCTCAAGACTTTAATCAACATTAAGTTTTGCTTCCAAATTCCCTGAGACTACAGCAGGGTACTAAGAAGAAATAGTATTAGGAACAGAAAGAAAGCAAGAACGATTTTGCAGCCCTCGCTGTTTGTCTAGGTTCCACACTTATCCTCCCAAAACATTCATACAGAAAGAAAATAAGAAGGAAAGGGAGAAAAAAAAAGTTAATTTCTTTTGACATCTTCTTAAAAAATGACAATATAGGTGCAAGTGACATGGCTCAGGCCTGCTAATTACAACTGCTTTCTGAGGCAAAACATATAGAAAAGACAGATACTGAATTCTCTGTTTCCATCAGCTTGAGACCTCTGCACTTTCCCAGGTCTTTCCAGCTTGGGTTCTGTACAGTAGGAAAGCTGCCTGCCAAAAACTTTATCTGAGTTGACATATTCCCATGAAAAAACTCCAGTGTTGGTCCATAAACACTTTCTCAAGAAGTAAATAAATAACATTCCACACTAGCTCTGCTCTGTGTGGGTCCTCGCTAAATATCAGACCAGATAGGCAAATAATTTTGATGGCATTTTCTGACACAGGAGCTGTCCTAGAAAAAAGACTCCATTGTGCCCTGAAGTAGAGCTACTGGAGAGGAGATTGTCAAACTCCTATACCATACCAGAGCAAGTAATCCTCACAGAAAGAAAACACATCTTTTTCTGCTGCTGGTGAACTCATCCCATAAGGCAGCATGTTTTATGATAGCCCTTGATCTTTTTATCTTGACTGGTAGTTTGCAGATCCTTTAATTATGCACAAGTAGCACATTTTTTTTGTGAGATCTGTGAGCTGCAGTGCTGGCTACAGCAAGATGTTAGCCTCAGTTTTTATGAGCCTTTTTGAAAGCAATTTCAAAGTTAGCTAAATAGCTCACAAACACCCATTGTTTCATGCAGGTGAGACAACCACTAGTTTATATCTGGAGCTCTTTGTTTTTCTCAGGAAAGAAAGATTTCCCCCCTTTTCCAGGCCTGTTTTGCCCAGGCAGGAGAGGACTGCTAGTTTTCCTTATTGTCAGTTTGCTTTGCTGGCAGGGTGGAGAAAGGATGAGTACTGGATAAAGAAAATTTCAGGGAAGATATTGTACCAAAACTTACTCGTAGAAACATCTTTTGCATGTATTATGATCCCTATGTTGTATATAGCAGAACACACACAAAAAATGTTGTAATTCACCGCTTGCTATGTTTTTGAAAACATTCATTTCTGCCACGTTAAAACATCTTGAATTTTACATGGCAGGAATCTCCACCATGCACTGTACTATTCAATTAATTAAGAAATGGTAGCAAAAGAAGGGAGAATAGCAGGAGGATGATACAAAATAATTTGAGATGAAGGTGTTGTAAAAACACAAATGAGCAATATGATTAAATCCTATTAAGAAAAACAGTTATCAGATAAATATCACCCAAAATCTAGTAAGCAAATTGAAGATAAATACTTAGAAAGAAATTCAGCAAAAGAAATTACAACCAAATACATTACTTTTCAAAGCAGTCAGAAGGTTTCTAGCACTTGCCTGCTTTTGGATTATGATCTAGAATATTGCCTGAGTTGCTTCAATTAGAAACCTGAGATGCTATGGTGATGCATGCAATAAAATGCCATTTCTAACTGTGTATTCTAAACCCAAATGTGTTAATGAAAGAAAATTAAGGGTTTGTCGGGCAGAAAGCCTGTGCTGGCCTGTAGAGGTTCGTGTCCCCCAGCTGTTAGTCAGGGTCCTTCATTTCAGATGTGGTAACAGGGTGAGATCCATTGCTGCACTGCGTCGAAAAACAAGGTCAGTTGAGGGTGACTCACATGAACCCACGTTACTGTGCTTCACAATGGGGCAACAGCACAAGCACAGTGAGCTACTGTGTCTCAGCTGACAGTCTGGAGCAGCCAGCTGGATTGTGCCTCTCGTATCGTGTCGCAGCATGATTTATCTCTGTAAACTCCACACAGTATCTTTCTAGGCACATAATCTGCAAAGACATGTCTCCAGATCAGAGAGTCATGAGAAAATAGCCACATAATAAAAGGAATGGTTTATTTTTGGATAGAGCAAATATCAACAGTATGAAAATTATAGCTAGGGAAAGATACACATGTGAATATTTAAAGGACACAAATATTAATGAACAAGTAAACTGTTTTTCACAGTGCAGATAGACACTGGTAGGAGTGGATCAGGGCTGTATCCTGGAAAGGAGTTTTTATTTCTTGATTATTGCATAAATTCCAAGCACACAGCTCCCAGTCAATGATAGAGACCCAGCTGTGCTCCATGTGATCCCACATGGGGCCTGTGGCAAGTAACTCAGGTTTTTGCTTCTCTGACTCAGAACTTATTTATTTCATGGGGGGCTGTTATGAAACTCAATTAACACTTGCAAAGCCTTTGGATAGCAGTTACAGCGTAAGTGTGAGCTGTTATATAATGGGATGAAATTAAGGGCAGTGCAGTCTGATTATCAAGGAAAAGAAATCCCAACAATGTAATCTGTTAGATTGGGGAATAATGCCATAGGGGAATAAGTGGATGACTCATTTCTTGAGTCAATTAATTCTGGGCTGGATGTGGCACCAGCAAATATAATGTAGGGCACAACCCTCTAGTAGGAGAGATATAGTACACATGACCTTATTTCTGTGATCTTGTGCTTGGCTGTACAACCAACTAAGATTATATGAGCTCATATAAACTTTACATCATTTCTCATGTGTTTCTCATGTGTTTAAGGACTCTCAAAACATTGTTGTGGTCTGTGCTCAATTGATGAATACTTAATATACTAAAGTACTGGAGATCATTAGCATTCCTGAGGTTGTCTGGCATGCTTTGTTTATGCAGTGTAGAAATGGGAAATATTTCTTTCAGCCTTTATGAGATATTGGCAGTGTCACCTCTTATAACCATCAGCCTACCAATTATTTGATGAAATATGCTGATTATTGAAATTGCACTGTTAATAAGCATCAGTGCCAGAATATTATTAGGACCTAGAGACTGTGCCACATGGAGGACACAGACCATGTAGTAGGGGCTGTGCAAGGGGTTGGTTCTCTCCTCACTTCCCTAAATCACAGGATTTGTGGACTTACCTGTCCTTGTTAGCTTCCATATCCTTTATGACTGGTTATAAATACAAATTTTTATTTCCCCTTGAAACACCTTATTTATCTACTTCTGCCCTTGCTAGAAACTGAGGATCGATTGCTAGGTTTTAAGAGGATTGCAGAGAGGGGGAAAATGGAACTCTTTTTTTAAGAGGCAACTCACAAGCCTATGCTCCAGTCACATCCAACCTCCCTTGATTAAGTTTCTTTGTTAGTAGCCTGCTTCTATTCCTTAAACAATATTCCTTGTTTAAGCCATGAAAGACAACAGGCACTCCTTGAGCATGATTTAGATTTTCAGCATCTCTGTGAAAGGATTTTATCTTCTCTGAACAAAAACCCTGTCTGAAACACATCATTTGCTGATATACCGGAGTTTACCTTGAGCTGGACTGTGTCCATGTACAGATATTTGGGAAAACAATCTCTGAAGACATAGCCTGGCAGATGTGCTTGAAGAAGTAATTCAGTCACTAAGTTTGAGTGACCCTGACATGCATTTGCCATCTTCTGTTCAGCTCCAGAATATCTGAGTCCATGGCAGCAATACACAATGCAAATTAATTAATCTGATGCCCGTTGTGCTTGACCAGGTATATCAATATAATTGAAACCTTCTGGGCGGGTATATTGATGTGCATTGGTACATCTACTACCCTGTTCCCTAATAATTTACAGATGTTTAGTGTGGTACCATCACAACGTAACAGGGTCTGTTCCTGTGGCAGACACCAACTCACTTGCCCTGGGTTGTTGTCCCAGCTGCCTTTGCAAAGTGGCTTATCTCCTTATTTCCTGCTTGAGAGGATGCACCATAGGGAGGGATGATCCTCACCATTGATTGAAAAGCACTTTCTGGTCCCCCTGCACATAGTGGTTCCCCACGGCACATCACAGCCAGACCCCTGATGTGGCCAGCCCCAGGCCTGCCTGCAGCAACCAGCCAGGCACGACAATGCTGCTGCTGCTGAATCTTTGCTGCGGTGATCTCGTGGTGATGTGATGACATTAAGTTGAACAAACAAAGCAGTGGCTAATTGACTCATCAGTAAACATTCAGCTAAACAGAATTAAATGGAGAGAAAACTCAGTGAAATGATTTAATAGTAGGCTCCTGGTGACAGGGTTTTATTAATTATATCTTTATGCATCCAAGGAGGTACAAAATGAGAGACTGGAAAATATTCAAAAGGTTGTTGGAAAGAACCATCCAAGTTTCAGGAGAGGTTGGTGTTTTCTGCTTGTCTTTTTTTCTCCAAAAGGTAACACAAATTTCTTTGAATGAGAATTTTTCATGTTTTTTCATTAATAAGCTGAAAAAACCCAAAAAAACCCAAACTTTCTGTAACAAGCAGGATGGCAGAAACACATACCGTACACACTCCCCCCGTTAACATAAATCACCATTTCTAAGCTATCCAAAATGAAAGCCAATCTTCATGCGAATTAACCAAATTTTAATAGGTAGTTTTCAACTTCTAGTCAGTATTTCAGGGAAAAGAAGGCTACAAACCCCATAATTTTATTCAAGACGGGACATCTTTTCAATCTTAGCTCTACACAGAGGTGGAAATTTCGCTTAAAAGTCGACCTCCTCTTGAGGCTGTTTGAGTATAGCACTCCTCACACAAAATTTCTGAAGGTATTTTGTGATGACCCTATGAATGTAATTATTACAGAAGATGTCTTAATGAACCATTTCCATCCTGTGATAAGCCTTAGAAACATTATTACTGTGATGTGTCTCTTAACCACAACTTTGTTAAAATAAATATTAAAGTTCAGAATTAAAATTTCCAATTGTAAGGGACCTGTATCAGTTTAAAAGTGGTAAGTCTCCCTTTTGACAGCCTCAGCTGCTACTTCCATTTTCATGTTCCCAACAACACCCTACCAGTTTTATGAGCAGCTGTGTTAGCACCACCCATTTTTCAATGGCATTTGTTGTGAGAGATCTCAGCTTCCGGCAGCAGTGCAGGCCTGCAGTGATCACACACCTCTCAGGACAGATACAGAAGTGTTCCTTCTAAACTGGCTGTTGCAACACTGAGCAGCACCTACTCACGCTCCTGGTTATTTCTGCCAGACTCATTCCTGTCCACTAGCTGGAAGATAGCTGTAGCCCCATCCAAAATTTAACTTCTTCCTGCTGGGAAGCAGTGTACAATTACACCATTTGCAGAATACTTTCCTCTTGACACCTGCCTACATGCAGAGGACCAAGAAGTTCCACTGGCCTCTGTTTGTGGGAGAATGAACCCAAGAACAATTTTACCCTCTCTCAGCATAGCTTTAACAGTCCTCCATGTGTAACATGTTCACCTATGGCAGAATTCTTTGATTTTATTTCCCTTCTTCTTTCACATCCAGGTCCCTGTTCTACTTTGGTGGCTCTTTTTCCACATCTCCAAGTTCATCTCCCTCTCATTTCCAACTGCAGTGGTTACAATGCATGAATCAGCTAGCCTCCTCTCCTTACATTTGTTTTGTCCTTCCTGCTGCCTCCTCCTGATCTCCCACAACTCCCAGTCAAACCACAGTGGAGCTTAGAAAATCCTGTGCACTGCTCTGACCTGAACCCCCTCTCCCCTGAACCTCTGTATTTGCCAGGGCTTCTTCAGCTTCTGTGTTAACAAGTTTCTTGCTGGGGGATCCTTTCAGTCTGCCATTACCTGAGACAACTGTCTCTTCATTCCTTACAAAGAATGCCTCATGATAATCCCATATCCTTTGCATAGTCAACCAGGCAATTTTTGCAAAAAAAAAAATTTTGCAAAAAAAAAACCAAAAAATTGTTCTGGCACAATTGTGTTTCTTTTCTCATGGTGGGGGGGACTTTATTATGTTTACATCCCTTTCTGGCAAGGACCTGTAGTCCTAGAATCTAGATTAGATGTAGAATCTAGATTAAATGTACCAAGATGTTTATGGGATTATTATGCAGGAGTAGGAGATATAATATATGGAGGATAAACTTCCAACTGTGGTGATGCACAATACGTGGGCTAATTCCTCAATCTTTGCACGAAAATAATTGCTCCTTCTTAGAGGTCCACACAATTAACATCACTGTGTAAACCTTCACAATAATTACTTGCATTATTTTAGGCAGAAGAGTAACCTTATTCCTTTAAATCTTGATTAAAATTAATTACCAACTATAAAATGTTCATAATGTTTTTGTTTGGAGCACCTTCTGATGGCTCTGTAGCAAGCCAAATGAGATCCTTCAGGTATGTTAAAAACACAGCAGTCCAAATGACTCAGAAATCTGCAGTGTATGAGGAGCCTGTGACTTCTAAATCACTAGTTAAGCTCAGGGGGTACTGAAGATCTTGTGTGGAAAAGACAGTGCTGCTGCTCCGTCTGCTGTTGAATGCCATTAATACTCACAAATTTTGATTACTTACTTACTATTACTTACACCAGTAATGAGCACTGACTTCTGCTTTTCCCTTTCTTGCCATTGTTACTACATGCTCCCAAATAGCACATTTATTTTATCAGTCTGATGGTTTCTATGTGTGATCCAGGATTTATGGAAGTTAGCAGGAAATACTTTTCACTCTGCTTTCTCAGGAAGGAATGATCTCAGTTTAGATGAGTTTGGTAAGCTTGCTTGGTATAGAGCAAATGATGCTCTAATTGATACCCTCAGCAGGAAAGGGTGATAGTGAATAGATTTAAAAGGTTAAAATGACCTTGACTAAGGTGACTGAAATGTCAGGATGTCCTAGGAAACAGAGTAGCCTCAAACCTTGATGCTTAGGTTACTGCCATTCTGTGTATGAATAGGAAATACTTAATTCCTTACATTCCTTCAAGAACGTCACCACTTCAAGAAGACACATACATGAAAATACCAGGACCTTTCCATGAATAGGTGAGGAAACTTTAATTATAGGAGACTATTATTTTTAAGCTCTTTTACTGAAGAAATAAATTAGGAGTTTGGTGATTCATAGATTTCTAAACTGGATTGGAAAAATGTATTGGTTTTACAAATTTTTTCAGCTGACAGCTACTGAAAAAATCGTTTAGTTTGTCTCACACTAGAAAGTTCAGTTGCTTTAGCTGATTGCTAGGTTGTGAAGGACAACAGGCAGGTTAATCAGAACATACAGGCACAGTAGGGATAAACATTGTGCTAAATTTAGCAAGGCATTCTCCTAGATTGCATGAGCAGCAGTAGGTGTAACTGCTCTCTATATTAGGATCCACCATCACAATGAATTTACAGGACTCCCAAGGGCAGTTGATTCAATTGATGCTGCCATGACTAAATGCCAGTTTTTCTATTGCCAGGTAACCCCAATTTTCTGTTTTTCTTAGTGAATAACCACAAAATGATAGTAAAAAAAACCCACATAAGATAAAAACACATACATACATACATAGTTGTATTTGTCAAAAATGGATTGGGGAGGAAAAAAAACCAGTCTGAAGACCATGGAAATGATGGTGATTCTGTCAAGAATTTGTTTTGCATTTGCCTAGTTTTACACAGGGTTGTATTGAATAATGAAAGACTATAAATGCCTTATTCAGAAATGCAGGACTAAAGACTAGGTAGGTCTGTATCCTTAAATACAAATGCACAAATAAAATAACAGTGGAAAATTGCTTCTGACCTTTAAATTGACACACAGGGAATTACATTGGTGGGAGTTAATGGTCTTTAACATTATTAACTATCTTATTAACTGATTGAAGAGCTTACTGGCAAACTGACTAGTTGTGCAATTAGGTGTACAGAGAAAAAGAAATCCATCAGCCATTATTCCTTCTAGTAAGAAAAAGAGGGTAATACTTTCTTTTCCAAATTGGGAAAATGTTTAAGGTAGGAAGGATACGGAAGGATAACATTCTATAACAAAGCCTAGGTTTATATCCCCCTGGAAGTGTTTGCATGAGATCTGTAATGACTTCTTCCAGATTTGTCTCAGGGTGAAGAAGAAGGGGCTTGAGATGCTGGATCCACACTGAAATTACTTCAAATGCAGTGTCTTGCCATATGTCCCTATCAAGTGTCTTTAAGAGAAAGATTTCCTTCAAGACCACAAGGTGAGACTCTAAGTGGTGGTGTTACCCCATTTACAGTAACAGCTTTATAATAAATGGATTATGCTGTCAATTCTTCCATTTCTGGGTAACAGTTGTGACTTTATATGTTCCAGATCCATTAAGCTTTATGCTGGCATTACCATTTCCATCTTTCTTTTAACCTCGATTTACAGTCCACTTAACTCTGTTTACTAACTTAGGATTACATGGTCAAGGCAGACCAAATTCAAATTTTTAATCAGAATTAACAGTGTGGTGTCACGTACTGTGCTTCTTTGCTATGGGTTAATGTGAAAAATCTCGACCACTGCTAATTTTTGTTCAAATTATAAAATGTTAGCTCATGACATTAAAAGACATTCTGGCTGGCATTGAAAGCACTGAATGTCAATTATCTTGAATAAATAAAATGTTTCAGACAGGAAAAAAAAAGACTTTGGAAAATTCTGAATTTGAATGACCTTGGATAATTTGAAAAATAGCTGACATTAATCATCATTAATCCTTCATTTTCAGCGTTTGTCAAAGATGAGTTCATCTAGTCACTAAATTGTTTTCTTAGAAAACACTTTCACAACTGTCTTATCAAGGCCCATATTCAAAGAAACATAAACAATGCAAGTCTTGAGAATCTGTATTTTGAGGCTGATTTGTGTTTTGTCTGCTAAACAACTGCCACTGAAAACTTAAGAAGAGAGGGGCAGTCATTGCATAGGTAATGTGTATGTTTTGGAGTGTAAGGCAAGTTTCAATCTTCTATCTGCCATTCATTGATTCCTCACTTTAGCTTCTGGGAAGCTGAAACAGAGCTTCTGCCTCTGTCCCTTCCTGTGACGCACATTATGTTCCTTTCATAGCAACTTTCTCTGTGTTTTCCAGCCTGTAATTGAAGGCTCAGATCAGTTATTAGGGTGAAATTCTTTAATGTGAGTAAGGGCGGTGAGGCACTGGAACAGGTTGCCCAGGATGACAGAGGACTCCCTACCCTGGAAGTGTTCAAGGCCAGGTTAGATGAGGCTTTGAGCGACCTGGTCTAGTGGAAGGAGTCCCTGCCCATGGCAGGGGGCTTTGAGCTAAATGACGATGAAGGTTCCTTCCAAGCCGAACTTGTATGATTCCATCCGAAGGTCCTTTCATGGCCACACTCTGTGAGGGTACATTCTGCCCATAAAGAAAGTAAAGCTTCCCTGAAAGTTTTTACATGCAGAGTTGTTGTCCTCTGCATGTGACTCAGCACAAGGAATTGCATCAATTTAAAATCAGTTTGTAGGAAGAAATGCTTGGTGGTTTTTACCTTTTCACACAGATCTAAAATGGCTACTCCCATTTTGCTGAATCTTAAAATAAATAGAAGGTATAATTTTTCAAATTAATACATCCTACAAAAGCACTAGTCAAACTATGGAGAAGAACAGACCAGAATACGGGCTTTTGTCTGGTGTTTTGACTGTCACTCAGCATAACGTTTGATTAATAATTTTGCTTTTGTCAGTCTCTATTTCTTGGGTTTGAAGAGAGAAATGCATGTGTGTGACAGATATTCATTATATATTTTTAAATTTACAACAGGTTTATTTGAATAAACCAAACACTGTGAGTTTGCAGTTTGCCTTTGTGGAATCAAGAGAAAATATGGTGTTGTACTCTGACAGAGCAATTTGTTACCTGTGGAAATTTGCAGCGTTAATTAGTTAGTGTACGGCAAATCTTAAAGATGTCTTTTTAATACGGGTATAAAGCCTGTGATAGTACAAACATTATGAAAAGATGGTACTGATTTAAAGCTTTCTAGCTAAAGATAGGAAAGTTTTAGCTTTGTTTTGAGATGAAATATGAAATCTAAAGCTCACTTGAGACCACAGACTTTAAAATACTTAGAATCAGTCAGCTGAGGAATTAACTTATTCTCAATAGGAGTTAACATAAGCTATTTAAAAGCTCAGTGTTTACGTGGGTCACAAAAGTTGAAAACAGCTGGAGACACACTTCATGCACTATTGCTATCTATGTAAATAATGGAATTTTGTAAGTGCAATGTACAGTAAATAGCCCACTGAAGGGAAAATACAAGTTACATGAATAGCAGTAACTTGTTAACTGGAGTGGGTTAACTCTTATTGTGATAAGGCTGACAGGCTTATTAATTAATGACCAAGATTTAGACCAGGTGCGTGAGATTTCTTTTAGCTGCGGTTTATACTGGAGTGTAACAAGTGCTGATTAAAAAAATACTACTTACTGTAGAAGTTAACTGGGTGCCAGATATGCATTTAGGGCCCTATTCTTCAAGCTGCTCAGTGTTCCCTGCGAGGCAGCAATCAACTAGGAGGAATATTGGACCCCTTCTTGAAGGTCTGACTGAGTGGTGAGGGCTCTCAGCCTTTGATCTTTTTTAGTTCACAAGAAGCCAGAGGCACAAAGTGCTATAAATGCTTACTAGACTCAATTTTGTAGTATTACTTATGCACAGAATTTGGGGTTTTATGGTTTGGTTTTCTTGTAAAACTGTTTGGGACTAATGGTACTTCCCACCTGACATATTGTCTAACCCTCTGGACTCTCGTAACATTTGTCAAGCAACTGAAAGAGCTTTCTATTTCCAAATGCCCTGAGTTTCAGAAGTGGCTGCTTACTCTCTCATGTCCATTCAAAGTTGGACCACTGCTAAACCACTCTGGAAAGCCTGTAATCTCTCAGACCCAGTACTACAAAAACAAGATTAATCAGAGATTGTTTCCTCTGCTGAGTTGGCATTAAACAGTCAGAGGAATTGGGAGAAATTGTTAGAGTCCTCGCCCTTTTTCATCATTCCTAGTCATTATTTCATCCTTCCTAGAACATAGCTCTTGTTCTGTCACCTGAATGTCTGTATCCTTTTTATAGAGCTCAAGCAGAAGTTTTTTGGGGCAGTGGATGTTAAACTTTGAGTGATTTAAGGGAAAATTTTTCCTTTTCTGGGTTTTCTGCAGGCAAAGCCTCCTGACAGAGAAGTCTGTATAAATAAATTAGAAATAGCAAATATCTGGTCCCTTCAAAAATGTAATCCAGAAAAATTATATGGATCCCTCAGAAGGGAGCTGAAAATTTTTTACTTACAAGTAGTTCCAGGATATTTTTAGTCACCACAACTTGAGACTTCTTTTCACTTGATTGCTAGGGAAAAAGAACAGAGGCTCATATGCAGTCAAGGTCATGCTTTGGGCCAAAAAAGCAGCAGAAGGTAAGTATACATGCCTCACTGGAGCATCTCATCTCCTCTCTGTAATAGCTGCATGAGATTTCCAGGCAGGAAACAATCCATTTCACTGAAGCCTGGGCCACAGGCCTGGAAACTTGCTTCCTATACTGCCGCCAACACTCACTTGTCTTCTCTGCCCATGGTGTGTGTCCATGCCTTGGGGCTGCTGAGAAGGCTACTGCACTGTCAAAGCTGCCACCTGACTGCACTCTGAAAAGGTAGACAATTCTGTGTTGCAGGTAAGGCAGGCTTTTTGTAAACAAAGGGGGAAAAATAATCCTCTTCACAAAACTGACTTGTGCCTAATTTCTAAGTTAATGATAGAAAAGGTCTCCAAAAGGAAGTGTCTGATGTCATGTAAAGAAAATGGCCAAAGTAAAAAGGCATTTGAAAGCCTCCATGGAAAGATCTGACCTGCCTGAATATGGCATCTGAGCTTAGCATCTAATTTGTGTATTTTCTAGGTTGAGTGCATTATTAAAAGCACTCAAGGTGCACTTAAGGTATCTTTCTTGGTTCAAGTTAGAACGTTCAGACCCAAAAGATGGCTGATAAGTCATGCAGATACTGATAAAAAAATTAAAAATTAATTTTGACTCATTGTCTCAATATCATGTTTTCATCTCTGTTCCTTACAGAGTTATATGATTACTGCCTTCAGTCAGCGACGGTCAAAATCTTACATATGGAAACAGGGAACCATTTCATGAGTTTTGCTCTTTTGTTCAAGTCATCTTCAGTGTGGATGCACAGGATCAGTAATCTCAAAGAGCTACAGCTGAAGTAGCAAGTATCCCTTTCACTCAGCTGATCAGGGCATTGATTATGCAAATTAATTTCCTCCTATAACCTCTACAGCACCCACATTTTCAAACTGCCAAGAGGCAAAACAAAAGCATATGGTCTCCTGATTTCCTAAAATGTACTATAAAGAACAGAGATCCATTAAATACACCAAATGCCTCAAAACATCTCAGTGGTGTGTTCCTTCTGAGTCTGTTTAGCACTCGCATTGGTGTGTAATACTGTAGGGCTTATTGCAGAGTAGAATGAGGAAATGTGTTGCCAGTTTGAAAAGAGTGTTAACAATTAAAAAAGTGCCAATCAAAGCAAAAAGATGAAACATTACACAGCTATTAAGAATATTATTCAGTCCTTTTAAATGATTGCCAATTTAGATAGTTCTCTTGTTAAATCATTCTTTTTAGCTATTGTACTGAATGCCAGTTTTCAAGAACAAGACAGTCCACAAGCTTAGCTCATTAATGAAGACACAACCTGGTAGGTAATTTTATAATTAAAATGGGTATTTTGAACACTGTGCTGACTTTTGCTACATATCCATCTCTCAGTTGAGTAAGAGGCTTTATGCAAAAGAATTTTAAAGCTAAATTGCAAGAGAAGAGATTGAAAGGGAGGCATGGTTGAGCATTTTGACATTTTTGAGCAGAACAGCCTTAAAATGTTCTGTTTATTAACACAGTAGAGAAAGGTTTGTGTAAGGTTAATGTTAGAATCACTTAGGATGGTAATTCCTTCTGCAAAGCATCTGCATAAATTAGAAAAAGCTGCCAGATTTCCATCTGTTAGCAATACAACTTCAGTCACAAAGACAACTGTCGTGACAACCACACTGAGTTAGTCTTTCAAATAAAACCTGTTAAAAGCTACTGCCCTCCAGCCTTCACCCACTGCAGTTAACAGCATTAAATAGCACTCTAACTGGTATTTATTTTCTTAGGCATTCCTCACTTGTGCAGCTGCTAGCACACTGGCCTTTGATTTTAAATAACCTCAACAGGATAAGAGTTTACCGTCTCTGAAGGTCATGATGTATGTGAAGTGCTTGTCTGAAAGAAACATCCAACCTGAACTTTCTCAGGCTGATGTTACTGGATTCTGTATACTTGTCTCTCACCTATTTTGCATAGTCTCACTTCTGGGAACTGTGATGGTTCAGATTATTTCTTCCAGATGATGGGAAACCACAAAGAGGCTGTTCTGGTCAACAGGTCTAGATTTAAAGGTGGTAGGTATCACCTTTAGGACCTTTCTAGCCTCCCCATCCAAAGCCCTCCTGCAGTTTTTGATGAACTTGGGTGGCACAGCAAGTTCAGGCTAGTTTCAGCTCATCCATGAAATCTGTGCTGACAACAATATCAAAGCTATTAGAAAATTCATTTGTGGAAGGTGTCTCATTCAACAGTCTATTTTTACTCAGGCATTTCAGCATCTCAGGGTAGCATATAAAACACTTACTGACCTTTGCAGAAGAAGGCTTAAGGTTTCTAAAGCTCTCATCAAAATATGGATATACAAATGAAAATACTTTCTTGTAAGAGTAGAATTATTGTTGTGCTGTTTTGGAACTGTTGCCCTCGTGTGGACTGGCCTGCTCTCAGTGACAAACCATTGGTGGGGCCAGGGATGCTGGAACCCTTCCCTCATCCATGGAGGGGATGTCTGTCCATCTGCCAAGGCTGTGCCTTGTTCCCAATGCAGTTTTCTCTATCACTGGTTATCCCTGATACACGTACAGCATACTGACACTGGCTACACAGCTAGGATAGAGGAAGGGAGTAAAAATGATACTCAAATATTTGTAACTTGTGGCTTAAATCCAGAGAAGAAATTCCTTGTTGGGGGCTGAAAGGAACTGTTCAGGAGCTGCTAATGAGTGTAATAAAAGCTTGATGTTGTCTCCTGGATGTTTAAATGTTGCCATTAAAAAGGTCCTTCACATGAACAATGCAGAATACAAACCAAAAATGTAAAGCAGTGATGTTTTTAGCTATTAATGTCAGCAGAATTTCCCTAAATAATATTTCAATTACTTTTGTGCATTACCTTAACATTTAGTTGTGTATATCCTTTTGAAAGGAGAAAATTGTCACTTCCAAGGTTTCTTCCTCTGGGCTTCATCATATGTTTTATTTTGTAGTGGAAGTATTCCTGATATTTTAGCATGATCACATAGGAGCCAGAGGGCATCAGACACCTAAATATCCGATGTCATTTATTTTTAATTAAAAGGACCTTTTCTAAAGAAAAAAAGAGCAAAGCTCCCTGCATCTTGTGGTTAGGTCACCTGAAAAGATTGAGATATAGAGTTTCTGATATCCTTCAGCAGAGGATACAAAGACAGTTTTCGTGTCTGCTGGAAAGCATTGTGATGGGGCTGTGTAGTAGCTCTTTGTGAATTTGACTTATCTTGTCTGACAAGTACTTACTACCTGAGCACCATATGGAACATTGTGTTGGGCTCAGTGGGCATCCTTTCAGGTTCCTATTTGGATGACTTCTGATTTCATGTCAGTTAAAATGAACAAATGAACTCACCTTCCGTGTCTTGTTCTTGTTCCCCACTTGGTTTTTGGTTTTTTTTTTTTCTGTTGTTGTGGTTTTTTTTTTTTTTTTTTTTTGCTTTTTTTTTTTTTTTTTGCATTAGCATTTTCATGGAGGAGAAACAACAACTCAGCTCAGGGCAGGGAGGGTACTCCTGGGAAGAAGTGGGATAGAAGGGGAGGTTATCTACACTGCTGCACTCTGTGAGTGCTCAGAATTGCATGTGGGTGAGCCATGTGCTGGTGGTGGAACGCTGCCAGGCAGAGGTATGAGAAGAACCCAGCTCCAACCTTCCCTGCAAACTCAGTGCAGAGGCAAGGCAAGGTTTTATTGACCCTATGAGGCACAACAAACCTGCTCAATGCAAAGAGATGATGCAGTTTAACAGTGGGGTGCTAGGACACAGTAACAGGAATATCCTGGGTCCAAAACTAACATCACTGCCCTCTGGCTGGCTCAGGTGTGCTGAAAGTCAGTCAATAATGACACAGCACCTTCAAAGCACTTACAGTGTCAACCAATTAAAATTCCTTCCCTAGCACTTTTATTCATGTTTGTTAAGGGTTAGATTGGGCTTTTAACTTCAAGCAAGGAGCTGTGGGAGGCTGGCTGGAGTAATGCTCCTTCCAGCACATCCCTCTCGCGTGGGAGGCATGATGATAATCAGCTGCAGCTCCCTCCAGGACACAGCCTGCGCAGGGGCAGGGAAGGTGGCGCAGCAGCAGCCGTGCAGCAGCTGGGATGGCAGGCAGCCCCCATGCCAGGGTCCCTTCTTGTGGGGCTGGGGGCTGCCTTCCTGCAATGCCAGTTGCATCCTCATCTGCCTGCACCCAGGGTTATCCCGGAGCCAGGCAGGGTGTGAGGGTGGGGGAACAAGTTTTGGCTGGAGACACACCCTGTCCGAGGAATGGGGAGCAGACTGAATCCTTAGCCTCTAGCTCCTCTCTCCATACTCAGTTAGCTGGTGTTTCCCAGCCCAGAGGAAGGTCATTCACTGGCAAAAAGCATTTGCTGCTGGGGTGCTTCTCCTGCATGACTGGAGGCTTCTGCAAAGGCTCCTATAGCATCCTCAGTGGCAACTCTGTGATCTACTGCTTCAAACTTAGCCACAACAACATCCTGTGGCACTAAAAATAATCTCTGCAGTTTCCTCAATTGCTGCCAGAGGTGACAGCAAAGTTTGGGCTGCCTAATGCAATTGCATTATCTACTGATACAGTAACAGTTAATGTCACCACCCTCTAACAACATTAGCCTGATCTGTAAACAGATAAAACAGAGGCTGCTGGTGATGTAACTTTGTTGATCATAAGATTAGTGATCCTTCTGGTCTTTGTTTGAGCCCTTTAAGGAAAATCACAGAGATTAAATAGAGAATTTCCAGTGATTTTATTATTAGTGTGTAAATATGTTTACTTGATCCTGATTAAACAAGATAACTTGGTTAAAAAAAAAACAAAACAACAAAACCAAAAAACCCCACATGATTTCACCAGCTCTGGAAGGGATAATCAAACTGGGGAAACTTTCCAGCACCCTTCAGTTACACAGCAAATGTGACTATATCAGTGCAGCAGCCAGCTGAAAAGGATTATGATTCTGGAATAGAATTCATGTGCTTTTGAGTGTAAGTCCTGAATTTTCCCTGCAGTTCAACAGGAGACTGTGCAAGAGGCTCTTAGTGCAGGGAGCCATTAACAGCAGGGATGTGATTTTACTGTGTGATGGGAGGGGGGATATTCTCTTGGATGAGGATCCAAAACACACCAGGTAGTCACTTTCTGCTTCAAGAAAACCTTTCACATTAGAATAAATGTTCAAACATGGGAAACTGAATATAATTATTTACATTAAATTCACATGCTTTTTTCCTGATTTTTTTTCTCCTTACTGGAGGTGTGTGTATGTTCCAAAGCCAAGCCCTGAAGGCCCCTTTCTGTCCAAACTTCCCAAGAGTGTTTAAGCAGGGACTTTGTGGCTCACAAGTAACTTTTTCTTCCTGGTAGCTCATTTTCCAGAGAGGTCAGGTAATAATGATATAATTTGCTACTTTGGGCTGCATCTTTTAAAGTCACAGCCCAAAGTAAAGATTATCTTATTTTCAGTGATGTACTCGGCAGAAAAGAACAAAATTTCAAAGATTTCTGTGAAGTTTAGTTTCAATTTTCAAGGTGTTTTTTTAAAGAATATTGCCATGTTCTCAGAAAACAAACAAACAAACAAACAAACAAACAAAAAAACCAACAAACACAATGGATCTAGTTAAAGACACAGGTCTAAAGCAAATTGTCAAGCAGCCTCATTGCTGGGACAGTCCAGAGTCAAAGAAAACACAGTTGCTGATATCTCTCAGCTGTAGATGCCAGGCCCTTCACACTGCTTTAGTGCCTTGGAATAGTGTCAATATCCACCTCTGAGCAAGAGGCTGCTGCCTGCATCCCCAGAGAGTGCAAGGATGGCAGCTGTGCTGCATATCCAGCATTTCATTGAGGACAGTGTAAGGCTTATAGAGTTTGCTTCTGATGAATTAGTTAGAGTACAGGGAGCAGGAGCTGGTGTACTATGGAGCAAAATTTGTGCTGACTGTGTTTGAAAGCTGGAATAGAGACTCTTGTCCTGCAGGACTGGCATATCCACTCAACCCCCAGGCCAAGTCCATGGCCACAAAAACATCAAAGTTCTGAGATGCACAAAAATCATTATGAAAGGAAGTTTTTTCTTGTGTCTTTGCTTTTGAAAAAGGGGTTGTCTCAGCTAGTGCTGCCTTCTCTTTATGTCTATCTCTGTATATTGACCTGTCCTGGTTTGGTATCTCTGCACAAGGGCTCAAAAATAAATGTAAGGTGATCAGTGACACCTTGGTAGGTGTGACTTCGTGTAGACTGCAATAGAAAACTGGTCCCATGACCCTTGTTGTATGTTGCACATCTCCACTGTTTTAGAAGAAGGACATTATGAAATCTCCTTTTGTGACCTCAGTGGAGGAATCTCCCTTAGAATATTGCATGAAAACATTTCTTCATGGGATGCAAAGGTATCCCATCCCATCCCATCCCATCCCAGTCTGGCTCTGCTGGTGCAAGCAGTTTCTGACTGAAGTGGAGCAAGCAAAGATGTTCCCTCCACTGACTTAGGAAGAGCTTTATACCTGTCCTTCTTGTAATGGTGGTGATATCTGTTAAGTTCTCTGCTTGTTACGAGGTAGTTTGCAGAAGACCTGTGTTGTAGATCCCTTTATGTTGCAGGAATAAAAGAAGATCAACACTAAGATCAGACTCAGAGAAGTCTGAGTTTGATCTCAGTATCGGTCTTTCGCTACCATCTCTGACATGATGAATACAAAGCTATATATACAAATTGTACACTCTGTTAAGGTTAGCAATGTGCATGCTGAATATGACTTGATTCTGTTCTGTAGGGGTTTAAAACTAAGCTTTGCCTGCTGGGAAAAAAGAAGGTCTCCCACCATGCCTTAGAAAAGCCCAAAGGGTTGCCTGCTCTGTGGCAGCTGCCAGTTCCCAGACTGGCCTCATTCTACTACAGGCCTCAGTACTAGTTAGGATTACAACACAGAAGGATGTTCTGAACGGTAATACTGAGGCTGTCCCAATGGGCTCCAGAGACACTTTGTGCTTTCTAGCCTGGGAATCTGCCCTTACATTTGTCTAAACTGTGAAGGGATCCTATGGATTAATAATTCCAGATGGCAATGCTATGATACTGAGCAAAACCCAGCTGTTTCAGTCCAAAAACGATCAGTCATCCTAAGTGCACTGATCTGCTTTGCATGTTTTGTCAGTCTTCAAAGCATTTCAAAGAATCTTAAACAATTTTTTAAAAGAAATTTTAATGCAGATTTTCTTCTCCCCCAATAATAAAGCCAAAATGTCTTTTTTAACTTTTCACAATTCTGCAAGTTTCTTCTTTGTTTAAGAATTATATATTTTATAGTTTTCTATTTCCATTTCTTTTTTTTTTCTTTGACAAAATTAGTTCTAATATAAAAAACTGTTCAAAGGATTTTTTTATGACAACAAAAATTTAGAGGAAAAAATAGCTACAATTATTGTGCAGTTTCCTATAAAAGTTTTTCCTTAAGCTAATTTTTTTTTAGCTTCAAGTTCCTCTGCAATGTGAATTGCTTCTGCACTGAATACTACTTTTCAGCACAAAAATGTTCTTCCCATGCCTTATTTCCCAGCAATATCCTGAAGGGGAAAGCAAAGAAATTTTTTCTCTATACTGCTGGTATTGGAGTTGGCAGTCAAGCCCACATTCATAACAGGCAAACTGTTATTTGTTCCCTTTAGAACATATCAACTGTAAATGTTTATAAAGTGAAACACAGTGTATAATTCAGATATAAGTGGAATAGAATAAGCAAAAGAAGAATTGTCTGGCAAAGTATTTGGCCAGTGTAAACTTAGAAACTATGAAAGTTTGCTTACGACCTCAGCAGAAAGGTGGAAAGGTAACATACATCTCACCTGATTCTACGCATGACTCATTCCCTAAAACTCTTTTAATCAAGATCTTTAAGGTCCCTAATTGAGGGCCTTAGTGCAAGCACCTTAATCAAGTGTTCATTACACTTGAAGGGAAATTGTTTCAGTAGGCAGTTATCTTCTGGAAATGCTAGTCTCTCCCCATCCAAGATCATTACTTTAGACAAAATACTTGGATTTCTGATGAGTAAATTTGGGAATAGACAAGTACTGAAACCTCATAAGAAACTGGAAGGAGACAAAAATGTAAGTAGAAGAGAATATGAAAAGTTAGAAAGAGCAAAGGTTTTTCTTCCAAACTGTGCTGTATATTTCCTGAAGGCTCACCACTGTTTGTAAATCCTCAATGCCCAGCTTGAGGTTGTGGCTGCTCCACATGAGGGAAGATTAAATTTAATAAATGTTTTCCAGTGCAAAAAATAAAAAAAGATTGGAGATTTTGTACTGGGTATTGTACAAGAAAAGTGCTAGGGTTTTGGGCTCTGTTGATATTAAGCCTTGCTTATCTGATAATGAAAATGGCAGCTGGAAAAATTCTAGTCTATTATTGTGCTCACAGTGGATTGGTTCTACAATAACCCTGTCATATCCAGGACCACTGTTAAGAACCTTTACTTTAGGAAGGTCATATGTCAGGAATCAGTGAACACTAGCCACAACAACACATGCTTCTTTTTTTCTCTTTTCCCTCTCTGAATTTTTAAAAAAATTAATATAGAAGAGGATTACAAAATATAATTTCAGGCACCCTTCCCCTCAGTCATTAAATGAACTAATGCAATGTGAGCATACACACACACACACACACACACACACACACACACACACACACACAAACAAACAAACAAACAAACACAGACACACACACAGGTTAGAGACTGGAAGCTGAACTTCCTGGGACACAAGGGCATTATTCTGCTTTTTTGGGCAGCTGTCGATAAGTGCTGTCTCTGGACTTTGGCGCTTGGACTGTTCTCAGAACAGCTTCTTCTTCTGTGATGCAAGCTTATCTGTATCTCCAGCTGGAGCCTGTATTTGTAGCTCCTCAGTGCCTGGGTGGTCAAGCGTCACGTCTGCCAGCTCATGAGGACTGTGAGCAGCGTTTTGGAGGCTTGCAAAGTGCAGCTCTGGGGTCCTTTGCCCAGTTCAGCTGCACACTTACATAACTCCAAAACCAGAAAGCACAACACGTGATCTGCAAAGAGCTGCTTGCATTCTCTGTGCCTTGGAAGTCCCTAGACACAAATTGTGGTATTCTGTGGGAGCCAGAAATGCACAGAGACTGATGTGACAACGCACTACCACGGGCATGTAGCTGTATGAACCTTACCTCTGTCATTTAAACCCAGCTCTGTAAACTGAAAAGGCCACCTTCCTGATTTCACTGATTCATCTGCCTTTGCAGAACAGACACATTTACACCTGTTTCTAACACTGTGTTGGGTATTTTGATAAGGTATTTGGCATAGAAGAAAAGGTATTAAGGGCTCTGTGTAACTTTGTTAGAATGCTGCATCAATTCTCCTGTGAATATGAACTTTTTTATCTTCAAAGAATTTTACAAACATTTCTCCACCAGCAGTAATGTAGTTCTAATCACTCTAGCAGATGTTGTTTTGCTGGCTGTGATACTGTGTCCCTGTATCCAGTAACCTGTGCAGCCAGAAACAGTGGTGCAAGAGCAGAGCCTCCTGATTTAACTTTGATGGATGTTACTAAAACTGAAGACAATGTATGAAGAAATGTATCTGTGTTTTGGGAAAAGAAGTATTGTTCAAACCCCAAGTTCTAAGCTAGAAGATGTGTAGTGGCCTGAAGGAATGAGGGAAGCTATGTTAATGAGGCACTAAAGTAAACAGGCGTGTTTGTAAATAAATACACAGAAGTGTGATGATGAGTTAGAGCCTCTAAAGTGATGCAGTGGATAAATATTTTTTGTTAGAAAATATTTAGCTTTATGTTGAAAATTAAGTGGCAGAATCCAGAGAGAAATTAAAGCTATTGGGTTAATTTCTAATATTTTCCAAAACATTTTACAACGGAAACAATTTCTCCTCTCAGAATCTGGCCCTATTTACCAGTTTGTAAACTGGCATTACAAAAGTTGGTGAAATAAAACCAAGGGATAGCTTAATTTAAGAAAGGACTAAGTCTCCTTAGCAAGCTTTTGCTATGATAAATACCAGCATAATGCACTAAAACACATCGCCATGGGCTTTCTACTCACACAGAGAAACATTTTTATGCGCAAATGCACAATCACACATCGCTACCAAAACAAAGTCCTTGGTGAAATACATTCCCTAAGGTGACCTGAAAGTATTTAAATAGTATTTTGAACCACAGAAATGCTTACTTGAAGTAATATTTCCTTTGTAATTTGTGTCAGTGCTATCACTAAAACAAGAGGGAAAACAGGAATGAGTTACTGCACTATAATTTCTTCCCCATAGTCCTATTTGCCAAGGCTGCATGTAGTATATGCTGTAAATTCTAATTTGTGGTTATAGGCCTAGGGAAAAAAATCTCCCCAAAAGCATATGACAGGAATATTTAGTAACTCCAGTTAACTTCCTTAAACAATCATACCTAATAGCTTGCACATGAGGAAGAAAACTTGTATGAGAATAGATTTCTAAATGATACTTCAAATTGAGGTGTGTGCATGAGTGTTGATACATTTTTCTCTAAAATAATAATGGTGATAAGAAATCACCACAGAGTGCTGGGCTGCACTGTCTGCTCCAAGCTGAGCTCTGGCCTGGACCTACCAATCCCAAGGAGCAGGTTGGAGGATGTGCTACAACCCAGCACAGCTGGCTGCCCCTGGGGAGGTGGTTGGCTGCTTCAGCCTTTCCAGGGCCTCTCCCATTGCATCTCTTGGTGGGACAGGGACTGAGCTCTCTGGGTTGTGCTGGAATCCTAAGCCATCCCAACCCTTCCATACAGCTTCTTACTGTGGGCAGCATCCCATGTTATCTTCTGTGGAAAAGGCTTTTTCATCAGGTTCATGCCCTGGGGGCCTTGCCCTGCCTCTGGGATGCCTCTGCAGTCCCGTTGCCCATTCCTGCATCCTCTCAAAGCCCAGGTGTGAGTGCAAGCAGAATCCTTTACACATCCTCCACCCTTTTAATCCTCTTTATTAACAGGGCATGGACAAGAGAGGCTTCCCTTCAGCAGGCACATAGCCCCATGCCCTGTCCCTGGCACATGTGTGTATGTGCCCTAGCATGGTCCTCACACTGGCCTCCCAGGAGGACTTTGCTGCACAGCCTGGGCAGCTGCCATGGCAGGGGACATCACTGCCACTCCCTCCTGCTCCCTCTGTCCCACACGGCTGTGCTGGGAATTTCAGAGCAGAATGAGCCCATTCTTCCAGTCCTCTTACCATGGTCTGTGCTTTGTCCTGTTAATGTCAGTGGGGCCAAACAGACCAATTTTGACCTTGGTCAAGCAGATATCGAAGAACTGAGAACAGAGCACATTGCTTTTGACCATCATTCACATTTGACCATCATTCATTCATATCTAGGTTAAAACCCACAAAAATCCTTATCTAGATGCAATAAAGACAATCACTAAATGATAAAGTTCATAAAATTGAGTTACAGTTACAAAACTGGAGAATATCCATGTACTTTCTCATAAAAATAAGCCACTACATGTACTCTAGAATAGTTGTCATGTTGTTGCTTTTCCCTTCACAAAAATCTCACATCCTCAGAATAAAAGAGAGAAAAATTGAGGTAACTCCAATAATGCCGATTGTTCTTATGACTTCCAAATAAAGTTCATGGGTTTTTAAATTGACAGGGTTTTGAAAGGTCATGCTTTCTGCAGAAGGTTATGATATATGCATAGTTTTCTTGCTCTGTGATCTGGGACAGCACATTCAAGCTTGCTTTCCAAGAAAATTATTGTTCAGATGCCCTTCACAGCAGTGTCTCTGGCAATATTGAATCCTTTTCCCTGAGAGTTAATTTAATTTTACTTTCATTGTCTCCACTGGAATTGGAAATCTCTTATAAATGAGATGTGAATCTAGACATGTGAAAGAGTAAAAAAGGAATGTCTGTGGAGGAGCTTCCTCTGGACCCTCTGTGATATTGTGCTTTAAAATAATATAATCAAATTTGCAAGCAAAATAAAGCTCACAGTAAAGTCCAGTGCACTTTGGACCTCAGTTGAAAGCCAGCCCTGAACTGAAGATAGACAGCTAAAGGACATCTAGGTAAAAGTTAAATCCCCAAACTGAATAATCATTGCATTCACAGGAGAGAAGACAAGAAAATTACTGAAGCTCACCTAGGAAGTCAGAAAAAGTTTAGCTGTCATTTTAGGTGCTGAAAGTTGAACATCTTACTTACGTCAAATAGGACACAATTTACAAAATAAATATGCATGTAGAGTTTTAAAAGACAAAAGAGAAAAATAGCAAAAGAGATGTAAGGATTTTAAAGCATTCCTACTTTGAGATGTATAAACTTATTCTTCTTTACTGAAGTTTTCAAATGGCTCAGTCCTGGGGTCAAACAGATATAAGGGCTTTGAATTTTTTCTTTAGTAAATCAGAGAGAGAAAAAAATCAGTCTGGGACTTGATCAAGGCCTCCAGCCTTGTAGGCAAGTGCCCTAACCACTAAGTTCTGGTAGTTGGTAAGTGACTAAGTTCTGGTAGTTGGTAAGTGGATTCTTCTATCTCTTATTTTGACCAGAAATATATTCTTGGCTTTCAGATAGTTTTCTTCTTTTGTCTGTATGCTCTGGCATATGGTTAGATTCAAGCAGCATAAAAATTATTAACAAATGTAAGATATTTTCAATTTTACTGCGAGTAAGACAAGGCATTTAAGCAAGTTGCCTTATTTCACCTTTAGTGTCCTTCAAAATCCAAACCAAATATGATCTTTTCCCCAGTTCAGCTGATGAAAGACAATGTCTTGCATCATGCAGGCCTGACTCTGCTACATTCAATCACTACTGGGACAATATGATGAAAAGTAGATTTGTTATATCTGTTAAAGGCCAAAAATATTTAATGAAAAATTCCTAAACAGAATTTTAGCTGAAATCATTGCTGGAACAAAGGTAAAAAGAGAGTCTATTGGAAGATCTTGAGGTCATAGATCAAGACTGTGTGATAGATAGTGCAATATCTAAGAGGACTATGGAAGAAAAGAGAGTCTTAAAGCAGTTATAAGATTGTTCTAGTACAATAAAAGATGGATTAAAAAAAATTAAAATAGAAGAAAGAAGAGACACTTTGGAATAGAGGAAGAAGATGTAGTAAAAGCAGTAAACAACTGTTTCTAGGTGATATGAGAGCCTGCTACTTTTCTGAGAGAGTTCAATTTTATGCAAAGACAGGAGAATATATAACAGCCTCTGAAAAACTAAGTGCAATGTTCTCACCTTGAATAGTTCAAAGTCACGAGTAGCTTGATGTACCTAGTAGCGGAACTCGCGATTCCTGCATTTCGGATCTTCCTATGTTGGTTGGTACTGGTGCATCGAAACAATCAGCATACAAAAATGATTAACAAAGCTGAAACAATTAAGAATTCTTCTCACTCCTGGCCATCAGGCGATGGAAGTTCTCCCTCTGAAACTGAAACCTCCAGATCAGGCTTTAGAAGATTGTGTTTTGTAGCACGTGGATTCAAAAGTGTTTGCAGGGAAGTGTGTAGGAATAGTATTCCATACTAATAATGTCTGTGGTTAAGATGGAAGGTGGATAGATCACAGTAAGATACAAAGGTTAATTTGAGGGTGAATGTTTCAGCTTATGCATATCAAAGCATTGATGCATGAGTCACTGGCACAGAATGAATAATTTTTTTGCTTCAGAGTAATACAATGTTCTTGCTTACTGCTTTTTGAATCTATGAATAGTGCCAAATGAAATTATTCTTTTTTATATCAGTCATTTTCTGTGTTTGTTGCATAACAAAGATACTGATTCTTACAGAATATATAGATGGGTGTCCTCAATATGCCAAATATGAGGGAGAGGGAGAAACAGAGTAGGAGAAAGAAAAGAAGAAAAGAAAAGAAAAGAAAAGAAAAGAAAAGAAAAGAAAAGAAAAGAAAAGAAAAGAAAAGAAAAGAAAAGAAAAGAAAAGAAAAGAAAAGAAAAGAAAAGAAAAGAAAAGAAAAGAAAAGAAAAGAAAAGAAAGAAAGAAAGAAAGAAAGAAAGAAAAAGAAAGAAAGAAAGAAAGAAAGAAAGAAAGAAAGAAAAAGAAAGAAAGAAAGAAAGAAAGAAAGAAAGAAAGAAAGAAAGAAAGAAAGAAAGAAAGAAAGAAAGAAAGAAAGAAAGAAAGAAAGAAGAAAGAAAGAAAGAAAGAAAGAAAGAAAGAAAGAAAGAAAGAAAGAAAGAAAGAAAGAAAGAAAGAAAGAAAGAAAGAAAGAAAGAAAGAAAGAAAGAAAGGAAGGAAGGTGAAAAAGAGAAATGAAAGAACAAAAGAAGGAAAAAAATTACCCCCTCCACCAAGACAGTATTATTAGACTGCTTTCTGATAAAACTGTGCATAGAATCAGCATAAACCTTTTTTTTTTCATACACATTTTTTGGAACTGGTGTCTGAGAGGTCACTGGCCAGGTGTTTAACTATTCTTGCTTAGAATAGAAGCCCATTATTCATTTTTATGTTAATAGTAACTGGAAGATGAGGAGTGATAAAAATACATTCAGTTCTTAAATTAACACCTTATGACAACTTGAATTAAAACACAATGTGAGTGTATTACATTTCACTCTGAATCCACATGGTTGGCTACAGCAGGTATTGGACCAGCAGGAATCACTACTTGTCATATTTGTGGTAACTCTCAAATTAGCTATGACATGGAACAGCCTTTTGATCTTGACCATGTTCTACTAATTATTTAATCTTCAACAACATAGAAACATGTTTCAACACATAACCTAAGAAAGAGCACAGTATAGGTTTCCTTCCAAAGCCTACAAAAGCCAAGAAAGTAACCTCACACTTCTTTTAAATCCATGGTTTTGCTCTCTCTTCATTAAAACTGGATATGAGCCATAACTTCAAATGAAAATGGACACAAAGTTTTCCTCTCAGGGTAGAATTCATTGCATCCAATTTCAGATATCTATGAGAAAGGTGTTAACCCTGATTTTTCTTCTTTATTCTGCCTATAGTCAATGGGAAGAAACGAACAATTTTAGATAATTTTAGACATTTACCTTAAAACAAAGCAAATAGTGCTGTAGAGTTGCTTTTTTTTGGTCCACTGGCTTGGGAGACCAGCTTGGATGTAAGAACATCTGGTAAGAGAAATCTCACCTAAGGTATCTAAGAAAGACCAGATGTATCACACCTCAGAAAAGCCTAATTCTTTCCATGGACTAAGAGCATGCTTGGGGTTAAATGAGATGAATTCCAGCCTTGTTGTCTTCTATAAATTTGGCAGAATTTGTGTCTGGGTCTGGCCAGAGAACAATGGTTACATTTTACTTACAAGTAAAGTAGAAACACTCTTTGAAATTCTGGAATTTGTGAGAATCTTACCCAGAACAGTAGGCTTCTGCCTAAAGCATCTGCTGAAGAACCTTTGGGGCACAGCCAAGCTCTTGTCTGGTTTGATTCACAGTGAAGAATCAAAGCTACTTAGTGTAGGTGAGTGCCCTAACAAATGGGTTTGTGTCTGCTTTTGGTCCTGTTTCAGTTCATATCATTGGATCAAGAGGAAAAGACCTGAATCAAGGCTGAGTAGTCGTCTGCATTGGGCTCTTATGGAAAAATATTTGCTCACTACAGTATCAGGTGATGTCTCACTTGTTGTCTAATTAAGTACAGAAAATATCTTTTCAGACATTTTCTAAAACAGAGACAGTGTCACAAAGTTATTGGGTCTTGAGGACTGGCACTTTCTAATGAAAAAACATGAGAAGGAATACATACACAAAGTGAAAAAAAAGAAAATGTTTATTGGATATCAGGAAATAAATTTCACTATATGGGTTGTCTAACAGTGGTGCAAATTGTCTAGAGATGTTGTGAAAACTCCATCCCTGAAGACAGTCAGAAAAAATCCATGAGCAACCTCATGTTACAGTATAAAACATCAAACGTCCCCCTAAGGTCTCTCAAAACCATTTTATGAAGAAGGTCTTTAAAGGAGATGTTAAAAACCTAGTTTTTGGTATTAGGTGTTACCATTCTGGTGAGATCTTGGTTGGTGAATACATATGTGATAGAACCATGTCTACTCATTAAAATGATGTTTATATCACAGTTGGATGAACCAGGGGAAAGGCAGATAAGGAATTAATGTACATTTCTTAAAAGTATCTGCTTGTCATTCTCATTTTTAGAAATAATCTCTTACAGAAATGAACTTGCTTTTTGCCATCCTTTAATGTATTAATCCAAAATTTTTCTGTATTTACTATTTACAATTATTACATAAATTTTGCAATTTCCCAAGAACTAAAAGAGTTGTATGATATTAACTCACATTTTATAGATAAAAGAGAAGGAAAAAGTCTCCAAATTTGGAAACAAAATGAGTTTTATTTGATGTGAGCAGTTCTGGTAATGCAAGGTGATTTGACCACAACATAATAGAAAGATACTGTGCAAGATGAGTTTCAACCAATTTTTCTCAGAATTCTGGTCCTGAAGATCCTGCAGAACAAAGTGCAACCCTGAGAGATGAGAAAGAGCTGCAGTGTAGAAATCAAATTAATTTTGACTCAGAAGGCTTAAGGCAATAGAGAGCAATACATGCTAAAGGTTTGTGTAGCGCACTTATTGTTTGTTTTTCATTTTCTGTTTCCTTTGAGACACCCACATGAAAGTTGCACAGCTGGTTCCTCTTGCTGTTATTTACTGCAGTTGCACATTGAACAATTTGCTATTTCCCGTGACATCTTTCAAATATCTCAAGCATAATTTTCTATGCTATTCCAGAAAAAAAAAATCCTCTTTTATATGTAAAGTACTCAAGAATTTATCTTTTGAAAGAGAGCATTTAGGGGGAAGTTCATGTTTGGTTATTCTAGCAAACCATTTTATTTTTTTCCCCTTTCTAATCAGGGAATCAAAAAGAGTATCTGACAAAAGAGTCATTGAATTACTTGAAGACTGTGGTAAAATATAAGCATTTTGCTGCCATGTTGTCGAGAGTGACTTAAACCTTAGAATCAATACAAATTGCACATTTATTTGATACTTTGTTATTTGCTCCCTACCCCATTTATCCTATGAATCCAATGGAGACTCTTTCACCAGGATAGAATTCTGAAAGGAAAAGAGAATATTAGAATATTTGAGAAGAATTTTCTTCTTCTGAAAGAAAAGATTCAACTGTATTAGGAATTCCCCCAAATAGCCACATCATGTCTGTGAGGATATGCATTAAATTACTCTATAGAAAACAAATGGAAACGGAGGCCTCTCTGCATCCTTCTGCATGTGCTCAGCATGCTGACAAAGTCCTTATGTGAAAACCAGCAAGGACCTATAAAAGAATCAAGAACTTTGAATCTAAGGCACTGAGAAAAAAAACTGGCTTCATGAAGCTTTCTTATTCCTTCTGAATCAATTTAGAGGCTATGAAAGGTCCTGACCTGACAGATAAAATTCCTTTCCTAATACACAAAACAGGTGCAGTAAATGTGGTTTTTGAGCTTTCTCCACTGTACTGGGGCACTTCAGCCTTGGTGGAGGGGGACCACCTTCGGGCAGAGAGGAGAGTTCATTTTCCAAGCCTGTGCATTTTTTCCCCTCTGTGTCAGCTGCCAACAAAGACACCAATTAGTGCATAGTCCCAGCATTTGTAGCAAATGAAAGCAGAGACAACAGAATAAAGGGAGAGATGTGTTTGCTCCTGGAATTCTGTGTTGACATTTATTTTGGTTTTAGCAAGGCCGACAATCGTTTGCATTATTTTAAGGAAAAAAAATCACCCAGTCTCATTACCATTGGCTATGATGATGAGGGAAATGGGCTGGAAAAATCCTGGATCTTTGCTGTGCCTTATTCTGGAATTACAAAGAGTAGGGCAAATTCTTTACTGCTGTGCCATTCAGCTATTATGTTTAACAATCTAATTAGAAAGGCTATGTTGCTTTTCCCCATTATAAAAGCAAAGACAGTGCACACAAGCAAAACCAATTAGACATCTGTAGTTTACAGAGCTGGCTTGCCTTGAGGCTCCTTTCTAATGAACCCCCAGTAGATGGTTCCTATCCAGAAACAGGACAGAAGGAACACAGTGACAGTGTGCTATCTTTCCTGTAATCAGGCACTAATGTCTGCTCTGGTCCACAGAGCTTGACACTTGACCATTTCTTTCTGCAGCCATGGTGGCCACCAGCACCAGTGCTGTGACACTAACCTGGCTGATAAGGCATGTCCCTTACACGGCTCAGTCATGCTAGCAGGTGGCAGTAAATCTAAAATGTTCCCTTCAGTTTTATGATTGCTGCTTTCTGCTCACCAGGGACTTGTTCTAACCGAAAGCAGGCACAAAGCTGTACAATAACCTGCATGCTTGCCATGCTTTTATTTTTCAGCATGTATGGCTCAAATTAAGGCAGACTGTATTGAGTAGATTGCTCACTCCAAGTTAGTCATCTGTTTAGTGTTTCCACAAAGCAGTTGTGGTTGTTCACAAGTCTATTAATTAAAAAGAAAATGATTAAGGAAACTACTCAGTGGGTTGATGAACCATTCAACCACTTCAAAACTGAGTAAAACATTAAAACACCCCCCCCCCCCCTCCCACATTCCTTTTCATGAATAGTCTGATAACAGGTATTTGTTTGAACTGAACTTTACAGGGCTTGTGAAAACACAAGCTCTTGTCATCACTGCATTTAAATGAATTTTATGTACAAGAAACTGAGTAGCACTGTCTGAGCTAGAATAGATGGGATGGTGTCAGCATTCCCATTAAAAATACCCTTGTATTCACTGGGTTATGAGTCAGTTATACAAAATCAGTCCAGGACAAAATTTTGCATTTTTGACAGTAATACTTGGGTCAGAGAAACCAAGTATGGGGCTTGCAGAGAAGTCTGTATAAATTAATTTATATTAAAAATTAAAAGTACATGCACAGCTACATATTAATATATTGTTTCAGCTGTAAAGTTGCATTTCTATTACTACTGCTATTATTTATCACCACAAATATAATTTTCTCACTCATGTTGTTTTGAATTTCTCTACTTGGGAGAAATAAGTGTAGAAATTGTTCCCATCCACTATTTTCACCCAGTGTTTATCTCCTCTGCCCTTGTTTCAGTAGAGTGCATAGGGGTGCAGGGTGTATAAACAAGACGAGAAAAAGGAAAAATAGGAATATAAGGGATTAAAGAATACAAATCTGAATTCTTCTGGTATTCATAAAATTTTAAAGAAGACATTGAAAGTTAAAACTAAGCAAAGAGGAGTTTGAAATATGTTTTAGTCGCAACAATACTGTCAAAAACTTGACTTTTTGTTCCATTTTTGTATATGTAACATGAATTCATTTTACATTTTTACATACTACAAAAATTCCATATTTTACAAAGAGGCAGAAAAAATTTTCTGACTAGCTGTCATTGACAGAATGCTTTCAAAATGAAATAATGAAAAACTTGAGTAAAAAAAGCCTGAGGTGGGGGAAGAATGGCAAAAATAGCAACTAAAACGGTGCAAACTTTTGTCTGTCATGCTCTCAATTGCATCTTCAGTTATTTCTTTTTAAAGAAGTTACTTCCAAGGATGGTAAATGGAGTAAATATCTAGTTATAAACTTTATTAAATTCCTGCCACACTGGTAGAGGTAGCTTAAAGTAACCCTGTGCATGAAGGCAAACACAAAAGAAGGGGTTACCTAGGCTACTGTATATTTACAAGTACTTGCCAATAATATCTCCAAATGTAGCTCAAAACCCAACCAAACAAAATAGATAATGAATGCTTGTAAGGATTAGGAAAAGTGCCAAAGATAGCACATCAAGGAATTATTCTTCATGGGAAAAAAATGTAGGATCAGATTTCTAGAACTAAAGCTAGTATGAATTCTTTATACTGAGGCAATTTAATTCTCCAAAGAAAGAAAGAGCTTTGGTAGCTGGGTGAGATGGAAAGTCAGCTTTTAAAGACTTATGTTTGTAATGGTCAGCTATTGTTTGGCGTAAAACTAGGTCAATTATTGTTGGTTCAAAAAGAGGTAAAAATTATGTCTGGATTAATTCCAAAACTTTTTTTCCTCCCCATTTTGTACTACGCAAATAATACAAAAGATGTATTTTCCCACTGACTGGCAGTCCACTGCTGTATGTCTTCTCAAACCATGATAGTGGCATCTCCCTGTTGCGAGCCCTAGATTAAAGGAGTGCACTGCAGCTGATTTTTAAGTATAACCTCTACCTATAGTGGACAGGATATCTCTCTGGAGAAAGAAGTCTATGAGTTCCTTATCTCACAATTGGTGTGCTCAGGTTCCAAGACCCCCAAACCAGAATGGGGATCAGAATTTGTGTTGAGACTGCACAGCTAAGCCAAGGTGAGAAGGTATAGGGAAAAGGGGCATCTTTTTAATGACCTGCTTCGAAACATGCTTTTTAGAGTGTCCTGTCTACTGATTTGTTCTTTTCATGGGTTTTGTTATTTTGGCACCGTGAACATATTGATATATCATCTGGATTATCTTGCTCTTTAATAAAACTTTATCTATCTCTTAAGACTGTTTTGCATCTTTGTGCAGAACAACAAATTTGGAAGTGCTGGGCAAAACTCACAGTAAAATCAGGAAAGCAATCAATCCCTGCAAGCATGCAATCATGTTTAAATATCCTTCACATGTGGCTAAGAATCAAATTGTGACCCCATCCTCTGCTTATACAGAAAGATTTAGTGCATATCCATAGCCACTTTGAGGTAGACCTTCCTTGGAGAGGAGTGTAAGTGTAGAGGGATCGTTGACTAAGTCAGACTGGAGAACCATTTTGTCTGTTGCTCAATCTGATACAAGCAGAAATAGATGGTATAAAGAATGACAGAAGAACCCTGCAGGAGGTGGAGGCAGAATAATCTGCCTCCACAGAGATCTCCTGATCCTACTCACTAATTGTGAGAGACTAATTTAAGCCCTGAAGCACTAGGTTTAATATCTCTTCCAAAAGTTTTATTTTCTTTAATTATGATAACTCTGGATATCCATGATATTGATATAATATCCAATCTCTTGATGAATCTGGTAAAGCTTTTGGTCTCAACAACTTCCTTTGGCAAGGAATTCCACAATTTAATTACACGTAATATAAAAAGGTATTTCCTTTTATCAGTTTTGACTTGCCCACCTTTTAATTTCAATGAATGCCCTGTTGTTTTTCCTTCCAGAGCCAGAGTGGAAGCCCCTGATCTGCTTTCTCTGTGTTGTTTTATATGATAACATTAATCTGTAAAAGGTTTTCATTTTGCCTCTCATTCCTTCTTGTACGAGGGGAAAATCCTGTCTTTTCAATTTCTCTTCACAAGACCATGTTTCCACTTCTGATATTTTTCTGTGATCTCTCACCACTTCTATCATATTGCTTTATGGAACACAGCACCTGAATGCTGCAAGAAGTATCTGAAATATGCTCTGTCCTTCATATATGCAAAGGCATTATAATGCTTTCTGTGCTGTTTCCACCTTCTCCTTCATGCTTCTGCAGCACCTGAATGCTGTTAGATTATTTGGGGGGGGACCATGAGCTCTTAGTGTACTGTCTGCAATGGTACCTACATTTCCCCGCTGAACCGAGCCATTATCCAGACTTTGATTGTAAGATTGATTTCACTTTTATCCTCTGATGCATTTTACTTCACATGTATCAGTGATTCTTGCAGCTAATTTAGAGCTATCTGTTCCTGACTGACTGAGGTGATTTTGGATGGGGTCCAGTCACCATAAGTAAGGTGCTTAACTTGAGGATGAGTTGTAGCCCCTAGTGAGACAGCTCTGCCTACATGTATGTGAATGCAGTTTTCCTTCTTCAGCTCATGAAGAGAGAAAAATGATGTAAATGCCTCTGAAACAAGGACCCATAAGAAAGACAGCCCTGCCCCATGCTTAAATTTAGTTGTTAACTAGGATTCTGCCTTTCTGTATATCTTGGTGTGTTATTATTTGCTCTCCATTACTATTCTTCCATACATATGAAAAGCAAACGTTAGACCAAGATTTGGCTTCACCTACAGCCTTGGGCTTTTAACGAAAAAAACCCCTAGAAACCTCTGAGCAGAAACCTTTGAATTATAAAGAAATCCACGGCTATTCAATAGACAATTTTTTTTCCCCCTACACTATGTAGGGACTCTAGAAACAGAGATGGGTTGCATGCTGCCCCAGAGAGCAGTGGGAGGAAGTCTGGATTTTCTTCACTCTGTGCTTGTCATAGAACACTTCATAGTGTGCCCTGCAAGGGTGAGAAACAAGGGATGATAATCTGCCACTGGCCAGGAGAGTTTATTCTCTGATAGCATCTGCTTTTGGAAGTTAAGATCACAGCCCCATTTGTCTTATCTGTTCTATAACTCCAAAGAAGTTTCCAAGCACAAGGAACTCAGTCTAATGAAGCCAAGAAGAAGGAATAAGCAGGGCAAGAAAATGGGATTATTAAGGCAGAAGGAAGATAAGAAGAGTTAAAAGGGATGTGTTTACAAAGTGACAGAAAGTGCACGCTTTTGGTGGATCGTCATTGATTTTTTTTCAGGGAAGGACACAAGAACCATCTTACTGAGCTGAATGTGTATCAATATAAGCAGACCCTGCTTGTGCTTTAACCATCTACCTACCTGTTGTACTTTCTGATAATTTTTTTATAATTAAAGCTTTTTATTGTATAGGAAGTTGCTAAACAAAGCACCAGCTTACTGTTACTGTTGCCTTAAATATAATTAGTTATTTCGTCTATATTTTTTTATTTTGATCCTAAGGATTTATTCCCAAACATTTTTTCCCTAAAGCCTCACATAGGTTAACAGAACTGTAAAGCCAAAGTAAAAAAAATCCATGCCTTGGAACATATAAATACCAGCTGGTGATGTGGAAATGTCTTGGGTGGCCTAAGATGTGGCCAGCTGTGATTTTGGGGTTGTCTGCAAAAATCTGGGAAGTTATGATGAACCTGTTTCTGGACAGATCTGGTGGGACTGCCTTTTCATGTTCTTTATGCCACTGGCACATGAATATCAGCATCTGTAATTGGAACCATTACAAAACATTTTGAGTGAAATTCTGAACCATAACCTTTGGAAGCAGATGGCTTTCATCATGTTCACCATGTCATATTGCAGTAGTGGGTATGCCTGCCTATGCTGAATTAAAACAATATACTAAATTAGAAAAGATTGTTTACTCATTTACTGGTTTAGTAATAATCAGGAAAATGATGAAGACGAAAGGAAATATATCTCTGTTGAAATTATATTTGAATATGGTAATTAGAGAATGCTTTCATAATTTTTTAAAGATATGTCACCTCTAGTTTACTTCCAATTGTATCGCTTCACTTGACTTTTGAATATGTAGGTGCTGTCTTCCATTTTATACACACACATGCCCAGGCAGACAGGTTGTTGCTTTAAAATGTCAGCTCCATGAAACATCACTTGAAAAATCCTAGTGAATTTAACTAAGTTGGGGAAATTTGTGCAAAAATATAAGGTCAAAAGAGCCCTATGTGACAGATCCTTGTTTGCCTGCCTCAGAATGCTTCAAAGGACTTACTTATTTGCTTACCACCAAGGCTAAGAATATGTGTCAAAACTGCTTAAGATAGGGATCAGTTTTACTAAATATGATCTCAGACCTTCCAAGGTGTTTAGGTCTGGGAACACTTACAGTACATCTGTTATTATTTTGGTTCAGCTGAGTTATTGCTTTAATCAGCAACATTTCAAGAGACCTGGTATAAAAAAAAATAGAAAGACTAACTTCTTTTCCATGTTTACATTTCTGCCATTATGTAACTTTCTTTATCATGGCTAAAGATACAAGAGTTGTGGCAAAGCAGCCCCAGAGGGCAGAGAAGAGTCAGTAAGTCCTTGTCAATGAGCTTGTGGAACTCTTAAAAGCATTCAAATTGTTTTGGGTTATGTGCATAGTTAACAGGCATGATTTGAAGCCGTGTCATGTATTCTTCCCATAAACTTAGCGTGTTTTTCTTAAAATTGATTAAGAAGAGAAGGCTGATGCCCCCGTCATGGACCTCTCTATGCTGATGATTAATTCCCATGCATTTTTCATGCCAATAATTCATCAGAAAATAACTAACCTCACATTTATTCACCAGAACCTGTGTCAGAACAAGGGTTACTTTTCCCTACTCATTTCATCCAATGGATGTTTTGAATGGCTTTGTAATTTAGTAGGCTTGTTCTGTTTTGTTTTTTAGGGTTTGTTTTTTTGTTTCCTCTACAGTAGATTAGGCAGCTTTAAATTATCTAATTTATTCTTTGAAATTATTCACTTCAATGGGTCTGGAAAACATTCAATGTAGAAACTTCTGTGAGCAATTGGGAGTAAATCCCCCAATTGTTCTTCATTTCCGTAACTTCTTCTGGAACATCTAGCCACTTTGCTTCTTTTTCCTGGTGGTGGCTTCTGAGCTATGTGCAAGGGGATTCCATAGAAAATCTGAAAGTGACTTGCTTCTATTAAGTGAAGAGTTGTAGCTTAAAATGTTAAAAATGAATATTCTATTTCTCTGTCTTTTCTCATAATTTATATTACATGACTCTGGAGTTCATAGTCTTGAACAACTAAATCTTCTAGGAAAATATTTTCTGTACTCCACTCTGGCTCATATCTTCCAAGTTCCTCAAATTTCCCACTTCTTCCCATACAAGCCTAAAATTGAGGAACTTCCCTCATAATTTATTGTCTGGAACTGAAACTATTCAATCTCATTCAGATTCAAAAACTTGTGCAGAGATCAAAAATGGGATAAAAGTTTTCTGAACCTCAAAAATGTAACATGCAGTACTGTAAGACCATTGCCATCTTGTAACTCAGTGAAAAAGCTTAAGAGGTCTTAGGATGCTTGTATCCACTTGGATATTTTTGGAATTAGAAAGCAGTTAGATCCAGAGCATGCTGAAACCACTTTTTTTTTTTTTTTTTTTTCCCAGGAAAGAAGTAACTGGACACCATTCTGAATCTAAATAGCAAAATATCCAGTAGAGTAGCAGATAGCACAAGCTGCAGAACTTTGCAGAACTTTGCTACAGTATGTGATAGTCAAAAACTGGGTGTCTGGGAATTAGGAATGAGATGATTGGAAGGATCTTCTGCATTACAATGTGTTTCTGAAGACTAAGGTCATAGTTTCATTTTTAAGGTGCTTGCCTGAATTATGTTTCTGATTCATTAAGACAGGAACATTATTAATGAAGAAGGGGAAAGGTATAAAGTAAAAGGAAGGAGTTTGAAAAGATTAAGAAAGGAAGAAGAAAGACATGAGAAAATCTATGAATAGCAGATTTCAGATGTTTCTAACAGGAAGGAAAAAGTCAGAGATTCTAAAGCATTTTATAAAGGGGGAAACACAACAGCTATATTTATTTATAGATTAAAATGTCAGAGATGTTAGCAAAAAGGCAAAAAAATAGATGTTTTTATTATATATCAAAGAAAACAGGAGACTTTATCTGTAGATGCTGTTTTTCCTTTAATTACTGACAAAAATGTTAAACTACAGAAAATGAATTTAAACATTTTGAAATATCTATTTAAAGAGAGAATTCTTAACTATTAATACTGATTTTTCATATGTTTTCATATGTTCATATGTAAAAACAAAAATTTCAGAGGAATGGATGAAAATTTATTATTGTATCAGGTATTTCTAAATGTACTGATCTGACATTGATCCCAAGAGTAAGTAGAATTGAATTCTAGAAAGGAAAACCTCTAGCATGTGTGAAGCACAATGAGTTTATAGCTAGTATAATACTTCTATGAAAAAGTATTATAAGATACTTTTGTTTTAAAATGAATTTGTTTTGATGCCACACAGCATTTCAATGGAAAAAATGAGAAAAGATAAAACAATTCATTAAGTTAACACATTTCAAAATGTAATTGGAAGCAGCCAAATCATTATTAGTGTATGTGTTTATCTGTGCAGAGCCCCTAGAGGTAAGTCATTGACCTTCTTTCATTTCAAAATTCATACTGGTAGCTTGAATGAAGATCTAAAACCACTCCTGAAAAAAACCCTACGCAAGAAAGAGACAGAAGACACCTTAAAGATTAGGAGAGGGTTAAGTAATGGTGCTGACATTGGGGATGGTGACATTGGTGCTGACATTGGTGCTGCACTGGGGATAGGGTTTGTCTTACATCCCATGTCAGCAGCTGTAACATCAGGCATGTAATCTGCGCCGATTGTACAGCTCTGTAGAGTCAAAGGAGGAGAGTTATTGGCACCTCAAGGAGACAATCCATCCCCTGTCATTATCTATAAAAGATGTGAGGAAGTGTCCTCAGGAACTGTGGACTTGTTATCAGGACCCTGTGACTTTCTGATGGCTCTCACAGGAAGCTATGTGGCTAAAAGGATGGGACTTTGGGATGGTTGAAGGTAGGACATTACCCTGACACAGGCTTATCTGTATCACTTAACCAAGCACAGGTAATGACACGGCCTTCAACATCAACAGCTGTAATGTTCTATATCCAAAGCCATAGAATAATAGCCATTACAGAAGAGAATCCACAGTATTTTTCAGATAAGGGACTCTGGGAGACTTGAGGGTTATGGTCATGTAAGTAAATGAAGCCATGATCAAAACAGCATATGCTAATATTTGTAGAATCAGGGAAAGGGTCTGGAGGGGAAAACTTTTTTCTTCTACAGCTGCTCTGATGTGACTGATGTTGGGATGTAGAACTCCCTTCTTGTCTCTAGTCTTCAAGAATAATGTTGAATAATTGGGGAAGCAAAAGCTGCAAGAAAGATAAGAGGATTATAGAACAATCCAAGAAGTGCAACCTCTTCAGGTTACTGGATATAGCCTGTTGTGATGGCTTGCTCATAGTCACTTTTGTACCCAAATTGTGAAAAACAGATCTTGCAACAGCATTTCAGGCTAACATCCACACAGTAAGAATCAGGTGGTAAAAAGTGAGCCATAAAGAGCTTATTTTAACATTCCCACAGAAAACAATCGTTCCTACGAATGGTATGGAAACAAAGCAGTGTGAAAATTACGTGCCTTTACATGGGAGCATGTTCATGAATTTTTTTCCTGTCACAAAGAATCGACATATTGATTCATTTCTCTCACCCCTAGAACTGTGAATGGGGAGTTTGGAGTGAATGTACTTCGTTTCTAGTGCTTGATTGCTGCTGTGATTATCACTGTAAATAGAGTGTGTTCTTAAAAGAGAAACTTAAATAAGAATTTCAATATGTTAAAGATTCCTAACTAATCAGTCAATCATCATGAAGGCTCAGAGTCGCAGAAAAAGAGTTTCATCCATTCTGGTATTCATGGAATGACCTTTTTCAAGCAATAGATTCTAACTCCAATACAAGAATGAGAAATGAAGTCAGTAATAAAAATGGTAAGGCATATGCCATCTGTTAAGGAGAAAATCAGGGTGGATGAAAACAGAAGCATTTTGTAACCATAATATCTCCAAGCTGTAAGCAAACATGGACTTTCTTGTTTGTTCATGAACAATAACACATTTTATTCCCCTTGCCATAGCGACTTCAGTATTTTCTAAGGCTTTTTGGCCTCCAGTGGTCAACTTAGTGTATGCTAAGCTCCAGAGCATCTTGTTAGATAAAATGATCTGGGATTACTAATCCTTTTAAAAGAACATTATTATTATTATTATTATTAGTAGTAGTAGTAGTAGTAGTAGTAGTAGTAGTAGTAGTAGTAATAGTAAAACTATGTCATCTCCAATTTACCCACTCAGTAAAGACAGACCAAAGAGTGACAAAGACCAACATTTATAGTGTCCATGTGACTAGCTGGTTCATTGGGAAGGTTTTGTGATGTGATGACAGTTATGTAAAAGGTTCCCTTTATTCCTTTATGCCACTGTTAAATTCAGGATTGTTTTTCTACCACATGCAATCCTATCTAGCTTTTTTACTTATTTATCAAGATGCATCAGTGAGTTGTGGGGATGCTTTTGGTTTGTAAAAGAGAGGAGTTCAAGGGGACTGTCTGAGGTCACCAGATGATTATGACATGTTAGTTCTGGTCGTTGTTTGTCTTATTCTCTAAGAGTGTCATGAAAAACTAAACTTTTTTTCAATATTATGCACTTCAATAGTTCATCTCCTTGGTACAATGGACATAAGACTGCAAGTTTCATCAGAGCTGGAAAGAATTTCTTATGTCCTCAGTCTTCAGTCTACAAACTACATGTGTGAACTCGTCACTACTATGTGGGAATAGATGTCAAAATATTATTAAGATTTGCCTGTGAGTGTATGAAAATTGTTAAGAGTCTTCCAGGCTGAGTAAGAAATCCTGCTGGAAAAGGAATTTTTTTTCTTTGGGCAATAGGGCAAAGGTTGATCAACCCTTGGTTGCATTAGTTCTCCTGATGAATTACGCACGCAGCCAGAAGACTCTGTTAAGAAAAATACATGCCAAAAATAAGCATAAAAGGTGAAAGAGACAGGAAGGGCCCGAGGATCTGGTGAAGAGAGTGAGGAAGGCTGGAAAAAGAGGTTATGGGTCTAGAAAAGAGATGGCACAGCTGGGAACTTAATTTCTTCCTGCCAATTCCTAGTTGCTGTCATAGCACTTTTGCACTACTGACAGCAGGGATAATTTAAAGCAAACAACTTATGTTGGAAGATCAGATCAGCACGTCACTCGTTTGGGAGTGGCACGTTGCAAATTTGGCCTGAAACTCCCTTTTCACGTTTCCTGTGTTGTGTAATATGCTTTGTAGTCCTAGCCAAAGATCTAGGGTGCTACATGTATACCATCAAGAAACCATACTGATTCATATCAGGATTCAGACATATTTGATATATATATATATGTTCTCTATAAATGAGTCAATCATATACTTCCTTTTAGTTGTGCAATGTTGCTCTCACAGCTTGCTCCCAATTCTATGCACATTTGTAACATGTTTTCTAGCAGCTATATTGAACACGCTGTTTGAAAGGCACAGTGTAAGAGCAGCAAGATTCTTGACTGGAATTAAGGTTTTGGTAGTGAAAGTGCAGATGAGAAGGTGGTAAATACAGGAGAGTGGCACTCAATGTATTTTCTCAGATTTTATTTTCATTGCAGTGATGTCAAGGCCAGGTGTGTTCTTTATTTTTAGCACAAGTAGAGGGATACTTCTGAGGTTTCTGATGTTAGCTTTTTACTATATTACACATATAATCTCCCGTTCCTTATTTTCTAGTTGGAACAGTTATACATACTACAAAGGTAAAGAAGAAAACCCCTGTAAGATCAAAGGCTGGTGCAGAGAGATTCTCCAAGAGATCTTTCTCATCACTGCAGTCTCTATGAGCTACTAAACTGCCATGAAGCTATTGCTAATTTGACTTCCACTACACAAACCAGCCAAGCCAGCCTTTGAAAATTTTAAGCAGCTCTTGAATAGGTTCAAGACCTTGCAATAATTCAGCTGAAAGCAATAGGAAAGCAATAGGTTAATTAATCTTATTTAAAAAACAGTGAAACAGAAGTTAATTAAAATGTAAAGAATAGTCAGTATTGTTACTGACAAGTTTAGAAAAAAGAATCTTAGAAATTCTTTGTGTAATGTTTTTTACCTGACTGCCCTCAGAGGAGAGAGAGATTTTGCAGCAGATCACATTACCCAGCTAGCCTTTCTTTCACTTTTAAATGAAATATATTCTTTGCTCCTTCCAGTGCAGTGCAGCTGGACAAACTGGAGCTAGTCAAAAGCTGTCAGAACCCCGTTTACCGGGGAGGTACCTGCTACCGGGAGGCTGCTAGGCATGAAACACTGAGCAGAGTGGCTGGAGCCCCTGAAGCAACCGGAACGTGGTGTGTCTGAGAGCATTGGGAAGAGAGAAACAGATGACCTGGAAAGTCAGAAGGCAGAAAAAAGTGTCAGTCAGAGAGAGAGAGAAATGATTAACAGCTCATCCCGTTTATGCCAAGGACAGAGGGTTCTCTCAAGCATTCTTGTGCAGTGCTGGCTGTCAGCTGAAACATGCTGAGGAACAGGAGCAATTCGGTATGAGCCTGGTCCAGAAATAGCTAAACTGAGCAAAAGAGGTTCTGGAGGTTAGGATTGGGCCCTCATTAAAGGGGCTTTGTACTTTTGTGTTTTTCAGGGTTGATCTTGTTATTCCTGTTCTTCATTTAAAAAAAAAGAAAAAGGGGAAAAAAAAAGCCAAATAGGTGTGGCAAAAAAAGAGAAAAATCTGGAATTTTTTATAAGCCTGAGGGGGAAAAAGAATGTTGCCAAGTTATCGTCCTACCTCACCATTGAACTATTGCATAAATATGTGTCTTCGAATTTAGTATAAGCTCCAAATATCGATGAATGCAACAAAAGGGAAATTTAAGCGAACAAACATACAGTAGAGAAAATAACATATGACCAGTCATGAGATTGACAATAGATTTTATATTTGGCTCCTTCCTTTGTGGTAGCTGAGTAAGCCAACTCAGATTAGCAGAGTATGTTACGTCTATTACCTGAAATGGTTTTCTGGCCCACATCAAAAGCTGTGAGGGAAAAACTGCAAGTGACTCTTGTTGTTCTTGTAGAAAAGTGGGGTTTTCAGTAAAGACGTAAATGGATTCATGGAAAGGTTTAATTCCCCAGTGTCTTACTAATGATGATGTTTTGAAACTGCGAGTAAGAAATCAGCCTTGGGGACTTTCTACAGCAAAAACATGTCATTATATGCAAGAAAGGGTATGTTCTCATAGACTATTTTTTGTCTGCTACACATGTTGACATCACTTGTTTGTTTACATTCTATGGCTTCAAGGTACGTGAGAAAATTAATTAGTCATAATAAGGAAATATTGTCATCAAAGCACTATCATCACTTTTCAAATTAATATACTGCACAGTAATGAATAGAGAAATTCAGTGACTTAAACTAAACTGTAATTCCCCTGACTGAGTCCCTGGCTATGTGGTTGCAAATGACATTTTGGTCTCAGTATAACCTGTAACAACCAACAAAGTGTTACTGGCCCAACTATAATTCAGAGAGTGAGACAACAGGCATGAAAACCCACTCACTCTTGGACCCTGAGGGACTATAGTAAGCAGAGCTATTGTGTAAGTAAACACTAAAACACCGCCAGCTTCCTGCCAATCCTGTAAAACCCAAATCATGATTCAGTCCTGTTACACTTGTAGCCCTTTTGTTTGCATTCCTTGAGAAATTGCAGTGACCAGTTGTTAACCCAGGTCCCAGGAAGAGGCTTTATTTGGACATGAAGGCAAGGAAACAAGGTTTCTTGTCCAGATGGCTTTGGCCCTAGTGTCCCAGGCTGACATCCAGTCATGGTTTGGACTTGGGACATTGCAGGTGCCAAGATTGGTGGGAGAAAGCAGAATAGAGCTCAGCCTGACCACCTAAGGCTAAGTGACCATGCAGCACAAACTACAGCTACAAGAGAAGGTGATGCAGGTTTGCAAATGGTGCTTCCTGTAAATTACCTTAAGCTTGACGTCTTTTGCAAAAAAGGTCAGTGAAGGAGAAAAAGTGCAAATGTTTGAGATTTAAACACGTGGGGTCTAAAGGTTTTGCAGAGCATGTTTTAAAGTAAAAGAACATTTTTTCTATTCACTGCGGTGAAGATAAAAAAATTCATGTGTATGATGTATGCTAGAATAGATTTTATGTGCATGGTCAGGTTAAACTCAGAGAAAACAATGAGACAAAAAATGGTTTCTATTGACTGGTATTTTAACTCCTCCAATCCTCCCAGAATGATTTTCTTCAAGTGAATTCATAAAGTTCCCCTTCATCCCAGGTCTCCAGAAATGCTAGTAATGATGGCAGCCACGTGTGTGAATTCTTCTGCTAAGGGAGTCAGACTTTAACCCTGGTTCTGCTGATAACTGACCAGGGAAAGTAGGTAAAACCGTATATGTACACCAATATTATAATTCTCTCCATACATAAGTGTAATGTGTACTGTTCAAAAGGGCTTTTGACACCTATAATAGGTGATGTGACAGAGTGTGCCCTCAACAAATTCACAAATGGTACCAAACTGGGGAGAGTTGGGTTGCTCTCCTCAGAGGGATCTTGACATGTTGGACAAATAAAGATGACAAGAACATCATGAGTTCACCAAAAGAAACACTAAGACTGGTTGAGTGACTTGGAACATTTGAGATGCCATTTGGAGTGTTGTGTCTGAGTTCTCCAGGACAAGAAAGGCTTCAGCTAAGTGGAGAGAATTCAATGGACATCACATCAATGGGAGGAGGCTGCAGAAAAGACAGAGTTTGTGGCTGTGGGAAAAGTGTTTGTTCAGCCTTCAGAAGAGAAGGCAAAAGGGAGGTGTCATGGCTGTCTTCAATTACACGTAGACATGTAGCTGGGGTTTTCTTGGAGTTGCACAGTGAGACAATGAGGCACAACAGACATGAGTTACAACACAGAGAAATTCCTGTCGGATATTAACAAAATATCACCATGATGGTGGTCAAATATGTTGCTCTGTCTGTGGACACTCTTGTTTTTGGCAATGTTCAGGACTCAACTGGACAGCTCCGCAATCTGATCTATTTAACCTTATTTAGAGAAAGGACCTGGATCAGACATCCTCTGGGTGTGTCTTTCAATCTAAATTTTTTTTTGTGATATACGATTCTGTGATTGTTACACAGCATTACACCGATTAGTTAGAATGGAATTAAGATGGGGAAGTCACTCATGGAACACAAAAATTAAAGACTTGTGGCAAATAACTTAGACTCAATAGAGCTACACTAAGCTCATTTCTATGTATATCAGTTTACAAAAGCAGCCTTTAATAATAATCCTAGTGATAATGTCATTTACACAAGATATAGTGTATGCCTACTCTTGTTTTAATTCTGAGCAAACTCCTGTGATTAGCTAGAAAACTGAAATAATATTTGGTAAAGAGAAGCACAGCTCAGCTTTCTTGGAAGAGTTCACTGATCACTGTAAAACAAGACTTTCTTAATCTTGACTGTCAAAATTTATTTTTCCACAACAATTTGTTTATCATTTCCGCAGGTAAGTATGTGTTTGGTAAACTTCACTTTCAGTGAAATCCATACCACTGTTTGTGATAGCAAATTAAAAAACACTTGCAAGTACATATTCTTTTAGAAAGAACATGCTGTTTGTATTTGCACGCATAGCTTAGCACTACAGGGTTCAGGACATGAGCAGTACCTTTGCTGTGTTCCGAGTGATAACCTGACTAAACAGAGAAAAGAGGAGTGAATGGAAAACTTTATAAAATATCAGCAAGATATATGATTTCTTTTGTCTTCAGCTGATCTGACAACAACCAGTGAGCAATCCTGGATGAGTGAGCTACGTTACTGTAATTTCTATAGGTACTAAAGAGAATGAAAATTATTTATGCAAATCATTTCTATGGTGTTGACTTGTGATCAAGTGTAAATAGTAAAGCTGCTGGGCAAAGGCTTTGACTTTAGATCATATACCTGATTCAGATGATTCCAACCTTTTAAATGGGCTTTTATTCTCATGTATAGATGCTTTCCTGTAAGACTTCTGGCTCTAGTCCAGAAAGAATCAGAAATGAGACACATGAAAGAAAGTAATGTTCTGAACACTCCAAAGTATCAGATGAAGACTAGTTTCAGAGGAGATTAAAGGACAGATGAATTTTTCACATAAGGATGATCAGGACACCAGATGGAGATAGCACTTTTCTTGGGTGAATCTAAAGGAATGTTTCCTAAATGTAGATTGCATATTGAATATAGCACCAAGCCCTGAGTAGGATGTGTAATGTATATGTAAAAGGAATGCAGTATATCTTGGAAATATAAGGCCAAGACACAGTCACTCAATGATTCAATCATGTGCAAAGCCCTAAGTTAAAACCAAACAATTGGGAAGCATTAATATGTCTGGCACAGCAGTTGTTAACATGCAGGTTGAGAGCCAGACTAGGATTTCTTGGTTGCAGACACACAAGTTTTTCCTCTGCTTCTCTATTCTTGCCTTTATTCCAGCTCTTGTCCTGTCATTGCCAAAAGTATTGCCTGTCTGTTCTGCCATCCCTTTTCATAAAACAGCCATGTGAAGGAGGACTCCTGTTTTTCAAGGTTCTTTGCTGATTTTTATGACTTGTCAATTCTGCTTCACGTAGAAAATGTGCATATCCTTGTTAAACACTAGACTTTTTGTGCACTTCTCTTCTACTGTTGTCAGATTCAAATCTTGATGAGTGTTTCAAGACATTTTTATATCTGGCTGGTTTTATTTGCCTATGTGCAAAAAACTCATTGTGGTCCAGCCCAAATTTGAATCTGAAGAAACAATTTAGTCATAGGCAGTCTCCCAGAGCACCTCATGAGACCCCTACTTACATGACAAGAAAATCTGGAAGCTGGAAAAGAGATGATAAAGAGAAGTTTGAAACAGGACATTGAAAACCACTGAGTTGAGAGAAGTTTTATGATTGGAGATTTACTTAGCAATTAAGCTGGCAGAGCAGGGTGAACTTGGAGAAGAAGGGCCCTTGATTTTAAGAAACTCCATACCAGCTCAGATAGTAATTGAAGAGTGAGATGGAGGCAAAGGGTGGATGTAGATGCCCATTTTGCCCCCTCTGTGTGGTGTTTCTCCATGAAAGAATACTTGGTATCTGGTACTCCTCGGAGTTTATGTGTCTGCTCCATATGTCTGCAAATATAAAGCACTGCCTGAGCTTTGAGGCCATGGCATGGATAGGACATAACGATGCCACTTCACTGAGAAGGTGACAATCAAAGATCAGACAAGCAGAGAGGTCCAAGTATCAGGCTGAAGACAGCACATCACCCCGCTTTAGTAAGTCCAATACTCTAAGTGTTCAGCATAGAAAGCCTAGCCTCCATGCCTGAATGGTACTTAGGAATTGAAGCAGGGCAATGTGAGAATGATAAAAAACCCAAAACAGTCTATTAGAGTTGGGTGTATATGGAGTCAAATTTGCACTGTCATATCTCAAAATTGCCAGTGTGATATGATCAGGAGCCACAACAATAGGTAAGTGTACGTGAAAGTGCTGGAGTCCTATCAGTCATGTTTCTAAGGACGTAAAATACCTGCCTGAAAGGCCATCAAATTTTATTTGGAATGAAAGACAGATAAGGGAAGATCCACTTCTGCACTTGTCAGTGCAATGAAGGACACATGGGCACCACACACACAAAGAGAAAGTGGGGAACAAAACACACTAGTGGAAACAGAAGACAAGGTGTCTATAAGGAGGTGATGATAAAGAAGGGGGCATTGTGATGCCCCCTTACCTTCTCAATTACCTGAATTTGTAGGGACACTAAAAAGATACTAAGGAATAGATGGTGAATTTTTCATTTTTCATTTCATAGGAAATTTGTCAATGGGTAAATGTTGACAGCTAAGAGGTAGTATAGATGTAGTGATTGAGGAAACTCAGTGCTTACCCTTCCCAAAAGAAATTAGGGTGGTTGCAAGCAGAGGATGTCAGGACTCTGATGAAGGAAAGGAGGCAAAGAAGAGTGAGAGTTGTGGTTAAGCTCACAGTAGCTGCCTCTGGACAGAAAAAAAGTTCCCCAAAGAGGTGTGATTCAGCTTCTAGGGAAAGTCCTGAGAAAAGACTGTAAATTTTCCTTCAGGCTATAGCTTTGGGTTAGCCAGCTGCTGTGTGATGGCACCTGGTCTGGCCAGGAAACAATGTGCAGCAGTTGGAAATGAGAAGCAATTGTGTGAAAAGGGTGTGTGGTTCTCAATTCAGACAGGGATACCACAGTGCCAGGATGCTCTGAAGATTAAATCATTTCTTTTGCAGCCACCCAAGTGAGACAGAAATAGGGATCTGATCTAACCTTTTCCTCCAGGACACCTGTATGGCAGAATGACCTGAAAAGAGACTTATGCTATGCATTTGGGAATGGACCTGTACACATTCCTAAAGCTGAAATTCTTATTGCCAGGGTATGTGAACCTCTTGGTATGTATCCGGTTAAGGACTTCCCTGCTCTTTTCATAGTGAATAAAGCAAAATGAATTATAAGGATACTAAGAGTTAAATCACATTAAAATCTGAATTCACATGCCTTGCTCAAACTCCTCCTGCAGCTTTAACTTTCATGAGCTAGCTGTCTATCCCATGCCAGTCAGACACTTTCCAGCATGAGTCACTATGGTTTCCAAATTTTTCTTTCCCAAATAAAAATGAAAAATTCCAAATGTCTTACAGTTTTTTTCTATAGAAAAAAGGAACAGACCATCAAGTGCATATAGTCGAAGAATTGTTTTCTAGTTCCTTTTACATCCCTAGTCTAGACAAGAGGTACTATGATGAACCTTGCCTCTGCTGCCAATACCAACAGCACTTAGTGGTCTTGTTACCTCACGCCTGGCCAGTTCCCAAGGACAGTCATAGCTAATGAGTAGCCCTTTCAATGGCCATTCCAGCAATTCACTTGGGCTACCCTTTCAAACAGCATGGAGAATTCTTGAGAGAGAAGGTCTTTTGTACTGGGCAATGTTTCACTTGCTGCGTTTAAATGAGAAAGGCAGTCAGGTTGTAAAGATTTATATAAATGAGAGCATTGTGCACTGGAAAGGAGATTGGTATGTTTGATCTCAGCTGTTATTGATTTACCTTTTCCACATGATAACATTCATTAGGCAGGGTAAGTAAAGGCTGGAGTGTTCCATTTCAATTATCTGTGGTTAAAATACAGACATTACACAGGGTGGAGTGTCAGTCTAGTTTCAGTGGGCTGAAGTGTGAAAACATTTTCCTACCAAGTCATTACATAGGATGACATGACTTTTTTGAATCCTTTCCTGTCACCTCCCCATGCACCCCACCCCTTTTAATGTTTTTATGTCTTTTTCATTGTTTTGAATATTTGTGTTCCTGGTCAAGGGAGCTATTCTGCTGCTTGAATTTTCCTGATAGCTTCACTGCTGCTGTTGCTCTCTTGTCATTTGTGAAACACAACAGTGCTGGTTGAGACACTGCTCTCCCTGCCTGGCACCTGGCTCATACTGGTGTCCCAAAAGGTTCATAGATTTATTCAAGCAACCTTCTGTACCTAGGAAGTTACTCTGCTGTGAGAACAGTTTGGACTAGGGGATCTCCAGGGATGCCTTCCCACCTTAGTCCTCAGACTGCAAAGGAGCCAATCTCCTCTCCTTCCCCACAGTGTAGCTACAGTATATGGCTGTTGCACCATGTTGCTCTAGAGAACTAAGTACTTTCAAAATAGAATTATTTTAAAGGAAAAATAAGAGTAGCAACAAAAACAAAACAAAACAAAACAAAAGATAAAATATAGTATCACCTCAGGAGTAATTTATTTCTCAGTGTTGGCTTCAGAGGAGCCTACAGTGACTTGCTACAGTGACTTTAGGTATGTAAATGGAGATTTCCACAGCTGAGTGAGATTGATACTGCCCCAAATATTTTGATTTTTCAATTGAATAAATGGATGTCTCTCCAAAGATTCCATTCAATAATGTTTTTAAGACATTAAGAAGTTCCAATAACAAAACTCAAGCACCTCACATTAGATGTAACTGTTTAAAACACATTTTCTTTTTTACTTCTGTCTTTTCTAAAATTCCAGAATCCTTAATTTGCTTGCACATACCTGCAGGCGTATTTGTGAAAAGACAACATTAACTTTAGCTTCCTTTATATTAAGACATGTTGAGTGTCCACAGCTCCTGTTAATGTGTGTTGAAGACATGAATAGAACTTCAATAGAACATGGTTTCACCAACTTCAAAAAAGTGTTTGAATACTTGAAAATGTTGACCATTTATGTCCATCATATATCCAAATTACTTCGATATCATGGAGATGACTTCAGCTGTTGACATCAGCTTAAAAACTTGAATAGAAATGCATTTTATTGAACCTGCGGAAAACAAGCTGTGTGTGCGGCATGATGTAGCTGGCCTAAAAACTGGTAAAATAATAGAGGATTGTAAAATGCTGCAAGCAATGACTTATACTTTGACTTGCACTTGGAGCTGCAGGTACTGAAAGCGCAACATTTTCTTGATTATTTTGCCAGACAGAGAAACGAAAAAGCCTATAATAAGGATTTGCAGTAATAAAAACTCCCAATCTCATCTGAATCTACTTCATAAAAAAAAGCCACATGCTTTCCTTGTCTGGAGATGAGGCAGGAGCTCACAGAAATTCCACGCCAGGCTCCTTTTCTTATGCATTTTCTCTGGTAACCTCTTTTCTCCTTGAACTCGTCCCTATGGTAGAGAACTGGTGGCACCAAATTCTTCCTCAGTTGTGCTTCTAATTCATTAGGCAGAGCCATGCAACAACAACCTGTCTATTACAAAAAAAATTAAATGATGTGCACAGGCGTGGAGGGGATATTCCAAATATCTTTCCAGTGAGCAAGCTTACAGCATCCCACATGGTTCAAAAGGCTTTTGGGCATGGAGAGGCACTCTCCAGGTCATATCAGGCAATAGAATCCAGACATTTCTGGGTCAGCTATATGCAGCCACTGTCTAAGCCAGAGGTTTTATTTAATAGACATAAAATGGATGACTGCTGCAACTCCGGGCACATTATGGTTATGTTGACTATTGTGCACCTGATTTCTGGTGAAAAGTTTTTGACTTTTATGAATCTTATTTCTTTATGGCATTTTCTGCTTGATTGAGGTTCTCATGGCCAGAAATGTCTTCGCGGGAGAATACTACAAATGCAAATAGCATAGCCTCTTTAAAGGTCTATGGGGACTGATCTTTGAAAAATATGATGTATTCTGGAAGATATTTTTTATAAAAAGGATAGGAGAAAGGTAATGGTATGATTTTTAATATTTACCATGTAGTGGCAACAATACCATGTTGAAACAATATAATACCATCATGAAAAATGTCCAACTGATGAAGAAAATTAGGTTTTATTGGAAGAAATGGCTAAAGTAAAAGTCATTTAATTGATAAGGACAGACATTTATAGCAGATGGTAAGGGTTTTGCTTGAGGAACCTACACTATTAGGAGAAATAATTAAATATTTAATACTTTTATTGGTGATGCATGGCACATGCATTCTTTGGCACTGTCAGTGAGCAGATTTGAGCAGGGCTGGACATGTACAGGTCTTGAAGTTTTTCCTTAGAAATCTTAGCTCTGTGTTTGTGTCTGAGCTTGGGTGCTACAGCTTTTTGGAGAGAACATTAAGGAGAAAATTTTGCAATCCTGTTGTCAATTAAGATTTTTTTGACCTTGCTACCAAAAAAGCAGGACAAGCCTGGGATGGTGAAGACCTGGAGACATGTCCCTACTCCACCCCAGTGAGGTAAGACAGTTTTCCAATGCCTTGGACTGGCAGATTGGAAAGATGACTTGTGCTTTTGTGTTTTTGTTTTCCAAAAGGGCCAATCCTTTGCCAGCCTTGTCCTTGTCCTTTAGACCTCTGGTGTGTTTAACTCACCTACTGAATTGTTTTCATCTGTGCTGGGCAAGGTTTTTGCCATGTGGCTTGCGAATGACCGTATGGTACCTACAGGTTTGCAGCCAGATGAGTCTCCTGCACTCAGCTGCTCTGTGAGGTGAAACAGCTTTACCGGGCCTGGTGCTTTGTCTGCAGTGTAGGGGGGAGTCAGGGAGCGTTATTTTTTGGCTGGGGAGCTATTTATTTTTGTTGAGCCTCTGTCTCATATGTTTTGCAATTGCCTTGCTGGCCTTTCTCCCCCTTTTCCAGTGTGTACTTCAGTGGAAGTGTTGGCACATCCTGAAAATGTGACGGTGCTTATTACTCATGAACATATTGTCTCACTTTTGATTGAGTGTCAGCACTTCTTTGATCATGTTCTTTCTGCCTGAATTAATTAGGGCAGGAGTGACACACTCCTCCATGGGCCTTGGCTGGCCTTTAGCTCTGTATCTTTGCAAGGAGGTTTATCATGCATTTGAACCCGCATTAAGTCATGAGGAACTGTGAAAATGCAGTGGGAGATGATCAGGATCTTACTGCTCCTGTGAGCAAAGCCGTTCCTATCAGGTCACATCAGGGATGAATTTGTGCCTGGTTTACTTAAAGCATGTCCTAGTTTTGCCCCTTTGGGCCATGCAAAAGGAAAATTTTTCATATTTCTTCTCTGTTCCATGCTGAACTGGCTACTGGTTTTGTTTCTGAGTGTTTTGCTTGCTCTATCCTGATTTTCTCTTGCTCTGTGTTTATTTTTACTGTCCAGCAAAGCCCAAGTTCCAGCAGTTATCCTGATGTGTGGAACAAGATTTCAGGCTTGTGCTATGCCTCATTCCTTCCTTTAACATGGAGTATAAAGTCACAGGGAGAAGCAGAAGAAAAAAGACTGGATGGGACCAGGTCTTTCCCTATCTACAGTCATTTTTATCTGTTCCCATTTCTTTTTCCCTCATCAGGAAAACCTATACTTCCAGTATAGGTTTAAGAACAGCTGTGGTGTATTCTTGAAGACTTTATATTGGATCAGGGAAAATGACCTGTTTTGAAAAGCTGTCAATGTAAATTACTGGTCATTAGCATTGGTGTATGTTGAATTTAGTTCAGACAGTAAACTTGTATATATGTCTAGTATCAATTTATTAAACAGTGGGTTCCTGAACATGGCTTTTTTGGTGGATTTTTTAACATAAGCAACTGGGTTTGAAGTGTTTTCTTTCCCCTGAAATTTCTGCTTTTCTCCTTTTCATGGCTTTTCTGTAATTTTGTGGTTTGAAGAATTTTACAAATCAAATCAAGCCTTTCCTTGTTTCAGATTTGTCTAGTGTGAAGAAAAAACCATGTGTGTATGAATATACTGGTGCACATCTGTCCATAGGCAGGGTTGGTGGGTGAAGCAAGTGTTGTGATCCTTTGGGTCTGTCACTGGTACATAAAAGTAGACAATATCCCTTTGTTTCCAGATTCAGTCAAGCTTGCTTCTTCTCATTGCGTGGTTCTTCTGAATTGGGAAAATCCAGGAAAGGGTTTCACATGTCCTAGTCATCCAATACTTCTAGAAAAATACTTATTTTTGTTTTGGTTTTTTGTTTTTTTGGTTTTTTTTTTTTTTTTTTGGTAGTAATAAAGTCAGGCAGTGGTAAAAAAAAGGCAGTCATATACCTAATTCATGATCAAAAATAATACAAAAAAATATTAGCCAAAGTCAACACCAGAGTAAATCTGGTGAAGAAAACTTTTAATTCTGCTCTGGGTAAAATATTTTGATGAGTCTATTTCTCTAATATTTTCCTTAATTATTTTTTTAAAGATTTTTTAATTTTTTTTTTTCAGCTATAGAAGGTTAGTATCAAATTACTGCAGAATGGAGACATTCCTGACTCCAGACATTCTTTTCTGTCGCTCATCTCTATCATCTCTAACTTCATGTCACAATCACAGAAACATTGCCAGAACCTGACTTCTCTTTCCTCTACATATCTGCAAATACCTGTTCACGCCTTAGTCAGTTTGGATCTCGTCTCTCCAGGTGCTTGCTACTGTGCTCTTCCTAAGTCTCTCTTTCTAATCATCCTCTGCAGTGAAGCAAGTTGGACAATGGGAAGAAAACAAGAAAGAAGAAATAAACTTTAGACTTATGTGTTGTATAAATCAATGAAACTTCTAGTGACCCTGTTGTTGTCACTAGAATGATGTTGATTTTGCACCAGTCTAGAATGTCTGTCCTGGAATAAGCTATAATTCTTCTTTGCTACATGGAAACCTTTCCTATTTGCTATTAGCAAATATTTTTTTAAATTTTTGATCGTATCTATTCAGTGACTGATGACTTTCACTATGTATTCACCTATAAATAGGCATAGTACCATATGGAAAGAAATAATATCTCATGCTTATTATTCCTAAATTGTTTGTTTTCTCCTGCTTGAAGAGTTTTAGTCATGACCCAGAGCTAGCTGACTAATAACTATCATAAATAACTAATAGCTAGTATTCTGTGGGTATGAAAATAGATTTGCATAAATTATGGAACAATTAATGGTAAATTCTCACAATTAAGTAGATGCTTGCCAGTGATTCACTGACAGAAAAAAACAGCTGATGCCTTCAGAAAAAACAATGACTGTTTTTTTCCAGTTCTCTCAGAGAAAGCGTGACTGCTAAAAAAGGGTTTAGCTTTCTTCTAGAACAGCTGCCTGTGCCACTATCCAGCTCTTCTATTTCAAATATCTTTCCTTTTTTGTTTTGTTTTGTTTGGTTTTGTTTTGTTGATCCCTCTATTCAGGCATTCCACTTACATCTATCCTCTCCCCAGCTCCTCTTCCAGTTACTCAGTCTGAGGTTTTTTGAAGCAGTGATGTCTTGGAATTTTAATGAGGAGATGGATAGCATTGACATTTGCCCCATGCCAACTATCAATAGAATACCTGAGGTATGAAGGCACCTCTGGAGATCGTCTAGTCCAAACCATTTGTTCAGAGCAGGGTCAACTGAAATATATATTTGGATGTATTCCCCCTTTCTGGAACTGGAGTGTGTTGTGGTCTTTCTGCACCAGTTTGACTGTAGAAAAACCTTTTAATGGTTAGCAAGTCTGTGTGTTTATGTGCAGCACCACAGGTGGCCATGCAGACATGAGCAGGGACTGAAGGTGTTAGACAGCCACTTGTGTTGCAAGGCCCTGAGTCCCCTCCTGCCTTTCTGAATGCTCTTCCATAATAACCAGTATGTGTCCACTCCACAAAAATATCCTATGCATATTAGGAAATGTTCATTGGCTTCATGCATTTCACCAATACATTTAGGAATGCACACAGTATAGTGATATTCTAGGAGCAGCCTTTTTAAGAGAGTCAACTTCGGCTCTATTTTTGAAACTGCAATTCAATGCAAAGTTAATTGCTGGCCCAGCTGATACCACTTATTTATCTCACTTTCTGAATTAAAGGCACAAACAGGTAATAGGATTCTAAGTGTCATTATTTGCACGTGAGCTTGAATAACGATGCAAAATATAGAAAGTAGAAGAAAACTACTGTGTTTTCCTACATACTGTGTATTGGATAATTTCAGCTGCCTTTGGCTGTGTTACTTCTGGATCCTCTGGAGAGTATGATACCAAGCAAGAACATTAAAAACAAAGCATATGCTAGGAAAAATAAGTAAAACAAAACGAAAACCCCAATTTTTATTTTTAATAAATAAAAATAAAAATGTTATTTTTATTTCATAACACCACTAAAGAGAAAAGAGTACTAAAGCAGAATAATCTGGAAATCTGCCTAGACTGGCAGGTTTAGCAGACAATATATTTCATACTTCATTAATGCTAAATGAACAAATCTCAAATCTTGATAAAAATTATACGTTTTTCTAGGAATTCTCTTAAAAGGCTGGCCTTGAAAGCTGGTGGAATATGGTAACATCACTGGATAGCCTTAATAAGCATAATTTTTTTTTCTTAGATTAAGATGGATGTATGTACAAATTGTATCTAGATTTGAGAGTACAGCCCTTTTCCCATTACTTTTTCATTTAATAGATAGAGAAAGAACATATTGTGCTCTTGCTCCTGGAGGTCATTTCACTGTGTCACTGATATTTAGGATCACTTGCTCAATTTATTTTTAAGAATTATCAATTTTCTTTGTGTTGCATTACTGCACCACTCTGTGTTATCCTGTATTAGGGAAGAAGAGGTGTCCTTTCTGTTCAAATGAGCTTTCTTTATGAGGAATATTATGTACAGAGGTCACTGAACTGGTTGTATCTTTGGCTTGTAAGAAGAGGAAATGACAACGAGAGTCAAGTCTGCTTTCCATTCCCACCATCCTCTTCAGTAGCCATTGGCTGTAAACTGATAAAATAGATTAATTTCCACCTTGGCTGTTACTTTAAGTTTCTTTTCCTGCTTCAAATTAAAGTTGCTCAAAAAGTTATATCAAGGATGTCTTAGTGTCCGCCTAATGAAGATAAAATATTATGCAGCCTTTTCATTAAGTAGGTCTACTGTGATCTAAGTTTGGCCAAATTGTTTTATCTGTGAAGCTTTGAAAGTGTGATTAAAAATGAGTGACTATTGCTATCCTTGAGAAAACCAAAGTTAGAGCCTCTGAGAAACCCCATTTCCATGATCAACACAAACATCTCTGAGGGCTCCATACACATCAATGTGGGCCAGGCTGAAACTGCAGCATCTGTGTGGGGCTGCCCCTGGGACAAATTATTATGTTCTCCAGGGGACAAGAAGGTAAACACAGAACCTGCCCTGTCTTGTCCTCTCAACGCTCTCCTGGCTGTAGCTCCAAAACTTAGAGAGAGCAGCAAATATGGTTGTTTAAGGGACAGCCTTGCTGGAACAGTGACAAGAGGTGAGTTGGGACCAGGGGAAAAGAACTCAAAAGCAGAGAAGATGACATGGGGAACAGGGAAGACTGGGACAGGTTGAGGAGAGGATAAGGGTTGGATCAGGCCGGGAAGATGATGGTATGAGGCACAGGACAAAGAACTTGAAACAAGGAAGGACCGCTCTTTCAAGGTCAGGTGCCTTGAAAATACGTACCATCCTGTTTAAAGGGAAGGCTCAGTGCTCGCGTTCATGCACTTGTCTGGGCCGTAAGCATGATGTTCATGATGCCTCCTCCAGGTTATTGATTAAACAGTACAGATCCTGGGATTGCTCCCTGCATTGCTTCGCTTCTGCTGGTCTCCAAGTTGAATGCAACCCACTAATCACCAGGTGCTGCACCCAATCATTAAACCATGTTTTTTAAAAAAAGTTTTGTCATCCATTATAAGTCTCAGCTGCATTTGAGGTTTAGCTTTCCTGACCCCATCAAGCTCTTTGTTTTCTTGCTGGATTGGAAATATTTTTATGACAGTTATATCTGAATTTTGTACACCTCCTTTAAAGAGTATTGTGCCTCCTATTTAGTCTTTCAGTATCTACAGCAACTGCAGTAGTCATCGTGACAGAAATGTAAAAGAATTAAAAAGCACATGGTAATTGTATATTCTTTAATGTAAATGTAATTTCAAAGAGGAATCACATAGCTCAAAATCAATCTAGGTAACATATACAATCAGTTGATTTCAGGTTTAACAAATACTTTTTTTTTTTTTTTTTTGTTCCAGGAGGAGAAATTGTTTAATTTTAGCTTGAATTTATTATACAGCCTCTTCAAATTTGAAACCAGCAATTTCCTGACCTCTCATCTGCTCTGTCTCTGATCATAGGGCACACACCTGCAGGTCTTCTAGTCACAGTTTCTGTAACATATTTTCTTCTGTTTTTAGTAACACATACACAAAACACAGAACCAAAGATTCCCACTCTTATGCCTGGCAAAAAAGGAAGAAATGCTACATCCGGAATTATGATCAAACTTTTTTTCCACTGGACAGAAAAAGCATTGAAAGAACATCTTGAAGATCTGGAAGATCATAATTTCTATGAGCATTAGAAATGTTACTTCAGCATTCTTATTAAAATAGTCCCTATTTGGGGATTTCTGTCTTCATATCTGACCTCCTCTCAAATCTTCATGTGTTAAATCTCACAGCAGCCCTTTCAAATAATTATGCACTTGCTATCCTCATTTCACAAACAGTGAATTGCAGTTTGAACTGTTTTGAACTACTTAATTTTATCCTGAAGGTGGATTTTGACACCTTGATTGGGAAAAGCTCCCCAGCCTGATTACCTTTGGCAGTGACCCAGTGCCCTCTGTGCCACAAAGCTCCTCCATAGGAACTGTGGGTGCTGTCACTTGCTCTCTTCATTCTCATTTCATTCAGAAAGGAGGGCAGCAGTGTAGCAGGTGGGTGCCTGACCTCAGCTTCAGTCTTTTTTTCTAGCAAACCTCTTCCTTCTGGGCAGTTACCTGTTTAGCAAAGTCAACCCCTTTTGCTGCAATTTGTATTTGTTTGCTCCAAATGAAGTAAAGAGGGCAGAGGTACTTGCTGGAGCACTGGGGCTCCCAAAGTCCCATGTGCATAGCCAGAGTTCTCCTGCTAAGGACACAGCCAAGCTTGGAGGTGCAATGAAAACTGCCCAAGCACTGAGTGCTTGCTGTTTTGAATGCTGCATGTCCAGCAGCTCTGATAATCTTGAACTAACTCCCATCAACCTAAAGGAGATGAGGAGAAAAATTCCTAGAATGGAAATCACAGGGGAAGGACGAGAGATGTTTTGGATGCCCCATCCATGGAAGTGTACAGGGCCAGGCGAGATCGGACTTTGAGCATCTAGTCTAGCAAAAGGTGCCTCAGCCCAAGAAAGGGATGTTGGAGCTAGATGTTCTCCAAGGTTCCTTCCAATCCAAACCATTCTAAGATTCTGTGGCAATACAGGGCATGTGAAATATCCTGGTAAAATCAAAAAACTGATGTATACACAAGTGTGTACATACACCCATGCACATGTAAAAGTTCGTACCTATATCTAGTGATATTATGAATATGTAAATATACCAGTAGCATACCGAAACGTCTGCTAATTTTATTTGATACATCTATATTGATTCCATTTGAATAATTGGACCATTTTTATGATTTTATGTCACAGCAAAAAGGAGTTCAACAGCTGATTTTGTGTTTATTCATAACAGTGTCTAAATACAGATTACTTTTATCTCTTCTTTTTCTGAAAACATGGAGTTAAGCTATTTGAATCCTGGATTTTCAAGCTTAGGAAAGTGACCTTATAATAGTCAAAAACACTTTGTCACATGACTTTATTTGGAACTGTTTCTTTGACTAGAATCGGGGAACATGACAATTAAAATAGCTTATGATGACTAGCTTATTGCTATTTACTTAGTAATCAGATGAATTCTTCAATTTCTGCTTTAAATACCCCTTCTCAAAGAAGAAACTTTGCATCCTTTTTAAAAAAACCAACAACTTTGTATTTGCTCAAAAATCAGTCAGTGAGCTAATATTTTCTAGTGCCAATCCTTTTCTGTATTTTTGCCTAGCTAGCTTCATTTTCACAGCTTTTATGTTCTCTGCTTCTCTTGCCAGACTTTGAGAGTTGTGAGCTGGTTTTTTTTGTTTATTTTGCTTTGATAGCCTTGATGCTCAAATTCAAGATTTCCAGACACTCCTTGCTCACTGCCAAAGGGTTAAAGAAGAGCATTGGCTTGTTTGGTAGGTTTTTCCATGCTTTTATGGCTCTGCAAAAGGCAACATTCAAAGCAGTAAAAACAAAAGGCACTGAAATGCAGATTTACTATGTTTTTTCCACCTTCGTCATTGTATGAGATTTGCCTCTACACCCATTTTACTGTGGGAGTAGCACAATGAATACTGCTCTTTAAAAGGAATCTCTCACTGGCCAATATGATGATGATGATCACGAACATTTAGTGTGATTCTCCCTTCTTGTTAATATGTGGTCTCTTCTTTAAAGAAAGGTACAACTTTTGGGCACCACAAAATTTTGCAATGAACATCAACTGTTCTATTTTTTTCAGAGTTTTTACTTTTTTTTTTTTTTTTTTTTTTTCTCATGATGTTATGATTTATGAATTCTCTTCCTATTAGATAGTATTCATGGGCCGTTTTCATACATGCCTGTCTGATGCCCATTCTATTCTATGGACTTGCTGGCAGCAGGTGCCAAGGGTTATCAGGTGGAGAGGATGAGAGGTGGGAGGATGAAAGAGGATGACGAACTTACAGTGTATTGGCATGTTTATTTACAGTGCCATATTCCATCAAAACTAACATTTATAACTCTGCTCTGTCATAGCATTTGCAAGCATGGTATAAAAGGCCAAGAATAAACGTGTCAGCTTGAGATAGAAGCCCATGGCAGCATCTGAGACAGATTGTCTTCTCATCTTCAGGTTGAAAGTTAAAATTTCCTAGTGTGGTTAAACTTACCTACTGCTGCATTTGCAGATGGGGGAAAAAAACCAGACAAATGAGAATTTACTGGGTATTGGATTTTGAAATGAAACCAAGTACCTTTCCTGTCAGTAGAAAAATAATCCTCAGTTGAAATGATACACCTTTCTCATTGCATTCTCAGTCTGATACAAGATAGCTGCTTCTGAACAGGGATATATACTTTGTAGGCATCAAGGAGAAGGGAGAACATTTTATTGAGTTTTTGAAACTGTCTGACTATTGACGAAGCCAAAACCCATGATCATTTGGTCTCTTTAATTCCCTTTTTCTCTCTGAAAAGGAATGGCCCTTGGTTTTTTTTCTTAATTGTATCTATCTCACTGAAACTCTCACAGTTTCTCCAGTAAAGAAACAAACCTAATGCCAGGAATAATTTTTCAGTGTCTCCAGCAGGTTTGAATGCCATGCTGTCAACATGCCAGAGATCAGGGAAGTGACTGCCTAGTAAGATGAAAAGAAGTAACAGAAGCAGCTGGGCTAGTAATTATCTCTCTAACTAGAGCACACTGCAAACTAAACTAGCTTCTGGTGCAATTAGGTCTCCTCATGCTAAGTATTGCTGAATGGAATTCCTCTGGAATGGCACTTTTTAGGATTACATGCTACTTTAAGACCTTGTCTTTGTGCTTCCCCGCCTGCCTGAGATGGCCACAATGCACTGCCACTCTGGCCCCAGGCAGGCAGGCAGCGCCGAGACATCGTCATCCCTGCACTACAGAACAAGTGTCTGGGCACTACTGAAAATAGTAACGAGCCTACAGCTTTGCTTTTAAGGAGCTGGGTGGGAGCAGTGATACATTAACAGATGTTTCATCCTATTCACATACTTTCCGTATGACAGATCCTCCGACAAGCAGCTGTCGAGTAAGAGAGGGAGAACAATGTTAGCATCTATGCTTTGGATTGGTTTCTTATCTTCTCAGCTCAGGCATACTTGTGTTTCAAACCCCATTAATTCTAAAATTGACTCTCCCACAGCATTTTAAATGAGTACCTATGCAGTTCAAATGTGATTATTATTAAGCTGCAGCAGAATTTATGTTCAGCTTTCAGACATAACCTCCAAAAGAGGTTATGGGCTTTTTCTCTTCTTACTCTCAGTCCCACTGTGGCTTTGCATCTGAGTAAGGGGTGAAGAATTTGGCCTCATCATAATAGTTTATTCAAAATAATGCCTTCCAAAAATACCTATTGCCTACATCATCGCAGTCTCCAGTGGCCATAAATCAATACAGCTTGAAAGCACTGACTTGGACAGAGATACGTTGATTATTATGCCAGTCAAGAAGCTGGTCTACATATATGTAAATCAAAGTCAATGTTGGTTCTCCTAATTATTGACATATTGATGTTCATGGTCTCAATCAGGTAGTTACCTTCCGGGGGTGACAACAAATTATGTCTCTGCTCTCAGAATTCAATTCAAGAAAATAAGATTTTAATCTACATTACTTTGTTCTTTTGTTTGAATCTCAAGATTCACAATTAAACTGATTTAATATTTGTAAAAATTACCCAAGGTAGTAATTTTTCATTCTTATGAGGACCCTCTGATTTGTCAAAATTAATGGCATATGGTAATCCTTTCAATTTTCATCCCTCTTTGGGAAATGACTATTTAATGTCATCTTATTATTGTTCTCTAGTAACTTTTAGTTTAATCAGTGATGGTTACATCTGTTGAGAGAATTCTACTTATGTTCTGCTCACTTCTTACATGGCAAATTTCCCCAGTCTAGTAACTCTGAGCAGGAACTAAATGACACACGTCCCAGCTGCTATGACCTTTTCTGGGCACTTTCATCGTACGTCCTTTTAAAGTACACTTGGCCACATTGTACCTATCTTTCCTTCTTTCTGTACCCTGTTGTATTCTGAATTCTCCCATCAGGAGTGACTGGTGATGCTGTGAGCATCAGTCCTGGAGTAATAGACTACCAGATGTTTGCATAGTAAATTGCCTTATAGTACTAATATTAGAAAAACTGCAGTGTAAAGAGCAGTACAAATATTCCCACTCCAGGCTAACAGGTGCTGCTTAGAAGTTGCTTATTTGATCTCAGATCCAGCTGAGCTGTTGGTACAGTAGGGATGACGTGTTTAATGCAGAGGGTGCTTAGAAGCACACTTGGAACACTGAAGTCTCAAAGCTGACATCTTTCAAGTATGTTTTAGTGTGATGACTATAAGAAGTAGAGTGTGACAAGGAAGTGATGAGAACTTAAGAGTATTTAGTGCTATTTTGATTTTAAAAAATAATTGTTTTATTTTTTTATACTTAATATTTATGGAGGCATTAAATAACCACCAGTTATTAGGAGGCTTCACAGATAGGAGAATGGACCTAACCTGAAAGAGAGAATCAGTATGATAACGAAATTTTTTTCATAGTATGATAGAACAAGATGAGCTGGAAGGAGTTCACCAGGATTGCCAAGTCCAGCTCCTGGCTCTACACAGGACAATCACAAGAGTCACACCGAGTGCCTGAGAGCACTGTCCAAATGCTTTTTGAACTCTGTCAGGCTTGGTGCTCTGACCACCTCCATCAGGACCCTGCTCCAGTGCCCAACCACCCCTTTTCCTAATATCCAACCTAAACTACCCGACTCAGCTTCGGGCCATTTCCTCAGGTCCTGTCACGAGTCATCAGAGTGAGGAGTTCATTGTCTGCCCCTCCACTTGCCCTTGTAAGAATGTTGTAACTGCAATGAGGTCCCCCCTCAGTTTCATCTTCTCCAGACTGAATACACCAAGTGACCTCAGCCACTCCTCATACAGCTTCCCCTCCAGACCCTTCACCTCCTTGGGACACTCTCCAATAGTTTATTGTCTTTCTTAAACTGTCGCACTGCCCCCAGCCCTGGAGGTGAGGCTGCCCCAGAGCAGAGCAGAGCAGGACAATCCCCTCCCTTGCCCAGCTGGCCGTGCTGTGCCTGATGCCCCCAGGACAGGGCTGGCCCTCCTGGCTGCCAGGGCACTGCTGGCTCATACTCAGCATTAGTTTGGAACTAACATTTGTACAAGGTATTTGGCTTTCTTGGATCAGTACTGTGTTATCAAAAAGGAATTAAAATTTAGGTAGAGGGAACATGGCAAGATTTAAGGAGGTAAAATGCCTACCAGTGATTTCCTCCTGCATGTTGTGATGCTGGTGCTGTGAAATGGCTCTTGATCCTTTACTGGGAAGCTAATAATTTGAAGATCATAACAAATATCAAATGATACTATTGGGAACAAATAAAAAGAAGAAATTAAATTCATGTGTTTCAGTGGTTTTCCTTCACGGCATTCCTTGGAGGAGGCACTTTGGAGAACATGAGGGTTTCAACTCTTTCTGCAATCTTTTAATGAATAAGAAAACAGAAAAAGATTGAGTGTATTTCCAGCTTTTGTAGTTTTCTAAACTATGTGACACTTGCATTAAAGAAGACATATAAAAGACTGGGAGCTTTTTAGTTTTGTTGCTAACTTAACCTGAGGGTGATGCCAGAAGACCAGCATGTTTTAACCCCTTAGCCATTTTAATACAGGAATCTATCATTTCTGCATTAGGAAAGACTTGTGTTTTCATCATTAGAGCTATGCTGCAAATGAACTAAGTATGCAATTGCTAAGAAATAGTCAAATCTTTGAAAAACAGACCACTTCAGCATGTTGTTTTGCTCTAATTCACTGTAAGAACACCTAGAGGAACAAGAAAGCTAATTTGACAATGCCAAAAGGACCCATCAAACAATAATCATGTGCTTTCAGAAGAAAAAGATTAAAATTAGAGAACTATTGCTAGTTTTAGCTTGAGGTAGCTTGATTTTACAGTACTTAACTTTTATTTCTTTAAAGACTGGCAGAAGGTCAATCCTTGCATATGAATGGTTTTCATGATGGAGATTAAACTCTGTAAAAAGATTTATTATGTAGGATTATAAGATCCCCTTCATGATGGGGAATTTACTGCCAGTGCAGCTGATAGAAACTCTAAGTGGAAAAAGCTTTTCTTTTCCTCTGTAGATTCTGACCAAGGTGTTAGGCTCAATGCTGCTGTCTTTGCTAAAGTAAAACTCCTCTGGAGGAGCACATATTGAGTCTAAGAGGTTTTACATGTGTGAAGACTTAGCAGTTTTCTGGTTTATCTTATCATGTAAGACCACTTTTCATTAACTGGGAACAGAAAGTGACCTTAGGTAAGATTTTAGTGTCAAACATTCCGCTTGGTGCACTTTATTTAGTGTGTGTGAGTTTTAAAGTGTTCTGATCACTGCTTTGAAGCTCCTTTGTCACTGTCGTTATAACAGAAAATGTTGTAATGAGTTTATACAAAAAAGTACAAATACAAAGCACAAAACTTTACTGAGTATTCCTGTCTTAGTTTGGGATGGTACTTCATCATGAGCTTAACTAGGATCACAGATACACATACTTTATTGAGTAGGACCAAGTAAAAAGCAATTCACTGCCATCAAGTTTTACCTGCATGAAGGACTCTCTATTGGTGGTGGGTCATAAACTCTGCTTCATGGACAATAGAAGGCTGAGTGCTGCTTGCTTAATGTAATCAATCTGCATAAACACATCAACTTAAACTGATTATTGGCATGAAAAGAACAGAAGGTTCAAGGAAATTGTTTTTACTCCTATTCCTTTATCCTTATATTTCTTCTGATGAGCATCTCAGCTGAAACCCCAAACATTGTTGCCATCCAGTCCTTGAATTTCCCTGCAAGATAGAAATCTCTCTGTGGGAACATCTGTGGTCAAAACCTACTTCATCTCCACTCCAAGAGATTATTTCTCCTTCTTCAAAGCCACATTTTTCTCCCCAGTCTCTTCCTCAGCAATGAAAGCAGATATTTCAGCATTTGGCACAGTTGAGGGGCAGAGGAGGGTGGAAATTCCACATGTTAAGGAAAAGGGTGGGAACAGTCATAATTTCCTTTTGGGGTATTTTTTTTTCTTGTTATGTTTATGAAATCAAGAAACTATAATCTTATTAAATAACAGTAGAAATTTTCAAAGCAGCAGCACTACCTAAACATGCAATTGTTAGCATACTGACATAAAAATAAATAAAATAAGAGTTTAGAACAAGTCTGGTAAGTTAAAGAGCTCATTATGCTTGGTCAGTGCATATTTTACATTAAAACCATATTTTTGAATGAATGATGTTATTTGCACTAGATTCTGAAATGCTTAAGAATGCCTGTGGCATAGTTTTAGATAACCAGGCCAACTGAATACCTTGGATTTCTTCATTCCTTACCACCCATTCTGGAGCTTCAAGCTGGCTGAGTTTGTACTGATCACTACATCCCTGAAAGACATCTGGCGTCGATTGCCTTGCACTCATCATGGCAACTTCTGACACTCTGTACAGTACTGTTAAACAGAATTATTAAACCCCTGATTTTTAAAATTTCTGAATCTGCACTTTCCCACAATTATCTCTGTGAAGCATTTCAGATCATATTGGTAAAAGAGATTTAAATTTGCACTTATGGTATTTGCAGACTTACTTTGCCACATGAATATAGTATGGCTGGTTGAACATGTTGTTAAATGAATGAATGTTCCACCAATAAACACCTTTGTTCAGCCACCACCTCTTCAAGCAGAAAGAGAGGCTATAGTTTTGCCTTTCAGGACAGAGACAAGCACCTTTAAAGCAGAACAAATGTAAAGCCACGTTTTAAGCTAACTATGGTGTTGACTGAGGAGCTTCCTCTTCAATGGATGCAAATCACATTCACAGATTAAAGTAATTTTCTGTGGCCTAAAGGGAACTTTCTGGATCCAGTCATTAAATTTTGTTTAAGCATTTCTGCATGTGGAAGAGACCTTTTTTGCTCAAAAATTGTAAATTTTTAACACAGTCCTTAAGAAACCCATCTCATTATGTCTGGGCTTTATATTTTGGCTGCAGACAAGCAATGTGATGATATGAACTTTAAAAATGCAGAGATCAGCATAAATTATTTCACTGTATAACACCTAGAAAAATTCTCAGAGTAAGCATTTGGAAGCCTCAGATCAACAACATTTTTATTTGCATCCTAGCCCTGCCATTTGAAGTGTAGAGGGAAACAATTTCGACTCTGTCAGTGATGAACCAAGCAATCCACCTTCCAACATGCAAAGTGTTATAGTTTATGAAACCTTGTCAGATGTTGCCTACATTTCAGCACTTTACAAGCTACCACCTCAACCTGGAATAAATTAGCAGGAAATTGCTGTTTACCAGGTGTTAAAAATGTTTCAGTTAATAGCTGTGTTAATACACAGTGGTTGTGACAGAAGAAATTAGGTTATCTTTTGTCTATCATTTTCTACGCTGCCTTCAGCAGAAATAACTTAGAAATATCTACAAACTAAACACATCACCTTATAAATACTATTTTAAAACATTAACTTGTTTAAAAAATATGAGTGCTTACTTATCTGTTAGAAGGGAAAAAAAACCCCTCTTGAATTCTATTTGATTTAGGGAAAAAAATGGAACAGATTTATTTAACTAAATGCTAATTACTAGCATTAGTTAAAAATGTATTATTTCCTTAGGATATCCCATTCACCTAATTTTGAGAACTAATTAAACATTTTGCAGATACATACCCAGCCTGTTTGTTTTTTTCTATCATATTGACAAGAAGTTCATCAACAGGAAACCTACCTTGTAGATAGATGATGCATCCTTGCAGTTGAATACCCTTTAATGTGCTTTTATTCTTCTGAGAACATTTTTCTGGGACTTTGGAGTATGTAAAAATAGTACTGTTTTAGAAACATCACATAGGAGAAAAAGCAGTGCCCCAGATAGACACTCTTCCATGCACAGACACTGCTGCATGAAGTCCTATTGATCCAATAAAACACATTTTCTCCTTAATTTCTCTCCAGCTACTTTGCACATTTGTCACAGGCCAGTGAAAGCACCTGGTCAACTGAATTTTGCCCTTTTGCTACATTCTTTGTGCCCTTGTGAACTTGTCCATATTTCTCATTGGTGACTGACATTGTCTTTCTTGCATGTGTTTTCTCTTTCCCGTTGACCATGGACTTTGGCATTAGCAAAGGAGTAGAGTGTTTTTCCTTGTTTTCTTGGAAATTGCTGATGGGGGAATATCAAATGCTCTGCTATCAAATGCTCTCATCCAGTTTTGATGCTGGATTGCATGTGAAATAACTCCAGAAGTCAGAGAGACACAGAATGGGTAAGAGCTGAATCAACCCCAAATGTCTACAGCAGTCATACAGCTTATATAGTGCACATATAAAAAATGTCTGTGCTTCAAGAGAAATTAGGAAATTTTTGTACTTGAAAGGCCTATAAACTATAATCATTTCTTTACCATATCAGAATCTTTCTGCCTAATTGGATTAGGATCAACTTAAATGATGCCTGAATCATTTAAGTTTTCTGTGATACAAAGTGAGCTAAAACAAAAACACCAAAGATAATATTCATGGTTTGTATTAAGAGTTCACATCTGCAGTTAAATTGAAACAGATGCTTTTCAATACAAGCCATTGTTTTTTACTTGAATGTGACAATATGTTTTGATGTTTTCTCCTTAATTATAAAATCATGTAATGAAGTCCCTTTAGAATGTGTGTGGCAAATTGCCAAAGCCTCTGTTTTTCTAAAAGTTTCTGGTAAAATTTCTCCTGATACCTTAGTTAAGACTGTTCATCACAATCAGATGATTACCCTTTTGGATTACCGAAGGTCCATTTGGGTATTCTGGAGAGCTCTCAGCAGGACTGGAAACGTGACAATGCATCTCTTAGGTATCCCTAAGGCTGGGCAGGACCAGGCTTTCCTGAACATAAAGGCTCATGGTGGAACATCAAAAAAATCTCCTGTTAAGTATGTCTTCATTATTTCCAGTGATCAGTATGAAAGTATTTGGTGTTGTGCTAGATCAATTGAAATCAAGTAATAAGGAGAACATTTCATGAACCTTCTGAACCTGGTGACTGGGCAGGTGTCTGAAATCACAAAAGATTTCATCACCCAACAGAAAGTGTGAGTGACTAGGAAAAATAGCCATGTCTGCTTAATTATTATAAGTCAGTTTGTGGTGTTTGGTAGCAGTGATGAAGATATGAAAACTAGAAATGGAAAACTGCAAGAAACTTGAAGTTCCCTGACAATAGATATAACAATAACAACTGTAAAAAACTGTTGCTAAAAGTGATATTTCATTCCTTCAGTATAAATGTGAAGTACATGTTACTATGATGGGTAGAGTGAAGAAATAAATAGATCTGAAATCCTGTCCAAAGATCTAAATCCTTATCAGCTTTCAGAGATTTGTCTTTGAAATAGAAAACAAACATTTGTTGAAGAAGCGTGGGTTAATTAAACTTTGAGGAAACCGGATGCAATTTTCATAATTCTGGAGCTCAGCTAGGAGCTTCAGATAGCACATGAGAGAGAAGCCCTCTGAATTACACAGGATTGTACTCTGAGGCTGTGTTGATTAACAGGAAATCAGCTACAAAGCCAAGGATACAGACAGGTCATACAGTATTCCTGGCTTTGGGCAGACAAAGAACTTCTACAGCAGCATAATGATGTTATCCATTTTGGTTTTTCTCTTCTAAAACTCTGAGGGCTTTTGACTGCTGATGAGAAGTGATCTGATGTTTTCATGAGCCACCTATGATGACCTCAATACCCTTCTTTTTCATTGTAATAGTTATTACTTTTTAGATATGCCTCACTTTATATTTTCTAGACTAAATTTCACCTACTATTTGTTGCTTGCTGAGTCAGATATTTTCCCCAATTATCCACAGCCTTTGTTCTTAATTATCCTGGATAATTTAGAAAACTCAATGAACTTTTCTCTTATAAAGTGACTGCTTACCTACTTCTGGATCACCTTAAATCTAGGGCTTTTCTTTCCCATGCTTTTTGCAACCCACTTTCTCTGAATCCTGCATGAAAGAGTTAGGCATGAGATGATCAAGCAGCTGCAAAAAGGTTAATAATCTGAATGAACTCTTGAGTGTTGGGAGAATATCATCTGTGGTGAATATTTAAAATTCTTCACTCTTATTTCCTTCAGTTAATCTTTTACTACATCTACTATGTGTTAGTATTATAGATCCTTATGAAAGTTTGCTGGGAAAAACTCTTTTGTTGTATTTGGAATGGCTACTTTTTCTGTTTTCAGTATTGTCATTCAGACTTGAATGCATATTTTTATAAAGGTCTCTATTATTCTGCTCCCAGAGAGATGGCTTTTAAAAAATTCACCTGATTTTTATTCACAGACATGCTAATGACATCTCAGCATCAAATTTGTCAAAGAACCACATGAAAAATCCTAGATTACTGCCGCACAAGATATTGCTCAAGTGGTTCTTACACCAAATTAATGCTGAGTTTCTGCATGGGTGAGAATTAAAAACAGCTGAAAGTGGCCCCATAGTATTTTTTTTCCAGGGCAGTGATCCCATTGGAGATGAGAATGAGGACTGAAAAGGCAGGGTGGCTCCCTGCCAGTGGCTGAGCAGGAGGTATGCAATAGGAGCTTGGACCTATTGTCAGAGCTGTTGAACAGGTGAGAGAAGCTTGGAGCAGGTGGATGGGAGAGAGGGACAAGGTGCCAATGTCAGTCCTGGGAGCAAACTGAGCTGGAAGCCTTTGAAAGTGTTCTTGTCATGAAGTGGGAGCAGCATGGGTCCTTCTTACTCTTATTTAAAATGAAATTGTTTGCCCAGACCAAAAACCAGCCTGATCACAGCAATCTTTACCACTTTGCAGTGCCTTGTACATCATACACAGCCATTTCACAAGCGAACAGACTTCTCCTGACTGGCACTCATGCAAACCCACCACATCCTGGAGGTCAAATGGGGCCCTTCCTTCCTCAAGCACCATCACCACTGGTGAGCTTGAGGTTTGGTAAAGCGTCAGAGTTAACCCCTGTGCTCCCTGCACACTTGCATTGAGAGCCCCAGTGCCTGCTTGGCCTAGGAGTAAAAGCAGCAGACATCACTGCTGTGACTCAGAGTTGTGTTGCCTGCGGACTAACCAGGCAAATGCTTTCCAGGGAATGATTTTGAATTCACTTCCAGACTGGTGTCAGGCTATGGGGCCCATCCCTTTGATCTCTCCCATATCCTCAGAGCCCAGAGTGAATCAGGACCTGACATGGACCTCTATGTTGGTGGCAGTGGGGGGACAAGGCTTCACAGTCCCAGAGGGCCTTTCTGTCCCCACAGCAAGCAGAATTATCTCATCTGCTGCAATATGTCCCTGGGATGCAGTAAAGCTTAGTTCTAACTTCATCTGCTGATGATTTTACTGGCCCACCCAGAGCAGATACTCCATCCCAACTGTTTTCCCATTTAGCACAAACCTGCACTAGGCCTTCTTTTCAAGATTGTTCAGCAAATAGACAAATCAATATTTGTAAGCCATTCTGAAGATGGGAAATGGACCTTCCACCTGACAAGTTTCTGCTTTTCCTGACTTGTTTCTGTACCACATGCTTTTCACTACTCTGATATTCCTCTGCAATGCCACATTTTCCCCTGTATAACAGTGGTAGACTTTTGGGTTTCTGTTCTTGAATTTGCCATTGATGTCTTGTGATCTTGGATGTAACTGTTCTGCACTTTGTCAGTGTGTATAGTGGTTATAAAAAGCATCTAGCCAGCTAACAGGAATTGTGAAATGGAGGGACCTGGTGAAAACCTCAGCTTGTTTTTATGGGCTCATGTGAAAGGCAGATAAAAACATGCCAAGTAAACAAAGTTTTACTGCTGTTATTGTTTAGTTTGATATTTACTGTTTAACATTATGAAAAAATATTGTGATATGACAGAGGACAGCTCTAGCAAAGGAAAACCTCCCTTGGTCCTTTAGGTCTCACATACCAGATAATTAGCATACAGAACACTTGATGTGTCTGGCAGAAGAAAAAAGAGAAAGAGAGGGAAAACGTGCATTCTGCAACTCTGTTTTCACCAGGCACTGGCCAATAAATTATGTCTAGACTTTGTCCCTCAACCACTATGCAGAAGGTCTGGACTGAACCACCTATAATAAATTAATTGTGGTGAGAAAAAAAATCACAGTGGGAAAAGAAGCAGGGTCTTCATTTCAGCTTCCCATATAACTCCTCTGCCAATAAACAGCTTTACTATGATAGCTCAGCCAACAGGCACTCTTTTGAGAACTTGTACTGAAGCCCAGACTTTCTTACAATATCACAGTTCACTGACTTGCCAAATAGTTTCTGGGTAGATAGCACATCTGTATCTGGATCCATCCCAGTATTTTCTTATACAGCTAGACTCCATCTGAAGTATTTTACATAAAACCCTCTGTAACCTCTTCTTGTTTTGAGCTTTGAAATCAGAAGAATGATGAAATATTTAATTATCTGTGTGTCCTGCCAAGGCTCTTTCATTACTTACCTATAGCTGTCTGTGTGCAAGAGGAGGAAAAAAAAGACATTTTCTGAAAACAGGACTGTGTCTGGGAGGTCTGTTTCTGGAAAAACGGTCAGCTCCAGCTCTCCGTTGAGGTGTTGCAATCTTGTGCCTTCTGCACAGGAGGGGAGACAAAAGATGTGGCACACCTAAGCTGAGCTGCAAGTGGGCTGGGCAGGAGGCAGCTCCCAAGCAGCCCATGCATGGCATAGAAACTGATAAATAAAGGGCCCACAATTTTTAGAGCCTGTCAATTTGCACCTGCCAAATATATGCCCACATACTTGTGGCCACGAAATGAGTTATATGTGTGAACCTCAATATATGCCACTTCTGTTCTGCGATTTATATTCCCAGCAAGGTAGTCAATGAGGCGAACATGCTCAGGTTTCAGCAGTGAAGTGCAGACGCAGATTTTCTGACTAAAACTTGCTCTTTTACAAATGCATCCCATTGCACAGCTTTATTTCAGTAAGATGAGAGAGTCTGGGTTAGAAGCAGGAGAAAATAAAATATACAGCAGCTACTTTATAACCCACTCAGGGTTTATGTGACTCTTTGCTTTTACAATGTTATTGCATTCACTCTTATCTTAAAACATCATTCTTGTTCTGTGAGTCCAACCTGCTGCTGTGGCATGTGGGATGGTGGACCAGGTTGCCATTCTGCAACAAGACTTTGTGACACAGAGCCTGTTTAAGGGAAGTTTCACTATTAGCTCTTTAGTAGTAGACACAAAGGTGGTAGCTGAAGGAAATTAAAATAAAACAGTGGATTTTCCACCTGTCTGACTTACCTAGAGCCCTTCAGTCACACCAAGCTTGTTAGGCTAGCAGGCTGACACTGAGATGTGCCAAAGATTTTCTGCTGCTCCGTTGTTTCTCCCAAGCAATAGCTCACTCTCTCTGGAAGAACTCTTATGAAATGTTGCTAGCATCCTTTGTTCTTCTGTCCTTGGATGGCTGCAGGTCCTTGATTGCTCTCAGACTGAGCCAGAGATGGAACAATCATCAAAGCTATCAGTTCTGGCTAAACCTCCTAAAGATTTGTAAGTATTAGGGTTTTATCCAGGCTGATGCTTGGTGAGTTAGGCCAGTGTAGTCATACAAAAAACATCTCTGTAAACAGGCTAGCACACAACATTAGTAGATTGTTGCATGACAGTGCCAAGTCTATTATAAATAGCCTTTCAAAATAGCATTAGAGTCTATAAGATGTTAAGGTTGCCTATTTAGTCTTTCACAAGCCAGCGAATAACAAAGTTGAGTCATGGTGATCGAACATAAAACCTTTAGTATGCTATTTGATGCATCATGTCTTCAATGGGACTTAAACTACCATTAGCATATTATTTCTCAAATAATACCCTCCTACTTCCCCTGTCACCATGATTATTCCCATGTGCAGAATTTTGTAGGGCTTTTCATCATTACATGTTAATTTTTTCCTCTGAATTTAATTTTTTCTAATTTAGATTTTTTTCTTTATGAGCATTCACACACCCCCAGAATTTTTATAATGGTACCTTAAAGCTCTTTCTCAGACTAAATTATATACATCTCTCTATAAGCAATATGTGAAATAGGTTTTTTGATTTTTATTTAAGAGTTAATCCTGTTGAAGTTCATAGCACTTATGAAGTTGAGGTTAATGATTTGGAATTATGTTCTCAGGAACCAAACTGTCTCAGAAAGTCAAGGGGATTGCACTGCTGATTTCCCAGATCCATTGAAAATTCATGCATATACATTACATATTTTTAAATAGTGATTTTGGGTTTATGATATGAGTTATCATTACTTTAATATTTTATCATAAGTGGAAATGAAAGTGACTTAAACGCCTTTGGGAATAAAAACCATGGATGGGACAGGCTCCTGTACTATAGAAAGGTATAGTTCAGCAGCAGCCAGGCTGATGCTGCAGTATGTGAATATACTACAGAGAGATCACAGAGTTCATCTCAGTAGAGCTTCTCATGAGCAATTCTCTCACCAGGGGATTTGAGGGTGACAGTGTTTGGTGGACCACGGGTGAATTGAAGGCCTAAGAGAAAACCTTTAAGCTGCCAGTCTCTGCATAGGATGGCTGGAACACAAATGGCCCTGGGAACTGATGTGATCAGAGCTGCGTTGAGCAACTCTACAAGTGTACAGTAAGGAAAGACTTGGTGGGAGTCTCCATAATGTCCTGTAGACCCAGGTCATTCCATCGTTGCCATTTATTTTGTCCTTTCAATCATACAGTGCATGGGGTGGCTATAGGCTCACCTCTTCAGATAAACAGGATACTTTGGGAGGAATAATAATGGGAAAGACAGGGAAAATTGATCAGGAAACAACAGGAGAAAAAAAAAACTCCTAGGAGAAGAAAACCTGAAAGAAAACACGTGGACACTGCCAGGTACTGAGTAAAATGTTAGGTGATCAGAGGAGTACTTTTCAGATGTCTAGCAAAGGCTTGGACAAACGTACACCTGGCTTCTGTGGTACTTTGAATGTATTGTAACCTTCTGTGTATAAACATATGAAGAACAGGATGATGTGGGATCTGAGAAGCCCTGGGAAATTCCTGAATTATTCTCACATTTAATGTGTCTCAGAAATGAGGAAGAGTCAATTTACGTTGAAAGGTTGGAATAGAATATTCCAACATTTTCATGTCTACTTTAAGTGTTTATTTTCATTCCCCTTCCTACTTCCCCAAAGCTTTTTTATTTCATTTTTTCATCCAAATCTGCGACACAAGTGTGTGTGAATACTGGCATGTTCTTTTGAACTTCCTGGGTTTGTTTTTTTATCAGAACCTCTTGAAGAGGAGAATAAAGAAATAATTTGGGATTCTCTGTGTACCAGTGTGTCAGCAGGTACAATGAGAAACCCGAATGGAGCTGTGGACATAGAAAAACATATGAAATAAATCAGTGCAAGTCAAGAGGATTCACCCACCCATCTTTTCTTTGCTGGAATGAATCGTGTCTAAGTTTCCACTAGATCATCCTTTGATTGTCAGGATTGATTAAATATTTTCTGCTTTCAACTCTGAGGAGATGCTTTTAATAAATTTTTAATATTTTATCAGAGAACTATGTATGCTGGCCCCTATTAGCAATGAAATTTGTCCAGTGAGATTTGGATTTGACTGAAAGCATAGACTTTGTCTTTCTTAAGTTACTCTTTTCTTGAGTACCAAATAGATGAGTGATTAGTGGCAGAAGGACCCCAGAAACAAAACAATCCCCCAAATGATACCTCCAGCGAGGTCACCAAATTTGAACAGATGTAATACTGTATGTTTAAGTCCCATGTGAATTCTTTGACTGTTATTACCCATTTAATTGCATCTGAGTTAGGATTTTAAACAACTTTTCATAAACTAGTCAATGGGTTTTTCAAATGCCCATTTTTAAAAAGCTGTTCAGTTTATGCAAAAGCCTGTGGGTGACTGGATGCAGTATTTGCATTGCACACACAAATAAACTTATCCCTTCTTGGGTGTCTTCAGGTACCTGAAAATGAAGAGGGTACTTGAGGACAGAGATACTTCCTGTTTTGGCCTTCCAAAAGCCATAGCTGCCCCACTCCTGCCACGTTTTTCCTGTCTTGCCTGTGCATTCTCAGGATCTCCCTTTGGCCCAGTAGTTCATTATTCCTTAAAGGCCACATCCAAGCTTTTTGGCAAATGCCATTCACTCACAGCTATCTAGTACAAATTTCTTAGACTGACTTATTTTAAAGCCTCCCACTAACATCACCTGTTTGTGAAGGACAGAAATTTTCTACCAGCAGCAATTTTTCATATGTTAATTTTGGGAGCTGCTGTTTTAGTGGGAAAATCTTTGCTTTACTATCACATGGCCACTCTACAACCTCAAGCTAGTTGGCATACTAGCTACTCACTATGGAGACAACTACTTAATTTCTGGATGGCCATCATCCCCAGTCAGTTCAGATTTTAAGGAACTAGTCAGTTTAAAGCAGGGAATTGTTATCCTTGAATGACCCATGAGTGGCTGAATTATCTCAGTAGGGAGAAAAGAAACAGCAAAAATAAGAGACATAACAGATATGTTGCTGATCCAGGTACTATACTCAACTTTGAAATGGAAATGAAGACGAGTTGAGAAAAGAAAAAATTGTGTTTTATTTAGATAACATGTTAAAAAGGGCTGAGGAATCTGAGAGCATTTGGAAAGGAATGAAAGGACTTTTTAGCAGAGCTAGAACAGCTCATTTTAATGAATTAAAGATTTGGGTTAAATTGTAACAGACATAACAAATAGTTAGGGCATTAAATAATCATCACCTGGCCTGTTAACAGATTTAGAACCTTCTGACCTTGGAGAAGTCAAGTTAATCTAATTTGTTGTAGTTTGTTTTTCTTTTAAATCAATAATCAACTTTTCCTCTTTTGAAATTACACATTTAAATAAAGTACTGAAAACTATTAATTACTCTTTGAAGAGACGGATGGATAAAATCCCCTTTTTACAGTTCAAATCTGCAATCATTTTCTTTCATGATTCCTTCAACATGTCTCAGTGCTTGCTGGAACTCTGAACAATTTGGAAGACTCTTTGTGTACCAGAAAGGTGGTGTTTTCTTGGATTTATGTAATCACAGGTTTTCAACTGCTTTAATGCCATTAACTAACATTTCCAAGTGTTTGGTGTGTGGAAAGATCAATGGCTTTATTAATCTAAACTTATTACTCCCCTCACCCTTCCCTAGTTCAAATCTGGTTTCTGTTTAAAGCTCTCCATAACCTCAGCCTTATTCTAGGTTAAATGTTATATTAATCAAGCTGTGGATAAAGGCCACATATATGACTGAAGCTGTGTTTATTAGCTTTAGTGAAGCCTTTGATTTGGTCACACATTCTTTGCTCTTAACAAAGCCTCAGAATAATACAATATGGGATTTATGTCAATCCCTAAATTGGTTATCATCATATTTAAGAAATAATAGAAAACAAACTATGTTCACTGTAGTGGCATATGAGCTGATTTTAAACTCTCTGGTGCAGGTGTTATCTATGGTATTCTTCTTCTAGTGCTCTGATTGTTTTCTTTGGAAATGTCGTATTTAATACGTGTGGATAAATAGAATATCTGCTTTTGCAAAGAACTTTTTTTTAAAATCCTCCCTTTAATCATAAAGTAGACTGTATTTGTACGTTCCAGCTTATGCAAGATGTATTCTGAGGAGAGGAAAATGGGAGAGGTTCAAGTAGTTAATTGCTTCATGGTGTTATGAAAAGCTGTTTTGAGGTTGTGTGCACCTCCAGCCCTCCTGTGGCTAGCAGGATTTCCAACTGCAGGGCTGTCCTGTGGCAGACATTACTGGCTTGATTCTGCCCTTTGATGTGCTGGGTACAATCCCCACCCAGGATTAAGCAGAGGGTGTAAATTCAGTCTGGGCCTCTAAAGGAGAAGGCCACCCTTCCAGGTACCAGTCAGAACAGAGGGCATAAGTGACACCAACATGCAGAAAGTGAGAATACTTGTATCCTAAGAGCATTCTGACTGTCCATACCTGCTCTTGGGCTTGTAGAGTAGGGAGCAGAGGAAACAAATATTTTACCCTCTTTTAGTGCATCAGCATGACTGACTATTGTGCACATTTATATACCAACAGTATAACAGCTGTGTTAAAAACCATTTTTATATCTGTAAAGAATGTGGTCACCAGAGCTCAGAGCAGGGCTGTGCCCCCCACAGAGACAGTGGGTAAAAAGGTTAGCCTTCATCCCCATCATGGACAAATTAATATTGTGCCTGGAGGGCAAGTTTCAGGACTTTGTTGTGACTTGATCTCCATGTCCATTTTCTACTTACATGGACAATAATTTCTCAAAATGCAGGGAGACCGAAAGGTTAACATAATTCTCCCTTTGAACAGTCAGTTCTTGCAATGTACATCCACTTATGTGGTCTCTGAGGCAGTGACTTGGTCCATGATAACAAGCACACCTGATTTAGAATATAGTATTCTAAATTACTGAAGCCTTTTTTAAAATTTTTCCTTCTCCTGCCAAGACTCATTGGCTGGGTGATAAAGGTGGAAAAAAAATACAGTTGTAAACAGAGTGCAGTTTTTAACAGAAGGAGATTTAACATCTGAAACTGGTGCTGAGAGATGTGATGCAGTCATTGGCACAGGGACACTTCATGCCTCAGCACCAGTTGGCACACGGAATGATTCTGTGATAAAAGTAAAAATGCTTTCTTCAACCTCTGGTAGAATTCCTTCATTATGAGCTCTTGGTCTATCGTGGAGATGTGGACTGGTTTATGCTGGAGGCTGGGAATACTGGAAATAAATCTTTCCTCCCTTTAGAATGGGTGCTTTGCTGGATTCTTGAGTCTTGTTTTCCTGTTATATTGTTACTATTACCTAAATCTTAAGCCTGTATAAGGCTATTGTTTCCAGTGATGTCTGCTGTAGTTATCTAGATCACTTTGACCACTGGCATCTGCTTTGATGCATTATATTCACTTTTTAACTTTCAAGCAAATTACTTTCTTAAAAGCAAGGGAGAGAATTTTTCAGATCACCAGTTTTCAAATATTTTCTGAGAAGCAAGTCTGTATCAGGGTTGAGCACAGCTCATCTCTGTAAAATGAAATAACTTCCATGCTGCCACCATATTTGATCAAGCTCCAGAAATGCCCAGGAAAAAAAGTCATTTCAGATGGCCTCACAGAACTGCAGTGTGACATTCCAATGTCAGTGCCTTAAGGAGGAGTTATTAATGCCACCAATGACCATAAGATGTAGTGGTTCCTGCTAAGCACCTTCAAGACATTGTTTTACCTGGGTGAATGGCATAAGAAATTAACAAAATCATGGTGTGAGTATTACAAAAATACTTGCACTAGAGAAAAAGGCACAGAAAACAAGTGCAGATTTGAGAGATATCCTGGAGATCTGAGAAGTCCCACCCAAAAACCTTTGCTTTTAGCAAAGTAGAATGGGGCTGCTATAAAAATGACAGGAATAGAGTTAACAGGAGTGAAAACTGGATTTTCTAAATTTTAACTTCTTTGCAAGGCTGTTCACATATATCATTATGGCATGATTTCTGAATTATTCTGGAGGAGCTTTGTGTAAAGTTTGTAAAGTCACTTGCAGATAGAAACATCAAAACATTTAAGTGCTAGAATATCCCTTCCCTCTTCTCTCTCTGTCCATCATATTCAGTGGAATGAGAGCAGCAGGAGCAGGTCAGAGTTAAGGTTGGCTGCCAAATTTCAAAGCTTTCAAAACCTCTTTATTTCATAACGGCAACATTGTAATAACACTGCTTTAAATTAGCTGATGTGTATTTACTAACTTAATCTTAGTACAATGCAGAGGTTTAAGGGTCGGGGACTATTGCACAGCTTTGATCTCTATAAACCCCTATTAGCAAAGGTACTGATACAATTATCTGCAGGGTCACTCTACAAACTTACAGGCTAGCAGTCCAATCAACAGATCAAACTACCTCATTTATCATCATGTGATCTGTTTCTAATTAGTTCATTCAAGTTAATGGTTTCTTAAAACTGCCTTTTTTGAGTTATTTTTTTCAGAAACACATAAACCACTTGAAATAACTTCTCAACATTGGCTAAACATATTATTTGTTTTCTGGCATATTTCCAGTTGTATGAGTTACACAAAATTCATTTACTTCATGAAATTTCTTTGCTCTCAGAGATGGAAGGCACAGAACAATGTTGGGCTGATGGCAGGGTCTGATAAAAACCTTTTTAACGCATTCAGTACATTCTCCTGGCTCATGGAGTCTGACATTTACAGTTTTGAAAGAAGTCTAAATACAGCTAGTTTTATCTCCTTCCAAGAAAGCATAATCATGAGATTCTCTGAATGACTGGTACTCTGTGAACAAAGGTCAAATTAGACTTAAAAGTACAGGTGTGGATTAAAACTACTAGTGTGGATTGGAGCAAAAAGGAAATGTCAATAGTTTTGCATGCCAGTCATAAATTCCTGGTATTAATTAAAGTGTAATAAAATTTTTAATTTGATCAAAGCATGTAGCACCTATTGTAAGCCTACTGTTTCGCCAGGGAGATTTATACCCTCTGCTTTCTTCTCAGTACATCTAGTAACTGCATCTGCTAATTGGTAGATTTGCTATTAGAAATACAACTCTTCTGATGGTCTGTGGGCCAGGATTTACTGTTATTAGGCTTGACCTGGTTTGATTCCCTGTCAAAGAAAACCCTTCCGCCTCAAGCATTTCATAAACTGCTGTGACCAGCATGCCAGGAGGAGTGAAGTGGAATTTAACCAGATTGATATATTGGTGTGGAGGGAGATTACACATGGACATAAGACAGGGTTTAGAATCCTGCTTTACTTTTGCCCAAGTCAAGTGAAGCCCAAGTTTCAACTATCATCAGCTCAGCATGACCTCTTTGCTTCCAGGTGAACATGCTAGCTTTTTTCTGGAAATTTTTCAGCAAGATTTGAAAGAGAAGGCAATCTCTGAAACAAAGTAATGGTTAGCACTGGCAGACATCTGCACATTGAGTGTGGCAGGGAAAGATATGCAGGCACAATCTGTGCCTCCAGATTTTCTGTGTAAAATTTTAGTGTCCCAGCTTAAATAATAAGACATCTGTGTGGCAAATGCTTATCGTGGAACTTCCCATAACTTTTATAGGGAAAGATATAGGCAAAGATAGAATAAGAAAAAGCCAGGAATGGAGGAAAGAAATAATTTGGAGAAGGTGAAAAAGGTTAAAAAATAGCAACTAAGGAAAAGAGAGAGGAAAAACAGTGTTTTGTCTCTTCCAAATGTTGGTGACTCAGACACTGAGACAAATTCCTGCCCATGGATGTCTGAGCCTCGCAAGGAGCAAAATTTCCCAGTCTCACATGTTTCCTGTTAGATCATCAGAAGGTAGAAAAAGAAAAAAAAAGAAAAAAAAAAAAAAAAAAAAGAGAGACCCTTCTCCCCTATTTTCTCCAGATCTGGAAAATAGTAATTCCCTATGAGTGCCCCTCTCTCCCCAGGGACATGTATATTGTTAACAGAAATGAGGACTCAGAAACAAACTTCTGTGGTAGGAGCAGTGCTCACATCCTGTTGTTCCCTGTTTGGCCATCAAAGCTGGCTTTCATATATTTTTTTTTTTCCCACTGTATGGAGAAGTTCCTATTAATCTAATTATTGCTCCCAAGCTCAAGAAAATCTCTCACTTTTTTGACACCTTCTTTGCAGCGCTTCTTTGTTTCCATGGAGAAATTTTGTGCTAAGATGGGTTTTGTTAGCAGTTGACACTTCTAATTATAGCTTAGTGGAAATTCCTTAAACTGAAATAAAAGTTGCTTTAGCCACATTTTCATATTACATCCAGTCTTTCCCTTCTGGAAGCACCTGGTAGACCTGCTATGTGTTGGTGCTGTGCTGCTTTAGATAGTGACTCATTTACTATGGGCTAGACTGAAAGTAGATGAGATTACGATACATTCCTTTATATTCAAAATGGGTTTATTCCCTGAATTCTTTGCTTTTTTTGCCTTCATGGAAACTACTTGTCAAATTGGGAAATGTATGTGTTCTTTTAGGAAAGCCAAGGAATAACCACAGTGTGACATCTGTCACTACATGCTAAAGTCATTGAAGGTAGATCAATTTTATCCCAGTAGTAATGGATATGATTTTTTCAACCGAGTAAAAGGATATTGTTGTAATGATGACAAATGTGGGTGACTTCTGATTTTTTTTTCCACTTGTAGTTTTGCTAGTGTTGTTTCCTTGGTGTTTGCTTGTAGCCTGATGTGGATATGTTAAGGGCTCTCAAGGAGTTTGTTCAACTGTTTAAACTGTTAAATGCTTCATGATCCTTTGGTTCCATTGTGAGTCATAAGGCTCTTAGAGTCACTACTAAAGAGTACTGTAGAATAAATATTATGTCATATTGGCATATACCAGATCTTTTGAACCCTGCCAATATTGAAATTTTGTCTGACCCACTGCTTGATGAGCAAGGCTCATGCAGATGTTCTCATCCATACCTGCATACTGAAGTTTCAAGATTATCCTAAACATCAATTCTAACTTTTTAAATAATAAATAGGCATATTTTAGCTTTTACCTGCAGTAAGTTGGCAGATACCTGCAAATCAGAAAAGAAAATACAATTTCAGTATTCAAATACCAAAGCTACATGTGGTGCGTGAAAAACAAATGCCATGATATGCACTGAGCGTGTCTCAGAGTTTGCATAAGAAAATGCTAGCATGAATTTCATTGGGTGAATAATAAGTTCTTTACAGTCTATCCAAGACCATCATGATGAAGACTTACAGAAATGGGTAACATTTTTATTTTACATTTTTTATCCTTTGGAGTGGAAGAAGTTCTAGTATCATGAGGACAGGCAGAAAAATAAATATCTTTCAGTAGGTAACTGGAATTGTTTAATTTATCACCTTTAAGAAGTGGAAAGAAAAATACATAATTATCTGAAAAATATTTGAATTACATATACATCTTAAATGAGTTTGGAGGAATAGTAAGTTCATATCCTGGAACTAGAACCATCTCTATTTTTCACAGTATTTGGGTTTTCCTGGAAGGATGTGGAACTCCTATTTGCACTGTCTTGGAAACTGTTTTTGTGGTTTTGAATCTTTACATAGAGACAGTTTTGAATCACATGTTGTAGCATATGTTTAGCCCAGCTGTTCTCTCTGTATTTATATGGTCCCATCCCTATAAATCTCTGAGTGGATCAAAAGTTAAAACAAAATTACTCTTGCAGTACCCATGGCTGGGGAAGCATTTGGTGTTCACCATTAATTTTATGGGTAAATTAGAGATAAGGGTTATGAAGCATTTAGTCTCAAATCAAGCAAAATGTGTCTGACTGCTTGAAACTGGTTCCTCTGCTGAGTCCCAGCCAAGGGCATCTTCTTCACTACACCTTTTTCCAGGAAGCAGAGAATATGTATATTTTTTGAAATTACATGTATGGGTAGTCCTCATGTGGCACCGATGTCTTCAAAGATTAAAAAAAATGCAGCTAAAATTCTCAGTGCTGTGCAGCTGTATTCTGTGCAGCCCTGGGAGGGATGAGTAGTTCCAGAAAAGGAGGCTGAAAGCAATTATCTCTGCATATTTTTTCTGTCTTTAACACTCTTAGTACCCCAGCGAGCCACCTCTACTTATATACTTTTCCCTAACCCACAATAGTTTCTAGATCTAAAGTTTAACACAAAGACCAGATCCAGCAGATATTTTTGCCTTTTTTATACACTGTGCTATTTTAAATGGGGAAAAAGTAAAGAAGGAACTGTTTTGATCAAAGCATTTTTCTCTGACATAGCAAGGCATAAAAATGTATCCTCACAAATACCTCAGCTTTCAAATGCAAGAAGGCATTCTCACATTTATACCATAGAAGGTGCTACCGGGATATTCCAGATTCCCTTCATTCCCAAGAGATCTGCTAATCTCAGAAAAATGAGGGAGGCACTTTGCTTGGCCCAAGATTTCACAATACTGTGATGCACTTGGGGAGTTTCAGGAGCATTACCCAGGCACAGGGCTACAGGCTGCTCTTGCACCTGAGTGCACCACCAGCTGGACTGAGAGGAAGATCCCAGGCTGGAAGAATTAGCACAAAACCACTTCTTAACAGCCACAAACTTTAAACAGCTTCCCCCACCCCATCATCCACTTGAATTTAATATTGGTATTAAGATATATGGAATAATCTTGTTTTACACACTCTGCAGATAGAGAAAGCAGATGTCACCCAGGCAGTGTAATGGGAGAACTTCTCACCCATGGCATGTTGGGCAGAGACAGAGGGAGAATTGCGTGCTCTCCCCCTGGCTCTGGCTAGTGGGAGTTGCCAGCCCAAAACATAACTTTTTATCAGAAAATGAAACTCCAAAAAAATTAACTGGTGGAGTTTTTACAATGCCTTACACAATCCAGCTTGCACTTCCCCTCCAAGATAAGCAATCAGTCAAGCCTTGGAGAAGTGGGGTGGTATTCAGGACAAGGGGGCTGTCCCAGCTGGGCATCCTGTCTCACTGGGTGAGTGCAAGATTGTTATTTTATATCCTCGGGCAGTCCACTGGGGTAAAAGCTGCCTGAAAAGACAAGTTTTGAGATGTACTGAAGTACTACTTTGAAGTGGAGTGTGTTACACTGCCTTATCAAATATTTGAAACACATGGTCTAGAACTCTGTTCCTTGACAAATGCTTGAACTACAGTGAAGATGTCCTGAAGATGTTTCTCTGATTAAAACATTATTTTCAGAAATTCAGCCTGCAAATACCAAGTCATATCAGAGAAATGTATAGCAAATAATGTAAATAATTGAAAGATATACAGTCAAGGTATATGGATGACTGGAATAGCTGCTCCAGGGAGGGAGTTTCAGGAACAAGGGGTTGTTGTCCTCTCTCCAGGAATGAATATTATTGTTTGAGCACTTTTTGAACACTTTTGGAGCTATATTAATAGACAGTAATGATATTATTATCAGTAAAGTCTTAGAGAGTATTCTCCCATTCCTCCTAGCTGCTAAGGTAGTCACCATCTGAACTGTGTCTGGAATGTCACAGGACCTCCCAGAGCCATAGAGGCTCTAGCCATGTTCCCTAAAGGAAAGGCTGTAGGACTGTGCTGGAACAGCACAAATGACAGAAAGGCTTCAGGAGGTGACAGCTCTAATGCACCACCTGATGACCAACTGCAGTGACCAGTGTGGCTGAATATCTTTGGATGGGACAGAATGATCTGAATATCTGAATGATCTGACATGCACTTGATTTGGAGGGACAGAAAACACTTTATAGTGAATGAAAAATCTCTGTCATTTCGGTCATTGGTTTTACCTCAGAAGTTCCCTCTTAGACTCATCGATATGGAGTACAGATCCTCATAGAGAGGACCCTCCTCACATGTACCATCTCCAGGCCACCAATGCCTCAAATTTATTTGGACATCATCAGTATGGAGATGGAAGCATACTGTCCCAGTGGTGGCAGCAGTGTCTTCTAGCTTTCTGTCAGGCCCTGGGCTCATGTAGGCAGAGATGTTCCTTGAGGTTTTCCAGGTCTTTGGTCAGGGATGCAGCTGCTAAGAAGAGGCTTTTCCTTTTGACAGAAAGTAAAAAAGCAACCTGAAAAAACTTGACTTCTCTTTTGGAAGTAGCACTTACAGCATGAGTTGTTCACATTTACAAGCCTGACATGCATCTGTACATCTTTGTAGCACAACTTGTCCTCCAGTTACTCAAGTGAATTTTCCTGAGCATTTATACTCACGAGACTCCCACTCAAATATTTGTGTGCCGAGCTAGTCCAAACAGTCAGGACATGAGCAGTGTGATTCACTTTCAGATGTAAGAAAACAGTTCTTGAACAAAAGGATTACTGTACACAGCAACTCTGGCAAGAGGTTCTATAGGAGTCCAAAGTCTCCTTCCTGACTTCTGTGCTAAGGAAGGTAATGTTATGGCAAGACTGTGCTCTTTTCCTCTGCAAGATTAGCAACTGTTGAGTATAACAAACATGAAGCACAAAAAACCCCCAGGAATTCCAGTAACCACTCTGAGCCAGATTTTAGTGGTTACATCCAATAGATCAACATACCTTTCTTTCTTATGTTAATGAAATATCAGTCAATAACTTGTGTAGAACAAATCCTCTTATATGTATAAGAATGTAGCTGTAAGTCACCAGGGTAGCCCAGAGCTCTCAAGCAAGAGATCTTCAGAGAGGATAAGTAAGTCAGCTTAGCTGCACTGCAACATTTCCAGTAGACATCAAATGAAAATCTGGCTGTACAGCTGAGAATCATGTTAATGCCCCAGTGCTGCAGTTTTCTAAGCTGTTTCTTTTCTGTTATGTGGTGACTCTCATTACCTCTATGCAGTTCTTGCCTCACAAATTCAGCTTGTGTGGTTTCCAGTTTGGACCTAGATCTGTGAGGCCTGAAGGAGGGACATTCCTCTGAGACTGGGATAATACTGCCTTCTTTAGTATGAACAGTCTTAGTATTTATTTTGAACTTTATTTTCTGGTGGTTTTGAAATTACAATAACCTCTGTATTCTTTAAGCAGTGTTAAAAAGTCAAAAGCGTTTAATTTCCAAGAATTTACTCTTTCTGAAAACCGAACAAGAAAATGCACTGTGCATGGCAAAGGGAACAGAGTGAATAAAGCAAAAAACCCACACACCATTAAAATATCAACAGTGACTCAGGAGGCTTACAAATTGTTACCTACAGATTCCAGGTGTCTGAAATAAATTATTTAAACTCAGCATAAACCAAACATTTTGATAGAGGTCAAATTCTTTATTTCACTCCTAACAGTGGTGTTTGATAAATGCAAATACAAGAAATCAGATTTTATAGGCTATTGTTATAGCAAAATTATTATTTAGTATTCTGTTTTGTCTTTTAAGCCATGTCTAAGTTATGAAGAAGGTTTTCTTACCTGATTTCTAAGAAAACAATATGCTGAAATGTAATCTAGTCCCAAGAAACACAAGATTGTTAGATAGCTAAATCCAGTGTATCTGCAAACCTATTTGGAAATGTCGTTTGCAAAACAGACTGAAATGAATCTACTATCTGCTGTCAATCACTAATAGTTTTTCTACAGGTAACTGAGTTATCACAATAGCCTAAATAAAGATGCTCTTCCCCGGAGCAGATGATCAATTGGGCACCCGATCATCACTCCAAAGGTGTACCATAGCTGAAACAAACATGCATAGTTTTGCATAGTTTTGGAAATCACATAAAATTTGAGTATAGAATATTTATAGCTAGGTAAAAAATAAAAAGGGCTATATACATTCAGTCTCAGTTTCTCTGTCACTTTCAATATTTTGTCACTTCGGATTTTGGTAAAAGTTTTCCAAAATTTCTCTTCCATATCATGGTCACTGTTTCTCTGAAAGTTTTTTCTCATATTTTTCTGCTTCATCTCCTCTGTCTTTATGAACCATGGAGGTTTTCCAAGTCTCTCATATTTTTCTTTTAATTCCTGCTTTTTTTGTGCTTCTTTTTGGAAAAAGAGTGAGAGGTAACTGTGTCTGTTTAAAATGTGGCTCATGCAAATGCCAAGTGTAATAGTGCTCCATTATATCTGACTGGGAATGATATGACAGGACTCTCCCATATATTCCCTACATGAAATTACGATTTGGTAAATGGTATTCAAATGACCATTCAGCCTTCATGTAGCAGATTTCCTGTACCCTGAGAAGTACAGAGGTGTAACATGTTAATCATAACAGCTAGAACTCATAAGCATGCTGGGAAAATTTTTCCAGATGGTACCTGTTGGAATTTAGGATTAGTAGTCCAAGAACAGGAGAGAAGGGAACAGGAAGCCATTGCTATGAAAAGCTGAGGTTACTCAGGTGTGGCCACTCTTTATGAATGTATTGTGGGTTTCTATGCAAGACAATGCACATGAAAGGGTAAAACTGAGGATGGAATAAGAAGCAATTTTGCTGGTACACAAATGTGCTCTGCACACTCTGAACATAGCAAAGAGATGCTCCTTCCTTGCCAGCATCAGTACTCTGATCTTTCACTAGTGACTGTGTACATCTTTGGAAGAATTTGGAAAATCAGAGGAGGTGAAGGAGGTGCTGGTATTTAATTGAACTAATTTATCAAAAAATTACTCGGTATGTCTGCTCTGTGTATATGTGTGAATCTATGTTACTCTGTGATTGTCATTCTTGTGATTGATGATGATACATGTACTGCTGTAAAATGGAAATCTAGGTTTTAGAAAAACTGGGACGGCACTGTACATCTAAATATAGATGAGGAGTAGCTGGGCAAGTTGTTAGGTTTATCCTGCATGTAGTGGAGGTGATGGGAGACAGCCTTCTGTGCTGAGCAGGAAGGTCTCACTTCCTGAGGCACCAAGATTAGGAACTTGCCATGTGTGTTCAGGGAACAGCCTGGAGGACATGGAGAGTTTGGAAGGGAAATTAAACTGTCCAAAAGCTGACATCTTTGACAGAGCAACTGGGGAGAATGGGAACATGCCATCAGACCTGTGAAGCTCTACAGGGCCCTGAATGCAAAAAGGAGAAACTGAAACTTAAAAGGAGTGATAAAGGGAAATTACTGAATTTGCAATTAAGGGGGAAGTACATGAAAAGTCTAAGAGTCATTCCACTTCAGACAAGTGAAGAGCTCTCAGATGAGCAATAAGTCTGTAATGAGCAACTTTTTAAGATGCCACCCTTAAGGGAAAAGTTCTTAATATCCTTGCCAGTTCATTCTCTCCAAAGTAGATTTCAATTTGTAAGTTGCTGAGAATTCCACAAGGCACATCGCAGCTCTGTTTCTTATTTAACTTCTGCCTAGAAGTGGCCATAAGTCTTTAATCTGGTATGTGTGGATATAATTCTTTCCTTATTTGGCTATCTGTTCTTAAAATGCTGTTAATTTCAGTGGGAATCCTTCCTTAGCTAGTTTAGAAAGAAGATTCAAATCCTAAGTGGCTTCAGATCAGCACCAAAATCTGTGCCAATAGGCCAAGGTCATGAGATGATCACAAAGCAACCCTCAGAATTACAGCAGATACCTACCCTGATGACATACAGAGGAAAAAAAAAAATAGAAAATGCTATTTATTATTTGTGTTTGCTTCAAATTATGCAAGAGTAACATTATGCTGTTCTTTCATATCACTGCGCTCCACCTTCAACTCCTTTTTCCACTTGAACTGAAAGCCTTCCTAAAGGATGAGACTGGAGTTTACAAGAGACTGCTAGATGCCAGTCCTGCAAATATCTTTGCACATGGTTAGCTTCATGCACAGGGGTGGTCTTGCTGATGTCAAGTGCAGCACATGCCTAAGTGTTTAGAAGACTCAGCCTTACATCTGACATCCAAGTAAACAGACAATCATCTTAAATTCTCTGGGAATTTCTGATCAAAAAGGATGTTTTATTAAAAACAAATCTAAATTCAGCAGAAAAAGAGCTTTTAAATCAAAATTATATTCATGGCTTTAAACCTTTAATTAGTGAAATCCATTGTCATACATTGAAGCTTAAAAGTTCACCTGTATTTTAATATCTATATGCTACTTTATAAATTACGAAAGGTCAAATACTTCAGCATTAAACAGAATTTACTCTATTGATGCACCAGTTAAGCATCAGTCACTCACCTTCATTTTAATTAAACTGATTATCTTGTATTCCACGATTTGCTGGTAAAAATTTATTGGTGTAGTGATAAATTCTGCATTGTTATGACACCCACAAGTAACAATTTGAAAGACAGTCTATTATACTTGCACAGTCTATTATGCTTGCACAGTCTGTTCCATCCAGTGATCTGAAGCCACTCAGCAAAACTCACACAAAGATTCTTAAGCCAGAGCAGCATTATTGGCTGCCTGAAGGGGGACAGGGACCGACAGGGGCTGCTGCACCATGTGCTCAAGGATCAAGTTCTGCAAATCTAAAGAGCATTGTTTGGTTTCAAGCTTCTTTGGTGAGGCAGGAATCCAAGAGGACCCTGAGCAGTAACAGATCCTTCCACTTAAAGACAGACAGAACAGTGGCTATTTTGTGGTCTCAGGTGTCCTCAGGCCTGGGAAGGGGCACAGTACCAGTACCCTGTGCTTCAAAGGTATGACAGGCTGAACAAATGGCTAGGTGACATTCTTTGAAGGTAACAATTTAGTTGATAAACTAAGACATCACTCTATTTTTTCCTATTTATAAATTTTCAGTAAACTAACTGACTTTTCCAAATCTTTAAATAGCACAGTTGCATTTTTTTTTTCTGTGGGCTAATGGAAAAATAGCTTCTCTAAATATTCACTATGGTTTGATTACTGCTTGTGCCACATGGTTGGCCAGCTTAATGGTGTGGTCTTTCTGTTTCCTGATTGCACACTTCAAGCTTTATGAGCAGGAATAATCTTATTTCTTCTTTGTGAGTTATTCATGAAGACACAAAATTGCTCAATGAACATACGGAGTTTAAAAATATAACTATTTAAGTGGCTTTTGAGATTCTTCATGATATTGTTATGCTTGAAAATATTTATTTGGTCCAGTGCCTTTGCATCCAAGGGTTACCAGAAAATAAAGTCTTTCATCTTCTAGATTGCTGGGATGAATGAGTTTGCACATACCTGTAAAGAAGGTTTTGTTCAGGAGACTCAGATCTAGTTTAGTGGATGTTGCATTTTACCAGACTTAAACCATCAGTTTCCACCAGTGTGACTCAGTTTCAAATAACTTCCGTTTTTGGTTTTGCCCAATAACAAAAAACCCCCAAAAAACAAAAAACAAAACAAAAAACAAACAAACAAAAAGACCCCCACAAAAAATGAAAAAAAAACCCAACAAAAACCCCACAAAAAAACCACCAGCTCAGAAGAGACTCAGTAGCCACCTGAGAGAACATATAATATTCTTTGAACTAAAAATAGATTTTTCCTTCTATCTTACTGTAGAATGAAAGTGTATATATAGCAAAGGCATCTGATATGCCTCAGCAGAAAAGATGTCTTACTTATCAGCCATGAAGTTTCAAAACACTTTCAGAGATATTTTAAGAGCAATAGGCAATAATTTATATATTTTTTTTCATAAATATATGCTAAGATTACCCTCTAACTTATGCAGTGGATGGAATATCGGACACATGACCTTGACTTTGAAAATCTACAGCTTTCTTCCCCTTTGACTGGAAAACCACCTTCATTCAGTCAAAGAAATATGTAATCACATTATCTTGTTTGACATGCCAAGCAAGAGCCCCTCTGGGAATGGTATCAGTGTCTAAGAGGCAGCACCAACACATATGCAATGCCCTAAGAGAGTCCAGTCAAATTTAGAAGGGAATAAGGGAGGTCAAATATCCCATCCATCTGCCTTGCATCTTAAATCTTTACCATAAAGCCAGTGATCTGTGAAAACCATTTTTCACAGTTAGAAAACTCACCCATTCACATCTCTTGAAGGCTTGAGGAATGACTTCTAAACCTGAGATTACACTTAGCTAATGCACCTTGCTCTGTATTATAGCCTTGAGAGAAAATCACAGAAAAGTCTGAGTTGGACGGATCCTCTCTTCACAGAATGGGCTGTACAGGGATCAAGTCCATGACCTTGGCATTATTAGTGCCATCCTCTAACAAATTCATGGGCCAATTCATGACTGCAGCATATCAACAGTTTTCTGGAACCTTAAAATTAGTCCTTTTCCAAGAGGATTTACATGATGAAAACTCTATTTGACTATCTACATTAAAATTAGATTAAATATAACTAGCACAACTTGAGGTGAAAATAAAACCCTTATGAACAAGTTTTAGGAAATCCTAGATCACAAAAGCTGGATAATTGACTAAGGAAAAAATGGTGATTTTTGTATCCATATTCTAGATGCTAAAATGGTGTAATGAATGTGTGCAAAAAATCATAGCTGTCTTTTATGGCACTAATTAATGTGATCCTGAGTACTGATGACCAGCGTGGCCTCATTTTGACAAGGGGCATTCAGGGTAAGAGCGAAGGTTATGCCTGAAAATGTTACAGAAGCCTTTGCTTATATTACTGGGAAAATCACATCTGAGTCAATGAAAGTAGCCTGTGAAAACATCTTGACTCTTTCTGTGGCTACCTTGCTCTTGGTCAGGCTGTCAGAACTGGTGGCATGGCTCCTAAAATCTCTTTTTGATTTCCAGAATAGCTGTTTCTAAGCATAATCCATGTTCAATTACTTAAAATGAAAAAGAAATGCATTTGCAACTTTTACTTAGTTTTCAGGAGTCCCGAAGTATACTTCTTTTAAACAACTCTAGAAAAATAGCTCCAACTGTAGCTCCAACTTCTGCACACACCCTTGCACCCTGTAGCCCAGATGATTCAAATCTGCCAGTCTTGTCATGCCCTTATCTCCTTTGCTTGCTGCTCACCCCTGACCTGCTCCAGCTCATGTTCAGACCTTGCAGTGGTGAGCTCTGTTCCCACACGCCCAGGCAGTAGACATGGCTTTGCTCCATCCTGGGAGATATGCCATGAGGAAGACAAAGACACTTCCCCAGCAGTGCCCCTGTCTGCTTGAGAGGTGACCTGTGATCAGTCCCACAAGATGAGGCCATACAGTGTGGTGCCTACTTTCCTGCTAACAAGAAGGACAAAAGAGGCAAGCTGTTTGTTTGGGCTGCCAACCTGGTCCCCAGGAGTCCAGCACAACACTGGTGTTGCTGTGGGGATTTAGCAGTCTTCAAGGTGGTCTTCGCCTCACTGTCTTTATTTTGGCTTTAGACTGTAGGTGGGTAGAGACTTACATGCCCACTTTATCTTCTTTTGAGTACTCCCTCATGCATGAATTACCATGGTACTTGTCCAAGCCTCCTTTTCCCATACCAGACCTCAGCACTGTGTAACTCCAGGCATTAGCAGCAGCAGCAGTGAGGGCGCAGGTGTCGAGCTATGTTAAGAACTGGCAAAGCAGCTTCTTCTCACGTTTGAGCTCAAGGTTACAGTTTAGAGTGTTTGAGCTCTGCAGATTTGTAGGGAAACTTATTGTTGAGGTGATCTACACTTAAAGAAAACCACAAATCCTTTTCCTCTTTCTCCTAGTACATCTCTGTTGCACGATTTATCAGTGCAGAAAGCCACGACGCCCTCAGTGTTGTTGCCACCAGGCAGCGAGTAAGAGTCACCCACCTCCGGCACTTCAGGAGCTTCTGGCCTCATGGCTACTAATGCTGAAAAACACAGTTTGCCCTTTGGTGCATTTGCCGCACCCATGCTAGGGGTATTTGAAAAATTACTCCTGCTCTGACAAGTGGTGACAGCAGCTGAGTGGGGCATATGGGGCTGGGCCTGTGGTGCCTTGTGGCGCTGGCTGGGTGCCTGCACGGCCACCATCTGCCCGCCACACAGGAGGGATGCGGAACCAATCACCACGGGGGAACCTGCTGCCAAATGTACTTTATTTCTGCTCTGAAAAGGGTGATGTGCCTTCCCACAACTGGCAAAGGGCCTTGCCACAGCTGCTCACTGGCAGGACGTGGTCCTGTGGGGATGCCATGTGCCAGCCCCAAGCGCCATTCTGGTCTGTGCAGGGGAGAAGGAGGTCCCTTTTACTTGCAGTGTTTGGCGGGGCTTGCCAGTGGGAATGAGGGAAGGCCCAGGGCAGATGTGGAGGTGGTTGGCAGAGTAAACCTTGGGAGGAAATGCTCTGGCTCTATGTATGTGAGGATGCTGCCTGCTGAGAGAAGAGTGGGATACAGCCCAGGAATTTGAGGAGCATCTCTGTGGTAGCATGGACACAGCACTGTGGGGACACGCAGATTCTCCTAGCAAGCCCCTACGGGCTCGTTCTTTCCACAGTGGAACTGAGTCACCTTCCTTTCTTTTCATGATCTGATTAGGCCTGTGAAATACAGGAGGAAACAAAAATGAGATGAATAAAGTGTGAAAAAAGGGGAATTATAACAGCTAAAGATTGCCACTAATTGGAAATATTTAAAAGTCTGGTTAAACAGCTGATGTTTTGATGTAGGCCTTGGGAACAGTACACATATATCACAAAGGTTCTTCTCTGCGCACTTGTGTCTCCCCATATCTCTTGCAGTAAATAGCAGAGGCTAAAATGAAAAATCCCTTTTCAGTGTTCTTCAAAACTCTTCAATCTCTGCAGAAATCATTCTGAAGCATCAAGTAATGAGTGCTGTCAAATGCTGAGCTGCTCTTCCTTGATCTGGTGGCAAATCACTCACTTTGCTGGCAGGTTCAGAACTGCCTCAGTTCAAAACAGCCTCACAGATCTGATGGTGCCTCAGCCAAAGGCCACATTCTGCCTTTGCTGTCGCTGCTGTAGAACTGGTGAAATGTTTGCTAAAGACTTCTCCTGAATATTTACAGGGTAATCAGGTGAGACAGGCTTTCTTGCCATAAATCTTCTTATGATCCTGCTTGGAGTAATATTTTCAAGGTGTTTCTGTTCAAATAGTAACAGAACAGTACACATCCAATGTAACAGGAAAGGAGAGCAAGACAGACACGGTGTAAAGAAGTCTAAAATATTTAATGCTTGATTCTGCCTAACTTTAATGAGAAGACATGACCTCAGGTAAAATAAAGGAAGAGAACATGCTAAAGAGTAGATAGATGTAGTCCAACTGTCAAGACCTGATAAACATCCTGTGCAATCCATTTGTGAGTCTTCATCATAATAGAAGAAGATGCAAATATCTTTCTTCTGAAAAAATCGGGAAGTTATATCCAATCCCTTATAGGAGCTCCTGGAAATGTTCTGAATTAATTTGTTAAATAAACCATAAATAAATTGCAGGAGGATCCTAAATAGTTAAAATAGCCCACCTAAGCTTGAAAAAATACACTGTGTCAAAATCAATCTTAATTCCTTCTCTGAGAGCATTTGATTTAGAGAATAAGAGAAAAACAGTATATGGCATGTCTCCCTGATTTAGACAGACTTATCCCACACAGGTCTCCTCCAAAGCTGAGGACATAAACCTAGAGTAGTCAACCTAAGCTGATTGAACACCTGTTTGAAATACTCCTTTCAAAAACTTCAGAGACTTTCAAAGGCATAAGTAGTTTGCTGGTTAGGTGTGGCTCCAAGTGTAGTCTTACAGGAGTGGGAGGTAGAGAGTATTTCTTGCTAAAGTCTTGGCTTTCAGTGTAAAAAACAACCTGATACATTTGCTGAAGACATTATGAGCAGTTTGTAGTACATGATCAGAGTTTAAAGTGACCTTAATAAATTAGATGGATGATCCTGAATCAGTGAGATGAAACATAAAAGGCCATGGAGAGGCCATACAATAGAAATGGAGAATAGATGTCATATGGAGTGAGTCAGAAATTTGAAGGTGTTGCAGAAACAGAAAATCTTATTCTGGGAAGCACTATCAGGCTGCTGTGAGGAAGGTACAAGATGCAGCCTTTCTGCCCAGTGAGGCTTAGGTGGGTACTTGGGATTTGTCCGAGCAGCCAAGACAATGAAAACTAGAGCAATGACGTTTTGGGAATGTCTTAGGCAAATTGAAAAGAACCTGGAAGAGTTCAACAGGAAGAGCAGAAGGTATGGTCTGTCAGGCTGAGGAAAATTTGGCATCGGTCTTTTAATAAGGCTATATATTCATCTTTATGACTGTTTGGAGCATTTGGTGAACTCTGCTTGGTTTAAAGTAATGCACATTCAGATTTCCCTTTTTCAGGCATCAAATTTCCAAGAATGTAAAGGATAAAAACCATATGACATTAGTTATCAGAATTCAGGAAATGAAGTTTTTTATTTGGGTTTTTGTTTGTTATTGTGTTTTGGTTTTTTGTTTAGTTGGGGATTTTGTGGGGTTTTTTGTTTGTTTTGTTTGTTTGGGGTTTTTGTTTGTTTTGGGAGTTGGTTTCTTTTGTTTGTTTCTTTGTTGGTTTATTTTTTTTTACTCAGACATCCATTGAGGAAAAAACATCCAAACTGATGAGTGAAAGCCAACCTTTTTCCACATTGCACCGCTTTCCATTCATAAATTCATTGCCTTCCTGCTTTTCTGTCTGATAATGACAACTGATGTTTAGTAAATCAAAATGAAAGTATGACATTGTGTCTATAATTTAATCGCAAAGAAATGTGAAACATTAATGATTTGGAGCTTCTAATAAAATCTCAGAAACATCAAAGGTATTTAAATTAATTTCAGACATTTTGAATCTGTTAAATTTGGATGGGCTTAATTTTTCTTTCCCTAAATTGATTTGTAATGAGAATTGCTAAATTTCAAGTGTGCCTGATTTAGTCTCTGTTCTCTTTTGGAAGTCTTACCATATTTTGAATTGATTTAATAACGTCTTTCTTTGGAAGTGCACACTTACAGAAACATCACAGTTGAAAAGAATAAATAAATTTGGGGAACCTTTTAGAAGTCAGCAGTTGCATGTCATAGAATTTAACATAATGCCCTAGCTAATATGCAATGCAAGTCAGAAATTGCTTTCTGGAAATATAAATGTCCAATAAAGCAATTATTGGATACTTGAACTAATGACACTTATCTTGCCCATGGTAAAACACTGCTGTGGCTAGAGTCTTTACCTGAATAGCATATTTTCATTTCTCATTTCTTATTCTAAACTTAAAAAGATTTAATTGTGAGCTTGGTTTGTAAACTTCTGTCTATTCAATCTTCATTCTCCATTGTCAGCACGTAGACATTGTTCCTTCTGACTGTACATAAAAATATTTCACCTTTTGCAAACTGCTCTGAGAAAAGGAGACCAAAACTGAAAATATGAACAGAAGTGTTGTCTGCTGAGTGAATTTATGTTACACTTTTCCTAGGTCATCTCTTTCTGGACATGTCTGACAGGGAAAAGCTGCATTCAGCAATGCAGCTGAAGACAAGACATGTCTGCCCCATGATGTGGCAATTCAGGATCAGTACATGATCTGATATGAGAAAAAAATAGAAAATTTTTAGAACTCTTTTTATAAAAATAATCCAAAGTATACTTCGTATTTTTGATCTGTTCTGCGTGATGAAATCTAGAGACTAGATTTTGGGAGAATAAGTGTGGGAGATTTCAGTGCAATAAAGACTCCTTTTGTGTTTCTTGCAAGCATTCCCTTGTAATAACTAACATATAAGCTGAACAGCTTTGATCCAGATAAGCATCTCTATTGAAGTCCAAAGATGTGTTTTTGACTGGGGAGATGAGAGTAGATAAAAAAGCAGGCCATTCAAAAACAGTGGCATTAATCAAAGCTATTTGAAAAAGCCAAATGCAAAAATTTCCTTGGTGACTCTTAGGCATGAATAATTGTGTTTATATATATAGGTCTATACTTATACATACATACCCCTACTTTAGTAGTGTTCACGTTAGTAGATCTTCAAAGCTTAGTACAAAGCTTAGTCAATTATCACAGATTTTCTATGATAAAAACTGTATTTCTCTTCCTGAATGAGTATCTAGAATGAAGGAAATCAGGAAGGAAAAGTGGAAGGAGGAATGCCAGGAAAAATGGAAAGTAGAAAGTGTTCAAGCTTTTTCATTGCACAGTTTCACCTCCACAGTTTCTGGTTCCTCTCCTGAGCAATGGCAAGGGAACGACAAAATGGAGGGAAATAAAAGGTGAAGTTATAGTCAACTGTTATGTTATCACATTCCAGAAGTGCTCAGGGGCAAATAGGAAATGGGCTACATCCGGATCATATGTAACTATATAAGATAGGGAATGTTTCCATAAGGAAACAGTGGTTTCCAAGCTAATGGAAGTGAAGTATTTTTGAACCTCCTGCACTGAGGTAAACTGGCACATCTCAGCTGAAAGCAGTGGGGATCTGGCCCACATTCCCTATTATTCTTTAGAATTTATAGTATGCTAATAAAATAAATTATCTAACAGCCATATCATGTTTTGGACATGTGGGACAGGGAAAAGTTCATTCATTTTCCTGTTTGTATCCAATACTGGTGGTGAGCAGTTACCCAGTCTCAAAAATGTAATTTATATCTCCAAAAGATGTAGATATGTATTTTACTTGCATTTTTATGGCAACTGTGGATAATATAATAACATGAATAATTGGCCTTTGCATTTGGATTTAACTATAGAAACTCTAAATGCCTGTAAACTGAAGAAAACAAGTAGTTCTGGGAGCATAGAGCCAAGACAAACTGATGTTCTGGGTTATTATGTCAGAGAGACAGCACCCATCCTACCGCATGTGGAGAGACTATGCTTATAGGCTGAGCTACACAGCATGATGTTACTCCTATTCCCACATCCAGATGACACACCTCACGGACCAGTCAGTTGCTCCACATCCTTCCCAGAAAGTGAGCCAGAGTGTGAGAGGTGGGTGAGAAATTCACCAAGTCCCACAACAGGATGGGCAAGGTTCAGTATGACAGCTTGAACAGGTTTGGTCCAGCAGGAGGATCTGGGTATGACTGTGGAAACTTGCCTAGAGACTTTGATATGCTTAAAATACAAATGCAAGGAAAAATAATTCTTGTTCTAGTCCCCAAGATTTGCATTACATGAAGGTCAGTACTACATCAGAAAAATGGAGAGAAAATTTCAAACTTGCTCTAGTTCTGGAAGTGTCTGTATCTCTGAAGAAACAAATGGAGAGAATCTAAGAATTAGTCTATTTTTTAAGAATAGATCTAGAGGTGTATTTTAGCCAGGAAGTTACAGTTCTTATATGACTTCAGGTACATTGTAGATAATATCTAATCAGAAGTAATTCTCTAGGAAAATTCTGTGCTTCAGAGAGATGCCTGGAGATGGGCAGCTCCAAAGCACCATTTTTCAATTGTACTCCTCTGGTTTGCAGAAATAACCTGCTTGAAATACTGGTTTATGTCTAGTTCAGGCAATTGCTGAAAACCCTGAAGATATGGATTTGAAGAATTTGAAGAATCTGCATTTGAAGAATCGCTGTCACTGATAATATCATTCTGCCTAAAACTTACATAGGAGCTTACAGTACAAATGACATTATATAATTTCTTTTGGTAATGCTTCAGATAACATTTGATCCTCAGAAGAAGAGAAACACTGTGTTGTATGCACAGTCTAGGCTACACAATCTTCCCAGTGGAAGTGCAGAGAAAGCTTCAAAAAGCAAGGTCTGTTGTGCAACTAATTTAAAAAAAAAATTTGGCTTGAAAAGTGTCTTGAATATGGCAAAATCCTTCATCTGAAGTGGGTCACTGAAAGAGCCATCAGACCAGATGGAATTCTGGATCTGTTTGTTGGATGCTGGTGAAGATGGTTATCTAGATCAGCTAACAAACACAGGCTGTGTATTGCAGTAGAATTATGTTTAAATTGCAAAGCAGTTTAACACACAGGTACTGTGAATTTAACAGAGATTTTTATCCACATTCCACTAAGTGACACCTGGGAAGTAACAGTGCCTGGCATTTGAAGATTAGGTGAAGACACAGGTGCATTAACGTCTTTAAACTGAAATTAATAATAATGATGTTCTGCCCCAGCAGTTTACTGCTAGGTTGAAGGAAAAGTGCAACAAGAATTCTTAAAAAAATCCAGCAAAAAACCCTGATAATATTTTATAACTGAAGTGGAAATTCCAATGAAAAATGTGAAAAAACATGCAGAAAAATAATGTGAAACAAAAGTGAAAATGATATAAGGTACTTCTATGAAAAAAAAGAGAATTCTGAGAATAGGAATAGGAATAAAATGGAAATTAACAACCTGGGGAAAAAAACAAGCTGCAGTACTTTTGGTAAAGGAATTCCTATCATCCCAGGATATAAAAAACATGGCTTAAGAGGGTCTCTCTGATAGTCTCCACACAAGAACTGTTTTCATTGGGAACTTTCATTTTGGCAACAACAGTCTGTTGAAAGTACAAGGATTTGCCTTGGGAGTCCACAGGCTCCTCTTCCTGACAGATTGACAGCTCCAAAGAGGAGGATGGGATTGTGTTTATAATGGGACATAGCGGAATGCAGCTTGATCCAAAAATGTTATGGATTTACATACATTTAATATCCACATTCCATTAAGTGACATCTAAAACCCAGGGAGAAACCTTACTTAAAAAGAAAAGAGACACTGGATGATTCAGAGACTTAGTAATGGAATACAGAGCCATTCACCTCTAGGTCAACCGTCTGAGTTCAGCTCGAGTTATTATTGACCAAACATTTATACTAACTGCAGGCTGTGTGAAATATCAATGGCTTTATGGCTCTGCTAGATATATTATTTGTTCATGTCTGAGGTGTCCATATGGCAAAAATCACCTCAGACTCCCTTTATAGTCAGGGAAAACCAGGTACTTTTAAGGTATAAATCATCTGGAAGATGTCTTCTTTAGGATGAGATTAATTGCACCCTAGAAGTATCTATTTCTCTCTGTTGACTACAAAAAGAGCACAGGGTGACTTGCTTCTATGTAGATGTTTATACTGCAGGAGTCTAAATTTGGATAAGATGAATACCATACTAAGTGATTCCTCTCTAGTCACCCAGAGGGCTGCGGTAGGTCTACAACTGAGCGTGGGTATCATAGATCCGCAGGCAGAGAAATGCTAGCTGACATCTGCCCTTGGCCACCTGAATTTCACCTTTATTGTCTCAGTGTCCTCTGGCAAATAATCAGCAGCCTTTCTTACTCCTTATGGGAGAGAAGAACCAACCTAGGGGAAGGTGCATCTTGATATTGCCCTAACAATGCCCTTTTCCTAGTACCTGTCAGCAAAATTTGTGGGTGGTCTCCTGAAAGGCAGTAGGCTGGGACATGTGTCTTTCCCTGTGCTTAAGAACCTGTGTATAGTCAGGGGTTCTCTGATGCCCTACCAAATTTTCCTGCCTGGAAAATGTCAAAATGTGTTAAGTTGGTACTTCCAGTTTTAATCTGTGAATGGGTAAATTACTTCCTCTTGAATCTTTTTTGCAAGCCTTTGTTGAGTGACTGAAATAAGAGCAGATTGTGCAAGCCTCTGCCAAGAGATTTAATAATAATAGTACTAAATAACAACATTAGCTTCATTCTCAAGGAAGTGCTTGCAGTTAAGACAGGCAGGTTACGACAGCATGCAGAGCATGACGTGTGAATTAGTCATCCTTCTCTGCTCCTGAAACATTGGCTCTGTTGCAGGTGATAATGAAGCCACAGGAAAATCTTCTGAAGGTAAGGTGTATGTTTATTTGTTTTAGAATCTTTGATGATATATTGACTGCTATATGATCCATACTGGGTTGTGAGGTGTTGAACACAGCCTGTTTCTGAAAGTCCTGGTTCATGCCTGGCATATGCTTTCTTCAGTAATACCATGATGTCTTGCCTTTTACATAGCAAAGTCTTTGTCCTCTTCTTTTTGCATCAGCTGGCATGTACAGAAAACTGGACAAACAGCTTTTGGCATGTGCTCAATCATAAAGCAACTTTTAGTAAGATTGCTACAAAAAGGCTGATAAAGTGTGTCTTTGTGTTGGATGGAAAATGACTTCTAGGTGTAAACTCAGACACCCCCACAGTCCTGAACTATTTTGTCCCTCCTATTAATAATTTAAGCTGTTTGTGGTGCATTGAAGCATATGCAGCTTCTCAAGTATCTTTGACAATTATGGTAGATCTTTGTATTCTAGAGCAGAGATCCTGTTTATGTTAACAGCATTGCTTGCTTGCTGTAAGATCTTTCTGTTCTGCCACATTCATCTTTCATCTCTGTCTTAAAGCCTATAAGCATGAGTTGAAATGATGGAAGCAAGCACCCCTTCACCCAGTTAAATTGATATTATTTACTAGTTACAGATATCTGTCTCTTCCTCCATCTCAAGAAAATCCAAGAATGCTTTTGTAGGCAGGGCAACATGGTTAGAGCTGTAGAGATCATACCTAGCAGTCTTCTAACCAAAACCTTTGGACATTATCACAGAATCACAGAATCACAGAATCACAGAAATTCAAGGCTGGAAGAGACCTATAAGATCATCAAGTCCAACCCATGTTCTAACTATTCAACTAGATCATGGCAGCAAGTGCCACATCCAGTCTTTTTTTGAACTCTTTGAGGGATGATGACTCCACCACCTCACTGGGTAGATGATTCCAGTATTTGACCACTCTTTCTGTAAAATACTTCCTTCTTAATTCTAACTTGCATCTCCCTTGATGCAGCTTGAGACTGTGTCCTCTTGTTCTATCTGTTGTCGCCCGGAGAAAGAGACCAACCCCCAACTCACCACAGCCACCCTTCAGGAAGTTGTAGAGAGCGATGAGGTCACCCCTTAGTCTCCTTTTCTCCAGGCTAAACAACCCCAGCTCCCTCAGTCGCTCTTCATATGGCTTGTGTTCCAAGCCCCTCACCAGCCTCGTTGCTCTCCTTTGGACACGCTCAAGCATCTCAACGTCCCTCCTAAAGTGAGGGGCCCAGAACTGGATACAATACTCCAAGTGAGGCCTCACCAGTGCTGAGTACAGGGGAAGAATGACCTCTCTGCTCCTGCTGGCCACACCATTCCTGATACTGGCCAGGATGCCATTGGCCCTCTTGGCCACCTGGGCACACTGCTGGCTCATATTCAATCGACTGTCAACCAGCACCCCCACGTCCCTTTCCACCTGAGCACTGTCCAGCCACACCGTCCCCAGCTTACATCGGTGCAGGGGGTTATTGTGGTTATGGTTCTGTCCTACTTGTTGGAAGTTAATGTGAATCACACAATAAGGCCAGAAGAAGTCAGATGAAGATGTACATGAAAATAACAAATTTGGCTAAATTCACAGGTACAATTCTTGCTCTTTTGACTTTGTTGCTTGAACAGCCCTTGGGTCTTCCCTCACCTACTGTGGCCTCAGTGCAGCTGTCATGGCATGGCTCCGCTCAGGCTGCTTGGCGCTGCACTTGAGGACATTGTTCAAATCTGGAGCAAATTCAGTGACTATTTCTGTGTTACCTGGATTCCAGTTTGCTGTAGATAAGGCTAGTGCTCATTACGTGCTGTTGTAGTGTGGATTTTGATTTAACTAAATAGCTGGAGTCCATGCTGTGTTAAGTTCAGCCTTACAGCTATGCTTCAGTAATACTAGAATATTGTGACTGTCTATTGCACACATACAACAAAATGTCTTCTACATCATATTTAAAATTAAGTGACACTATATTATCTTGTCTTAGGCTTTTCATAGTGGGGATGCTTGTTACTTAAGGTTAGCTGATAAAACTGCTGTCTCTAGTTTAAACTGCCATAGGTAGAGACACAAAGGATGTTTTGGGCTATCAGTTCCAGGATATACCTATAGGGACAGCATTTAGAGTACATGGAAGAGGTCATACTTTGACTATGGTGTGAGTTTAGACAACCAGTCTAAGCTAAAGCCTTAACTTCAAGGTGGCTAATGTAGTTTGGATGACTCCATATATAAGCTCTAATGAGGCAAGCCTTCCAGTAAACTGAAGAAGAATATAAGCTCTCAACAGTCTCTTGAGCAGAGCAACAATAAACATGGTGAGCAAAATAGATGCAGAACAAATACATCTTATGAGTCAAGCTAAATGTTTTCCTTTTCCAATAAAAACAAAATGATGAAGCAGTGAACCTATATTTGGTGGTGATTTTAGTAAAACATCTGTCAGACTTTCTCATAGCAAATGTTATACACTGCTAAAAGTTTTATGAAAAGATCTTCACTAAAGTTACTGATAAACAGAAATGCTTTGTATTGTAAAGGAGTCTGTGGAATCAGAAAGAGAAGCAAAGAACCCTTTAGGAATGGTGAGAAATAAGATTCAGTTTAAGTAGGCTCTGAGTGTATCTCACTTAACTCAAGCTGTTGTATTTTGACACTTATATTTCTTTTTCAAGTGATTTTCTGAAACTGATTTTCTAGTTTCTTTTCTACACCCCGTTCCAGTCCAACTCCTGACCAGTACCTGTTTTTTAAAAATAAGTACAATTCTATTATATCAGACAGATAGGTATTGGGTCCCTCTATCAGAGCTCCTGTGTCCTGCATCCTGTAGGAATAGATCTAATCAAAACAGATTTCTGGATTGGAAGGCATTTCTAAAGGAGTGAAATGATGAGGAGGATGAAGGGAATGAGTGCTGAGACAGAATGGGAATTTTATTCTGCAACTTGTTTTCCAGCAAGACTGAAACCCATTGCAGTTAATGAGATCAAACAGATGTTTGTAAATACTTTCTGTGAAACCTTGAAAAAATTTCAAATTATTAAGAATGATCATAAGAAAAATGAAGCTTAATTTTAGTATCTGTACTTCAGTTTGCGCTCTTCTTCCTTTTTTCTAGTAGTGTAGTTTTTTTTCCTTTTTTTTTCCTTATGATTGCTCCTTTATTGATTTCCCTTAGCTTTACTAGCGTGGCAAATCTGAGTTTTCTGGTCCAAATGACCTATATCCATTTACCATCAATACTGTTCCAACTCCAGGCTTCCTGACACCATTTTAATGTGAATTCCAGACATTAGCACAGCACTGCAACATTGATCTGACTGATGCATATTAATACACAATGTGAACACACACAGATGTTGACCAATCTTTTCTTCAAACCCTCAAATATTTTTCTTGTCAAGATAAAATATTGAAATGTAAAGTGTATTTTCCAGAAGAGTGGGTACATTTAGTAAAATCACCATTTATTAAAAAAAAAAAAATCCTGTTTGGGAAAGGAGTTAGGCACATACTTCAGTTATGTTGACTGAAATTTAAAGTCATACCACCACATGTCCAGTGGAGCTCTTTCTTGCTAAATTCCTACCCACCTGAAACAGTTAATTCCAGTACACTGAGCCTCTGTGGTCTTTAACATTTTTGTCTCAGTGCACAGCTATGTTCTCTGCCTCCCAAAGTGTTGTTTGTGGCAATTTGAGACTTTTTTTTTTCCACTTTGTTTTAGTTTTTCTTTCTCTCCCTCCTATGAATGACACAAAAGCATTCCTTTATCAGCATTGTCTTTTTGACTAACAGCAATGTTGTCAAAGTAATTGTTTGGCTTTACCTGACATGGTGGACCTATATAACAAGCACCTTCAGCAAATAGTGGATCTCTACAGTGCTGTTAAAAGACACAATGTCTTTGTAATGGCAACTAGAACTTGCAAGTTGTAGGGATATTGTTCCTATAATCACCTATTTTTTAATAAGTCCTATAATCAATATACATCAGGAGTAACACCAGTTCAGATGTACCAACTGTAGGCGTATTTCATGTCTATATTACACTGTAACTTTAATGGGACATAAACTTCAGCTATACAGTAGGAATGCATTCAAGAAGTGCCTTATATATACAATTGTTAGATCCCCTTTGGACTGAGCAAAGTTTCACAGATCAGAGCTTGTATCCTTTTTTCACAGATATGTGAAAATCTGTCTGGTCACACTGGTGGGTGTCAGAGGTTTTGTGGAAATATGGGGAGGAGGATAGCAAGTATGGAGACTTTGGAGCTTTGGGCATTATTGTTTGTTCCAGTGGACCACACTGGTCTTACAAGTAGTATAAGAATGGAATTACTATTTACAGTGAAACACTTACTGACTGAATTTCGACTCAGAAAATTAAACCTAACTTAATCAGTGCCTCTGGCACTTCCAGAACAATATTCATAGAATCATAGAATGGTCTGGGTTGGCAGGAACCCTCAAAGGTCATCTAATCCACTGAGAAAGGACACCGGCTATCAGGTCAGGCTGCTTAGAATCCCATCCAGCCTTTTGTAAAAGTTCTTCAAGGGATGTTCCTCTATATGATTAAGAATTCATTTTGTTTCCCTGCATGAAGCATGATCTTTTGTCACACTTCATCAGCATAGCAATTCTGGTTAGAAAGTAAATAAGAGATAGAACAGTACATAGCCAGAAAAAGTTAGAATTTCCTCAGTATATGACTACTTGTGGCTACATATTTTGCCAACAGCTCCACAGAAAAAAATTAAATTTTCTTTTAATGATAGAGCAGTAGTATTCAACATTTTCAGCATACAGCCATTGGTTTCCTTTTTCATTGCTGGTTGCTCCTACTGAGGAGGTAGGTTACTATACAGAGCTACCTGTGTGGTCTCTCGAGGTACTAAGCACTATTTTTTTCATGCTTTGCTGATGAAAAGTCTTTCAACATTTCTGATAATTTGAGGAAATGTTCTTCCTTATACTTTGTGCACTTAAGTAAGACCTCCATTTTATTTTACTTTTTTCTATCAAGTTGATTGCACAAGTTCTCCAAGCTGAGCTTTTTATCTTCGGTTTCCATCTCTTGTTTATAGTGTCTGATACTGTACTTAATAAAATTCTGACATAGTCCTAAACATTTAATTGTGCAATAGTTCTAGGGAAGAACTGTAGAGGTGGCCTGATTTAGTTTTGAACTGCTTCTTCCAGAGGCCTGTGTGTTATGTATACCTAGGTGTATATATAAACCATACTTTGCATGTTTTTTGCTTGGAACTGGGGAACAACTCCTCAAGAGCTGTTGGAAGAAGGTAATAATGGCATAAAATTGTGTTAAAACCATGGACTGCTGTTGCATCAAGATTCAGGAAACACCTGTTGTTTTGACCAAAATGACATGAATATCTGGCCATTAGTTTCTCTATATTTATTAGAGGTGGGAGAACCCACACAGGATAAATATGTATTAAGTGAGAGATAGCTTGAAATATAGCATTACTCAGGTAGAGAAGGCAGCTCCTGAGGGATGGAAAGTCAGTGGAGGAAGACCTGACTGCAATAGCAAAAGGAAAGACAATGATCCAGAAGAGCATTTCTGGAACACATGGCAAACAGGCTAGAGGGTACTCATGGGTGAGGATTATAGAAGAACTGGTTAAATTTGGAGATAGAAACAGGTTTTTCTGAAGAAAACTAAAAAGTCAAAGATGACACCAAGAGGCTAGGTGTGAAGAGCATGGAAGCCATGAGCAGGAAGCCAAGAGCATAGAACAGCCACGAGTAGGGATCAAGTCACAGATTTTCTTGGTAAACAAAGAAAGAGTAGCAAGTATGGCATATAAGGGTGAGTAACTGAGACTCCCTTGGTAATGAAAAGATGGTTGAAGTCTTCAGAGTGGTGAGTGAGATTAGACATGAACACTAAATGGAAAAGTAGAAGAAAGAATACCAAAAAGAGCAAAGGATTAAAAAAATAAAAAACCCCAAATTTTCGAAATTATAAAAGGAAGTTGTAAACTGCATTTAATTGACCTCTGCCTCCGAAGGGGAGTGCTAAACCACAGCAGTCAGAGAAAAGTCAGAATGAATGAGATGAGAGGACCTATTCCGATGCTTTGGAGATTGCTTTTCTCTATGGGAATGTACAAAGGCAAAGGAAGTAATGGGTAAACCACTGAAGCACAAATGAGGCTGCTCTTTCACTGTAGCCAAACTCTGCAGCAGTGTTAGGGAAAGAACGTGCAAGAATGGAATGAAATTGCCCAAACAAGAATTTTTACAAGTTCACAGGATATTTTCAGACTATGGGCCCTGGGCTAAAAATTTTGGCAAAAGGGAATATATTGTACTTCTGACTTCTCTTAATTAATGAAGAGGAAGATATGATACATCTTGTAGAATGTAGATCCTGGATTATGCTATCATTTATTTTCAGTTGTTCCACCTCACGATTATTTATCTAATTATCTATATTATTTATCTATTATCTAATTTCCTCAGGGTTGTCTACTTTAAATTCAGCTGTTATTAGGGCTTATTGCTCTGAGCGATTAGAAAAGCTAGCAGACAATTCACACACAGAACATTTTACATATCCACTGCTGAAAATTAACTAGGAAAACTAGGACCTATTTATAGTGGAATTCACACTCTTTCAAATTTATTCTTTGACATTTTAGTTTCCTAAGTCATGATACAACTATGGTTTATCACTTTGGTCTGTACAATGAGAAGTAGCAATGCCCATTCACTGTGGTCTGGTGACACCACAATACTGCACACCAGGACACACTATCTAGGTCCTGCTTATCAAACCCTAAAGCTGAGAGAGGCCAGGGATGGATGCAGATAACACCTGCTGCTCTCCACAACCATGTGTCACAGGTCACTCTTTAGCCCTGTACACTGGCATTGGCCATAAAGCAGCAACTGAACACCGTTAGTTTGTTCTAAGTAAGTCCTAAAAAAAATACTTTTCCTTTTAAAATTCCAAGTTCAGTATAAAATTCATCTTAATTGCAAGAGGATAAAAAGTGGTGGGGGTTGCAATTTTTGGATGTTGTAAAAACTGGGATGTTGGTTTTGGAAAGAGAGAGAGAAGTTTCCACAATAGAAACATGGCATTTAACTTGGTTGGTCAATGAGAGAAGATAAAAACCCCTCAAAGGAAACATGCAAATAAAAGAAACTTCTCTGAATCATTTAAGGTTTCACAGACAAAAAAATAAAAAAGGACAGTTGCATGGGAAGTGACAGTACAAAAATGAAATATTTCCATATTCTGTATTTGAAACCTTGGTAGAATTGCTGCTGCTTGCAGCATGTGTGCATGCTGAAGAACAGGCCTTGCAAGCTGCAGCAGGACATAGCTACATATCCTGACCTTGTTCTTTGAGGCAGTCCAAGTCACAGAAGGTGGCATGAAATGGACCTAGCTGCTCCCTGCATGCTCTTGCCAGAGGTATCTGGGGAGTTACAGTGAGTGCTCTGGGCAGATGGAGACACACATATGCTTCCTATGATCACTGGGAACATCCCTCAGGAATTGACCTTTGGAAATAGTCTCTTAGTGGAAACAATTAATCAATGCTGCCAGCTCATGACTGTGCCTATCCACACTTTCCAGATCACAGTTAATAACATGTAGACAGCCTTCAGCAGCCAGGGAGACACGTCGGAGAGAAATACATCCAAACAAACACACTTAAATTTCTTTAGAATGAAAAAATACTACAGAGGACAAGTTTAGCATCTTAGATGATTATCAAGCAAGAGCTAATTCTTTCACCAAAACAGCTAAATAAAGGCTTCAGTATGTGCAGTGTTGATGATTCAGTGAGACTGAGCCTTTGAAGTCTGTCACCAACTTTGAATCCTGAGAAGTCTGTTTCTGTCCATGTCACTGCCACCCACATGTGTCTCAGCGTCTGTCTGTGTCTGTGGTTTTACTTTAAATTGTCAGTTTTCCTCAAGGCAATCAATGCATCATCTTCAGGACTCTGCAGTGAGCAGCATGGGGAGCTATGAATAGCCATTCCCTGGGGAGCCACACACTGAGTGTCACTGAAGGGAGGAGGGACATCTGGATCCTTGCACTGCAAGTAGCCCTACGTATGGAAAGGGATTTGCAGGAGAGGAAGCTAAATTACAGAACCAACATGCAAGGCACTTGGGCTGTGTTTGTGTCTTCAGTCAGCTGCGTTTCAGCCTTACTCCACCATGCCAGTAGAAATAATAGCTGATCATTGCTATTAGTAACTAAAATCATGTATTCTGTCACATTTTTTCTCACAGACCTTCAGGTAAGGCAAATATATCAATTTTGGAGTAAAAATAACAGAGCTTTTTATTTTGGTGTTTACATACAACATCGTCCAGTATTTTTAAAGATAAAATAATAATCATATGAAACATAAAATAAACATATTCAAGGAATTCCATGCTGATATATCAAGCACAATTTTAACTCTTAAGAGACCTGAGAAACATTTATGAAGATAATAATACATTTAAATGCTAATGTTCAGATATGATACTAGCTAATATTTTTCTTGTCACAAGATAGAGTTTTATTTGCCATTTTGCTGCAATTTCAATTTGCTAGAGCCGTGAAATACTACCTGCATTGGAAATCTTAGCCTATTGCACTTAGTAAAGTTAATGAAGTCACAAACTCATTTAAGAGGGTGCAAAAGGCCAGTCTTTACCCTGATCGAGTGTGTGAAACCCAAATACACTTCCAGAATACTGAGTAGGTATGGTACAGGGTGGTTTTTAGGCCAATCAATGTCATTGCTTAATTAGCATATATATTTCAGTTACCTGATGAACTTACATTTAAGCACTTGATTCTGCAAATAGTTTTGTCCTCTGCATGCTTTCAAGGGCCTGTGTCTTTCCCTGTATAGGTAGGACTGAGAGCCCAGAACAGAAGTGTTATTTAAATGTTGAGGCTGGTGCTAATCTTCACTCAGCCTAACTAGTGCTCTCACAGTAATATACAGAGTGGAAGCTCCAGGACAGCAGATGACAATGTTGGTCTCAAAGGAGAGTCTGGTACTACAAAAGATTCTTATGAGAGTCTCTCTAAGACTTGGCTTAGACAGATGGGTGATAAAAACAGTCCTCATAAATTAGGGGTACTTGTTCTACATATTCCATTCTATTGCAGCGCCTAATGTTTGTTCACTACTGGCTCTAGCCAGATGTTTTCCTGACTGCTGCTAGCCCACTTCAACTTATTCCAGGTAAAATGCTCTTCCCTTGAGGAATTTCATTGCAGTCACAAGGAACTGAAAACTAGGGACAAAAGCAGGTCACCCTTCACTTGTGAAGGTTGTAAAAGTAGGGTCCTTTATTTAGAGATCATGGGCACAATAGTCACTTAAATGTAAAGGTAAGATTTATGTCACTGGTGTGGCTGGATAACATGAAAGGATCAGTTTTCTGTCATGAGAATTGCACCATTTTAATTATTTTTTACTGGATTTAAAAAAATGGTTTAGCTCCTTAAAAATGTAAGAACATGCAAACATTGAGGTAATGGAATAAATTAGTTTTAGATGCTACTGCAGTATTATGTAAAAGGTCACCTTTTATTTCAGCAAAAACTGAAGAAGGCAACCTGAATCCTTGAAGAAAATGAGAAAAAAACTCTTCATGGTCTAAAACACTGTCCTACGTGAAGTATTTTTGTTTTCAATTGGTCATTCATGATTAGGAACATCAGAATGTGAGCAAGATATTTGTTTCTTAAGTGTTCATCTGCTCCTGCCACTTTGTGCACTCTCATAAAAAGGCTTACATTAAGCCCCCATGGAAGCTATTCATACATTTTTACTTGGCTAAGAATCATGTTCTGTCTTGGTTTTCTTACTGCTAAACCACCTCAGGTTTCCTATAAACAGGCTCAGTAACTTGGAAAAGCAAGCACTGGCATACTTCTTATCCTTTGAAAAGCATTTTGTTCAGTCATCCCTAGCCACACATGTTAAAGTGTTGCTTAGCCATTGCTCTTTTTAAAGCAATTTGTAGTGTACAATAGTAAATGATGGTGTCACTAGCAGAAAACACCAGAACAGGGAGTCCTCAGAAAAGCCAGGGGTCTGTGGGTGGGTGCTGGTGGGTGTCACCAGTGGTTTCTTCCCTGGACAGAGCAGTCCCATAAGCTGAGGTGGTATGAGCCATTGATTCAGCAGGTTTTCATATGGATTTTGGGGTTGATGGGTCAAACCTTAGCCATTAGCCTTAGCATGAATGACTTTTATGGAGAGAAACAGAGGAGGGTAATGAAAAATGCAGCTTAAGAGAAAATGCAGTTTATGGCAGTGTCTCCATGCTCACCTGTGTGTCCCAGCTGCTTTGCCTGAGGCTCGTGGTAGCAAATGATGGTTACATGGCAGCTTAAATTCCTCTTAGATAGTGCTGTCATGGACTCCAGGTGTTGGAGGTTGCTCACATGATGGCATCTCTGGCAGTGTGGACCAGCTCATGGCTTCTCAATGTCATGATATTTAGCAGTTCCTGACCAAATCTGGCTGAGGGAACTCAACTTCACCCTCATATTCATTCAAGGATGCATCAGCAGAATGATGCAAAGCAGACAGATGCTCCAAAGTACAGAATGACATCACAGTAACCACTGCAGCAACAAAGGTTTATTGACTACTTTGCTAGTCCTTAAGTTTTAGATCCCTGATGAGGCACTCACTAGAAGGCCGAATTCTCCGTGTAGCCAAAGGAGTGTGCTCAGTGCCTAAGGCAGCTACATCAGGAAACAGCTCTGCAAGAAAACTCACAGATCCCTTCTCTAACGGAGATTTTTCAATATTTCCTGAAGAGTCTTCTACATAATGAGTGGATAGTGCCCATTCCCACTCTAGTTATTGCTGGACAAAAATTGTCCTTAGAGTACTCAGAGATGTGTATTTCCACTTTAAAATATAATGTTACCACATTAAAAGACTGAAAAATGTGTACTCATTGTAAATTATATTTTTTATTATTGAGTAACATTTCTTTTTACCTGTAAGGAAAAATTATTCAGAAAAAAAAGTAAATTTTATGCCTATCTGGAAAGACAATGACTCAATTAGTTATAAGCCTACAGATTATCAACATTAAAAAAAACTCTACAAACAAAATATGGCTTCTTTTGCTTCCCTGAGCTGAATAAGGTGCAAGTACTAGAAAAGATCATAAATCTCTTGAAGTCAATGCTCATGAAATGCCTCCTGCTTGTGAGGACTGTGGTATAAAGCAGAATCTGAGATAATAACCAAGAGAGTGAATACAATACAGATGGAGGCAGAATGCCTCTCAGTCAGGTTCTTCCCATTTAGTCAGGATGGAGAACCAGGGAAGTCCCCAGTGTTCTTCTTGCCATGGACCTACTCCTCAGTTTTTGTCACAGTGTGAGTGAAGAAAAACTGTTTTGAATCTGTGCCTGATGCTTTGCAAACCAGACACAGACCATGGAGTGGCAATGAGCCAGCTTCTCTAGTTCAGTATCACATGCACATTCACCTGTAATGGGAAACCCAGAAATTCCACTTTAGAGTTGTATTTATTTATTCTCTCATAAGTGTTCCTTACTCTCATGCCTTTTTTTTTTTCTCCCTGAGATAACTTTCAGGAGAAGTCATAGTGTTGATTGCATTTTGCCCCAAAATCACCTTGTCCAGAAGGATTTGCAATTTTTTGCACAGCACTCAGTTCAAGCAGCACTTATGTAATGTAAGGGCAGATAAATTTTCAGTGCTCATGTAGCAGCTAGCAAAGATGGACACTCCACCACCTCTCTGGGAAACTTGTGACTCTGCCTTTTCATGATGAAAACTTTTCTCCTTAAATTCCAGCTGAAACTCTCAAGTTCCAACTCATGTCCATGGGTCTCTTCTTCCCACCATGCACTATTTTGAAGAACCTGTCTCCATCACCCTGCTAACCTCCCTGTAGACACTGGGAAGATGCTGTTCTGCTGAAGCCATGTCTGCTCTGGGCTGAAAAAACTCAGCTCCCTTATCCTCTCCTCTCCTTAAGAAGCTCAGGGTGGAGGAAAGGAGTGGGAAGGAAGTTGTTGGTCCATACTATGGGGCCATTGTGCTGTTGGGGTCTCTCCTTGTTTAGCCCCGAAGCAGAAGAGAGTAAGCTGTTCTTAATGGCATGGCAAAAATTACATTTTTAACCAACAAACAACTTCTTGAAGTAGAACTTCACAAAGTAGAAGACCTACACTGAAACAACCTCTATCAAGGAGCTGAAGGGAGATTTACAGTCACTTCATGCTTCTGTAAAATTATTTTAATAAACCTGGAAGTTTATCAAGCATTTAGGAAAGTTGGGAAAAAAAATGGTTCAGTGCAACAAAGCTGTTCTGCTGCAGCTAAAAATATATTTTTAAATGAATGCTGCATTTTTTAAATTAAGAAATTGGACAAAGTCCTACAGAACCCTGTTTCAGGTTTGGCATTAAGCCTCCAAAAATACTATTATGGTCAGTCTCTGCTACTGAAACATTTATTATGGCTGGATGTAGGCAGGCTTGGTCAATGTGAAAGATGCTTCTAATCTCCTATGCTCTTGATGAGTATGTTTTTCACCATGTTCCAATTCAGTAGTCTGTCTCACTGCAGAACAAGCTCCCCAACCCCCCCCCCCCCCCCCCCCCAGATTTTATTACTTTACTCACAGATTTGTATGAAGGCTATTTTTGTTCCTAGCAGGGTGCAAGGAATTTTTTTAGATAATTACTATGCTGGTGTTGCTTGTCTGTATTTTATTTGGGATATGTTTAAATTTATAAGTTGATAGAAGTGAGTTTTCTGTTTGATCATTAAATGGTATGAAAATTGGTGAAGTAAGACCACAAAAAAAAATGGTAACATAAACATCTGATACTGTTGGAAAAAAAAAAAAGCCTTCAGAAAAGTAAGAGTAAAAGAATATCTTATAATTATTTCCTCTATGGGACTGGAGACTGAAAGAGATCCTATAACCTCTTGCCATTATTTAGTCAAGGTTCTAATTACTGTGTGGCATGTTGATCTATTATGCACTGTGGCGGACTCATAGCTCGTATTAAGAAGTCTAGCTTTCCTTAACAGAACAGAAGTACTTTAGGCTTAAAGAGTGAGCTGCTGCTTCATGAATGGAACCTTGTATAGTCATTTACTTCATACCTCAATGCCTTGCCCCAAAGAAATTAGTCAACTCATATTTTGAGATGTTGCTGAGTACAGTGGCTATATCTCTAGGTTTTGAGAAACAGACACAAATTAAGCAAAAATATAGTATCTCCTCTAACATTCCTGAGAGCTTTCTCCTTGTTTACAACACACACAAAAAATTCTGCATATTCAAGTATTTTTTATTCTCTTGTGCTATTTTCTGCTTGATTTTTGAGGGTAGGAAGAGGAACTAACTATATGCCTATTGTTGCTCTAATGGCTTTCCATATTCTGTTCCTTTTTAAATGTTGGTATACTGCAAAATATTTGGAGAAGGAAATTATGATAAATTTCAACACTGCACCTAACAAAGACACTGCTTCTTGAGGGAACAGCTGAGCATTGCTGCAAGTTTAATACAAAGAATATTCATGCACTGTTATTAATTAAAATAAAAATAAATTACTACTGCAGTTCAAAACTTGATTTAACACATCTTCCAGAATTGCCCTATTAAAAATTATTGGAAAAAAGTATCAAGAAAGGTAATGGTCTAATATGAAAAATACTTACACTGATCTTTCTAATCACTATAGATAATGTAATTCTCTCTCTTCTAGCCCTTGTCTCTGCATGTGTGTGAAGGAAGGCTCATTTCTCAAAGCATAAATTTACCACATCTTAACATCTGTTTCTGTAGCAACAGCTAAAAGCACAACTCCAACATAAACGCAGTGTACACAAACCAAAGTGTTTATCTTTACTTTAGACGGATGTTTGCTAATCCCTGTGAGAATACAGAGATAATATAAAAAACCATTATGTACTGTAAAGCTCTGACAAGGGGAACACCACCTACTCTTTAAAAATTGAATTGCTCTTGGTTCCAAACGATCTTTATGAAAGCACAGTAATTATTAACATGGCACCTGTGTCTGTGTTTGAGGGAAAGGTAGCTTTTCTGAGATGTGTTTTGAGTGCCAAAAAAAGGTGCATATAAACCCAGACATTTATTTTTTTTTCTTCCAACTTTCAGGCTCATGCAGCACGTTATTTTGATTAGTCAGCTCATGTGGTTGAGGGTAATTTTTGAGCTTGATCTTTCCAGCTTTTCTTTTCCAATTAAAGCAGGCCCATTGAAACTGCCTTTATAACTATTTCAAAGTTTCATGAATAGGTGCACACATGCACATGAACCCAGGTCCACACACAGTCCTCCATGACTTCAGGAGCTCTTGGATAGCAAATATCACTGATCTTCCCACACTGTTAATCTTTAATTATCAAAGTTTCTTCAGGAACCTCCATGTATTTATGGATGCACAATGATTTTTACAAGCCTTTGTGGTCAATTTTATATTTTGTTCTTGAATCCAGCATGTCACACATTTCTAAAGAGAATGAAAAAGTTTGACCAGCTTTCCCAAAGCTGATCAAGACATCAATGTGTAAGAGCAGCCAAATTCAGATTATCCTTTCTTTTGTGAGCTGAGATGGAAAGAGTTACTGAACAGACTTGTGTTTTTCTAACAGGAAAAGAAGAAGGGACCTAAAAAAAAATCTCTAAGTAACAGTGCAGGAGAGCATGGTTGACTTGTTATGCTTCTAAGCAATGTAATTTAATACATGAGGAAGACGCCCTTAGTCTGGTGGTGACCATCAATATTTCTGACACAAATACAGATTTTACACAACAGAACAGTTTGATCCCAATTTTAGATTAAAAAAATATTATCAAATAAAAGAATGGACTTAACAATTACACAGCATCTAGAATCTTACATCAGAAACAGAAATAACCCAGATTCAGAAATAACTTTCAGGCACATCAGTCAATCAAATAAGGGTGCTACTGAAAAAAAGATCTAAATATCTGAGTCACAACAAAGACAACTATTTTCAGAGAGGCTCTGCACATTCTGTTTGCAGCTGCAACCCAGCCTTAAAAAGAGAGGTCAGCTGGGTTTGGAGGGAATCCAGCATGAGAATATGAATAAGCTCTGCGGCCTAACCCTCCAGCTGAATATGAGCAGGTCAAGTCAGATCAGGATTTTAGTCCATTGTAGGCATCAGGGGAGTTTTGAGGTGTCTCGACTGTACATCTGAGCCATAAATCAATTTCCATTTGGGTCAGCTGAGCAAAAACATGTGTCATTTGTTTTCTTGTTGCCAATCTCCAGAGCACTTCCAAAGAAGGGATGTAATGTAATGTTTAAGACTTAAATGGTATAAAAAGCAGTATTTTTATTCAGATGAGTTGTATAAACTATTGTTTAAAGAACTCTTAGGTGCATTCAGTATCTTGTGAGCACAGGTACCACAACATGAGAAGTCAGAAGGGGGAGAATCCAGGGGTCAGTTCTTCACCTGGTATAAAATAATATACATACACTGACCTGCTGTGTTTCAGATCCACTGAAGAGTTGAATGGTAGTGTCAGAGATTAATTTAAAAAGAAAAAAGAAAAAAAAAACCACAGAAACATAGAATCTGTGATTTAAAGGTGTAAATTTTGATGGGGAAGGACACACAGATAACCTTGTGGAGGCACTTACTTCTCAGGCAGACTGACCTTTTCAGATTGCCTGAACAGAGCCGATCTCTTCCATGTTACAACAGTGATAGCCCAATGGTGAAGTTTTCCCACAGAGAGAAAATGCAGAATGCTACAGGCTCTCTCATGCTGTGCAGTTTGGATAACAAGAACAGGTGGGATGCTGAAATTATTTTGATTTAAGCCGGAAGTGAGACACACAGTATTTAAAGGGAGAAGCAGTAAGTAAAGGGTCATAATATCAAGAGAAATGGCAAATTCTCCCTCTCCCCATATCTGCAAACTAAGCTGAAAACTTTGGTAGCAGTTTGAGTTTCTGCAAATGCATCTGAAATAGCATGGTGTATGATTTAATGACTCCTGGCTGTCATCTCAGCTGGGGTGGGAGTCTCCAGATAGGGCAGTGGGGACCAGCTTCCAGAAGCACATGACAGAAGGCTATAGGCAGCTTCTGCTATAAATAAAGATATAGCCACCCTCAGTAAGAGGGAATCTGAGGATCTGGGAAGTTGTGGACATGCTGAAGAACTTATTTCTTCTGCTGTTTTTAGAGTGAGAAACAGCTGAATGGAAGGCTGTTTCCTCTTACTGTTTGAATGACAACCTGTCGTACTTCTTTGAGGCCTTTGCATCTCACTTTGTTTATGAAGGCAAGCAGTTATGTCCTACGTGGGCTTGCTGTGTGAAGAAATGTCTTTGTGTCAATTTAAACACATCTTTTACACTCAGTTAAAAAAAAAAATCAAAAAAAAAAAAACCAACCAAAAAACTCTACAGAGTTTGTAACCAAACAGAAACTCTACTTTCTTTAATTCCTTGGAGATTCATATACTTTCAAAGAACTTATTACATCTTCCTTCACCTGGCGAAACATTTGCTATTGGGAAGAAGATGTCTTCTCCCTGAAGAATGATTTCTGTTTTCCCAATAGGAATGGAGCACTGCTGTGGACCTGGGTGGCACATTCTCACAGAGATGTTCTGATTCCCATGTGTGCCAGAAACTATTTTTATCAGGATGATTCATGGGTCTTACCTTTGCATAAAGACAGCTCATCTGATGCATTCTGAGGAATCTGGAGGAATTACCTCTGATCTTTCCATTATACATACATCCTACAGGTGTCCTTGAACTGCCACAGGCAAAGCTCTTACCCACAGACATGTATAGTTTTATAATTTGAAAGAGTGATGGGTGTACTTCTGCTGCATCCCATGGCATCCGAGGAAGAATTCAGTTTCCCTGAGGCTAAGGAATGACCCAGGGTTCCCTGCTGCAGGAACTGGCTGTTGGATCACAGGTTTAGGATGGTTTAGTGTAGCTGAGATCTCTGGTATGTAGGAAATACTGGAGAAGATATAGCTGCAATCCAAAAAAGAGACATAAAAAGGGGGACTCAAATCTAGGCATGGATCATGGAGGAGAAGATTTGCATGACAGCATTAATGTGAAGATCATAAACACCTAACTGGGTTCATAACACTGACTTTCCAACAGTTATTCATTCAGACAAATATACTATTATAAACAAAGCCTGGGGACAGTCAGACACAGAACGTGGAGATATGTACTTCTGAAAATGTAACTTTTTCCTAGAAAATAATCTACTTAACAGATCTTCTAAAAACAAGGAAGACAGGAAGAGGATCACTAAGGAAGCAACGAATATGGTTATTGTCAAGGTAAAATATGTGTTAAATATGTTTCTGGACAAGCCAAGTGACCTTTGCCTGCTGACAATTTTCTTCAGCAGAAACTTAAACTGTGTTTTAAATAGGAAATTAGATTGCCCCCCAAGGATGACAGAACTTGTCTTTCTATCTGAAGTGCTGTTACTTGGCCCAGCAAGTTAAAATAATTTAAAAACAATAATAAATTATCTAACTTTTTAAAAATGAATGTTTTTTGTAGAGTTATTCAGAATGTGCTTACAAAATATCTGTTGAATTTATCAGTGACAATGCTTACGGTTTTTAAAACATTTATTCAGCAAAATGATGTGACCATTGATAACACAAGTAAGGAAAAGAGAGGTTATTTCTTTGTCTTCATAAAATCAATAAAATGGATGAAATGAGAGCTAAATCTAAAACACTCTACCACTGGAGATATCTATACTCAATACAGACATTCTCAAAAACTCATGTCTGTTTTTTCTGACAGGCACAATAGTACTACACATTTTTGGAAATCTAGTCCAATGCAGATGACATAGGGGGCTTTGAAGATTCTACATTCCCATTGCTTCCTCTTCTGCAGGTGTCATTGATGTCCTTACCTCCTTGAGTTTCATATGATCTTAGGTACATGACTTTTTACATGTCTGCTCCTTCATCCGGTTTAATTCTCTAGCCCTGATGGTTACTGTGTGAAAGGTCTAATACTCACCTTACCTCCACATGCTTCAGAAGTGTCACTTCATTTGCCCCAGTCTAAAGAAAATCTGATATCCAAGGCCTGGGATGCGTGGGAAGGAAGGACTGGTGGCATTTCACAAAGCTGTCCTCGATGGCTTCAGAATGGCACAGGGTATGTACGGCTCTTAACACACCTGACTAGTGGCAGCAGTCTTTATCTCAGTGACTAGGAGTCTACAGCGCTGGATAGGATCCACCCAAGGATCCTATCCACCAAGGATTCTATCCTACTGAAGGAGCTGGCAGAAGAGCTGGCCAAGCCACTTTCAAACAGTCACTAGCAGCTGTGGCTAAAGAGCAAATGCATTCCCCATGTACATGAAGAGCCAGAAGGAGGATCCAGGGAACTACAGGCCTGTCATCCTGACCTTAGTGTCAGGATAGGGCATGGAGCAAATCATCCCAAGTGCCATCGCATGGCACATGCAGGAACACCAACGGATAAAGCTCAGCCAGCAGTGGGGGAATTGTGAGGGGCAGGTCCTGCTTGACCAACCTGATCTCCTTCCGTGACAAGGTGACAAGCTCAGTGGGTGAGGGAAAGGTTGTGTTTTCCGCTTGGACTACTGTGAAACCTTTGGCACATTCTTCCACAGTGTTCTCCTGGAGAAACTGGCTACTCAGGGCTTGGACAGGTGTAGTCTTTACTCAGTAAAGCACTGTCAGATGGCTGAGCCCAGAGAGCGGTGCTGAATGGAGTTACATCCAGCTGGGGGCTGGGCACTACTGCTGTTCCCCAGGGCTCAGTGCTTGTGCCAGCCCTGATTAATACCTCAGTCAATGATCTGTACAAGGACATTGAGTGCACCCTCAGTCAGTTTGCTGCTGACATGAAGTTGAGTGGGAATGTTGATCAGCTGGAGGGCAAGAAGGCTCTGCAGGGGAATCTGGACATGTGTGTGAGATGAGCTGTGGATCTCAAGAGCACAGGAAGAAATGGAAGCTGATTCCTGGGTTTGTTACCTCTGGGTCATTGCAGTGTTACTTTCTACCATAAGTCCTGAAGCAGAGAGATGGTTGGAGAAACCACAAAGATAACCTCTGAAAATTATTCTGAGTGAACTTCTTTACAGTTATGAATGAAATTAATTGTAGGTAAGGGAAAAGCATAATCCTCAAAGTTCCATGTCCCTTTTGGGCAAGGGAGGAATGAATTTAAATTATGATATTATAGCCTAAGTAGATGACTCTGCTTTCAGCTGCTTTTCTCTTAACTCTCATCTACAAATCAACCAGGTGTCACTTGGAAATTCTCTACAGATGATTGTCAAACATAGCTCACATTTTCACACCAGATAGTGTTTTGTCCAGTCCACATCAAATAAATTGATGCCTACTTCAGCAATTTTCTGTATCTTGCAGAGAAATCCTTGCTTCTTTTGCCTATCATACAGCCACAGTGCATTGGAAACAGATGCACTTAGCATTTATTTATCCCTTTTCAGCTGAAGTCTTTAAATCATTCTGAACATATTAACTATGTCTGAGGCAATTAGTCTGATAGAGGGTTTTCTCAGTTTGGTTTTCCTGTACATGGAAAATGTAAGAGACTCCTTCAAGAGCACAAACCATGTCTGGTCTTGATTACAGTGGACATTTCCAGTGGTGGATGGTTGCTTGTTGAAAGCATCCCAAGCAAATGAGTAGCACCAATTTAAATCATGAAGGAATAATACATTTTTGTCTACTTTTTAAACTAAATACTGCTAGGGAGACGTTCAAAACTTTAGCTTGACAAGGGTGAGGCCGCTGCAGCTCCATGCCCTTGAGTCCAACCTGTCACGATCCTGAGCCTGTGTTTGCAGTAGGCACTTGCACACAGGGCACACTGACGAACCACAAGCACATGTACGTGCAGGGTTGGCCAAGCAGGTCACAGACAGACACACAGAGGACTCACACAAACACAAGCAGTGCCACTGGCCTCATGTTCCTCCCCTCTGTGACTGAGCAGGGTGGAAGTCTGTTAGAGGGAAAATTTATGCATGTGTATGCACAGTGTAGATGTCTGCAGTAGCTGGGCTCAGACACACGGATTGGCCTGTCGCTGTCCCTGGATCCCAGGCTTCCCAGAAGCTGAGAACTGGACATAAGAGTTTCTGGACATACCGTTCCACTCCATTTGCTGGTAAAGACCTCCTTTGCACATACCAACACATCTACATCTGAATAAATTACCAAATCCCATGGAGTTTTCAGCACATCTGAGATCTCCTGGACCCACCCTCTCTGGCTCCTGGGTCCCCTTAGCTACTCGACAGCTCATACCACTTCATCTTCACTGGTACCCCCAGGGTGCTCCTGTGCACACCTGCAGTGGCCCCAGGTCCCATACCATGAATACAGGAGTTTTTGCTCCCTGGTCGCAGGGCTGCACTCAGACCCTCATGCACACCCATGCGCACAGAAGAGACTGTTCTCTCTACATCTTCCTACCCAGTAAGATGTAGAAAGGAATTGAATAGGATAAACTATGCCCATGAGGTACAGGGCATGGCCAGGCACAGGTACTGGCCAGCAAACTAATACCCACAATAAGCTTTTTTAATACACTTAGGCCTTTTTCCCTCCCATAATTACCTTGATTACCTTGATGTCTTGGCCGTCCCCAAAATTACCTTGATTCTGACTCCTGCCTTTGTTTTCTTCCTTAACCATCTTATAATAAATCATCTACAGCCCCAAATCCCTTTGCCTGAATCCCATAATAAATCTCACAACCACACAGGCAGTGGTCCTCCTTAGTCCAAAACATGCTCCAGAGATCCACTCTGGACTGTTCCCTTGCCAGTGGGGCTGAGGGTTCCCCAGGACAGCCCTGGGAGCAGTTGGGTTGGTGCTCATGTCCATCATGACAGGGATGTTTGGTGCAACCCTCTTACTTCCCTGTGCTTATTTGTGTGTCTGGAGATGAGATTTTTGCAGGTAAGGGAAACATTTCTACCAGTATAAATCACCTATTTACAGCAATGCTAGTGGGTTTGCACTAAACTTGCTGTATTAACAGACTTGAATATGTTTAGCCAGATGCCCTGCTTGTGCCATAACTCTACTAGCATCAAAGAAGAAATAAGAATTGTCCCTAGCAGGTATAACCATGTTGTTGAACCTGGGAATATACCCCTGACAGTCTTCTATTAAGTTTCCCTTCTCTGAGCCATCAAACATTAGCAGATGCAAGTTTTGTTTTGTTCTTCCTGATGCTGGGGTGATAGGGGAGAAGAAAATCCTTTTTGAGTTTATATGAGAAGGAAAAATATACTTTTATTTCTATGTTTTGTCGCTCTTTCCTCTTTGGTTCATTTTATGTCAGGAAAGTGATATGGAAAGAGACAGAAATGCAGGGTGAGAAAGAAACAGCAAACACTTATGCAAGAGAGCCTAGAATATTTCAGATGTTACATTAAATCCTTGCTTGTTTTTCAAGTTTCTCTTTGCATGCTTTAACAAAGCTCCCTTGAGCTTATGAAATCAGCTCAATTTCAAAAACAATTGCTAAAAGGAGAGTAGTTTCTTTTCCCAAGATTTCCCTTATTTTCCTAGACAAACTCATCAATTTTTCAGTGTTCTCTTTGTAGAGACACTTTCCTGGTCTCAGAAACTCAAATGACTTCTAAGTTAGTTTTATGAAAGTAAATATTTAACAGATGCATGACTGCACCTTGGAACTGAGGAGGAACATATTTTAACATCTTACCCGTTCACAATGATGTTTTCATCTGCTCAGGTGGTGAACATATGTGCTGTCCTTCTAATTTCATTAAAAACATAACAACAGTTATGAATAAAGATAATATAATAGTGACAGTCAACATGCTCTCCTTTGTAATGTAGAATAAGTTTTTGGGAGTTTGCTGAAATCTACTTACAAAAGTTAGAAAGTTTTTAGCCAGGCTCCTTGAGATGTTGCTGTAGCAGGAGAATGGCTGCAGTAGTTTGGGAATTTCTGTACGTGAAGTTTCCTGTCCTACTCTTTTAAAGTCAGTGATAAACAGCTCTACAGCTACAGTGAGACCAGAAGCTTGTTGTTTGTGTTCAAATAAATAAGGGTTGGATGATCTCAGGATAATGTATGTGCATATATAATTCCTATTCTTCCACTCTCACTCTCCAAATAACACTTATTAGTCCACAGACATTAAATTAAATAAAACTACATTGTCAAACCTCATATGAACATCCAGTTTGCACAGTTGATATAACAAAATCATGTCCAGAAAGACTCAAAGAAGTAGAAGAGTCTATCAATCACCTAGGAACCTCATCTTAGATGCTGAGATAAACCCTGAATTGCTACTGGCTGCAGTTGAATGTGCTATGGCATACTCCATAACAGGCTGCTGCCTGGACAATCAAAAGTAGTTTATATTTAAAAAATAAAAAAATTATTAGACAAAATCTTCAGTGATCCCACACACAGATGCTGTGAAATTTTCCATCATCACTGCTGTATTAATTTCTTGATAAAAGCCCAAATGTTTTTCTCATCTGTCCATAAACTTGTAAAAAGATACCTTTCTTTACCATTTCAGCACAATGTGATTGAAGCATAATTGGAGCCAGATGGCAAATGCTACTTCTTTTAACGGCCAACTCAAAGAAAATTTAGTGAAAACTTTTCTTCAGCTTCATCCTAGCTTTATATTTTCTAAGAAATTTACAGTTTCTAAAAGAAAGAAACAGCGCTTTTGTTGAAAATGTTTCAACTTCTGCTCACCATTGGTTGATTTTTTCCCCAAGGGTGCCTAGTGCATGAAAAGCAGTGTTTTCCTTGACAGAGCATAGGAGGTCTGTGTCATCTGCTGGGCATCAGGATAGCAAAACCTCCAAGTCACAGTGACCATCAGCCTGCTATAGCACTCCAGATAAGAAGAGATGCTTCAGACCCATGGCCAATGCTGGAATAGTTAAGGCTGGAATGCACCTCTGGAGGTCATCTAGTCATCCAGAGGAGAAGATGACCAGATGTCATCTTGCTCTCCCTGCTGTGATGATGGCACAGCTTGGGGGCAGTGAAGCACACTCGTCAGGACAAGGAAAGCTGAGAATGGAACAGCTAATGTCTCCACAATACTCTGAGCTTCCCCTCTAAACAGTACCTGCATCAGTTCTCCCTGCTCGAGAGAAAGATGGGCAGAAAATGCCTCTTCCTTTTCTGATTCCTCAGCTTTTCATTGGGAGGGGGGACTTGTGCAATAAAGGGGTCTCATATCTCTTGTGTGATAAAGGGTTTGTCTCTCTCTCTTGTGCAATAAAGAGTTTGTCATATCTTCCCAGGTAGCAATGTCAGGTTTGGAGAAGCCCTTGGAGAAGGAGAAAGACACAAAACCTTTCATTTTTCCTTTGGTTGCTTAATCTCAGTAAAATTAACTTACTGAACAGTCCTTTTCCCTCCCTCACTTCTCAGGAACTTCTCCTCACTGTTATTTTTCTGAAAACTGCGGGAATTCCCATTTTCTCTTTATTCAGAGGGAAACAATTCTGTAAGAGCAAATAGCCCTGAGGAAGGTATACACCGGGTAGTTTGTAAGTACTCTTTAACTTACTAAATGGTGGATCCCCATTTCACCATTGTAAACAAGTGAGGAATGTGATCAGGAGGTGATGCCTTGATCTCCTTACTCACAGGTTAATTAGTGAACTCAATTTCAGGTTAATTTATGCACTCTGGTTTGAAGTTCTGTTGGATATCTGAATGTAGTTCAGGATAATTGTGTGCTGAGGTGCTTTGCAGACTGGCAATTTGCCCTGAGTAGTGTTTTGTGTCAATCAGGGGCAGGGAGCCATACTTCAAGGGCCAACAGAGAGAAGGGCCAGGATATATTTTAATGGTGAGCAATCCTAAATAGGTTCCCAAATAGCTTGGATGAGAAAGCTCTTGTATCAGCTGCAGGAACTGTCAAATTTTTTTCCTAGGTTCTGACCCCTTGGACTTAAATAGAAATAAATGAGGAATGAGTAAGACAAATAAAGGCAAAAAATGTAAGAAATAGCAAATGTTTGGGGATATAATCAACCAAAAACCAAACAAACCCCCATGTGACATCCCCAAATCTGCCTGCCAAACATGTGATTTACATCTTCTGCAAGAGGATTTAAAAGAAATGTCTAATAACATATTTGATTCTCTTAACCCTCTCCCCTTTTGTTACCCCTGTCCAATGACATTTAAGAGCACAGCTGGAGCCCCCCAAGCTAACTGAAGTCATATGATGCTGTGAGGGCAGCCAAACATCCCAGCAGCAGTAAGAGGCTGACAGGCTCAGCAACCTTAAAGGATAGCAAAGTGCTCTTCTGAAAGAGAGGGAAACAGAAAGATGAGGCAGAGAAAGTGGATGGGGGGATAGGAGGTTGGGGATACAGACATTTGATAAAATTTGTCAGGTCAATAAAAATATTCTTTTTAATTAAGTATTATGTGTTTTTATTTTTCTTTTCTTCTATTCTAATGGAGGAGTCATACTCAACTATTTGTGGTATGTGAACTATTGGAAAAATAAACCTGGATAGAAGAGAGCCACAGATGTTTTCTATGTTCAATTACTTTTTTAAAAATAACATTTTTGGTTACCACCCTTTGCTGCAGGGAGAGAGCTTTGTGGGCCACGCACTGAATGTCCTCCTGTGCTTTTTGGAATCTGTGTGAATCAGTAGGTGCTGCTAAATCTGGGGAAGAGAAGGATGATCATCTCAGGACCTGCTCCTGAGACATTCTGTGCTACCAGGCTGTCAGCAAAAGGCTCCTCTCATTATTTCATTATTTCTGCTTGGACAAAGTCCACATGGGACAAGTGTGACTGTGTTGGGCCTTGCACTGGTGTTCTTTCCTGCTGTGGACTAACTTATTGGTTGACAACAACAGCTAAAATTTCATGAAAAACAGGTGAAAAATATTAGGATTTGTAGCTGAATATTAGAGCAAAGTGCAGCCTAAGAGGTAAGAGGTCAGGGATGCTGTTCCTTGGTTTGAGTCCATGTGGCTGTAACTCCAGTCAAAACTGGCAGCAGAGAGCCAAATGAAGTCAGCTGTGGAGAGGGGCTCCTGCTCCCTTACATTGTTGAGACGGTGTGATGAGGAATGAAGGATTTTCACAACTGTTAAGATCTCCATGGCACTGTATAACTTCAAAACAAAGAAAAATTTTCTTTCAGGGGATTGGGTTTTTACACCAAAACCTTCAGCTAACCATTATAAAAAATATCTTGAACCTTGAGCCTCAGAATGTAAATTATACCTTGTAGAGGAAAACCACAAATATTATAAACTTCTTTACTCTTCATTGATCATACAGTCATAGAATGATGGGATGGTTTGGGTAGTAACAGAGCTTAAAAGCCATCAAGTTCCAACCCCCTTGCCATAGGCAGGGGTGCCACCCACAAGATCAGGTTGCCCAGGACCCTATTCAACCTGGCCTTGAGATTTCTTATTTCTATTTTATTTCAAGGCAGCACAGCAGAGACAGGAGGGCTGTGTGTTTCCTCTTGAGCTATTTTATTTGAGCTGCATAGTCAGCCTGACCAGAACAGCTTCCCCTCCATCCAGAATGGCACCATGCACTTTGTTGGCATTTGGCATCAGTATGAGAGCATTTAGCAGTCATTTCTGTCACTTTGGTACAACAATTAGGTTATAGACACATATATGAGATTACTGGGAATAAGAGGCATGATTTGCTTTAATCCCAAAATTATCTGCATGAAGGACATCTCCTCTGAAATCTACAGATCTACATTCCCACAGACATGTATCACATTAAGCCAGAAAAAGACACACTTAGCCTTTAGAAATATAAAATTTTGATTTAATTTTGATTCTGTGAAAAATAATGATAATTCTTCATGTAGGTAATCCTCTTCTGGTATTTTCTTAGTTAATTGTATTGATTGTGACATAAAGCAACTAAAACCAATGAAATAAAACATGAAATTTAAAATTTAGGTTCAATATTATTAGAAAAAATTAGTATCAGAAATTCCTAGAGAAATAGAAGACATTAAAATAAATTACAGGAAAACAAAGCACAAAGATATTTGGCACTGCCAGTGCTGGATATTTTGATGAGACATTCTGATAGCTCTGTCAAATTTTCTCTAGAAAGGGCTGAGAGAAACTTTTTCCACATTGTTAATGGAATGCACACGTAAACCATCTCTCACACCTCATTTCAGAACTCCATCCCCATGCAACCTGGATGGATCTTCTTTTATATCTGTGTAATTTTACAGTAACCTGTGGCTTTTGGGATATCTTTGCCTAGGAATACACTCCCCAGATCTGCCACAAACTTTGTGAGACCCAGAAATTGCCTTTTGGTTGCATCTGTAACAATGCAATCTGTAGCTAAACAGGAGGAGCACCACTGGCGATCTGCTCTAAGGCAGTCAGCACTGCAGTTCCAAGTATGTTTAAATTGAACTTTCATGGTTACTCATTTGAAAAATTCACACCATGGAGAAGAATTTTGCAAATTCCTATACAGCAGCTTAGCAGCCACTGTTCCGTACTCCCTATAGATACCATCAGCTCTAACAGGAGAAAAGAGAGTAGGTCATTTAGGGAAATATTAAAGTTATTTGCTTACTCTGTGCATAGATGACAGAATGAGCGAGATAAATGAGAAATTCAGAGCCCTACAGCAGTCAGGAAAGGGCTTGAACTTTCTTTAAATACCAGCAGTTTTGGAAGTCTGGTCAATTGATCCTGGATAAAAAGAATGTTGTTGGTATCTCAGTAAGCTGGTTGATGTGAATTAGACTAAAGCATTTCAGAAGTAATGGGGAAAACCAGGTTAGCCAAAAAATGCATTAAGAAAATATGTCTTAAAAAATGTAACTTTGCAGAGCTGTCAGCACGAGGAGGGTGTGTGTCACGCCAAATGGAACTGCAACATCTTCCTGACAACTTTCAGGTTCCATTAGCAACTGAGGATGCCCGTGAATTCAAGTGTTATATCCATTAGTGAGCAGTTCATGCTCATCTTTATTAACTGAATCACTGTCCATCTCACAGACTGCCTTTGTTTTTCTTAGAATGACACCAGGAAAAATTTGCAATCAAACTTAAAAATTGAATTTTGTCTTTTGCATCTACAGAAAAAGACATGGAAGGATGCAATTATTCTCTTTAAAAAAAACCAAAAACAACTAAACCGTGGATTAATTTGGCCTCAATATGTGCTTTTGCACTAGGTTATACTGAAGTAGCAGCCAGGGTCACAGATGCTCTCCCCTCTCTCCTCCTGCCTGCTGTATTTAACACAAGAGCCGTGCATGCAATCTTTACATTTATGGAATGTAATAAAAAAACTGTGCCTTCCTTACTTCCCTAAAACAATGCAAGGTGAGATTTCAAAAAGCTTTTAAGAGCTGGAAATTCAAAATTGCTGGCTGTTGGGTACCTGAGTCTAAAATATCAGTCTGGACTTTGCTCCCCCACTTATGTCCTGGAAGTTCATGATAGTTTGTCAAATGAGAAGTCCTAAGATTTGATGCCTAAGCACTCTCAATATTCATGAAGTTAGAGGAAGAAAAATTGTGAGGGAGTGTGATACTGTAATGCAATAGGCATTCAAGCAGACTGGCAAGCCTAGGGTCTGTGTACTCAGGGTCAGACTTCTCCTTTTCAGCCAGTTGCTACTTAGTGAAAGGAATGGGAGATGGAAGGTGCCCTATGGTATAATTTATGTCACTCTTTTTGGAAGACTAGCTTTGAACCTGCAGGCCAAGAGGAATTTTGATCTCAATCTCTCTCTCCCTGCATGATTGCACTAGCCATTAACTATGATGCAATGTTATCATGAACTGTGAGTGGCTGACATGTCTTGCACTGAATTTATTGCTTTCGGGTGATCCTAGGTATGCTTTGAGCAAGGCTGCCAGGTATGGCTGGCCAGAGAACCTGTACACTTGGCACACTGTGTACATTTCAGGTGGCTTCAAGGAGAGGGGGTGTTTAGATGTTCAGCTCAGCAGGCACAGTTTAATTAATACAGAACTTATTTAATGAAAACTCAAACTAAAATCCAGTCTCATTCTACATCTCTACTACATAGGACATTTCCTTACATCTCCTTTTGTGTATCCAGTATGATATCCCCTTAATCCTGACATAATTATTAAGTTCATCACACCTGCAAATACATAAAGGTTGCGTTGCTGCTCGGTGATTCTTTCTTGCCAGAAACTTGAGGAGAAGTGTTTCATGTTCTGGGTCATGAAGATGACAAGCCTGCTGACATAGTGCTGAAGGACTGTGAAAGGCAGAGGGCTGAAGCTGGGGCAGTGTCCCCCATACTGCTTCTGTAGCAGCTGCTGGTCTGAACTGTCCCCACCTGGGCAGGGGATTTGTTTAGGAGGAAAATAGTTGGTTCACTCTGCAAGACAGTGCAGCAGCCCACTGTTTCTTCTGTAGTGCATGTGCACCAGGAAAAATGCAACAAAACCTGAGAAACAGAGTTATTTTACAAGCTAGAAATAGACTGGTGGTAATGCCCTTACACAGGGGGTCTTAATTACCTTCTTGTACTCCTGCAGTGGAGGGGCCAGGAATGGATGGTGGGAGGCACAACCCAGTCTCCCTCTCCTTCCACACTGACCCTCTGTACAAGAGAGAGGCTCTGCTATGACAAGTAAAAATGAGCACTTATCCTTGTAGAGCCTTAGGAGGAATTCCCTGAGGAGAATTTGAGAATAAGCTTAGCTAGTACTCAAGAGGCACCTTCCCAGAGCAGTTCTGGGCTCCAGCTGATGTGTGCTGTAGTTGGATAGCAGAAACATATTCTTTTCATTCTCTTTCCACCCAGTTGCCCCAGGGCTCCAGAAATGTGTAGGTACTTTTTGCCCTTCTTTTTCCCTTACATGTTTTTTTTTTTTTTGCATTAAGACTGAAACCTGCAATAGTTAATTTGGTTGCATTCCCTTCAGGACAACACCATGAGAACCTATTGAGAAGGCTGACTTCCTTAATTACAGAAATAGGAGGTCTGGAGGTGTAGAACTGTGTCTTTCAGCAACAGAAAGATGTTGTGCAAGGCAAAGTCAGCTCCAAGAATGTCAAGTGACATGTTATGCTCCTCAGTTTCTGATGTTTTAGCAGAACAACAAAATGCATTTCTCTAGAGGTGGTTCCAAAGGCTAATGTCTTTTCCATACAGTTTTATTTGTACATAGAAATATTTTATGTAGTAACACAAATTTCATCTGCTATATTATATGGAGTCATCTTTAGAAGCCAACCCACAAAAAAAATCTGCACCCAATTTGTTGATCCGTAACTACATCAAGACTCTGAGAATGAAACATGATTAAGCATCATTTTTAAAAAGACAAGCAGTGTAGTACAAATTACAGTGTACCACATCAAAGAAAACTCAGGAATACAAAATCCACAGAACAGCTTGAAGAAGTTATTTAGAAACAGGAGCCTAACAAGGATCTGAGGCCCCATTTTGGGAAATTTCAGTCTACCCTGCTAGATGGTGTTCAGGTGGGCAGCAAGACCATACAGAGTAAAATATTACAGCTGATAAGCACCAGCCATGGAATCAAACAGTTTCACTGAAATCTGTATGGGTCCAGAGCTGGTATCCCTTGAAGCACTGCCTGGCCACTCACTGCTCGCTCAGGCTGCTCCAAGGAGAAATGGACAGAAGAGCTCAGAGCTAACAGGGCTCACCAACAAAGTGTGAAGAGCGAATGTCTTGAAACTTAGTAATAGCTATTATAGCATGCATATACTTGTGCAGTTTGCTCTGAATCTCCTCTATCTCCTTTGGGTTGCTGCTGCAGTGGCTGAGGTGTGCCTGGCTGTACCGCAGCACCTCATTCTCTGCAGGAGCCAGGCTCCAGATCAGCAGCCTTGGAGCTGGGGGTCACCCAGGCTCTTCCTGCCCCACAGAGAGGCCCCCACAGCCAGGGGCCGTAAGGCCTCCCTGCCACAGCCACTGCCTTTCAGAAATCTGTCATCCGCCACAGGAGCAATTTTATTCTTAGATCCAAGTCATACACATCAGCAAAAGTTTCCTTCCCATGCCAAGCGCAAATAAAGGAGAGAATAAACTGGAAATCAGATGTACTAATGGAAATAGAAAGTTATCAACAAAGTTAATGGTGAGGGAAGATCATTTTCAGGCTGACAGTCTGCACACTCATGTTCAGCACCTGTATTTGCTTATCTTCCTCCAAGCTCAGATCAGTCTCTTTCAGAGTGCTTCAAATGCCTGAGACATGCCAGACACCCACAGACCACAGGAAAATGTTGGGGGGTTTCCAAGGGTCTGGAGGAATCAGCAGTTTAGTTTTTTAAAATTAATTAAACATCTTCTGAATCATGAGAAAAAAGTCATCTACATATAGTTTCCTTGCAATAAGATTTTCCCTATCTGTGAATCATGCTTCCAGAACACTGAATCTCTAATATTCAGGTAAACATGTTGATACACTTTTAAAGAGTAACCAAAAGAAACTCTCCTTTTTGATAGCAATTTCACTCTTTTATAATGAAAATATGGTAAAATAGATTTACCATAAAAATAACATGTAGGAAAATCAAGAAAACTAAGTACTAGTTTGTTTGTTTTTAAAGCTAATGTTTTAAAATAGACAGGACAAATATGTTGATAAATTTTATTTATTTTCTTTTCAAAAGGCTTCCATCTTATTAGCTGGATAATTCTAAGGTAGAGGTTTCTCTTCAGTGGCCCGGATAGGCTGAGAAAGTGACAGACATTCTTGTTCTTTATCAGGATGCCACCTAAGAGATGTAAGGTGTGTGCTCATATTCCAGGGTGAGCAAAAAAAAATTAATCAAGTTTTACTTATATATTTTAAATTGACAGTTCCTTGGGATTTTGATGTGGATTTAAATGATGTGTATTAATTATGTTCATATCTGTACGTGGAATACTCAGTGGCCATGAAGCATCCTTTGAGGTGCTTCTGTTGACACAGCACCATGCTGGAGTTTAGAGCCAGCACTCAGTATACAATAGTTCCTATTGAAATGCTACCTCTTCTTCTCACATCCTATGCCTTCCTAGCTCTTGATTAATAATCATATTTTGCCCTGTTAAAGAGCTTTCATATATACAGGTAGGACTGTGGATGCCACTCTGAACCAGGTTTCCTTAATGTGGAAAATGTGGAAGAAAAAAAAGGACAAAGAAGATTAAAGACAAATTATTTGATTGAACTCTTTATCTGGATGACTTCAAATACTTTGACATCTATCTATATTATTATTTGGCAAATGAATCAAAAATAATTAAATGAGAATGGCAACATCTGTCACCAATCAACAGACGTGCAGTAAAATTAAAATGGTATTTCTTTCTCCTGAAATCCACTTTTTTTCATCTGATGCCATTCATTGAGATCAGATGCATTTCACTTTAGCTGTGTCAGATCTTGGAATTACATAAGTAATAGAGTCCTGAAGGCCAATGGTATGGGAACAATGGAATGCGTAACAATATAATCAGCAGTGAAATCTATATTTAATGTGTGGCATTTTAATGTTATAAAATGTGATGACTTTTAAGCCTCTTTGTTCTTTGTCGCCAGGTTCTACGGCTGCTAAGAGTTTTAAACTTGTGCCATTTCATCTTAGCTGATGCCTTTTTCTAATTTTTTTTTTTGTTTCTGACTTTGGAAATTATTATATAAGACGCGTGAAGGAGACAAGTAAGGCTGTATAAATGGATAAAGCAGTCTAAACTGCTTAGCAAATGTTAAGCAGAGCCAACAACTTTTTAAACTTGATGGTCTCTTAATTGTTTGCAGTTTCACAGAAAGAAGATTTCATGTTTCAAAAGCTACCATGGCATTTGATGGCAAAAATTTTATTGCTGGGATTACTTGAGCTCTAGCACTTTTTAAATGAAAATGTTAATTTGCAAGAAGGGAAAAATTCTAGGTCTTTTCAACAAATTTCATTTCTACTCATTCTAGTAAATGACAGACACAGCACTTTATACTGTTCCCTTTTCAGAAGATCATAAGATAGTTTGGTTTGGAAGGGGTCTTTAAATATCACATAGTCCAGTCCCCTGTAGTGAGCAGGGACATCTTCAACTACTTTAGGCTGCTCAGAGCCACTTCCAATCTGACCTTGAATGTTTGCAGGGATGGGACATTCGCCAGCTCTCTATGTAACATGTTCCAGTCATTCACCACCCTCATTACAAAAATCTTCTTCCTTATATCAGATCTAAATGGATGTTCTTCTGGTTTGAAACCATTGCATCTTGTCCTGTCACAAGAGGCCCTGCTAAAACATCTGTAGGCACTGGTAGGCTGCAATAAGGTCTGCTTCGAGCCTTTTCTTCTCTAGTATGAGTGCCACGGGTCTCAGGCACCTCTCTCCACATGCCTCTCTTCATAGGAGACATGCTCCAGCCTTCTGACCAACTTTGTGGCCCCCTCTCAACCCAATCCTTCACTTTATATTTCTAACATTAAACTCAAGGTTACACTAAGCCAGTGTCAAGGGGATGGTGCAAAGGATATGACAGGAAAGGCAGGAAGCTTACAGATAAAGAGGATCCCCCTATCAAAAGGCTGTGGTACAGAGACAGGAGCCCAAATATGGCAAAAACCTTTAGAAGCCATTGCTAGGAGTCCCTAAGGGAGCCAGATGGGGTTTGTAGGCAGATGAATTTAAGTAGAATCACCGTACACGTTGGGACTCTGGAAGAAAATGTCTCATGTTGGATTCATTCCACATAACTCTGAGCAGTTACTGTTAGAAGCAAAGGGCTACCACTGACTGGCACTGCCTCTGCTCTTGCCTTTCCAATGACCTGGCCACAACTTTGTTAAAAGAGATGGAACCTTTGACAGTGGCTTTAAGTAAGGTAGACAAATGAGAGTGACTCAGAGTGCTTAAAAGTGTCTTAAGCACTGGCCTCATCCTAGAAGAGGACTTTTCTGGTTGTGCTCATAGCCCTTGGGATCATTAAATTGCTCCTAAACTGTGAGTTGGCGCATTTTACAGAGCAAGGAAAAAAAGACACCAGAAAAGGCAGAGAAAACACAGTAGAAAATGGCACATCTGACACTACAGAGGACACAGTCTGGGCAGGGATTATAAAGAGTGCAATATTTTTTCCTGATGAGGAACTCCTAGAATAGCCCACAATCAAAATGTGGAAGGAGTTTCCCCTGAACCACACCTGTAAATGCAGAGAGGCACATTACAGGTAACTACACATGACCTGCGCAGTTCATTCCCCCACTGATTTGCTTATGTGAGAGTAGTTCTTCAGATCCACACACAGAGGATCTACATCCCTAGGAAATACACCCAGCTGTATTCTACCTGGGCTTTTCCACCTATTTACTAATCCTTTGCTTTTGGAACAACCTGAATGCATCCTTTGCTCTTTCAGACTTTTCTGTCTTATTTTGGGGCCTGATGATTATTCCTGTTTGTCCACGGCTTTCATTCTACCTATTTTTGCAGACCCAGAAAAAAACCTGGCAATGCTGCTGCATTCAGAAAAGCTATAAGGATTTTCAAGCCCACCGAATGTGATTAACCTTAATTGAGTAGTTGTTTTATTGAAGCAAGGGCCAATACTTAAAACTCTAGCAACTTTACCAGATGAACAATTTTAACAGACCCTCATAAACCTGGCTTTTTATCAGCTGCCCAACAAATTTAACATAATTTTTGTCAGAAAGCAAAACAGGTATCAGGATATCTCAGTTAATGAAGTGAGCCTTTTTCAGACTGGAAAACATACATTATTTGCTGTATTTTGACATTCTCTAGATCCACTTCTTGCCTTCCTCTGGCTGAAATGCATTACCTAGCTCACACATGAAAGGAAAGGAGAGTCTTTCAGGATAAATCGGGGAGCAGAGGACTGAGTAATCCAATGCATTTTGGAGAAAAAGAGGAAGTTCAGACTCTGGGTTTCTCTGTGGAATCAAAATAAATCTTGGGATTTTCTACCTGTAAGGCAGCCTGTAAGATCTGGAAAGGATGGAGGCTTATCTGAGAGGCAGAGGTGATGGAAGTGGCTCTTCAAACCCAGGAGGCCACTAAGACTTGCAGGACTAGAGAGCAGGTGTGGAAAAGGGTGTGATGGGGAACAAGGAGATTCACATTCAAACCATTTCATGAAGTCTACCTCATTCAGTACTCTGAGCTAATTCAATTTAAAGAGATGCTGTGTTTTAGCCTTAAGTGTTTGTATTCTAATAAAATCTTGCTTTAGGAACGCGGAAACTTTTCGGTATTGCTTGATGCACTCACTCTCCATAAAGAGTGGGGCAATTTGCCTCCAAGTCCTGGCCAATTTGAGGCCCTGCTGCAAATAAATGCAGAAGTTTGATGGCGTCAATATTGCAGAACTACTAGCAACACCAGAAAAATGAAAAGAAATCAGATCTGGAAACTGGAGCTACACAGGTCTTTGGAGATTGAGGGCTACTCTCTATGCTGGATCTCAGATTTTTCACTCATCTATGTTGTACTGCCAGATTTTGAGAATACTGCATGTTTTTCAGAGGTTTCTCTATGCATTGCAAGCAAGACATAGCTACTCCTGCATACCCAGAAACCTCAGATCAATTTGATGTGTGTGCACAGAGAAATTCTACCACGTGGTTTTGAGGCTGTGCAGTTTTCAGAAAAAGCTGGTTGGACTCATGGCACATGCATGTATCAATGACACGCACTTCTACATTAGTTGCAATGCTTCCAAAAACCACTGGATCTACAGCACATACTCTGCAATATAGATTTGCACATGTACAGCCAGTTGGACTTGTCCAGAGATGTTGAACTTCCTGAGCATTTGCAGACCACGAGGAAAGCATTTGCTGCTGCTCCCCTTGGATTTGCAGTGCATACATAATGTGGTGCATGTGTCCATGCTTTTTGTGCGGGAACACCTGGGCAGAGCTACGGGGGCAATAAACAAGTGTTCAGAGCAGTGGAAAATTAATGGAGGAATATCATGCTATGTGAATCAGAAGAAAAAGGTTGTGACAAATGGCAGTTCGGTGGCTGTAAGACAGATAACTGGGGCAATGGCAGTGCTCAGCACTGCGTGGGGTCTCCTTGGAAGTACTCAGCACTTTTAGTGCCATGGGGAAGGAAAGAAAGAAAGTAAAGGCCTCCACGACATTCTGCAGGACCAACAGATCTATCAGAGGTTCAAATGAACACAGAAAAAAAAGCAAAAGCTACAGGAGAAATTGTATATTCTTAGCTCAATATACTGATGGACTACAGAGTGGGATATTTCAGCACACTAGTTTTCTTGGAGGTCTAGGGAGGGTCTTACTTTTGTTTTGCTTATATTTAGGAAATAGAAACAGAATTATTATTCCTGGTGCCGTGTGCACAAGCAGCAGGTTTCCCAGAGTGCTGCTGAGGGATGCACTGGGAGCCATGGAAAACACATACGAATGCATGTGAGACTGCAGAGAGTCCACTGGAGAGACTCCAACTGCTTTGCAGACTCCTGGAGGCACAGAAAACACATTTCAGTCTGCACCACAAGTCAAATTCACTCTTGATGGCATAGGCAGGTGAGCAGTTCCACTGCATCACAGAATCACAGAATATTCTGAGTTGGAAGGGACCCTCAAGGATCATCAAATCCAACTTTTAAACATATGTGCAAAGCAGATTAAAAGATCAGTTTAATAACTTTTATGAAAAGTAGTCACTGCATATGGCAAAGTAATTTTCAAGTCTAGTGTCTCAACCATTCATTTTTTAGTATCCTGAAGGGAATTAGAGCAATTGGACTAATTGCCTAACAAATTGCCTTTGTAGACCAAAGCCTTTTTTAAACGCTGTAAGACCAGAGAAGTTTTATTTTCTTGCTCTTCTACAACCAAAGGTGTCCAAACTATTTTTTTCTTTTAACTTTGGCGTTTTAAGTGCATCTCAGGCGAAGCTTTTCTTTACCAAGTCATAGCTGTAAGCCAATTTTGATGTCCAAGTTATAAAAAGTCCTTGAAAACAGCAACTTCTAATGGAAAAAGTTTTGGTGAGGTAAATGCGCCACTATAATAGCACAAAATATCTGTTTTTTCTATACACTGAGCCTCACTGCAATTTTTCTGTGAGGAATTTATATTGCTAAAATATAATTTCCCAGTGGAATGCATATTCTTTATAGTATTGATGAATTAACCACTCCTATTTTCTTCAGATAGGAAATTTTTATTCTTGTGTGCCTAATACTCTGAACAATCCTTTAAATACTGCACATCAAGTATTGACCACTTTGATGTCTTATATCTAGTAAAAGTTAATAGCAATTATGTTCAAACTTGACCAATCTTCTTTTTAGCATTTCTTTCAAAAAAGCTTCCCTGCATAGCAGAGCACACACTTTCCTCAATCTTGGCATTCTGCTCCTCGGCTGCCGTCATTCCATCTGAAGCATTCACTTTGAAATGCCTGCCAAATATTTTTGCCCCGGTACCACAATAACAGTGCAGCAATGTGGGAGTGATTCAGCTCTGTGCACTTACAATGAGAGCAGAGAAACAGGCTCAGGGAAGTGCTCTATGAGATGGGTTCTCCTTGTGATATCCAAATCCTAAGAAGACCTGCTAAACCTTGTTAAAGGTCATGCTTGCGTTTTCCTTGTTTCTTCTTAGAAACAAGACAGCTGGGATGTGAGTTGTTTGGGTTTTCTCATCCACTTAACTTTCAGAAATTAAACTCGAAATAAGTGCATTCTAGATAGAACAGCATTAGGCAATATCTTCAGTGGTGCTAATCTGCAGAGCTCCCCTGAGAGCAGAGGAGCTCCCCGATTCACAGCAGCTGGCTCCATGGTCCTTTTCTGTAGGTACTTCTATCTGGCAGAGTTGCTGAGGGTGTTTGGGCAGTGCCTAACCTGTCCATGTGTTTTCCTCGGGAGAATGTGAGGCACACCACCAGACCTGCTGTTAAACTTTGACACTGTGGTATAGGGAGCATTTTCCAGCAGTCAGGATCTCCAGGCTTCAGCTCGTTCAGATCCTGGCCGCCTTGTAAATCTTTCTTGCCCCACTTCAATGGAGATAAGAGGGATTGTATATTTGAGGTTCAGTTGAGAGAGACCACCCAAGTAATAGCTCATTTCACTTCTCCTGACCTCCTCTGATATGCCCATCAAAGCAGCAATTAAAATTTGTGTAGAGCAAATGTGTTCCATCAATCTGCTTTTCATCTGGCTCTACAAATACTTGAGACCTGAGTAAGCAGCTGAAAATTTTAGAAACAAGAATGAGTAAATGTAAAGACAGATTTTATTTTCCTGTGTTCTGGAGCAGAATGATCTGTTTACCTTTCCAAAAGAGCTGTCAGCAGAGTGGTCATCAAGAAATATGAATTCACAAGTGGTGCACTCCTAGGAAAACAAGTACATGTAGAAACTTGTTCCTTCTATCTTTCAAGATTTTTTTTCCTTTGTTATTTGTGTTTGATAGCAGACTCTTTTTTTTTTAGTTCCAGTGCAGCCTTTTAATACATGCTTAGTAGCCTGCTTTACTAGATGGGGCTGAACCAGCAAACATTTCTCTCACCTGTTTGGATGCAGTTGTACAAGCACATAGGTGAGGAAAGTCAAGTAAGTGAATAAAAGAGGCACCACGATACATTCAGTTCATTTCAATCACGTGCTGCTCCATGTATGAACAATAGGAATCTTGCTGTACCACTTAAAAATTCCTCTGCGTTATTCTCCTGTGAACGTGAAGATACCAGTGTCTTTTCCTCACCAGGCTAGCTCCAACAGATAGCTAACAAAAAACTGAGAAGAGCAAGTGGTTTTTTGGGGACCTAAAGTTTACTCTTGATGAGGGCATTGTGTTGCAGTTGGAATACATGGCCATACTCCATTCAGCAGGATCCAGTTGCTCCCTTCATAGCACTCCAGAGCCAGGACTGCCAAGTGTCACCAGGGAGGAGGTTGTGCAGATGGTGAGGAGCTAGGGCTCAGGAAAGTGTGCTGTCCATAACCTCTTCCCTTCAGCCTCAACTATTGTCTCTGCCTGTGAGACAGCATGCAAAAATACTTCTCCTTCCCCAGACACAACTTGTGGGGCTGTGATATGCAGTGCAATTCCTTATGTGGGCTTTCTGAAGTTAGGTTCTAAATATATTTGCCCTTTCCTGTAAGTTTGGCCCTTGCAGACTCATACAACACATACACCCATACAGAGAAATGCAACAGAAACTTCTTGCTTCTGCAGCATTTTGGGCTTTGCACACCCACACAGGGGCTTTATATAGTTTGGTCTTTAATCTTTGGGTATGGGATGTTCTTGCTAAATCATCTTGATGTCTAGGAGATGTGCCCTGGAGGAAATCCAAATACAACTGCCCTGTTCCCAGGAGCTGGACAGAGCCATGCTGACATGTACCAGGAGCTTGTGCTGGTCTGTGTCAGGGGTGTGTACCATTCTCCACATAGCACCATGGTCTCCTATTCCTTTTGCAAAGAAAGGCATCTATGAAGAGCATAAATAAAGTTGTGTACCTTTTGACTGGTCATTGTGTGAAAAAGGAATGAAAAGTCTTTGGACATTTCCCTGTTTCATGAGCACCTGCAGAGGTGACATCTGTAAACAGCCCTGAGCACCCTGCAGCCCAGCCCCACTGGAGTCAGACATGCTGCACTCCCTTTGATGTGGACCAGGCCCTTAAAGGGGATGCAGACCTGAATGCCTCTGCATCTGCCTCCAAGTGAGCATTTATGTGTGTTAATCATATGATCACAGCAGCACAATGCTGCCTCTGCTGATGTGCTCTGACCAGTGTGGTGGTGGACACCAGCCATGCTTGCAGCAGAAGAAGCTGCTCTCTCATACCCTGCAAGCTTTGGACAGTCTTATTTTTCTCTCTGGGAATTTGTGCAATTTCTCTCAAGCTGGCATTTGGTATCTTCTGGGAGGCTAGCAAAGTCAGTCAAACAGTTACTTGATTTATCTCTCTTCATTCTCTCCAAGTGAAAATGAAAAATGAGGAAAATTGTTTCAAAGGTACTCAGGTGGAAATCAGAGATAGATCAGAATGAACAGGAGACAGGAGAACGAATAATCTGTGCAGATGGTTGCTGAGAAAAACTGGGCTCCTGTGCTCCACAATTGTTTTTGCAGGTGGCAACTTTCCCTTCTAAAGCTGAAGAAGTCTAAAGTCTGGATGGGTTTGAAAGATACAAATCTGCCTTTGAATTCTATTCTTATTATCATGGAATCATTTTACATAATTGACACCTTTTACATAAAAAAATTATTTGGAAGGTATTTTGTTTATACTGTAGCTAAAACCTACCTGAGTTGTCTAGTCCCACTGAGCCATACAGTATATTCATCAATGCATAGTTCTCTTGCATTTCAGCATTTGTTATGAAAACCAAAACTCTTACTCTGAGTTATTTATGCTGGCAGTGCTTCAAAGGGAGCAACTGCTTTACTTCATGCCAATCTCTGTAGCACTGGGGAAGAGTACCTCTCCTAAGATCATTTATATCTTGTTAACCTTTCGATGCAGATTTGTCTGAACACATTTTTTTCCTTTAGTGCATACCTGCAATGACAGGAACTTGTTTGATAAGACACTGATATAAAACACTGATATAAGACACCGATATTCTTTAGTGAAAATAAATATACCTGTGAATCCAAACACCTTTTATTTTCTTTCTTCACTTGTTGACAAAACAAATACAAGAATTTCCAAGATACAGAAATATAACATCCTACTCCTTGCATGGAAGGGTGGCCATAATGCTGTGTTGCTTCAAGAGCTGGAAATGAATGGGTCATCCTCTAAACAGTGCAAAGTGAGCATTAGTCAAAAGGGACACTTTATTCTGGTGAGGGTAGATCCAAATCTGCTAATTTTACATCAGTAACTCCTCCAATTATTTCCCAGAAATTTTACCATACACATGTGCAGGTCTTCTACTCTGGGCTATGCCTTGACTTGTAGTATAATCAAGACATTCACAAGACCTGGTAAATTATTGCCATCACTCTCACTTATCTGCTCTTTTAATTGCTTCCAGAAAACGTTCAGGACTTATGGTTTGTTTTTCTGAAGTAAAGCATCAGACATGGCTTTGTGGGAGCTGAAATGCTGGAACCACAGCCATGCCATGGGGTGGAGAGGGGTGTGCTCCGCCGAGCAGGGAGCTTCTCCTGGCAGTAGGGGAGGCTGGGCTACTGCACCAAGCTCACCCATGCTGCACTTGCCCTCTGCCAAGGAAAATCCAAGCATGGCAAGAAGCTGCCAGGTGTGATATGAAAATGAAAACCATGCTCATAAGTAAGGGGAGATGCTGATATAATCACTGTACCGCATGGTGTCACGACATTACAGCAGTCCAGGTCTGAAGCACATATGTATTTTCCAGTTTCCATGAAAATGGAACATGGAGCAGTTCACTATATTTTCCATGTTAAGTGGAAAATAAGTCTGAGATTTAGTGCTGACAGAAGCTCCAGATTACATGGTTGTGTAATGACTCTCTTGCAACATGCCTAATTTTGTTCAGGTAAGATCAAGCCACACTTACCTGTTCAGGATTTCTTCCTGGAACAGATACATGTTTATATCTTAGGACATTAGGACAGAGATTAAGTATCATTTCCCTGAAGCTAAACAGAAATATAGTACAAACCATTTTCCCCTAGTTTTCAGTATAGAAAGGCTGTGTTTAAGTTAGTAACCAATGCTATGGGACAAGCCCCTGTTGAGCCTGGCATTGAGACTATATGTGTCTTCTAAGGTGACTTTGGAATAATGCTCATCAGATCCCATAGACCCAAGGGCAACTGCACTGTGTCAGGCAGGCCAAAATGCAGTAAATAAGAATGACTTATTCTGCTTTGAAAGCACCTATCTGATCTGAATTAAAATCCCAATGCCCTGTAGTTTTAGCGTAGGTATAACCTGGATCCACTACATTCCCTGCCTCTGATCAAAGTACACCAGATTCTTCAGAGGAACAAATACTCATCTAACAGCAACTGCCATATACTTTATTTGGAAGGCATTTGTGGGTCATCACATAAATCACTCAACAAGGGTTCAGAAGTACTACTGTGTGCTGTGAGAGATTGCTTCTTCTGTAGAAATAGAAAAATAAAACAGAGAAAACCAGAAGAAATATCTGATGTGTGAAAACAAATTTTTCAAAGCTCCTATCTCTGTAATTTAGTTTGTTAAACATGAATAGATGCAATTACTGCAAATCTGGTACAACATCAAGTGATGAAGACTTAGAATTTATGCATACCTGTAATATGTACACAATAGAAGATAATAACAAAAGAAAATAAAAGATAAATACCCCCATAGTTACAGATGTCTTTCTGCTATCATATGTTTTGAGTTACTTTGTCATTTATGTATTTTCTGTTACTTGTTATGTTCTCTTAAATGTCCCTGTCTTATTTTCCTGCATCAACTTCATCCTTCTTTTGCTTGGCAGAAATTGCTGTTTTTCCAGCTTACCATTGGGGGCATTAAAATTACTTATTTATTTTTTTACGTTCACTTCTTGGAAAAGTGCTAGGCTTAGCCTCATTCTGTACAGTAGCCAAGCAGGGCACATTGTTAGTACTCTGTGAACAATGGTATTATTGTTATATTAACTTGTGGGAGAAGAGAAAGATTGGTGGATTTAGTTGGAGATAAACTAAATAATAGGCACATGCCCAATCTGGATTTCACTGAGAGCAGCTGAGTAACTCCAGTTAACATCACTGGGAATGGGGTTAAGCTGTTAGCATTACATCTGTTTCACCAGCTGTAGTCATCCATATGTAGATTTCTAACCTCACCCTCAGCCCCCCCACATCAGTGGGGAGAAGCTGTAACCTCCTGAGGGGCCATTGGTCCATCCAAAGAAGTGTATGATAAATTGTCTTCCTTTGCTGACTCTGTCATTCTGCTTTCAAGATTGTTAATGCTAAAACTCTTTTTACTGGAGTGTCTTGAGCTATGAATATCTCACAGTGGTGTTTTGAACACAGTTTCTGCTGCAGCTTGGGCAGTTTTTCAAAGCCCACAGCTGAGCAAAACTGGCTTTGCTCGTGCAGGGAAGCACTGGGGAGAAATACCTGAGCTCCAGGTGGATAATTTACCTCTGGAGCTGGGTTTAGCACACATTGTGCCTGTCTTAATTAGCCTGAAACAGTCAGTTAATCACCATTCCCCTTAGTATCAGTACTGCTTACAGGCTTGAGGGCTGTTGTTTCCACATAGCTTTTCCTCCATGGCTGAAAGCTTCCTACAGAGGTTTTGCACTTAATTTTCTATCTGTAACAGCTGCAAAAATCACTCTCAAATACAGCACCTGAATGGTGGAGTCTTTCAATGACATGTTTCTCTTCATCTGGAGGATTTACTAAATTATGTTCACATGGCTTAAGCACTGAGATGAATGCAGGTGTCTGTGGAAGGACACACCTTCCCCTGGCCTATGCTGAGAATACCTTTTTTTAAAATTGGATTTCTCTGCTAACTTGGAGAAATTCTGACATATTAGAGATTGTTGTAATGGGTTTTCTGTGTTCCACCACTGACAAAAGTAGAATTGGTGTGCAATCATGGAATCATGGAATTTAATGTATTTAATGCTTTTGAGGAAGCCTCAGATTATCTGCCATGTATACATTTCTGGAGGGATGAGAACTAAGAAAAAAAACCACTGAAAATCAGTTCTGTCTGAAACAACAGCTAGATTTTGGGACTTGGACAGAGGCAGAATAGATCTTGATGCCTTTATCCCAATATAAACTGCAAGCTCTTGTACAGATGCCCTTAGCAGATCTATCTGAGTCTGCTTCACTGATGTGGCAGACCCAAGCCAGGTTTTCATGGACAGGAATGCAAGGAGCACAGCAGATAAGCAGGGTTGTACCAAGTTGTACCAGCTCAGACACAGTGTGGTTTACTTTAAGCTTTCAAGAAGTCAAGCTAAGAGCAACTCAAAATAATTTTAATTTTAAAGTGAATTCAGATCACCAGAAGTTTGGAGCAGCTTTTTTCAATCATAACTGAAAATCAGTGCAGCTCTAACAATAGACAACATGTGAGTGAGGAAACTGCAGCTTGCAGGAGATCATGAAAATATGGTAGAAGGAGTTTTCTGCCAGAGACAAGAGGACAGCTGATAGCTAGAGCAAGGAAAAAAAGTCTCTGGGGTTAAAAAGAAAAAAATCTGAAAGCATTCTAAAACATTTCACCAAAGAAAGTCCATGTGTTAGTGACAGATGTTAATGTTGTTGCTAAATGCTTGACTGGCAGGTAGTCAGATACTTGTGAGTTGAGTATGGCTTAAGAGCTTACTTGAAAGAAAATAGAAGCTTGAAATGAGGCAACCCCAGTTCCGTGTTTTGGGAGAAACATGGGAACTGCTGTGAGCTGTGAAGACACATCAGTTTAACCCAATGTTTGTCTTCAGCAGTGGCCAGTGGCAGATGCTTTGGAAAAGAGAAGAAATAAGGCATGTATGGAGCATTCCTTCCCCTCCTCTAATCCCAGATCCTAGCAGTCAACAGTTTAGGGACTCCCCAGTGCCAGACATTGCATCTGGACCATTGTTTTTAATAATCACCAGTGGACCTATATTCCATAAATTTGACTAATCATTTTTTGTATCCATTTATACTTTTGGTCTCTACAGTATCCTATGGCAACGAACCCTTGGGCTGAATTATGCTGTGTGTTAGAAAGAAGTCTCTTTTTTCTGTTTCGAACCTGGTTCTCAGTAATTTTGCTGGGTGTCCCAGTTCCTGCACAGTGGTTAAAAATAGTGAATGACTGTCCCTTGCTCGGGCTCCTAAGGCTGGCTCATTTTAGAGATCAGAGATCCACAGTTTCACTTAATGAAGCAGAAAATGCTTATTCTCCAAAAACTGCTCTGTATTCCTGTTGCCCTCTCTTTTGAACACTGCTTCAATCACGGTCACCCTACAGGATTTAAAATAGGAGTACACCATATTAATCTACTTCTCATACATTCGGCCTATTTATAACCTCTGTTTTGTGGACTGTGTTCACATATGTCTGAAAAGAAAACAAATCTCTGCAAAAAACAGTACAAATGTCTCTTGTGGTTTTTGTTCCTCTTACAAGAGCTGATAACGTGTGTTCCCAGTGCAGTGGATGGAATCATAGGAACACTTAGGTTGGAAAATGTCCATAAACCTAACAGTGTTAAGCCCACCACTAAACCATGTCCTTAAGTGCCACATCTACATGTCTTTTAAATACCACCAGGGATGGTCACTCCATCACTTCCCTGGGCAGTGTATTCCAATGGCAACCCCTCCTGTGAAGAAATATTTCCTGAGGCTTTTTTCTTTTGTCCTGTCATTTGTTATCGGAGACAAAGGAAGGAGTGAAATGGTTCTTGTCTCAGGACATCTGGAACTGTCATCACTGTCTCAACAGGAATGCAGGGACCACGTGCAGCTGGGGTTCCTGTTTCCCCACCAGTTTTGGGGCCATCACCACAGTGGTCCTTGTGGAAGCTAGAGAAGAGCACAGTTGATTGGACTGCACAAATCTGCTTGCACAGAGCCATCATGGGAGAAGTTGTGAAGGGTCTTCTAGAAAGATCAGCTCTTCCCCTCTTCTTATCTCTGTCTGCAGAGAGCCCTTTACTGCCCTGAGAGGGAAGGGTGAGGGAGAAGCCCTGGCTTCAGAGTCCAGCTACAGTTAGATGAGAAGCAATGTCACTTTCCACGGCCTCCTTTCAAAAGCACTGTTACAGCTGCTACCTTGTGCTTTTTGCCCGTGAGAAGTCCCTGTTTCTTGCTCTCCCCACAGCCCTTCCCTTCACTCTGCAGTGGGAGGCTCCTCTGAAGAGCAGACAGGCTACCCTGAGCATCTCAGCTGCCTGAAGAGAAAAACAGACAATTTCCAGGCAACTCTTGATTTATGAGCACTTACCCAGCTAAGGTGATTAGCCCAAAATGTTGACCTGAAGCCACCAGTGGGAGGCAGCTCCATTGCTGTTGTAATTGGGCTTACCTCATACCCTCAGATCACTATCTGATTTATCACCACAGCAGTTCTGCTCTAAAATATTGAGCCTAAATGTTCTTCTGCTTCCCTGGTGGAGAAATCACAAGGAGATATAGGTTTAGAGCCAAATTTTCAGAGGCTGATTCCAACTGTTTTCATCTCTTTTAGCCCTTAAAGCTTTGGGTACATTACAATTGGAAAGGGTAAAAGCTTCAAAATCAGGAAGGCTGCTTCATTAAGCACAGAAAATCTAGGTGCCTGCTGATGGACCAGATCCCTCTCCCATTAATATTTCCCTCTGTGGCCACTGGACACCATTTGTGAGTTATCCAAGAGTGTTAAGAGAAAATATCTGCACCATGATCTATAAGGGAGGAAAGGATGGTAATGACCTACAGTGGATGCTCCGGGGGCTGGGGTCCCTGGGAAAAGCTGTTCTGGCTTTGGTGCATTAAACCCCAATTAGGCTGCTGAGGTTTAAACATGCATGTAGATGTTTTGCTGAATCACTGCCACACTGCATAAACGTGAAGTTTCTTACTCTGAATTTTGAATGTACACATACTTTGGCACCAGAAAGGGAGCATGCAAAGAGTTAGAGGCACAAATCTGCAGGGTACATCAAGGCCCTTGTGAAATACGGCCCTGGATTTTGGCAGCTGACTTTGACTTCATAGCCAGACAGTGAAGAAAAATCTATTCAAATTTCTATAGTAAACATATCTAGCAGACCTTAACTTTAGCAGTGAGTCTATTACCAGTTGCATTCAAAAATTGCATTTTTAATCTGTTTTGTCATTTACTGTCATTTAAATCCTTTTCTGCTCTGTTAAAAAAGGTGTGTTGGTATGAACTGCAGATCTTACTATTGAAATGACAATTTGGTTTTAAACCTCACATTTCTTTGAAAAAGTTTACACATTGTCATCTCTAAAAAGGAACCAACCTTTTCATTTAGCACCACTGAATTAAAAAAAAAAAAAAAAAAAGAAATGTGCTGCACATGAAAATCTAGCCTGTATAACTGTGAAGGACCTTTTTGATGGTCACTGCACTGTAGCTGTGCAGGTCACTGCATAACTGCAGAGTAGTTATAGTCCTCAGAAAAACTGCTCTACTCCTGTTTTATACTGCAGTAGCTTAATGAAGTAAAATTGGACCGGTGCCATAACATTTAAGGAGCTATGTTTTGAATCCTCCTTCACACCAATGTAATTTGCTGTGACATGTGGCACATGTCTCAGAAACACATTCAGAGATAAATCATTAAAATGGCCAGCTATAACTGCACTGCAGCCATGCTCTGAGGATGTCGTGCCAACATTCACTGGATTCCCCACTGCTATGGGAGACGGATATGACAGAAGGCGAATGGCCAACAGAGGAAGCATTTTGGAGGTTTGCATTCAGCTGAATGCCTGTGGCTGAAGATCTTGTGTTCATACTTTTCTTCCCCACATAAACATTGGAGTGATTTCTCCCACATTGTGGCCAGTCATTGCTGGGTAGTAGAAAGTGGTGAAGTATTCACTGTGACTGGAAATAGGCTGGGAAGGTCCTTCACTGACACACTTGCTTGTGAATGTCCCATTTGTTTCAAAGCTGCTTACGTGGCAAATTTCCTACACAGCAAATGCTGATCAAGGGCATGGCCTGCCATCCCCCAAACCATCAATGGCACATCACTGGGCTCTTTTATTATTGCCTTGCATTTGAGTAGCCAAATTTTAGCCACACGGTTGCCTGCAGGAAGATATTCTACACGCAAGTGCTGCTGTTACCACTGTTTTAATTCCCTTACAGCTCTCATTCACAGTCTGGTTTTGGTTGTGAGATCCTCCTTGTTGTAGAAAGTCCATGTAACACTGAAGACGTGCTCAGCTGCTGATCACAGCTAGGCTGGGACCCAAAATTAGAAGCTACTTGCAAAATGAGAAAGTTTGGGAAAGTTAGTGGCACCATGAATTATTCCAGGTTTGGACAAATTTCCTCCAAACTCACAAAACACCATATTGGATTGAGATTAAGCATGGGTAGAATTTTTCTGGAGAGGGTGACTTTCTTCCTCTTGCTGATTTGTTCACTTGAGATGAGTCACTTGAGAATTTTTTAAATCTTCCAAGTTTGGAGCTATGAACACCTAACCAAACAAGCAAAGGTTTGTTGTTTCTTGCTGTGGCACTGTTGACAAACAAGGAAGAAAAAAAAGCATTAGGAAAGGCTCCAACTGATTCTGTGAGGGCTCATGTTTGTGCATTAAATCACTGCCTGACCTCTGGGGCTGCCTGCTGACTGTCAGCTACAGGGTCAGCATCATAAGCAAAGAAAACGCAAACAAATACAACCACCACAATCTTGGAAACCCCTGTTTTTCCTTTTGTCCTGGCAAATAAATGCATAGAAGCAGAAATAAGTCTTTAAATACAGTTTCATAGGCTAAGGCTTATGATACTCGCTTTTGTGAGAATTCAGAATGGCATTTCTGCGAACCTTTGTTGTACCTTTCTACCCACTAAAGCCTTGGTGTTGTAAAGAGTGATTCCCACTCTGCAGTACACCATAACTTAAAGGGTGGCTCAAAACAAACAGCAGTAGATCAATTTACGTGCCTGGATACTATTGAAATTGAAGGCCTTTGTTCTCAAGTCTGGTTTTATTTCTAAAGAAACATACCTTTTTAGGACAATATTTTAAGGAAATGCTTTAAGTCACATTTTACTTGTCTCATACATTGACTTGTATTTATTCTTTTAAAAATTGAACTGTGACTAAACTACAAACAATCCTCATTCTTCGATTCTCATAAACACACCTTTTCAGACCCATACATGCTATGAAGAAAGTGGAGGAGGAGGGGAGTTTTGCTTAAATTCCTGGGTAGATTGCAGGTGCGTTTGTTTGTATTAAGAGAAATGTCTAACAGAATCCTCCTTTGTGACACACTATAGCAACTTTTCAATTTTCTCTCATTAGCTCGTGGTACTTCCTCCTCAATAAGGTATTATTGTGCTGCCTCAAACCTGATCTGGGAAACACTGTGGAGCTGTCAACTCATCAACCCTAGAAAATGGATTGTTAATCTTTTCAGGGGACTTGTTTCATTTCCTGTGGCTCATGTAAAATCCAAATATTTAGCTACTACAAACAGTGAGTTCTTCACCTGGATTTCACTGATAAAGCAACAAAGATTATTACTTCTGAATTTTTTCTCCTTTTCTTCAGTTTGAAAATTAATGCCTCTGGGTGAATAGAGCCTCATTTGTAAAGTCACAATTTAGCACTTTATTAAGATGGCATACAAATACATTTTCTAAGGTTTTCAGTTTGCATTGGGTTTAAAAATTCACCTCCTATTTTATTTGGTGCTCTCAGATTTTTGGTTCCCACCCCTTGATAGGGGGCACAGAGAGCATTAGACGGCTCAGTCTTTCATGGGTCGAATCATGGGGATGAATGATGCTTCACACAGGATCAGCCTTTCATAATTTCAAACATTGGAGTGTTTTTTCAAGGTCAGAATTCTACTGTAAAGAAGTAGAATTCTGACCTTGAATTGCTTATTCTCTTGACATGCTTTAAGATTTTTTTTATGCGTTGGTACCACCTTCCTGATGATCCTACACTAGTTGAGAAAAGATAGATCGTGCTGAGTAAGAAGCAAATGAGGCATTTCATGTCCTTTTTCAGAGGCCAGCCTTTCTAGTCAGGGCCTTTGGGCTGCCCACTGCCTTTGCACCTTGGTGGAGACCCACTGAGACCTGCAGGCTCACAATGACATGCACACAGGGGACACAGAAAGAAAGGTGTCCAGAGAAACAAAGAGCTGGTAAGACCCCTGGCAGTGTCTACAGATAAGACCTGAAGAAATGCCCAGAACTGCCCTCTTTATGGATTAAAACAATAAAAGCTACATGGCTAAGAAAGAGGAAGGAAAGATCCTGTACTGCAGAAAAACACTTTCAGTCTGCTGGTTTACCCAATGGAACAAGGACAGATTCCACCTCAGAGATTCTTGAAAGCAGAGGCAGAGGCAAATAGGAGGTTACCTGAAAAGGCAGTGTTCCTGGTTAAAAACAAACAAGCAAGCAAGCAAACAAACAAACAAACACAAAAACCAAAACAAAAACAACAAACAAACAAACAAAACTCCAAGTAATTCTTAGAAGATGTGGCATGAAATCAAGCTGCAGTCTTATGGGGTGCCAGTGACAATGGAGGTTTCACCTGAGGACTAGAAAGCACAAATAGACAGTGTTTTTAGAAAGCTGCACCAGAGCAGAAATTCCTGAAATTTTTAAATGGCAGTACCTCTGTGCATTTATTTTATATCCCAGTACACGTCTCTGATTTCTAGGCTGCTCTGAAAAGTGGGTTATTGTTCAGGAATCTGGTGTGCAAGAGGACAAAATAGTGGAGGGAAAAGAAGCAGTAGAGAGAGAGAACTTGAGAAGAAAGCAGGAGAGAAAGTAGGATACAATTTAAAGGCATAACCATGGGGTAATAAAACAGATTTACCCCAGGTCAAGAAAGCAAAGCTTTTTCCCCTCAGAGTGACTATCACTTTAGAACATAACCTACACATTATCACAAAGAACAACAAACTCTTGAGGTCTGGGCTGTAAATTAGCATTGGAACAATCTGGCAAGAGTGGGCTGGGCTCCTTCTGAGCTCACTCTGACAGCCCTCCCATGCTATAATAGATTAATATAGTCGTGATAGCCTGAAGATATAACTGTGATGGTACAAAAAACTTGATGTGCCCCCAGTGAGCTCTTAATCCTTCTGTTTCACGGTGTTCTCACTGCTCAAAAGCAGTGCAGTTTACTGTGCAAAAAAAAACCCCAGCACATTAATTTTACAATGCTGAATACCAAAGGAACCATGATAGCTAACATTTATATTTTGGACCAAATAAATTTCCAGTAACAAATATTATTACAACAAGTACCAAAGGAACTCAGAATTGCTAAGTTATTTTTCCATTGACTTTTGGAACACCCCATAATCCTTCCTTATATATCAGTTCAGAAACAGTGAAATCTCCTTTATCATAACCAGCTGACCCAATCTCAGCTGTTCTTTGAAAATAAAACCACATGTTTTCTTAGTTACTCCACGTGGAGATCCATTTAGTCCCTCTCCTCCAATAGCTTCTGTTGCCAAAATTTGCAGTTCTATGAAATAGGAGTAGCTGCTGCATAGCTGGACTCAAACCTGTCTTCCAGGTGGGATTCCCAGTTTAATCTCTATGTCTCCAACAGTCACCCCAACAAGCCACAGCTTCTGAAGTTTTGTCTGTTTTGCTATACACACTTGCAGAGTTTTTCCCTGGATAACTAATTGAAGCAGAACACATGGTGTTTCAAAACATTTTACCCTTCCCTTCTGGAACACTTTCTTAACTCTTTGTGGGGGGGTTCCTACCTTCAGAAAGGTTTGGCCCACAAGTGTTGAATGTGCTTTGTTTTGTTAGCCTCAGTGAGAAGAAGTTGTGTTTGGGCAGATTGTATTTAATAGAAACATTCATCAAAAGAAAAACAAGAAAAAAAAAGAAAAAATAAAAAGAAGATTTAAAAAATTAGTTAGTTTTGCGGACTCCAGGCTTTGATGCAGCAATGACTTAGCTGACTAAGAGGTAGAAGGACATGGTTGTGCAGGTAGAAGAAAGGCTACTGACCCAGGAACTCCATAAAGTTGTGGGAGGGAGGATGAGCTGGGAAGCAGCGAAGGAAGGGGGCAGGAAGGCTGCCTGGCCACAGGCAGGGAGGAAGGTGAGCAGGCTTAGCACGAAGTTCTGCTGTTTCAGTTCAGTTCTCTTGGTGTGTAAGAGCAGAGCACACACAGCGTACAGGGACAGGGAACACCATCACTTCTACCCCTCATAATCTGCTCAACATCTGCAGGGGGTCATGAGGTGGGCTGGGCAGCCAGAAGCAGTGAGCTTCCACTGGGCACTGTCCTCCACCACTCACTACCAAGGTGATTCGGACCTTGCCAGCCAGCACAGGGGAAATCAGCTGGTAACAAAGGGGCTACAATTGCCTCCCACTGAAGCGGCACAGAAGTGAAGTTTGAGGGGAAAGGCAAACATAGAGCAAGCTTGGTGAAAACATATTTTCTTTCCTGTCCGTAACACTGGAACAATTTGGGTTTCCTCTCAGGTGTTAAGCTCTTTCAATGCAGCACTTATACTGTTTAAATCATTGCTTTGTGGGAAGATCTCATCCCAACTTGCTGAATGCTGTGACTTCAGACATTTGAACCTTCTTTGATGGGCTGCTGCAACAGCCAGGAAGATACTGATGTTTAGGCAAGCCCAGGCACACCTCCTCTGGGCAATCCTGTCTGGCACCAGCATGTCAGCTCAGCCCTCCTTGTTCTCACAGAATTTCAAATCAAAGCTCACCAGAGTCTCATGCCTTTCTTGTCAGTGAACACTGTGGCCTCAGTCACGCCTGACAGAACATGCAGAGGATGAGCTGCAGCAGCCTCATGCCCCTGGTACAGCAACAGAGCAGCAGACTGACAGAACAGCCTTGTGCTAGCAATGCACTCAAGCACATGGCCAAAGCAGGGCAGGGAGATCAGTGGGAGACTTTGGTTCCATATACAAACTTCGGCCCATCAAGCCTTTCCTGGCTTCTCAGCTCATGGCTCTGGCTTACCCCACTGCAGCAGCCATGCAGCACCCCTTAGTCAGAAGCGGAGGATGCTGAAGTTTTAGGAGAAAGGCAGAGGGAAGGAGGAAAAGAAAAGAGCTCATGAAACCCCTGGAAACTGCTGCACTCTGGAAAGGGTATTTTGTAGGTCTACTATTTTGGTACAGATTTCACAAGGTGGGGTTTGGGTGTTTCTCTAGTGATGCTGGAGGCGTAGAAGAAGATCATATCGATGACCTTTTTTGACCTCTTTGTACCTTTCCATAGTCCCTCCCTCTGTGATGCCATGGCATATTATCCTTTAAAACAAGTTGCTTGCAAGATACAAGAAAACCTGCTTGCTGTTTGCTTTTTCTGCCTTTAACTTAAGGCCATCTGCATGGTTCTTGCAAGTCCCAAGAGATCTGTCTCCTCTGCTGAAGGGATGTCAATGTGATTTCAAAGAGGCTTGCAAGGTGGAGAATAAGAGAAAATGAATTGTCCTTATATGGCACCTTAGAACAGAATGATGCTGACAGCTTGCAACTTGAATTATTCTCCTGGCAATGGTGCAGTGATACAATAAATTTGTTTTAAAGATGACTGGGAATTCTGAAGCTAAGCATTCTTTATTTGAAAAAAGTAATTCATCAATACAGAAGTGATGTATGGGAAAGGTCTGTGATATTTAAGAGCAGAGAAAACATTTTGCATTTTTTAAATTATCTAAGTGTTAAATGTTGACATTTTAAAGGAAAAAAAATCCATTCTCATGTTTGGAAAAACATTTTGTTTCAAAAAGTTACTTAGAGTGATAGCTATGCATACTGCTTGTTAAATGATCTACACAATTTTGAAATATTGTGAAATTACTGAAGAAAAAACAAGAAATAGAAATGGTTCATAAAGTTTCTTTGAGTAGTCTTTGCAAAGTTGCAGCTCATTAAGTTTTTGAAGATCATGATTGTTCTTCCCACAGTGAAAGGAACTGTGAATGAGAAACTCAGACATCCATATGTGAAGAAACCATTTCCCACTATCTTTGAGAATGTCTGGGAAACATAAGGAAACCACTGACAATTAGTGGCCACGTAACACAGCTTGCTCTTCCGCTTTATAATCATAAAATGCATTCATCTGGCAGCCCTGGTTTTGAAGGGACTGGCTTAATGGATCCACGTGTGGCAGATGTTACATTTTCTGCAGTAACTGGGAATTCATTCTGGGAATTGGCAGCACCTTCCCAGACAATGCATGTGAGCATGCAATCCATTTTCATAGAGATGCCTGTTAGAGAAAAGGAACACAACTACAAAAATAACCAAAGAAACAAACCAGCAACCTCCTCCTCACTGCAACAGGCAATGCCACACCTGCTTTCCACTGTCTGTGCTTCCTACTCAGTATTCCTCATTTTCTGGGTTCAAAAGCAGTAGTTTATTAGCAAGTTGTAAATAAATAAATTATTCTCCAATTCAGGAGAATTTTTTCAGGAAGCTAAAACACTGGGCAGACTAATAGGTATTTTCAACAACAAAAAATATGCTTATAGTTTCTCTTGGCTTTAGTTGGCAATGTGTTGTGGTATAGCAATAATCTCAGAACCTATTGCACTGTCATGTCAGGGTTTCATACCAAATATTCATGATCAACCAAAAGGTTGCAGCAGTATGGACAGTTTCTGCACTTCCCTGTTCTCTCTTCATATCTTACATTTCGGGTAAATATTTTCTTGCTCTTTGGAGTCTGAAAACTAGTGCTTTTTAGATGGTCCTCCATACCCGTGTGAAAGACATTGTACATCTTTAATTTTTTTCTTGTCTTTGTAAGTTCCATCACAGCAGTAAGGTTTGACTGCAAATGTGCATCTTTTCTGGCTGCCTGGTTTAGTCTTTACTGCATTAACCGGGAGATATCCTGGAAGGATCCCTGCTGAGTGCCTGGCAAGGTGTTGTTTTGTTTCACCTGCTGGGCTCTGGCCAGTGGGTCTCAGACTCACACTGACTCAGCATTTGCAATTTGTGCTTGCTGACTGTGGGAAAAATTGGAATCTAAAGGCTTCAGAATTGTTCTATAAAATGATGATAAAAACATGCATTAATTTTCTTGGCTTAAAATTGACTTAGAATTTGTTTCTTTGTGTTTTTCTACTCTTTTGAGAACAATGTTGTTGAATGTATTATTGCATTATGAATGATGCTGCTGACAAGTGTTCCCTTCCTGTTTTCCAATAGTGCCCTTCTTGTTCCAGGGAAGTAAAGGATTGTCTCTTGTGGCCTTGTGAAGGTTATGGTCCTCAGGTTTAATGACATATTTGAAATGCTAATTACGAGTGAATCCCACCATCCTGTGACTGTGTTATGGGGACATTGTGACCTACAAAGTTTCTGATTCATGCACTGTCTCCTCTACCTCAACACACAAAGCCATGTGCCATAGGATTTTTTATGGAATATGTGCAAATAAATGAGATGAGACTTCAGAGATAAAAGAGCAGAAAACATCAGAAAGGAAGATAATCTGAAGAGATGAATGTGGAAGATGAGAAGAAGGAAACCAAAATGGCTATATTACACTGAAACTAAGATGGGCCTGGGGCAGACCCAATTCCAATGTAAATCATCTGTTTCCATAACAGTCTCAAACCACCACTTTTGTTTTTCCGCTTGAAACTTGAAAGTGTGAAGCACTTTGAGAGCTGCAGCTTACAGTCACTTGTGCATTGGGAATTGATGGTGTGGCAGAACCTGACTGTCAAAATTGAGAATAATTCATTAATTGTGTATCACTCATTTTATGAGTTTCAGATACAAATTCCCAAAGGACCTTGACTATAAGAAAGCAGGCTCTGAATTTTTCCAAATAATTTTTTTCATGGCTTACTATGGAAGAATATTGACCATCAGACATAAATCTGAGCTGAAGATAGAAACAGTGCAAGCTACAGGTGCTTCCAAAACCACAGATTTCAGATGGTGACTAAATGAATCATGAAGTGTGGGGTGCAGAAACTTCACTGCTGCTTCTTTCTACATTGATCAAATAAGGAAGGAAAAGTGCTGATTTCTGGAAAAAAAAGGATGCTGCAGAGTTCACTCTGCCTGAGGGATAAGATGATGGATCAAGAGAGGAAGAGGATGTAAATACAGTCCCTGTGTGTGAGTGTGTTTTTGCCTGAATGAGTTGGAGGAGGCAGTGGTGGGCTGAGGGACAGACTCAGTTCTGCTAGGCTGGTGGAGGGTTTCCTAGTCTGATACTGTCTGACTGTAACTAACAAAGCCTCTTGCTTTGATCTTGTGACAGGGGAAATCCATCTAATGCTGCTGTTTTGAAAACTTGTGGGTTCCTTTCATTATTTCATTACCTATGCTGAGTAAAAGAAACAATCTGGTTTGTTTTAGATTAATGGCTGTCCATTCATTACTGCAGTGACTCCGAGCGTTTTCCTCTGTCGGCTCCCTGTAAGGTCAGCCCCTGACTATTCAAGTTTTGTGGGTTTCACTCAACTTCTGAGCCTCAGAGCTAGAAGGAATGTCCTCTTGCAACCACACTGTAAATAACTTTGATGGTGGTGGCCAGTCTGAGGTGAACGTCTGCTCTTGGGAAGGAGGTCTCAGTAAGAGCCATGCCCTTAAACCAGCCCCTGCATCACCTCGATATCGAGCTCAGCAGCCAAGCCCCAGCCCCCAGGAGCACAAGGCACCGAGAGAAGGGTTTGATCTCCCTGCGACACGCTAACAAACACGGCACTGGAGACAGAGCAGAAACAAATCTCTAATGGCTTTACTCCCACCTTATCTATACTACCCCCTACTATTCTTGCCATTAACATTTTTTACATCCTCCAGCTCTTTCATCAGATATTTGAGCTACTCCTCTTTCCCCTGTCTTATATTATTTTTTCCACTTATTGGAGCAGGGGGGATTTTTGCTCCCTGTTTTTTCCTTTGCTTTTCATTTGGGCTTGACATAAAATAAATTTTAAAAATAATATAATGGAATGTAATAGTGTCTTTCATGAATGGTAAATCATTGAAAATAAATATTAACTTGAGGAATATCTTTAACTGACAGCATCATGTTTCCCACAGTATTAATATATTTAAGTTCATCACATCAGTTGAACCAAAGTTCAACTCGTGCAGAAAGTTGTAAAAAAACAAGTTTTTGACTCCTGGGAAATTTACTTGAAAAAATAAAAAAGGTTTTGTTTAAAGTGTAACTAACCCCCTTTTTCTTGTCTTCTCTCCTTCTCTTCTTCTGTTCTATGCTCTCACAGCTTTCCTGAGCCAGAGTTCTCTGAACCCGATGAAAGCCTTGGGGTCCCCCTGGATCTCTGGTTCCTTTTGAAAAGGCAGGAGATGAGGGCTGGAGACCCAGACACAGATTGATTTTCAGGTGCACAAAAGAGAGTCTGGAATTTCTGGGTTACCAGATCTTCATGGATGGATCTAGGTGAGGGACCCCTGACCCTGTCATTGTGTTATCATGTAGCAGCCTGAAGGTATTTGCCCAATGAGGAGAGGTACCCTCCTTTTCCCATCATGTCCATATGTCTTGCACCCTGAGTGGTGTGGGATGGTGGAAATGGCCAGGAGCCGCACAGGACTGTGCTCCTGGATTCAGGAAGAGAGAGATATGAGGTTATGAGGGGAGCTTATCTGAGTTGTGGTAACTTCAGAGGCCACACAATGCTGGTCAAGTCTGGCTGCTTGGAATTCTGTCTGTGACAAGTGCTCTCACTGACAGCTGATAGTGCTTCTAGGAAAAAAAACTAAATGTCACCAATGCTTCTGGGAATGCCAAGTAACTTTTGCTAAGGATCATGGAAACCAGCAAGTAGTTCTACAATCAGAATACAGCATATAGAAAATGCTGTGGATTTGGATAATGGGGAGGAAAAGGAATATTAAACTCCCTCCTCCTTCCCAGATTATCTTCCAGTCTCTGTCCTGAATAAGGAAATGGAATAATCCACTGATAAAAAAACCCAATTCTGTCCCTTAAGAAAAGAAGAGCAACTCTCCTGAATCCTCAGGAAAAGTCTCTGACACACACAATAATAATGCTGTACAGGTCTGCACATTGATGAGAATAAAGAAAGTGAGGCTGGTACAGCTGGGGAAAACCTTTTCCTACACACTTGTTGGTCAAGGAAAAGGTTTTCCTTGACTTGCTGGTCAAGTTTGGATGAGCAGTCGGGATTGCAGACAGTGCAAAAGGTGCTGAAACTCAATTTTTGGCTATTGCCAGCTTTCATTCATTTCCTTTTTGGCTTCAGTTTTATCCCCTTCATGTTAGTTCCCCAGTATTTGCACGTCATGTTTTCCTGTTTACTGGGAGCACCAAAGGCCACATCTCAGCAGCAGTGGTGGGTATGGAGAGATTCAGATATGCACATGAACTTTTTAAAGTGTATTACAGAGATACACTTTTCCTTGTTTTCCAAATGCTTATGGAGATATTTACATTTTACATTTTTCTTTTTCTGCATGATCAGAAAGATCATTCTGTATTGTGTGCAGGAGCCTGGAAGCCGAGGAGAACCCCTGGACAGAGCACCAGGATGCTTCACAGAGCACACAGCCGGAGCATCTCTGGGTGCTGGAGAATAAAGCATCTGAAATTTGGGATGAAAATAAAAGTGTCTTAAAGTGTTAGTGTGGAGAAGGCAGGCTTGGCCAGATTTTTAAAAACTTCCCATATCTTCCCTGCCTTTTGACAGCTTCTCAGATAACTCACATGGTAAGGCAGACATATTGTTGTACCAAGCACCAGGTGGAAAAAATCAAAGTAACAGCCTGTTGCAAGCTCTTGTTAGCATGGCAAGTTTCACATTGACACCTGGCGTGCAGACACGCTGGCCTCCACACGCACGCACCCAGGCCCAACTTTCAGAGAGCTGCTCGGCCCCTGGCCATTGCCTCTGTGCTCCAGAAACCATTCCCGTCTGCAAGCATTCCATTTCACCCCACAGTGAAAACACAGGTAGTACAAGAGGCGTTTTTTAAATGCCACGGTCGTTGGCTAATTTTTCTGCTAAAATACTCAGTGGGAAAGAGGGCACTGAAGGTTTGCTCACGAAGCTGCGGCTTGGGCTGCTCAGCAATTATTCCCGAGCGCAGCTGGAGCCAGCAGCAGGATGTGTGGGAGCACACCAGGCTGTGCTTGTGGCTCACCCTCTGCCTGAATGAGCACCCGTGCATCCTTCTGAGACCCTGTGGAGCAAGGGGGGATGCCCTGAAAGCAGGACCAAGGCTGGAGTCTTGCCTGCTTCAAAGAGCAGCTGGTGATGCAACTTCTTAACACAGCTTTTTCCTCCTGAATGTTTTTATTTGTCAGAATAGCAAACTTGGGCTCCATCATTGAAAAAATAAGGCTTTGATGCATTGTGTCTTTTTGCCAGACATTTAACAGTAATCCAAATATATGACTTGGTTCAGGGATTCACACAACTTGAGTGAAAACTCCTATTTTAAGAGAAAAAAATTCTTAGGATTTAATTTCTGCCATAATTCCTGAGCTGCCAAGATAGGGTGTCTAATTTTTAGATATTTTAAAAACCTGATTTGGTTAAAAAAGCTGCAGCCATTGTCCTAAACAGCTGACAGGTTCCCACCAGCCCTCCCCATGCCAGCTGGCTCATGTATTCACAGAGTATCTTGGCAAATGGTCAAATACAACACACATTTTAAGCAGCTGGATTAACCTAGAGATTCTTACCAGAACCTTTTCATCTGCTTTTCAGAGGCAGTCCACTGCCATTTAATTATACTTTAATTGAATGAAAAAACAAGTCAATACCTAATTAATTGGGGTTACAGAAGAATGGCAGTGCACAGCCCTGGATTCTGAAACACAGCATTTAAAGGACAGCCTTGCTAATTTTAGCTACATTTGGAATTTGTTTGTGACCCTTCCCTTCCCTTCCCTTCCCTTCCCTTCCCTTCCCTTCCCTTCCCTTCCCTTCCCTTCCCTTCCCTTCCCTTCCCTTCCCTTCCCTTCCCTTCCCTTCCCTTCCCTTCCCTTCCCTTCCCTTCCCTTCCCTTCCCTTCCCTTCCCTTCCCTTCCCTTCCCTTCCCTTCCCTCTTTAAAGTTCACATGGGGAGCAAAAAACAAAGACATCAGTTTCATGCTTGGATAAGTTCTGTTATAAAAGAAAACTTGCTGTTTTACCTGCTGCAGAGATGCCTGTTAAAGGGTGCTGGTGTTCTTGCATTTTTACTTTATTTAGAGAGCTGTTGGCTTTTATTTTTTTTATCTCAGAGTATAATCAAGACAGCGGTAGTCTTACTTAAAATTTCACAGTCCACATCATGATAGTGTTTGCAGTGTTTTAAATGAGGACCAAATGTTCTTCCCAAACCCATTAATAGTGGTGTCCAGATGTTGGAACCAATTTGGAGGACAGCTCTACTCATGTATCCTAGCAGTTAAGTACAGAACACTTCCTCACTCATTTGAGACAACACCACCCACCAAAACTGTGCTGTCACCAAAAGGGAGCACAGAGAGGCAAACAGCCTGAATCTTTTTGAGAGACCTGAGTGTCACACTTCCCATCCGTATCACTTCCTTCCCCAGTACAAGAGCCAAATATGCCACATCCTATATAACATTGAAGTGTAAAGAATTTATGAAAAGACTTTATTTGCCATGATGTGTTTATATAGACCAGATGAATGATGTAATCATTCATTATATTGCATCAGAACAGATCATCTTGTTTTGTTGTGATTTGCATCCAATATCACATGTGAAGGTAGTCTTGATTATCATTGGCAGCTGTGTCATATCTGTTGATATTATTCAAATTTCATGAGACAAATAATGAATTCTTTAATTTTTTAACACTTTTGTTGTGTCATCTGTGTGAAATAGGCAAAGCCAAATAGGCAAATTGTGTCTCTGAAAATGGATGAGAAAGCAAACTCATGCAAATTAAGCATGCTTTTCCTTAATTACTTTACATTTGCTTCCATATCACTCAAAATAAGAGTGTATATATATTATTGATGTAATGATGAATTGTCTCTGGCTTACTCATAGTCTTCACATTTTTCCAGTGAACCTGCATCCAAATCGAAACATCCTTAGATATGGCCTATTTTTGTGGCTGAAAATACCTTCCACTGCATGTTTCTTGAGATAAAGTGTTTCATTTACCCACTTCCAGACTTGGAAAACAAGAGTTAGGAAAATTAATTAGTAAGGAAAAACATGATCAGAGGGAAAGACATCTAAAACCTAATTAACTTTGGGACAAAAACTCCTAACAGAGAAAGTTTTGATTAGGTGTATGAACAGAGTTTATGCAATGCGTTGTGCCTTTACTCCCACTGTCATAAAGGGGAGAATTCCCATGTGGGTAGACATTGGGGTAGGAACCAAGATGTTGGATGAAATTCTCTGAAATATCTTTGGAATTCTCACTAACGCTATGGTGTTTGGGTTGATGCCTGATGCAGTGTCAGTTCCATGATGTAAAGCTGTACTTTTACTTTCCTTGCAAAGGTCCCAAATGACTTCTGATCATCAGAAGAGACAGGAACCAGAAAGAAGGCTGAAATTACCTTTTCTTGGTGATCGCAACATGCAATTCAGAAGGAGGAACAAGACAAGGGTTTTTAAGGTTGTGCTACAAAGCTCGGAGGTGGGGACTGTGCGTTGGAGCACACATGAAGGAAGAGAAAGGGAGACAAGCAGGATGAACTGGGAAGGGTAGCAGAGGTGACATGGCTCACAAGGGAGAGGGATGGCTTGGCAGTGGAAGGTTTTTTTGATGAATCTCATGTAGCTGATGTGAGACTGGTTGTGAGACTAGCTGCCAGCTCTCCCCAGCCTGATGGAAGAGCCTCCAGTTTATCTCTTTAGGTAAAGCTCTTTCTCTGGTTCACTGTGATGTACAGCCAAAGCACAGGCTAATTCATAAGAAAGAATTTGTCTTGTTTTACTTGTAATAATGCAGCCTTCAGTGAAAATTATGTGAAGAAAATATCAAACACAAACAGATTTTGAAGGCTTCAAAGTGGTATCAAGCCAAGAACTTTAACACTAGCAGCTAGCCTCGCTTTGCTCTTTCATACAGGTACAGTTGTAGCACTGGCAGAAGACTTCAGAGCATGCTGATATTTGTAGAATGTCAGCTCTTCAGTGAGAGGCACCATGTGTTTATTTGTTTAAATGACAGGGTAGTTTCAATGTTGATGATGGGGCATGAAGCACTTGGAAAAACTCACACCAGGAATACTTTGATGTTGCTGAGTCTTAAATAAAGTGGGCTCAGGCTTTCTGAAAAAGCTTTGCCTGTGCACCTCAGCTGTAGCATGAGGGAAACCAGACCACCCTCTAGTGGGATGAGACTGCATTTCAGCATGAGATGTGTTACTGCTTTAGCTATGAAACCATATTTCTGTTTCCTTTTGCCTTGGAGATTTTTTCAGATGAAAGATAAGATCAGATATTTATCTGTGCGTGCAGTGTGGGAGGGCTCCTATCCTAAAGGCTCCACAAACTTCCCCTGCTCAAGGGGTTTCTGAGTCAGATGGTGAGACTTGGTGTCCTGATACTGAAAAAAAAGGAGCTGCCTCTCCTATGTCTTTGGTTCGAAAACATTTAAATAAATGTATCTGTTTCTTCTGTTCTTTTTGTCACAACATCACGTCTAATCGACACATGCAAAATAACAGCAAGGAATTGGTAGAATGTGGAGGGAAGGAATCAGCTTCAGAAGGAAAAATCTGTAAAAGGCTGGGAGCTGAGCAGCTGAAGAACTAGGAAAAGGTTTTCTTCATTCAAATTGGCCACATGAAAAAGATAGTGGAAAAATATTTCAACAAGTAAGTTTAGAGGAAAAACTACCGTGAATTATTTATTTCACAATTTTTATTTGGTACAGCCAGAGCTTCCTCATTTAAGAAAAATGCATGGTAAAGCTCCAGATGACACACCTTGGAAAATTCCTCTGCCTGGACATGAGAGCAGCCACCGGTCCCAGCATCAGGCAGGCACACCTAGAGCACCAGCTCATGCAGAAGCAAAGGAAGCACCACAAAGGCAAACAGGAGGTGCCATGTCCTCCCCAGAGGCACGCATGAAAGCTGCCACGCAGCATTTGAAGGCCATGTTTCAGCCACAGATGGCTGGCAAGGCCAAGCTTTGGCACACAGGGGCTGGGAGCAGGGGAGACTGGTGGGGTGCAGTGGCAGCTTTGCTCCAGGAGGAAAGTCGAGGTCTGCCGTGGAGGGGGGCTCACTGTAGTTTCCATTTCAGCCAGCCAGCATTTGCTGCTCCCCTGCTTGTAAATCTCCTCCTAGGCCCTAAGCTTTCAAGAAAAGAAACTGTGTTTTTGTCTGCATATGGAAAATATCGGGTTTGTTTTCAACACTGTTGCAGCCTGAAGAAATGGAAGTATTATGAATAATAGTAAACATATGTTGTCCCTGCCTCATGCCCATGGTGTTCCCCACTTGAGGAACAGGCTCCTAAAACTGATGTCCCTTACCGCTGCCCTGCCTTCGCTCCAGCATTTCAAGCCCTGATTCAACCATGGTGCCTGAAAAACATCTAACTAAAATGGCTAAGTGATGAGTGGCTCAGGCACTTAGACTTATTTCATGACTATGAAATAAAAGAAAAAAATTGTTTTTGTGTTTCTCTTACCTTTGGCCTATTATCTGATTTTTAACTTATCACTTCAACTGACTTATCACTACTACCTCTGTCTTTTTCTGCTGTAGCCCCGAGAGGTTGAAAACTAAAATCCTCTCAGCTAGAGTTTGTCTCTGCTAGCTGCTCCCCACATGTTCATGCATGCACACACATGCAAACACTCTGGGCACAGAGAAGATTGAGATCTGCATATGGCAACCAATAAAATAGTTTCATTTTAATGGCTCCTGTGATGTGGTCTTTTCTAGCCTCAGTTTGGACAGTCCGTTATCAATCCACCCCCCCCCCCCCCCCATCCCCCCCATCCTCCCTCCAAAAATATATAGTTCTGTTTTAAATCTTGACTGGGAGAAAAGGATTTGTCATGATACAAAATAAACCCTTTTGTTAAGCTTGCTGCCTTGTATTTCTTAGAGAAATGAAAATACTTGTAGATAAATCTTACATTGTGGTGACAAATACTTGAAAAATTACAAGTACCTTCACTGGTATAATCTGTATTATAACAACTCTGCATTGAGTCATGGAGATGCAATTTCTGGTTTTTTGTATGGTTAGGAAGGCTTAGGGTTTGAGCTCTTTTTCAAAATTTTTTACACTTGCAATCCAAAAATTTCCAGTGGATATAGACAAGCTTGAAAAGCAAAAAATGCTTTTCCTTGGTTGCCATTCACTGATGTCTTAAAAGTAGCTCATGGGTCTGTGAAGTCTGCAGACCACAAACCAAAGATGGCTGTGCTACTGAGTGATACCGTTGATTTAGTTGACTGAGCACAAGTGATTAAAGCTTCAGAGAAGTTTAGTTAGTTCTCCAAGCTTCCAGAGGACATGAGAAGTGAATTTTAACACAGTTTCTCCAGTCGGTTTTATTGAGGTTGGCAGTGTGGCCTGTGAATGGGGCCTCCCAGTGTGTGCCTCTCCACAGCGCTGGTGGAGAGCAGCCCCGAGGCTGTTCCATTTCCTGCCTGGCACAAATAGCCACAGAAGGACAGAGACACAAAGAGGACTGGAGTACCAGAGCTAACACCTTTCCCACAGTTACAATGGAGAAGTGTAAGGGTACTGGTTTCTGTCTCCTAAAGGAAGGCAGTGTGCTGTGTCATTTTGCTCATGATCACTCTCTCACTGGGAAAAAACATTTTCTGTTTGAGTTACCAGTGCCACTTCCAGTCATATCCGAGCATCCCTAAGAGGTCTCATGTCTAATTGTTTACTGGATTTGTCTTGACTTATGTCAAAAACATCTCAGCAGCTCCCAGTCAGAGGCAGTATATCTGAAGGTCTCACTCAATGAAATGTGGAGTAAATCATGCTGGGAATTAATTAGGCTCCTTACAATTTGCCTGGGCATTTGTAGTTGCAAAGTGGGTAAAAATTGCTCCATGGCTGTCTGTAGCAGCACTTGTATGACACAAGCAGAAATAGCCTGTGAACCTAATACAATCTGTGTCCTGGCTAACCAATGCAGGCACGCCCAGAGGCAGAGAGGGTCCTCATGAACATATCTACATGAGAAATGCTGGCCATGGATGGAGCCTTGCTTGCTCCACGACAGCACAGGTCACTCCCATGTTACGGGGATTGGTGCTGTCTGCTTCCTTGGAGAAGTCAAATTGCTCCTAGAAAAATCACTTTTAAATTATAGGAGTTCTCAGTAATCACAGAGGAAAGATCAATTTATTCCTGCTCAAAGAATCACAAATCACCTTCATCGGGAACTCCAGGAGGAGTTTCCAGGAAGAACCAATTTCTTCTGAGACCCATCTGACTTTCTGCCAGGGCTGTCAGTGGTAGAAGCAACGTGCAGATGGCAGGCAGAGAGTATGCAGGTAGCTTGTTTGGTCTGGTTTTTACAAGTTGAATAAATTTTGTGGTAAATAAACACTTTGTGACATTTTTTAGGCTCAGCATATATCATGAGCTTCTCACAGGTTAATTTTCCCTGGTTTGCTGCTGCTACCTATCCTGAGGTATTTAGGAATTTATTGCAAGACTTATCCTACACATGTGAGCCATTTTTCTTCTGCTTTTCTTTCTTCTCCTTTGTTCCATTTCAGGTTTTCCACATCTTTTCCACAGCTTTTTCTGTTCCCTGTTTTCTTCCACCCTTCAGAGCACTGACCTTTTCTTAAGAGACCAGGAACATTGCTGCTGCTTTTTCCTGTTCAATTGAGGTATTTTAATCTATATTTTGTATAGCCTAGATGTTCTACCATTTCCCTTATTCTCCTTTTTTCTCTTTCTTTGGCAGGGCACTGTTCTGGGAAAACTGAAGCATGACATTTGGCAGCACTAAGATGGCAGAAGAAAAACAGGGAGGGGGTATGTAGATATCTGCTAAGTGGTTAACTTTATGGCTGGGAGTGTTCCACATTTTCTCCTTTTGTTTTTGTTTTTAATTTTCCATGGAATAAGTGTGTTTGGCTCATTGGCACCTTCAAGCATTCCTTGGAGATTTTTAATTGCTTGAGCAGTAAGTTAGAAGACACTGTACTATGAGTGAAGACAGGCTCAACAATAACAGGGAATAACAACTGAATGAATGGATAGGTCTTTATCACATCCCTCTTAAAGTCATCTTTTTTTCTGGTTGGAAAGTGATATCCTTCTCAATTGCTTGTGTCTAGAACCTGTTCAATATCTTTTTTTTAAACCAAACTCTTAAATTTATTTAAACCAAAATGAATCATGCTTGTCCTCTCAAAAAATAAAAAAAGTTTTTCAGCTTGATTTCAAAAGAAAACTAGGTTTAAAAGGGAGTTATGTCATTTGTCTGTCTGTCTGTTGCTCACCTGAGACTCTGCCTGTACAAGTGTGTTTGAAATCATAGACTGATTTCAGTTTGACTTGGACACACAGAGAAGTGTCTGATGTGCTGGATTTTTATGAATTTCATGAAGATTGTCATCCAGTTTGAGAAGAGAGACTCAGATTAGTGGTGTGTGTGTGGGAAAGAAGGGCAGTATTAGGCAGTTTCTGGCATGCAGCGCCGTCACATCCTCACAGTCACCAGCAATACACTCATGTCATTTTGGTTGGAGAATCTGAATTTGTATCTCTAAGCCTGCCTCTGTGCAAAATGCCTCTGTCTTGAGTGGGATGTGAAAAGAGCTTGGGGACAATCTCTCTGGGACTATCTGCAGTGCAAGGTGAGGCTCTAGGTAAGATAGTGGAACCCGTTCAGAACACAGCAGGATAAGCAGTACTACAGCATTAGTGTATGTCTTTCCAACAGAGTAATGAGCCTTTGGCTGTTCAAAGAGAGCTTGGTGTTCTATCTCTTCTAAGAACTGTTCTGTGCTTCTCAAGTGCTCTGCAATGGCAATCTTTTCTTATCTGAATATAAATATAAATACAAATATTAAATCTAAGTGGTTAATGACAATGTTTTGAAATTTCTGCTCTTTATGAGGAATATTCTGTCCCAGTGGGTGCCATAGGGACTCAGTGAAAGCTCCCTGAATGCCACCTATGTAACTCTACTTAAAAAGACCTTGCAGGATCAAGCCCATGCTAGGAGAACCAAGAAGTGACAGCTGAAAAGAATGGTCTAGCTTGATGTTGAAAATTTACCTCTGCCCCAGACACAACACACTCCTACTGATTCACTGAAATCCCATCCTTTTTAGCAGAGCTTCTAGGTTAAATGCTGCTTTGGAACAGCTCTCCTTAACCTGGAGTCATAAAATGTTTGAAATGAAACAGTTGCTGTAGTACATTGAATTAGCTGAACTGCTCTGGCTGAATTGTTTTGCAATTGCACATTATGGCTTAAGGGTGTGGGGAGAGGAAGAGAAAAAGCAATGTTTCCTAGTAGGCCCAAGTTACTCAGTGGGCCATATAATAAGCTTGGTATTGTTAAACTGCTTTATTTTTCAAAGTAATTGTCTTATTTCTGTGAGGCCTTGATATTGTTTCAGATGCTATTGAGAAAAACCTGGAAAGGCTTAACAGGTGTGTGCTGTATGTATGTACCTGCCTTGGAGTGAACTGATTATACAGGCTACAAGACCATGATCTGAAATTCTCTCTAGTCCTTTTCTCACACATTTTGGTTAAGGACAATGAATAGGGTGGATAAAACTATATAAAATTATCCGCAAATTTGAAAGAACTATTGCTTTATAGGTGAGAAGAAACCACTGATGGTCAAATTCTATCTTTTTGTTACCACAATTTATTTGTAAGGCGATTTTCACTTGAGTGACTTCTATGGCCACATCTACACTAGGCCAAGTGTCGGAACTGTTGTTGTATCCTGGGACCATGCTAGCCTTGTTGGTTCTATCTATCTGTATAACTTTATTTTCTTTGGAAGGTTGGAGAGGCAGGAAGGCACAGCCAGTGTACTCCAGAACTTTTTACTTTTAGGAAATGGTGTGGTTCAGCAGGAAAGAATCTGTGGAGAAAATCAGACAGGCTGAAAACCCAGTATTTACACTCCCTGTATTTCATGGAGATATTTCATGCTAGCTCTAATCTGGTCGCATTGATGGAATACCCAATCCTAGCTCCTGGATTTGCCTCAGGTGCTCTTCTGGAGTACATAATTCAGTTTACTCGCCTCTGGCAGTGAATTCCATTTGTGCGCTCCCCAATCCTTTGGCTCCTAGGGGCCTTAAATGGGACAATTCAGTCCAGAAGAAGGCTTTTTAGTTGTATTGTAATGTTAATGGAGGTGCACTTTAAAAGGACTGTTCAGGAAAAGGGGTGGTTAGGGTGATGGCCTGTGCTGCATAATACATCTATCCCTTCCTACAGCTGCTTAGGACTGCTCTCCTACTGCTAATACCCAGAGATGATGGCCAAAACAGGGAATCAGATGAGATGAGTGTGTTCCAAAAATATGCAAAAGAGCAGTGGTCTCTGCATTTTTCCCAGCCAGCCAAGGTCTTAAAGGGTTTGTTCCTTCAACAAAACCTGGAACAGGAACTTTACTGAGAGAGCTTCCAAGGTCATGAAATTGCAGCTGAATCTTCTCAACATTCGTCTGAAACCTGTTCAGAGGACACAGAAAATGAAGACTCTCTAATCTACCTCAGACTGAACAAAATCTTTCTGTCTCCATCTATATATTCTCTTTGGAGTGAAGCATGGCACCCTTTTGCGGGAGCAATCATGGCTCAAATAAAATTTTGTGAAAATTTACCTCTTAGAAAAAAATCTGATTCTTATGATTGCTTATTCTCCTTTATGCCATGATCCCTTCTCCACATGAACACTATTAGGCAAAAACCCTGTCAAATGCAAGTAAAATTATATTTTCTCTCTCTTCCACATTGTCCATTTTTTAGCTCATTAGATTTTTACTTACTAGATTTATCAAAGCTCTCTCCAGTCTCAATCAACATAATTATCACAATCTCATCTACTTTCCTGATTCATAAATATACATGATGACAGAGACTTTTAACCTACCTTCTGTTTAAGGTCTGAAAATTCACTACTTATCTTACTCTTTTTTGATTCCTACACAGTTTTTGGTCCATTGTAACACAGGGTCTTCTTCACCTGAACCCTCTTCAGTAGCAGAACTTATTGGAAAGTGAAGGGCTCACTTGCTGATTTCAATGAGCCATCAGGCTGACCATTGTGTGGCCCAGAAATGTGCTCAGCTCCCCAGATTTGTGTCTCCTCCCTCAGATTTGTGCACGTTCAATATCCTGCCTGGGATTCTCTAAAAAGGAAAAATTCTCTCATAGTTTCAAGAACATTTTCAAGAAATGGACATTCTCGCAAATTGTCTCCTTTCATTATCTTTAAACCCAGAATAATAGAGGGTCTAGAAATGATGAATTTTCTGAGACCTGAGAAGTGTCCACTTTCATTCAAAAATTTCTTGCTAACAACCTGTTTTAAAATTTTTCAACACATTCACCTGTCTCTGTTTGTTTGTTTGTTTGTTTGTTTGCTTTTATATTCAGAATATTTTAAAGTCTTGGTGAATTGTCTTTGCAGAAATTACACAGGTACAGTCTCCAGGTTATTTAGTGCTCTACATTAGTGATTATTTCAATCAACTTTTCTTTCTGTTAAGACAGAAGAACTCACTCTTCTCTTGAAGCTGGACGCACCAAGATCCTTTTTAAGGTAAAGAGCAAGTAAATTTTGCTGGGTTATTCAAATTCCATGTGACCAGTTAAGATGTTAGATGCTGATGACAATGACATATCCACGGTGTAAAAAACAATTAGCTAATAATGTAACCTACATTAGATTACTTCTTAGTCATTAGCTTCAAAAAAGATATTAAAACCTGCCACTTGTCATTGCTAATTTTTACTTCAATCTCTTTCAAAAAATTCTATATCAAGAAAATGACAAATACTAAATAAGGACCTAGTCAGTCCCACTTCTGTTCTCAATGGCCCTTTTAGATATCTTTCCCTCCTTTTTCACTGTTTAGGGGATTTGATCCCTCTCACTGTAAATCAAGGCAGAAGAATATTCTCCTTAGTAATATTAAGCATGCATCATTCCTCAGCCCATGGGATGATGCTAATTAAATGTGTCTGGCCATCTGCTTTTGAAACAACAAAAGAAGAAAAAAAAAAGAGGGGCAAACCCCCACATTTTTTTCAGTCACAAAAATGTCACAAAGCTAAAGGGGACCACAGTCAGGTAGAGTTTCACACATGTAAAAGTTAAGAACATGAAAGTATATTAACAGATGATCTGTTTCAGAACCAGAATCTATTTAACCCAGTCTCCAGCAAAGGCCATCAATATCTATCCAGGTAAGAGTAAGGGCAAAGCAAATTACTTGGTACATCCCAAAGTGTTCTCCAATCTCTGCCTGTCTTCTGAACAGGAATATCCAGAAATATCCCAAGCTGGATGTGTTTTTATATTTAGCAGTCCTCAACAAAATTCAATTCTGATACTTGTCCAGTCTCTGCCTGATTCCATATTAACTTTTGGCATCTGGAACCTCCGTTAGCAAGGGGCACCACAGACTCACCTTCTAAGATTCCTTTGGCTACATGGCAGACCAGCAGAAAGACTGATGGCTGCTGAGACTGGCAGACTGAATAGGGTGGCAGATTGGATTGAGATCTAATCCTCAGACTGGGAAAAATTCTATATAATCAGCTCACTCTGCCCTCTTTTGTACTACTGCCAGCTCATAGGAACTACATCTGGGAGCAAAAAGAGGTGCCCCAACCTTTTCTTCTTTATTTTATTCCTAGGACAGTACTCCTTGACAACAGCTGCTGTTGTCAAGCACAGAGGTGTCACCTCCCAGTGCCAGTTGATGCCGCTGGTGATAGCTGCAAATGTTCCACAAGGTGATGGATGTGTGCGCACACAGATAACAGTGTCTGGGCTGAGACAGCTCCCCAGGCTCTGCAGCTAGGTGATACACTATGCAAAAATGCTCTGATGCTTGTTGTGACCTACACACCACTGCCTCATGCTGCAGACCACTGCAGTGTCCTTTGTCTTAATGGTTATTATGGTGTCTGGACATTTGAACTACACTGAGCCATTATCATTTTTCCATCATTGGAAAAAAAAAGAAAAAGTAAGAAACTTAGTTGCATTGTTCAATCTGCCTCCCTGCAAAGGGAGATGTGTTCCCTGAAGCAAATGTGAACGTACTCACAGTTTTAAATGCCTCAAGTAATTGTGCTTTCACATTTCCCTTACAAGACTATTAAACACTTCCAAGTAGCTCAAGCTTTTCCTGGCATTCTGTCTAAATATTCCCTTCTTAATCTCATCTCATTACCTCCTAAGTAATTGTATTCTGTCCTTGGGGTCTATTCACTTTGCACGTTTACAGACTGCTACCCAGTTCTCCTGAGTGTAAGCCTCACTCTGAGACAAATGACACATTTTTACATTTGAAATCTTTTCTTCAAACTATCCACAGTTACTTTTTCAATCTCTTATAACAAGGAAGTCTATACAGATAGATGAGAAGATAAATTTCTTTAGAGGCTTGCAACCTATTCTGCCTTCTTGCCCCCTTCTTTGAGGTCATGTCCCACACATATTCATGTGAATGCTCCTTTGAACTCAAATGCCTTGAGTTTGTGAGGCTGGGATCAATACACAAAGTAAAAACAAAAAGGAAATGGAAAGAAAAATACAGTGGGGGGAAAAAAAATCTCCAAAACTCAAAAGGCCTGTAGTCTGTTGTTAAGGGAGATTTTTCAAGCCTTTCACAGTCTGTGGCTGGTTTCCATTTTTCAGATGTATTAAGTTAAAAGTATTCTTTTTCCTTTTTTGTATTTCCACTTTATAATAATTCTTCTTCATTTATTGCCTTTTTTTTTTAATCCAATTCTGAAAATAGTTCTTCTCCCTTCTTCTCTCACCTAAGATTGTCTGTGACATGCTTACATGATTGCAAGAGATTTATCTTTCTGGTCTTATTTTCATCTTCCCTGAATGGCTTCCAGTTCACTGTGAATTATTTGATAGTACCGCAAAATGTAATGTATGCTTGCCATTTCCCTGGCCTTCTAGCAAATGTTTTGCTAGACATGAAATATGGATGTACTAGAGAGAAAGGGATGTTGTATGGTCATGTGCTCATCCAGTTCCCTGCAGGCTTGACAGAGTCGGGTTGTCTTTGCAGGAGAATGCGGTCAGGGGTATTTCTTGTTTCTGCCTCAATCTGGAAAGGGCTGGATTGAGTTTCAGGGCTGCTGGCTGGTCAGTGTGGCTGACAATCCTGGGACAAGGTCTGCTTTCCTGACACTGCTTAGAACCCGTTGTTCCAGAGAGGTGCAGACTAAGCCCAAACACTTGGAGCTCACCACGGACTAAACGAAAAGTTAGGGAATTCTCTCTTTCTCCCTACTGGGCTATGCTGCTGCTTGCCTAGAGATGACTGCCTAAAAATTATCTTGGTTATGACTAGACATTGCAGGAGTGTTTGAGATGGATCAAAATATTTGGAAGACTGAAAGTATCTTAATATAGGAATGGAATATAAGGCATATATTTTGCTATTCATACCAAATTTTACACTTTTAAAGTGCTTGAATATCTGGAATTATCATGTGGATATGATTTAGCAGCCCTATTTGCCTATCTTTGTTGGGCAGAGAAAACAAGAACAAAAGGAAATAATATGCATCCCTAAAGACTACAATTTCCCTTTTTATGGTAAACATTTGTTGCATTCAAGGTGAATGCCACATACAGTTCTGTGTTTTGTTTCAAATGTGGCTGGTCATCCAGTCAAGTAATGACAAAGTGAAACTTCAGTTAAATAGTTTACATAAGCCAGTGCAGTCCAGCTAAAATGTGCATGGTTGCACAAGCTTTCATGGAGAAAACATTGGACCAACTAAACCTGAAGGCATTTTAGATTTGTTTTCATCTCAGGTGCTGTGGACTTGTGACTGCTGCTGTACATTACTGTGATAGTCACAAGGTGAAGCTCCTGCTGATTTACAGCCTGGCCTCACTTACCAGCTTGACAGGGATGTTTTGGGGAAGTCTGACTCCAACGTTGTTCCCGTTGCCTGTGGAGGAGACGCAGAGCCTGTGAGCAGCAGTGTGGGACACTTTCAGTCTCAGAAGGAATTTGCTGCCATGACTGCCTTGCTGGTGCCCATTTCCAGCCTCGTCTGCGCTCAGCTTGATGCCTGCACATGGCAGTATCAGTAGCAGGGACTGCCCGGGGCTGCAGGAGCGAAGCTGGGGCTGAGATCAGCACAAGCCCATTGCGTGACGGCCCCGCGCAGCCCCAGCTCGCCTGGGAGGAGGCAGCGGGGCAAGGGGAGCTCCCAGGAGGACCTGGGGCTTCTTCTGGAAGTAATGGAAGCAGAAATGCCGCTGGCACTCGGGGAGGCAGCTCCCCCAGACTCGGTGGGGCTGCACTATTTTACATCAGTTGAGGATTTAATCTTGTGCTTGAAGTATGTCTTTAGGCTGAATGAGAACAGCGATGCTAAATGCCTTCCTGTTTAAATGATGAACTCAGTGGCTGAAAGAATATAAAATATTTATGACATGGAGGAAGAAAACGCAGTTGCTAAAATGAAGCACAGTTGAAATAAGGATACAGAGGGAATCTGAGTCTTCCCCTCTTTCCTTTACCTAAGCCAAGAGTTACTTGCCCTGCCACGATGGGGTAACTCCACTGCTTCGCATTGATTTATACCGGAGTAATTGCCACCCAAACGAAACCCTTTTCTTCAACTCTTTAATGGCTACAGTTGTTCAATATTTTCAAATACAAATGATAAATAAAGAGACTGGGAAATTCCTCTCCACTACTTCTTGCCTGACCTGGATTGTTACAGGGCTCTTTTGCCACCAGCAGCTATGTCTCTCCCTGGAAAACCCCCAGATATGTCCATGGTTTTACACCAGGCCCCTCCAGTGGGCAAGTGGAGGCTTTTGCCACTGGAAAAGCTCTGCAATCTCTGTCCTGTAGCCTCCTAGTGTCAGCCCTGTTGTTAGATGCTCTAGCAAACAGCCTGAATAATTCTGAGTATGTGCCTTTGTGAATCCACCCTCCCAAAATAATTTAAAAGTAGTCTAAAAAACCCCCCAGACACACCCATATTCAAACAGCTCTGTGGGGCAGCTGCCTGCAGAGCCCGGTGCTGGTCAGGATGTGCCACATCACCTGCATCACCAGAAGTGAAGATATTTTGTGTGCTTGTAATTCCAGCTACCACTAAGCCACACAAGTCAATCATTTTACAGTTTACCATTACTGTTTCATATTTCCATGCCTCAAGGCATTTCAAAAGCTCTGCCTAACTCTCCTGGCTCCTGTTGAAAGCAGAAAGCATTGGACTGGCCATGTACCGTGCAAACACGTCAGAGCATGCTCTCCAGTCTATTTTGGTTAAACCTTGGTTCACAGGGAGTGGCACAGTTAGCTCCAAATCACATCTTGTGCAGCCTTGCTTTCAAAGGCTTTATTTTTCGTTAATTTTAAATGCATTGTTTCTACTTTTTTATATAAATCAGATATAAAGAAAACTGAATAAATAGTTTTTCAAGCCCACGAAACTATCTTTCTGCTCCCTTTGCTATATAATGGGACTGTTAGTAGTGAAAGACTATGACAATGACTAAACCAGACAGCTGCAATCTAAGGAATTTTTACAAGTTTTCCAAGGTTTCTAATAGGAATTCCCCAGCAAAGAATTCTGTTTTGAAGCTCATATGAGGAATAGACCAGTTTATATAAAAGTACCATTATTGAAATGCTTCTCTTCTTTAAATATATATATATATATATATATATATATATATATATATATATATATATAATCTGCATGCCAGTGGGTGTTTGTCTGCATCTCAGTGGCATGGTATTACTCAGGGAAAGGCTACAGCAAGAAAATAAAGGTTTGTGTAGGGACACCCACACAGCCCATATTGTTGAAAACCAAGCAGAGTGACAGCACAGGAAGATGCCAAAGGTACCCACACCTGGGAGATGTGCATTTAAGCCCAGGTACCATCCTCCCTGATGTGGGCACACTGGTGTGTGCTTTGTCACATTCTGTGGAGTGAACTTGCAATCCAAACAATGAGTAGGTGTACACATAAAAGAGTGTGTTTATGCCACCAAAACTATCCTGGGTTAGATGTACACAAGTGATTAGAAATCTACTAGTGTTTGCTGTTATTCTGGGTTTAGTATTGCAATTTGTCTGCTGCGTCACTGATATTGATCCTGAAGTAATTCAGTCATTGCCAGTGAATGATGCATAGTTTATAAAGAAATAAGGTACTTTGGTTCTGATTTACTGTAAACCACATTTTTCCTGTGGCAGGTGTACACTTTGTGTAATTTTGGGCAGAAAATACCTTGCTGTCTCTTTTCTAATTACAGTTATCATTCATACAAGATGAGAAGTAAGAACTGTTCGCAAAAGTAGGGCAAAGCGTATTTTACATCCTGTTTCACTGCCTTACTACCATTTAGACAAATGAAACAAAATGAATACACACTTTCCCTGAGGGTAATTTTGAATCAGTTACTGCACTAGAAAGCCAATCATTGGTACCGCCATTGTGCTGCTGGCACAGATAACCCTGTTAACCAGATAACCCAATAGCTGCCAATTTAGGACAGTGCAGACACAGACTAACACAGATGGTTTGCTGTCACCCAGAACCTCTGTCCCTTTTTGCAGACCTCAGACTTTACCCAATACAAGGAGTTCATTGCAAAAGTAAATAAGTGACAAATGGGGAAATATAACCAGGTGCCACAATAAAAAGAAACTGCCACATAGAATTTTTGCCTCTTGAAGAGTAAGAGATTTATGATAAAATAATTTGGTCTTCATTTTCCGCATCCATTTCCACACACTGCTTACCTGGTCTATTTAAAGCAATCTTCCAAACAGATGAGAACCTGGTTTTGGTAAATGCATAGTTTTAATTCAACAAGAAGTATAATGTGTGTAGGTAGTATGTCACATACTTTGTCCCTTTTAACATAACTTTTAAAGCTCTAGAAAAGACAATTTCTTTGCTCAGTTTGGTCTAAAATCTCATTGGACAGCTATCAATTGAAATCAAATGGATGGATGGGTCTTTCAGCTTTAAAAAAAGTTTTACAAGCCTAGGCAGATTTTGAATGTGTATCTGCATTTCTTGTTGTTGATGATTTGTTTTTGTTTTACCTTTTGTGAGCAAAGACGTTTGCAAAGGAGATGGTGCTAAGTTGAGCATCTGGTCTCTCAGGTTGGAGATGGGTATGAGGTAATTTGTGAGACGACAAAAACATCCTTTTTGAGCAATAGTTTTCTAAGACGTAAGAAATTATTCTTAGAGATAAAAAAATTATTCTCACGGTGGAAGGGTTACAAAGCCATAAAAATATCTTCAGCGTATTCATAACAAAAGTAGAAAAGTATGTGAATAATGAGGAAGCAAAGTCTTCTGACAAAATTTTTTTATACAGTCAAATCTAAAGTTCATTTCAAAGGTCCATCGGAATTTCATAATCTTAATTGGTTTAACGATAAAATGGAAGATGGAGCTAAAGGTCAGTGCATGCAAACTAAGGCTCATAGGCTAGAACGTATTTAATGATAAATATGCAGTGATAGAGTAAAAATTATATCCACCAAGGAGAAATGTCTTGAAGTCCCTGTGTTTTTTTCCCAAAAAACCCCACTATCTCAGTGATCAGTGGTGAGAGAGAAGGGGGAACAGAGGGGGAACAGGGTGGCAGAAATGTACATCAGAGTGCTAGAAATTACTAAGAAAGGAACTGATAAATAGAAAAACATATTATGCTATCATGTTGATCTCTGATGTGCTCTTCACTCTGATCACTGCACAAAAGGGTATAGGGCAACTGAAAAAAGACAAAGAAAAATGTCACAAGCATGCTAATATCCCTGGAGTTGCTTCCAGGCAATGAAAAACTGCTGGGAAAAAATATCAGAGAAAGTGTTTCTCTACTTGGAAACGGAAAGAAGAAGAGGGCTACTAGAGAGAAATATAAAATATAACATAAAATCTAAACTAATATGGAGGACATGGAAAAAATGGAAATATTCACCTCCTTCTCACATGAGCCTTAGAGTCACCCAGTAAAAATTGAATCACAGAATTAATTAGGTTGGAAAACACTTCTGAGATCACCAAGTTCAACATATGACTGAACGTCAACATATGACTGACCGAGTGCCACAGTCTTTCCTTGAATACCTCCAGGGACTGGGACTCCAACGCCTGAAGGTAAATTTTAAATTTAAAAAATACATTTTTTGCACAGCTCAGAATACAAGATAGAATTTTTTGCTGTCTGATGGTGTCAAGGAAAAATTTACACATAGATTCAAAAGGAATTCTTTAAATTATTCAGAAATAAATCACTTGATAACTTGCAACTGTAATGTCTTGAATGCAACCGTAATATAGAAAGGGCCCCAGCCATCAACATCCAGAAGCTGGGAAGGATCACCATGTACTTGCTGTGTGTCTTTTACTCTCTCATTTTTTGAACTCTGGGAAAGACTAGAGAGACAGAAAGATATGCATAGCTTTAAGAAAAGATCTCATTGAATTATGTTCCTACATTTATTGTGCTTCCTTGGCAGAAAAGTGGAAGCTGAAAGGATGGAAAATTCCTTTCAAGATGCAGGTGTTTGAAGAGATTCTTTGGGCCAAGTTTGACCTCAGGGATTCCTTCAGTCTTATCATGGTCCAGATGTCAGGGGGAAGAGGGAGTCTCCCCCCTCACTTCTAGTGCTGCAGATCATCCCTAAGTAAGTATTATCTGAAATTTCAGAGCCATTGGTGACTTAAAAGCACAAACCCATTGACAACTAAGTGTGACTTAGTGATTTACCACCTGCATGTCATGCTCAGATATCTGTTGCAACAAGTCTACCTCTGACACAAAGTGAAATCCGTAGAGAACTACTTTCCTCCATAAGAATCTCAGTTTTGTTTCTTCTGTCAATGGCACCAAAAGCAGCTAATCCCCACCCCACAGTACCACGTGCTTGCCCGTGGCTTTATTGCATATCCCACATAAATTGATAGCAGTTTTCTTATTGTAGACAAAACATTTATGATTATCTCATTTGTCCTAGCAACAAAAATAATGATGTATATTCAACCTGTCATACAAAATGGTCTGAAAATGCTTTACAGATACTAAAAAAAATAAATTAAAAAAATCCAGAAGGGCTGCATGAAAAGACAAAAGAAAACAAATAGGTCTTCCTCGGTTTTTCAGCTGGAATTTCAAAGCATACCACACTTCTTTCCAAACCACGTTTTATTCTTTTCAAAGTATTTGGAAGACCCAAAATGACATGTTTCTTCTGGATGTGATACTGCTTTTATAAGGATTTACTTGCTATCATTTTTTCTTTTGCCTGATCTTTTATGGTTTGGAAATTCATCCTACTTACCCTACACCAAATTCTAATGAAAACCTAATATGATAAAAAATTTTAAGAGCCTGGAATAATCAGTCACAGTTTCAGAACATTTTTAATGCCAACTTTTTTCTGATACTGTATTTTTTTCCAGTTTTGGTGCACAGATGGTAGTGATATACTGTCTTTGTGAAACCAACTATATAAGTTCATTTGTCAATACAGAATATCAATGCAGGTGCAGAAATACAAAATGCAACTATGGAAAAATGTGCTGATTTAATTTGTAACTTTTGACTGCTTTAATTTTAGGGTTTTTTTCCCCTGAGAGGAGCTCATGAGACCATTAAGGCAGCCTGTATTTCAAATAATTGCTGCCTTACCCTCTATTTGCTTGTAGCTTTATGCACATCCTACAGCAAGGACCACTTATGCATGTCCTGTAGCGAGGATTGCTGGGGAGCTGCAATGTCTCAAAGATCTGCTGTTATTGGCATGGAGCAGAGCCAAATATGTGCCTGTGTCTGTTCTGCATCACCATTCCTTACCCCTGGTATTTCCATACATCACCTGGAAAGGGGTCCTGCCAAATGCCATGGCCAGGGCAGCGGGGAGAGGTGGGCAGGAGGCTTCCCAGGCTCTGCTCACCTACACAGGCTAAGACTCAGCGCCCTTTTCCTGAACTGGAGAGTGCTTTTCTGCTTGTTCAAACATTTTTTTATTCTGTCTTGTCATTTGTGGCTGCCTTACACATTCCTATTTACCTTCATTACATTCCTCTCCTTTTCTAGCAAATTCTTTTTTTCTGTAACTTAGAAAAGAAAAAGAAATATAATTTCACTGTTTTGCAAAAAGTCCTCAGATAATTTAAAAATACTGAAATAAGATATTTTAAACCAATTCAAAACTTTTTCCTTTTCATTCACAACTGGTGCTTGAGTTTGCTTAAAATTAGAAATACTTTTGGTTTTTTCCAACAGCCAGTATTTGCTGTATTTACTGTGGAAAAAACCCATGCTAATCTCACTCTTAGCACTGATTATGCATGGCATGACAGGTGGTTTCTTAAAATGGAAATACACTTCACTCTCCTAAAGTACTGGTAGAAATGGAATTGTTTAAAAATCTAATCTCTTCTCACTTTAGCCTGGTAAATGTCCCAGTGTCTTCAGAGGACATTGAACTAAAGCCTTTCATATTTCTTTCCTTTTGCTGTGAATCTTTCAAATGAAAAGGTTAAATTGATTCCAGTATGATACAGATTATGTGTCATGTATGTACTACATCTTTTCAGTATGTTTAATGTATTTCTTATAGAAGTGCATTGTCTTGATTTTTGAGCCACCTCCTACTCAAAAAGAAAAAAAAAATCAAGAAAGGTTAAAAGAAGCACAGTTTGCATCTTTCTATTAACAGTGAAAATATGAAAGTGTAAAACTTTAATTCCATTCCCCCATTTCTTACAATAACATTCAGATATGTTAATTCAGAACTAAATCAGGAAACAGAAGATAAAAAATTTATGTTTTAATTGTTGTGAACAGACGATCAGGGAGGGGGGAAGGTAGTTCAAACAAAACAAATTTCTCATAAACTATACCTATGGGGACATAAGGATCTTAGACTGTTGTTGGAAAAACTGAGTTGCAAACCCATAAATATTTTCAGCTTTGATAGGAAGCCAAAACCTTTTTATGCAGGAACGTCCAGGCAATGTGGTAACTGAAGATCAAACACTTCATCTCTTTAACAGATGCCTTCCAACTTGGAATATTCTATGATTCTATGATCCTGTGTAGTCTGGTCTCACCAGCTAGACTGCATTGTCCCATGATTTGAAATAATTTTGTTCTCTTATTCCCTGTCAGCAAAGGATTATAAATGCTTTCCAATCTTAATTTTAAGTAATCAAATAACAGACAGAGTGGAATCAATATGATGCTTATGAAATTCTATTTCATGGAATTATTGTTTTTATTATTTAAATGTAAGGTTTCTGTTAACCCAAATCTAACATCTATTCAAGATTAAAAGACTTTTTCAACTGTCTTTTTTCTTGCATCACAGTTTTAGCAACATTATGCCACTGCATTAGTTTGGCTTTTCACAGTTTTTCATCATTCTAGCAATGCATGATATATTCAGTTCTTTGCCCACACCAGAGAAAAAGTATGAGAAAGCCCCAAAGTCTGGGGGACTTGGAAAATTTAATTAAGTAATTATGTGAGAATTGGTTCATTTAGAGATGAATGGTTCATGAACTGAAATTTCATGAGAAAGAAACTTAGCAGAAGAAAATAAATCAAAGGATTATAAACAAGGAGTGTATTTTTAGCAGTAAAAGTAACTGAACATTGCAAGAACTTTCTTTCAAAAAGGATTCGGTCTTTTGGAAGCCTTTATTTCATAGAATCCTTGAACGGTTTGGGTTGGAGGGTACCTTAGGGATTATTTCTTTCCAATTCCACTGCCATGGACAGAGACACCTTCCACTTTATCAGGTTGTTTAAATCCCCAACCAACCTGGCCTTGAACACTTCCAGGGATGGGGCATACACAGCTTCTCTGAGCAACTTATGACAGTGACTCACCACCCTCACAGGGAAGAACTTTGTAACACCTAATCTAAATCTTCTATTTGAAGCTGTTCTCCTTGTCCTGTCATTACATCCCTACATGAAAAGTCCCTCTCCCACTCTCTTCGGCTACTGGAAAGCTGCTCTAAGGTCTCCCCAGAGTCTTCTCCTTGTCAAGGTTGAACAATCCCAGCTCTCTCATCCTGTCCTCATAGCAGCCCTCCTTTGGATTAGATTTAAAAGGTCCATCTTTTCCTTTGTTGAGACCCCAGAGCTGATGCAGCACTCCAGGTGACATCTCAGCAAAGGAGAGGGGCACAATTCCCACGTTGCTTTGGATGCAGCCCAGGACACCATTGGCTTTCCTGGCTGCAAGCACACACTGCAAATTCACATCAAGCTTCTCATAAACCAACAGCCCCAAGCCTTTCTCCTCAGTGCTGCTCTCAATGGATAGGGAGGGGCTTAGCCACCTTTTCTGCCAGCTATCTCAGGATTCACAGATGCACCTTATCAGCCCCCATGGACTTGGTCACCTTAGGTTCCTTAGATGTCCTTGAACATGACCTTTTCCCACAGCAGGTGGTTCTTCATTCTTCCACTACCTGCCTTTGCCTTCTGAGACTTGGGTGGTATGGCTGGAGCACCTGTCACTGAAGAACAAGGCAAAAAAAAAAAAAAAAATTTGAGTACCTCAACCTTCTTTGTATGCCAGGTAATCAGGTTTCCATTTCCTTTTGGAGGGGCCATATATTTTCTCTAATCTTCCTTTTATCAGCAGTGTACCTATAGAAGCTTCTCTTTGCCCCTGATCTCCCAGACTGAATTCTATCAGGGCACCAACTTTCCTAACTGATCCTCGAATGCTCATACAATTTTTCTGTATTCCTCCCAGGCTACCTGTCCTTATATTTACCTTCTGTAGGTTTTCTTTTGATGTCTGGGCTTGTCCAGGATCTTGCTCCTTTTTCACACTTGCAGATCTTCTGAAGTTTTTGCCTGACTTCCTCTTTGTTGGGATGTATCACTCCCAAACTTGGACTATGCAGGTGAGGGTCTCTGGTGTGTTGTGAGAGGACATGACTAGGTGAGGACTGAGTGAGGAGGGCTGTGAGGAAAAGGAGGAATGCCTGGGAAGATCCTGCATACACTTGATTTACTCATGAGGTGTAATACCAGTGTGCATTCATTACCAGTGATGCTGCCTCCCAAATTATACAGATTTTCTTTTCGAGGATAGAAAAAATATGAGGAAAAGAGATCAGCTCAGAGTATCATGAGCACTGGAAACGTTGGGAACAGTCCAGATTTCAAAGAGATGCTTAACTGCATTCTTCAAATATCTCTGTGAAACCCAGTTACACATGACAGAGAAATGGTATACTCATTGTGCTGGGATCATTTCTAACTGGAATTCAGCCAGACCTTTTAAGCAGAAAGGCGGGCAGGGGCACAATCCTGTCATTAAATGTCCTTGTCATTTTATCTTCATTTCTCTGATTCGTTGCAGATGGTGCTTTGGAAAATGTTTTAGTGCCTTTCTCACTTCAATTACCATCAGTTCACACTCAGTTCATAATGGCAGAATAATTAAGCAGGGGACTGGTTCACAATCCTTGTGGATCTTTTTGACATTTACTCATGGTTCCTCTAGTTCTTTATCTTGCAGTAGATTTTTACTTGGAAAATTAATCTGAAAAATGTTTGAAGGTTTGAAAAAAGTACAAAGACTTATTACTTTGGTTACTTTATTTCAACATTAGATTAAATTCTTATGGATTAAAATGACATATCCTAACAAAAAAAAATTATAGTAACTATGAGATGTATGACTCAATATGAAGTTAGCACAATGTAATTCAGAAATTTTTTCTTCATATCAAAGTCAAGTTAATAAAACACAATAACAATGTCCCAATACCATTATAACAGTGGTATTAGTCAAACTCTAAGTGCATAAATTATAGTGAATAGTAAAGTAAACCAAGCATTTATTGCTTGTGATTCCCTGTGCATCATTTATTGGTTAATTTATTACTGATACATTAATACAAATATTAGAGAGGTTTCTGGCTTTATAAGTATTGTAACTGTTATTGAAGAATGATGATTAGAGAATTAAAGAATGATGATCTTTATAATACTTTGCATACATAGGGGTGGAATGCAGCTACTGTGATTCTACTGTGTAATGTAGTTCACTGACCATGATAATATATTAGATTAGCTATGCCAATAAGTTTAAATGTTCATAATAATTCAAAATTAAGTAAGAAAAAAGGTGTTATCAAGATATTTTCAGCAGCATTGTACTTGTTTTTCTATGATAAGATTTCCAAATAGTCACCAAAATGTTGGTTCCTACAGAGAATTGGAAATAGCAATTGCACAGTATGGTGATCTGGCAGTCTGTCTGGAAATAAATCAAGAGAGAAATAATTATGCAAGACTTTAGAACTACAGTGTCAAAACCTGAATTAATTTCTAATTCTGGCAGACATTTATTTGCCAGCTTAAGGAAATAACAAGGGTTTTTTCCTGTGTTTAGTTTTAAATAACCTAGGCGGTTGGATTTGTTATATCCCTGTTTGCAAACACCAATATTATTCCTCCTAAAAGTAAGCAAGAAAAATCACCAAAGCATTCCAGACCAACCATCAATAAAGAGAAAAGTTCAAACACAATTTAAGTTTTTTTGAAGATGGTTCAGGTAAGCTTTTCCTAAACTTTGCTACACAGATTTGTAACTGGATACCTGGATGCCTTTTTCAGTGTCATGCATGCTCTTGATAGCAGAATGAGATGGTGTGACTTCTTAGGTGCTTGATTCTCATAACAGCAAGAAATTCACTTTCCATTTTTCTTGTTCTTCTTCTCACTGCCCTTTGGCAAAAAAGCCCAAGATAGTTAGAGAAACAGATTTTTTTCTTACTTGGGTTATACAATCCTTTTAGGACCGAACAGACTGTTCTGACAACATTTGCATTGGCAGTGGACAGAAAGAGCTCTTCTGAAAAGAGCTCTTCAAGAAATAATCTGAATACCATCTACTCATGGTGTTCTTTTTGTTGCCAGTGTCAGAGACAAGACAACCAGCCTTGCCTGCACCCTCCTGCTTTGGCTGAGGAGAACACAAGCTCTCTGTCTTCTGTTACTCTTGAACCTCTGCCTGATCTGATGAGCAGTGGTATCATGCTAAGAAGATGCTGTCCACACATCTTGAAGGGTCTTTCCAACATGACATATTTCCTTTGGTGCCCTCACCCAACCACAAGGAAAAAGGAGCCTGATGGGGTCCTGACCTCAGGCTGTGCCACGAGAGCTCTGGCATTCCCATGGACCTGCAGGACAGAGAGGCTTCTTCTTATCCCAGTAAGGTGACACCAGCCAAGTTGAGCAGGTGTTGAGTACTGTGGTACTGAAAGGCACAGCATCCTGGCACCACTGACAAACAATTAAATCCACTCGTTGCATTTGGCTTTGTTACATTTGTGAATGTAGGAACAATCATCCAGCCATATTTTGAGAAAATGACTTAAGGATTCAGGGTCTCATGCTGCTTTCTCTGCATCACTTCCACTTCCCCTCAGGGCATCCATTCTTGCACAGACACTTGTCTCCTAATCTTTTAAAGTCACTTCTGGGGTTCTTTTCTGTGCTGTCTCCATTGTCTCATCCCCTGTAGTAATTCACACACAAGATTTTTGTAGAGAACTCAACTTTCTCCCTGAGTTTTCTTGGTTTGTTTTTACTCCTGAGGAATTTGGGAGAGGTCAGTTATCCTCTCTAGGTACAAGAAACAGAAATATTCTTCCCAGATAGGAGACAGGACATCAGCTGAAATCATGTGACCCCATTGCTTAATATTTTCACCTGGTTTTAGATATCTCACGCCTTGGAGTATAAGCTGCTCTCATACCTGTGGAGATTTTTTTGCATGAAACAATCAGATTTCAAACTGAGTTCCTTTTCTGCAGCATTCACTATATCATCAGGCTCCTCGTTGTCTGGATTGCAAGTTGGATGACACTGGATCTCTTTTCATTTTTTATGTTTTATTTCCCTGCCTCATACTTATGCCTAAAAATTCTCCAGGGGCAGAAAGTGTCTACAACACTTCAATGACGAGAATAGTCTTGGATGGGGCAAATGTTTCCTAACCTAATGTTTAAATGTTTGACCCAATGCTCAAAATTAGGTAGAGAATTAGGTAGAAAAAGTGTGTCTCAATAAACTAAAATTCCTTTGCACTGCAGGGAGAACATCAAGATGGGTTCATCAGAGGAAAAGGCCTTTTTTTACCTCAGTCATACTGGTTTTTTGTGTTAATTCTATTTGTTCCAAAAATTAATTTTACTGGGAATCTGATAAGATATTTTAATTCTATGTTTATCTGAGCTTAATGTTTACTAGTAGATTGCAGTCCTAATCTTGAGAATTTGCTCATGCTTTTAACTATTGCTTGCATACTATCTTCTTGTTCCATATGTCTTTTACTCAGTGTCTATATCATAAGGAAACCTGTTTTTTTTTTTTTCCTTGCAGCTGTATAATATGGGTATATAATGACTTAATCTTAATATACATTAATAACTTTTTAAAAATCATCTCATAGACAATTTTGAATGCCTTTGCTGGAGTTTTTAACAAAAGAAAATAAATATATGTAGTAAAAAAGTGCTACACCCTTTACCAAAAGGTAGAGGTACAAAGGGGCTGTGAGTTGAATGTGTAAAGCACTACTGTGAAGGAACCAACACCAAAGAAATATTCATATTCTCCATGCAGTGATGCCACCTGTGCCACTGAGAATGTCATGGAAAATATGGTGATTCGGTTACTGGCCCAGTCCACTGATTTTCCAAAGAATAATTTAACTCCTGTGAATGTTCTCAGAGCAGTTCCTTGTATAACACACCTGCCTGAGGTTGCTCCCACGCAGAAACAATCGAGTGAGTACGCTCGCAGTTTTTAATGAGCTATTCATAGAAAAACTCCCAGGTGAAATATGAGGCTTAAACCTTTTGCTGCTCCTTGAGGGAACCCAAATTCTTCTAAAAGCTCCTTGGCCCATGTATAGAATTACCTATAGGAAAAAAAAAGAGGGTGGTAGACGCATTATGCACAGATTTTTCAGAAAGAGTATTCCATTGACATATAGAGAATATACTGGCTGAGCCTTCTCATACAGAGAGAAAAAAAATTGTTTCCCTGTGACTTTTTGTGTTTATTATTAGCTTCACCCTGGGAGTCCAAGTTATTTTTTAATACTTATCCAATTTGCTTCTTTTCAAAGGTGGGGGAAGGATGGAATGAAGGAGATTACTTTTGATATTTATATTATTTTTACTGCACAAGTGATTGTGTCAAGCTGTAAATTCCTTGCTAAATTTTTTAAATCCCTCTGATGTCTGACAAGGAACTGGAAAAATATAAATGTTAAATTTTATGGGTTTTTTCCGTGTTACTATAGTCTGCAGTTCTATTATAAACTGTCATCTGTAATATAATCAAAGGAAAATTGGTAGGAAACCTTATTGTAATCCAAGGAACATTCCTTTTTACATGAATTCACTGACTTTAATAGGATTTAGACTGTCTGGCTCAATCTGGAACTTCTAGAAAACTTTTGGAAAGATTGAGTCAGAAAAGAACTGGCTTGTTTATGGGATGTCCCCAAAACTTACCTTCATTTACAGTGATATATAATGTCTAAAAAGTTGCTTGCCCATTGAGTCAGAGCCTTTCAATCATTAAAAATGTGTCTATGTCATCCCTAGAGCAATACTTGTACCTTTCATATTGCCGACTGACACCACTGTCAGTTTCTAGCTTAAAAACTAGTAGCAAAGTGAGAATTGTAAAGGGTTGCTTCTTTCTCTTTGCTTTCCTGTCACTGCGTGGTTTCTGGACACAGCTTGCTATTTGCATTTGTACTGACAGCAGCACGAGGGAGTGTTTGCCCTGGGCCAGGCAAAACAGGGATGGGGATGGTACGAATACAGAATAAAGCTGTTGTCTTTGTCCCTGGGAATGTGCAGATTTTTAGCTGGAAAGGAGTCCCTTACCCAATAGCTGTGCCCTGTTCTGAAAAGACTGACCTCTGTCTTCCCCATCTGGATGGTGTGGGACATCAGGACTTGCTTTTCCAAGGGGTGCTGGGACATGAACTTCTACCAAGGACCCAAACGCAACCAGACCACAGACCTCATAGCAGAGGAAGGTGCTTGCTCCTGATCTCACTGTGAGCCAATACATGGCCACCCATACAAGAAGCAGAGATGTTGGATCTGGCTGAATTTAAAGGACCCAAATGGTGATTCTGTGACACAGCAAGGTGTGTCTGGAACTGCTGTCTTGAATGCACGTCTGTCATTATGGATAAAAAAAGCGTTTTTAAATAGGGGAGAGTAGAAGGAAGAGCTGGGTTCTGTCCTGCCCATCTGAATGACCTGAGCATTCCTCTTGCTTGCAAGGCTAATCTGGATTCAAAACACAACATTGTGAAGACATGCTAGGAGGACGTGCTCAGGGATTTTGGGGAAGCAGGTCCAGGCCTTGCGCAGCGCCTAGTTACAGGGCCATCATGTCATCATGTTTATGATCCGTATGTTCCATATCTGATGGGGCAGGTGAGATCAGTGAGATGCAGGAGCTCACAGAATTACAGAATGAGAATTGTTGGAAGGGCTTTTGTAAGGTCAATTAGTCCAAGCCCCCTGCTCATGCAGGGTCAGCAACAGCCAGTTGCCAGGACCACGTCCAGATGGAAGCGGAATATCTCCTAGACCACAGAGCCCACAATCTCTTTGGGCAACCTACTTCATTGCCTGATCACCCTTGCAGGAAAATTGTCTCCTGATGTAAAGACAGAATCTCCCATGTTTAAATTTGTGCCTGTAGCCTCTTCTCTTGTCACTGGGTTCCACTGACAAGGGTCTGGCTCCCTCTTCTTCATTCTCTCCCTTCAGGTACTTACATACACTGACAAAATCCACCTGAGTATCTCTTCTCCAGGTTGGAAAGTTCTAGCTCTCGCATCCTCTTTGGCTATGAAAGATCCTCCCAGTCCCTGTATCAACTTTGTGGTCTTTCACTGGATTTGCTCCAGTAAATCCCATTCACACCAGGTCCCCAGGCTTTCAGCCAAAGAGACAGAAACATGACTTCATGGACTGCTCACCCTCTGAATAGGCCTGAGTTTCTCATACTGTCATGAAGAGAAATCCTGAGTTCTGTCTGGCAGAAACTTCTGTGGGTTTTCAAAGGTACTGGAAATCTCTCTCTAGTTTCAGGAAACTTCAGTTATTTTAGGCTGATGGAATTGTTCCCCCTTTTTTTTTTTTTTCACCCACCCAGTTCCAGGGACCTACATTTTGGTGAGCCATTGCTGAAGCACCTAACTAGAGAATTAGACTTGGTGGGCTGTGTTTCACACAAAGTATGAAACAGGAGATAACAGATACTAGCCCACAGAGGAGAAGCAGGAGCCGAAGAGATAATACTGGTCTGCAGGTTTGGTCTGCCAGTGTCTAAGGTCTTTCATGTCTGGGTCACTCCCTGAAACTTAGGTTCAGCAGTAGCTGGAGAACATTACTGTCTGGTGCTGTATTTGTTGTTTTCAGAGGTCAGGTTTCATCCTGATCCCTTAAAATGTTTCTCCATAAATTGAGTGCTGGAGTTTCTTTACAATTTCTGTAGTAGTGCAATAAGACTGGGGTCTTTACAGAATCTCTCTGGTTTATAACAAAAAAATTCCTTAAAAATCAACTTATTAGCATAAAGCTACTGAACAACAACATTTAAGATAGCAGCACTTTTTAAACTTACTTACTTTTAAAACGTATTATCCATTGGACTAAAACTTAATACCATTTTTATGTGCTAGCATAGTTATCCGGTCCCCCCAAAACTCATATGTATTTTTCTGTTAGCTTTTCCTATGTATTTTATTCTCAATTTTTTTCTTGCACTTTGAATTATGGCATTTCCATTTTTCTTTTAAATAAACATCCTTTACTTTTCTATTAGCACTGGAATTGCAGTCTCATTCCCATTAATTTATTTCATTGCTTCCTTAATTTTTTAGTTGTGCTACAACAGCTAGTTTCCTAAAGATTTCCATATAGACGTAATGTATAGATTATATAAATATAGTTTCTATAATAGATCATATGAATACAATATTTTACTATAAAATATAAACTATTTCATATATAACATAATTTATTTAAAATAATAATGTTTTATAAATGTATAAAATGCACATATTATATGTATATATAGAGTATATAAATACAGACAACTATAATACATACATATATATGTGTATATATGGCTCTCAGGGAAACTGACTGCTTGCTTCCATGATCCCTGCATGCCATGCCAGCTGAGTGGCCTTGGGTCTCTATGACCAAATGAGGTGCCAGGAGTAGGAAAGCTGTGATTCATTTGCTGCTTACAGCCCCTGTCTCTGGGAGCTGGAAACAGCCATTGGGTCAGGATTCATCCCACCCATCTGCAGCTGTTTGTACAGCAGAGGAACTGCATCTCAGCTGGTCAGAGGAGAAAGAGAGGCTCAGTGACAAGACAGAGGCATCTACAGGTAACAAAGACCTCCTGCCTGGCCTCTCAGCTGAGGAAAGACTTCACATCTCCTGTGGGCCCAGTGTCATACCTACCAGTCCCATATAGATGTCCTGGATACCTCAGGGCATTTAATGTGGAACTAGGTACATAAATCCCTTCAGATTCCTTTATGGCAGAATTTCAAGATAGAACCTAGAATAGCTTGGGAGTATTATCCCCTAGAAACGCCGAATTCTTCTCTTTTTCCATCATAGGAGTCTCAGCATGGGGCTCAGGCATGTGAATGTCAACAGTGGTCACTTTTCCCCAAGCTCCTGAGGCCATTTTCTGCAGAAGGGGTGAAGACCTGCCAGGGCTCCTCACAGCTGGTACATATACACCCAGCACTGGTGGGAGACTCACCCCCTCCAAATCAGCAGGTGGAGGCCAGGTAAGCCTCCTGAGGGCACCTGTGTTGGCAATAGATGCTGATAATGAGGCAAATGAATCCTGCTGCCAGCTGCTGTGGGTCTCCAGGCTGCTGTCACTACATGTCCACTGCCTGTAATGGGAACTTGGGCATTTAGCTCATGTGTACACACCAAATTGTGTTTTAAACTAGAGCTGAATCCCATTTCTAAATTCAGGTGAGATAAATTGCCTCAGAACTCAAAGTCAGCTTCTGGCAATCAGCTTTTTTCTCTTGCCTCGTTTTTCTCTTTTTCTTGCCACAGCTGGAGCTCTTTTGCTTGCCACAGCTATAGCGACAAGCACAGAGTTAGGGAGAGGGTGGCGATGCTTGCTGCTCCTCATCTGGTGTGCAACAGAGCAAGCAAGAGAGATTACTGAGCTTTCACCCCTACTAAACCACAGGAAATATGCTATGCCAGATATATGCACTTATGATATGACAAAAAATTGTCGTATGTTAGTCTACTTTACTTACACTACACGTGATGAATTGTTATTCATGCGTGCCCTTTTCAGAGACACAGGCTGTAAAAGAATTACTGGAGCAGAGGTTCCAAGAGGTGCTTTCAGGTACGGGTTCTGTAACTGTTCAAAGTGGGTCCACAATATTTCTCTTGTAAACTTTTTGCAAAAAGGGAGAACAGTGTCCCACTTCAGTTCCATGTTTCCCTTATATCAATAAGAAGATGTGGTGTAGCACTGCCAGCAACATCTGCAGGAAAAAAAAAAAGATTGCTACAACTCACACTTCATGAAACATTATAGTGGAAAAGAAAATGTGTTCCAAACCACCTTGAGGTTCTGAAGTTAATTCATCATTAAGCATGGGAGACATGGGCGCTGCAGATTCCTGCATTGTTTCCATCATGGAAAGCCCTAGATTTTGCAGTCTCCCAGCGTGGAAAGGCACACAATCAGACATCAGTGTGTATATTTTAGCTTGTGCATTTACTAAGTTTTAATCACCTACTTAAGATCAAGCAAACTAAAACAAAATACAACACAGGGCACTAATTTTATAGTGGGCTGTTAACCAAAGACATGCCATGCTTCTAAGATTCCCTTTCTGCAAATAGCTCAGCTAGTTTTACCACTCATATCAATCAAACTACAGGGTCAACACCTGAAATGGGAAAGATAATCATGCTGGCTGCTAGCTGTTACCTTTCATGCTAGTAGTTGTTAATGAGAGCAGTGAAGTTTGAATCGTAGAAACTAAGACAAGTGTAAAAAACCCAATTTTTTTAAAAAAAGCTCTGAGATGATCCAATTACGTCCCAGACAACTAGGAAGAAAGAAATGAAAGAAAAGAAATGGGCACTTCAGTTTTAGCCAAGCCTCCTAGACAGTACAATTTTTCTCAGCGTCACAGAATAGTTCTTAAAAGAATATGGCAACTGTCTATTACATTACAATAGCAAGAAATCCCAAAAAAATGCCTATTGCTAGGACAACAAATGGTGGGGGACAGGAAACTGCAGAATGGGAGCATGTGCAGAAAAAGAGCAGTCACAGGTGTGGGGCACAAATCTGTGGTTGGCAGTCTGTCTGAGGTGGCTGCTCCTGGGGACACTGGTCCTGCACAGAGTAGAGGTGAGCAGATCCACACAAATGGCTCAGAGGGCCATGACCTAATCCCTACTGCGGGGTGACATGAGAGCTCCTGTATGACCTGTGTTTCTTACAGCTCAAGGTCTCACTGGCTGATTAAAGCTTTAGGTGACCTTTGTTCTCAACTGTTGCCACATTTCACAAAAAAAAAACCAAACACAATTCTTCCCAATAACATTTCTGAGTTTTACATGCTCTGAACCTCAGAGAAAAAAACAAAACAATTCTTATCTCATTTACTACTCTTGTGTTATTCACAAGTAAAATACATTGTAAAAAATTGTTTACCTAAAAATAATTAATAATTAAATTCTAATGTAAGTACTTTAATTCACTAACCAATTAAATCCATGTATGTGTGTATCAAAATTGTCAGCTGACAATCAAAATACTGTACAATAAAATGCAATTAAGTGTTTAACAAATTCAATTTAGATATAATGTAATATAATATAAAATAATACAGTACAATAAAATAATTAATGAGCCTTCTAATAAAATAAAATTGCCCTCATAATTCTTCTCCTTCAATGGGGGCAAAAAATATCTACTATACTCAACACATTGCAAAAACTTCTCCTTTTTTATCTCTCCGTAGCGTTTTATACTCTGGTTCACTTTTAGTTCTGTACAAACTTCTATGCTTGTAAATGGAAAACTACCTGCCAATAAGGCACATTTCTGTTTTCTGTAAACTCTGATTTATAATAACCCCTCTCCAATCAGGCACACTAGCAGTGGAGCATTACTGGCACTCAGAAACCGGAGATTCAAATCTTCTCAGTTATTTATCGCTTAGTGTTATAACTGCAGTGGGTGTGTTTTTGAACTGTTCCTCTCATTGAGACATTTAATACAGTGAATTATCTCCTCTAAAGAGACTGGAACATCGTGGCAGTTATTTGACAACTGAGGGGCTGTAGCAACATTCAAAGCATATGTTAAGCCTTGCTGTTCAATTAGTACGCCAAATGGCAGCTCAAAATTTAACATGAATTTAGTGCTTAGTCTGGGGATTAACTGGGAAAGTATGGTTTGGAAATGTCCACAGATAGGAGGAATATAAGGAAATTCCAGAAAAACAAGAAGCAGATGGTGTCCAGAGAGGTCTGGATTTTTCTACTGTAATGAAAGATAGACAGTTCCTTTGGCCACATGGTAGCCATTGGATATGAAAACTCAGGATTTTTGTAATTGAATTACTGGCAAAGAATTACTCAAAGACCTGGGAATTTAAGACAAGCTATCCAACCCTTAGATTCTCTCCTTTCCTGCAAGCAGTCATTCCTGTGAGAAACAGCATGCCTGCAATTCCACTGAGTTCTACAAAACCTCTATTCTCTCAGGTATAATAGGAATGGACCTTTTTCATTATTACTAGAGCACTATTCAAATGTGATTATAATAAATTCAAACAAAAATACAGCTCATTAATGTGAAGCGCCTACCAAAAGGTAACTACATACATTTAAATACAGATCTGAATAGAAGGGATTCAATTTGAAAACTTCTTTGGATGTCAGTAATTTTAAAATTTCACCTTCCATTACTTCTTCAATAATTTTCCTTTAAAAATGTTTGCTAAAATAAAAGCATGCAATTTTTTGTTCTAGGGCTTTTTTCTCCTGAAAATCATAGAATCACAGAATCATAGAATATCCTGAGTTGGAAGAGACTCATCAGTGTCATCAAGTTCAACTCCTGGCTCTCTAAATGACACCCCAAGAACCACATCACATGCCTGAAAGAGCTGTCCAAATATTTCTTGAGCTCTGTCAGGCTGGTGCTGTGACTGCTTCCCTGGAGAGCCTGTGCCAGTGCCCAGGCACCCTCTGGGTGAAGAACCTTTTTCTAATACCCAACCTGAACCACCCCTGTTGAAACTTCAGCCCATTCCCTTGGGTCCTGTCACTGGCACCACAGAGAAGAGGTCAGTGCCTGCCCCTCCTCTTCCCCTCATGAGGAAGCTGCTGACTGCAATGAGGTCTTCCCTCAATCTCTTCTTCTCCAGGCTGAACAAGCTGTGTCCTCATCTGCTCCTCTTATGAAATTAAATTGTTGAAATAAAGTTTTTAAATAATTCAGAATATCTTTTGTACCTGTTTGTTCCCATTGAAATGAATGGAAGTCATTTATTTGAAGCACTACCTTGTCTGAGTGAGGCTGGCCGATATCAGAAAATAAATGATTTCTGGATACACGCGTATGTGTTCAGATTTAGTTCAAAAAGGCCTTTCTGCCAAGTTATAAATTCTCAGACATTGTTGTTTATGTTTGAAAAGCTGACATACTCTTCAGACCTATGTCTCAAATGCAATGCTATAATTTCTATAGGTTTAAAGAATAAACTTTATTTATCAAACATAGTCATTAATCATGCCTCTTTGCTGGATGTAAATGTAGATGTCACTCATGTCAATGAGCAAGGGGACATTCCTGGCTTTAGCTGCAGAACAATAGAAATCTGAAAATGACTGTGCTTATTGTCTGTGAAACAATGAAAAACTGTGGTAGGTACATTTTACAGTCATGTCATAAAACATATCTGAGTAAAAACACATGCTTTTTTGATCATTAGGGTTTTTCCAACTGGATGAGCCAAACTGCACAATACTGTAGAATTTACTTTGATTTCTATAATGAATCACTAAAGCAATCCCACAAGGCTATCCAATGTAATAAAAGATTAACTATTTCCTAGTACAGAGTCATGTTTATGGAGATGTGCCCATAAGTTCTCTATTTCAGTCTAGCAGAAATGTACCTCAGGCTTTAGAGCAGATATTTACTCTAATTCCAACTCTTTCTTTCATGACATGAAGTCCTGTGTGGTTCCAACTTCTATTAGGTTTCCATGCATCACTGTGTCTCGTGAAATATGGCAAAAATTATATTGAGACATCGAAAACTAAACTGAAACCTGATGGTCCCATTTAGAAATTTTGCCACAGATGTAAAAGAAGTACTTTTCAAAGCAATATACGAAATCTTGTTTATTGCAAGCAAAAATAAAAATATCCTTCCTCACATATATATTCACTGTGTCTTTACAAATCAAATCCATTCTCATGAGACCAAAGGATCCTACAGAACAATTTATGAAATATTTTTTACAATTTGGGAGGAAGAATTTCTCTGTAAGAAGACTGAATTTTAATACTTCATGGATTTATTCCTTCTAAAGAGTGGAAGCTAAGCTTCCCAAATAACTGTGTGGTTCAGTGACTATTCTGAGCACATTATTTTGAGTTTTCAATCTCAAAAGTGACTTGTTTGATGAGAACAATGTTTCCTCTAAGGAGGAGATAACGTGCTATCTGTGGGTTTGCAAATCAAGAGAGGAAAATGAAGACAGAGATGTATGGCAGTTCTCAGGACAGGAGTGTGGTTTCTTCTTGGATTTTTGCTTGCTGTGTTTAAATTACATCTTACATTTAATGAATTACCACAGAGGGGAAAGGATTAGTGATAATTCATGATACAAATGAATCCAGTTTTCTTGATAGAACTAGAAGATAAGACGTTAGCTTAAAATTCACTGACAGAGGTTTAACACACTTTACTCTCTGTTTGTCAGGAATTCTGTGCACCAGCTACAGCACAGCAGTCTAAATGCACACAGCAGCTTCCATATATGTTTGTTCCCAACAGACTCCTGAATCAGCTTAAGCAATCATGCATATTTAATTAACTAAGATGTGCTACTGCTAAAATGCATTAAGAAAATATCTTTGTGACATAGCACAGCAAAATCTGATGGTGTTAGATGTGAGTTCCATTCCCATCAGTGCCACTGTTTTTCAAGATGATCTTGGGAGACCCCTTCCAGCCCAAACTGTTCTATGATTCTATTATAGATTTATTTGTCCTTTGAAGTATTAATATTGACTTAGTAATGTGCTTAAGGAGAGTAGCTGATTAATCTTTCAGTCCAGTTTCTCTATTTATATGTAACTCCAGGTTCTATTTTTAGATGGTCCTTTCAACCTCTCTGAAAACTTGCATTGCTCTTCTAAAATTTGAGAACCAGATGTGGAACATGGCCCTTAGTTTGTGTTTGGCTTGTGTATTTCTAAAATTTCTGTGAAGTGAATATGTTAGTTTTAATTGAGAGTTAGCTGGATGTTTTCTTAAATAACAGAATCTGAATGAATGGGAAACTGTGATTAGTTTAAATTCACCAAACAGCTGTTAGTCTGACTGATGCAAATGCTCTGTGGAAGCTGGGGTTGATGCTGGAAAATTTTTTCTGTTCTGCTTAATATAAATGAAAAGGAGGTGAGCATCTTTGTAAACCAAAAGAAGTATGACTTTTCAGAAAACCAGAACTGAAAATGAAAAAACCATTCTGCTCTAAAAATGGCAGAGTAATCAAGATCTTATATTTATCTTCTATTTTTCCTGTTGTTAAAAGACAAATGCTCAAGGATCAAGTGCAGTCAAAAGCCCAAAAGAACAAGTAATTATTTTGCCATTTTGCCTGTAGGACCATAGTTTAAAAAATTCATATTTGGAAAGAAGTTGAAACCTCAGTGTTTATTAGATGATTTATACGTGGTTTTGATTTCATTTTTTGAGAGCAAAATTGGCTAAGATTAAATAGATTCAGGGTCAGCCTTTTATTTTGTGTCAGTATTCCTTGGAGAAATAGAAATTCAGTGCTGACTATTAGCACTGCTCTACCTCTGCCTGCTCATACTCACCCCGTGAGACCACACCAAAACCAGAGACATCTGGTTCCTGTGGCACAGCAAACAGCTCTGGGCAGGAGGTTTTTTTCTGGCAGGGTTTTTTTTTCCTTAAATTTATAGGGAAGTATCCATGAGTGCTACATGCACAAGCAAATCATGGGGAAGAGAGACCTGCCTCGGGGAAATATTGCCTCAAGCAGCTCTTTGTGCCTAAGCTTTGTGGAGGATAGCATGACTCCTTCAAATAGGATAGTTTTTAAAAAATCTTGAAAAGGCACTATCAGAATTTGGGCCAAAATTCAGATGCAAGAAAATTATCTTGAGGTAGCCCTACTCATTGCAAATAGAACTGATATAATGTTTGGGCCTTCATCAAGTAAAAGCAAATCAAATATATTTGGAAATTATTTAATATTCTTCTTCATGGGCTCAGTTTTAACCAAATATGATCTGACAGTAGTATCAAAGTGAAGCCAGAGCTGAGGTGTGCTAAAGAATGTCTTCACATAGTCAAATATACTGGAGATAATAAAAATAAAAGTGCTCAAAAATAAAAAGTGCATAACAAAAGAAATTCTGTTGTGCTGACTTTACTGGGAAAGCAATTAGATTGACTGAACATTTTTAGAAACATAACCCTGATTGCTACTGTATGTGTTGTTGCAGAATTATTTTCACATGTTAATAATTCATTTTTTTCCACAATGGTATTACTGATTGTCTGGAAGCATATAATTGATTCATTAAATTGTGTAGTTCCCTACAGTTTGACCTCTATTGACGTCTCTGAATTTGTGGCAAGCTATTTTAAAAGAGCAGAAGCATATCACAGCCAGCAGCCTTACACCAATATAAATATTTTCTACTGTGCTAATGCTCAGAATTCACTTTCTGGCAGCTGACCAAGAATTTTGCATAGGAATGCACTGAGCTGGAGACCCCTATCTAATAAATTTTATCTGACACACTCAAACATCCACTTTTATTACCATGTCTGATTTTCCCATGCTCATACAATTTAAAGCTACAGCTTCTCCCTTTCTCTTCTTTGAAGAAAGAGTAATATTTTCAAACAGAATGTCACAGGGGTACATTACTATGAGCACTTTCATCTGTGGAAGCCTTATACAAAGGAATGTATACTATATATTCAAAAAAGCACATTCTCTCACCGATCCCACCGTCTTTCCACAAAAGCTCCCCAAACAATGCAGCAAGGGAAAGCGTATTTCTGTGACATTTTTACTGTTTATGGGCTGCAATTTTTTTTTTTTTTTTTTGCACTGGAGAATATTTGAATGCTAGTCCTGATGTTCTCTATACGTGAACTGCAAAGAATTCTTCAATATTTCAGGGGACTTTGCCCCTTCAGAATATGTTGCCCAGGGTCTAATGGCTGAGGACATGTATCTACAGGAAAAACATTCTGGAAGATTCCCATAGCAATGCCATGATGAATTAGCACTGCCCCTCAGCTGATGCAGGGGGTTGCAATATTTGGAAACTGGATTGATATGAATCTTTTGCTGGAGTCTTCTGTGGAAATCAAGAAATGTCCCAGACAAGATTTTTAATGCAGTGATTAAATTGTTCCCTGTACCTGTGCTTATCAGTAATTTTCAGCCCTGCCTAATATTCAAAAAGCTGGTATAATTATATATATTACAAAAAAAAAAGAAAGAAAGAAAAGCACACAGGAAAGAGGTACGTCAGTAAAAAGATTTCCCCAGTCAATAACTATTTTCCTCCTGAGACAAATGGAAAGTCTTCTCAAGTCAAGGGCACCCTGTACCAATTCCAATGAATCATGCGTTATTATCTCTCCATGATACAAACTTATAGCAAAGCCAAAAATTCTCCCCTGAGCTTTTGAAAAGGGAATTAAATCTAGTAAGTTACTTTAACTTTGAGTTTTTTTCCCCTTTCCAAGAAAATGGGTATTGTTCCTTTTAGATTGTCCATCATGACAAGTGTAGAAAAAATAAAAATAACAAGAAATGAGCCTTATTTTCTTAATTATTTCACTCAATGATTTTTCCCCAAAATACAATTTTAAATTGAAATCCAATGACAAGATAAAATCCCCGAAAATCACCTATATTATGCCATTAAAAATATGCCTAAAATAGCTAAATTAGCTTGTTCTCTCTAAATAAGAGAAAAGGAGGACTTTAGCTAAGTCCATGTACCATCATTCAAATGCAACACTCAGATGCTCACAGTTTTAGTAAAAAACAGATGTAAGTGGGTATTTCTTGAAAATCAGTGTATTTGTCACTGGATCAAAGTATCAGCACAGTAGAATACCTGGAAATGATTTCTGCAGATTACAGTATACTTGCAAATGAGGCCTGAAACACAGTGTGAACAAACCCACACAGGTGTACCCAAAAAAGCCCTTTATTATTTTCGTTTGCTAAATTTCACTATGGTGTGAGACTGGTAGGTTCTCTACAAAGCAGCTAATCTGAATTGACTACAGTCAGCTAAATTACCCAGCAACACAGAGAAAAACCTCCTGAAAGCCCTACCAGAGGGAATTATGTGCTGTCTAAACCACGGTCCTGAAAGGACGCGCAGAGGCGCTTGGCTCTAAGCCACGATTATTCCCACTGAAGTCAGCAGGACTGCTGGAGTGGGGCACAGGCATGGCAGGGCTGTCCTCCAGCACCAGTCTGCAGGATCACCCACAGCCTCGGGGCAGCCTGAGGAGGAGCTGAAGGTGTGCAGCAGCACAGGAGGGCGGCTGTGGGGCTGTGGGGCCGTGTCCTGCCCCACACAGCGGCCTGGGCAAGGTGCTGCCTCCAGCGCTGGCCCCGGCTCTAGCTACGCTCCCTGCCCTGAGCAGCTGGCTACCATCTTGGGTAGCCTTATCTGCTGCGACTTGTCAAGCCAAAATATTTGTTTAAAAAAGGATCAAATATTCATAGCTCATTTATGCATTCTTTTAACAGGAGAAATGAGGCTTGTCATGGTAGATAAATGCCAAAGTATGTGTGAGGAAAGTAAATGTGAGGAAAAGAAAAGAAGAGAAAAGAAGGGGGAGAGAGAGCATTTTTTTAACCTGTAGTATTTATAGTTTTCTGCTCTGTCTTCTTTCCTTTGCTCTGTGGTCTGGTGCTGAGTATGATGGCTATAACCATGCAATCCAGAGCAGCCCTGCTAACCCAGTGTTGCCACTGGACGTTGTTGGTTTGTATTTTGTTAATTTTGTTGATTTTTAGAAGTGATTCAGGCAAGTTATTTCCTTCCGAGAAACCCCTAAACTAACACCAAATAAGCTTGTCAGTCAACACTTTTATATAAAAGCCAATGTGGAGCACAAAATGAGGATTTCATTAAGTAGGGCTTTGTTGACAGATTGGTTATTTTCTATATGTGAAGAGTCACAAGTCAGATTTCCATTGGTTCTGGATGAATAGAGACACATTATAATTTTCTTCCCTCATTTCTGCAACAGCAGTCTAAATATCTGACTTTTCTGAATGCAAAAAGGAAATATTACAGTTGCTTTCTGCTCACCCCAACATCTCCATTCATCTTTGATCTCCACAGCTTTTAGTCTGGAGAGAAAAAAAAAAAAAAAAAACAGCAGTTCAGGATCATTAAGAATTTTTTCAAGGCTCTTATTCCAAATCTCTTCCTGAGAGCAATTAAGCCAGAGTCCCTTTGCTGTGCTACTGCAATGAGCACAAAAATGAAATCCTCAGAAATATGTAATAAACTGAGCATGCAAAAATCAATTTTGACCTAGCTGTAAACACATGTTAATTTTTAAAAGAAAAAATACTGTATTTTCTCCCTAGCAGGCCCCTTTAATCATATTTTAGACAAATATATTCATGGGAAAAATGTTCCTGAACCTCTCTAACATGTCTCTCTTTTCTTTTCAGAAGAGATGAAATCCAGTATGAAATCACAAAGGCCTGAAACAATGCATCTGGTGAAACAGGAATCCACAGCATGATCAATGTACATTTTGTCTCTCAAAATATGGGCATTATTAGAGCTGAGATAGCACAAGCTGCCGAGTCTGTGAATGTTCCCTCAGAGATCTTAAACAAAAAACACACAAGAAATCTAATTTTACAAAAATTTAACAAAAAATCAGAATGGCAGTTTAACATTCCAGATGTCAGACACATTGAACCAAGTAACAGATGCAACACAACAGGCTTTTCTGACTCTACTATGTCATTGTGCAATACAAGCTTAATTTACTCAAAACTTTGCTATTGATATATGTTTGTGCTGGGTATCTACATCAAGCTGAAAATTGGGACAGGGTTTGAATTCTACCAAGTCTTTTCTGAGAATAAGGCTGAAGAAAGACATACATTTTCAGCATAAAATGATCCTGGGGTATTTTCTTCTTGTTTTTTCATTTGGTTATTTGGGATTTTCTTCCAAGCCTGTGCTTAGAAGAAAATACTTAACTTTTGGCAAGGTGATGTCTGAGCTGTAGGGCTGTAGTGCAACCCACCCTCACTTTCCTGAGCCATAAAATCACCTTGCATCTGCCCAGCACAGACGCAGATCTCAGTAATGAGGCTCTCTGCACAATCTGTAGGGGTCTGAACTTAAATTTATTGTGGCTGCTATGAATGCCCAGGAAACGTGTTCCCAGTTCCCAAGCAGAAAGTCCACAGTCTTCTCTCACAGCCAGGGATACTTGGAGATGGTTTCTTTTCCTGGGACTATTACATCTGGTTAAACTAGGGAGGTGGAAACTGGGATGAGGCAATTCTAGGGATCTTCACAATTTTTTAGAGGAAATGACTGGGCAAAGAAAGGTTAGGTACCAGTTAAAATGAGAGATTCAGCCTTCTAAGGAGCATGGCCAAGGCAAAGGAGCCAAGATATCTCTGTGATTTCCCCCAGATCCATGGGGCAGATGAAAGCTCCAGAGGCAAAAATCAGGATACAAGAAAAATGTTCAAGCAGATGGCATCAGAAAAGAACACACAAAATCATGTTGAAAAACATTTTTGGGAGTTTTGGGGAGTTCTCCTCCTGTATTTAAAAAGATGAGAAGAAACACAGCCAAGAAGGCAATGAAAGTGGTTCCCAATGAAACTGTTCTGTCAGGCTCCTTTACATTTAGCAAGAGGTTCACTGCTGGCCTTGAAGTCCAGGTAGTGATGGCACTCTGTCACTTAGGCTTGAATTGTGTGGGAAGGGCCCCAGAGTGAGGAGCCCCCCAAATCTCGTCTCACCAAGTTCCCTGACAGTAGCAGAGTTGTGTTCCATGCACTGTACAAAACAGTGACCCCACAGGGTAACACTGAAATGGATTATTTAATAACAGTCTGGGTCAAAATACATGGACACAAAGAAACCAGTTAGTACAGACCACTGTTAGTGCTGCCCAGCTCTGAAATATTTGTCTTTAATACTCTAAAAACAGCCTTATCAGTTGGATAATTGGTTTTATTAGTGAAACACTGTATGTCACACCTATCTGATGCAAGAGCTGTGAAGATGGAAGGACCGTGGGCCTTCTACCCATATCCTAAGCACTCAAGCTGACTGCATTTATATCAGACTCTATAGGCTTTTTTGCTTCTTAAGGTTCCATGACATAGCATTGTTTCTTCTCTGCCTGAGAAGGGTGGGCTATGGATTCCAAAAATTCCACTTCTGTATTTAGCCTTTTCAGTGCCAAATACACAGAATCTTCTTTTCTAGTGATTATGCTATTGATTTGTGTGACAAAATAATGAAAACTTTCTATTGCAAATGGCTTTTGTCAGCAACTGTTGGCACCTTTACAATTTTGCATACTTGTCATTTATTTTTGCAATATTTTCAAATTCATTTTAACTTGTGACATGTCAAATTGTTCACCAGATGTGAAGGAACTTTGAGGAATAACATTGTTATTATTGTTGTTGTTATTAATCACAACAATGAGTAAAATGAAGAAAACTAGACTTCTGTTTTACTTCAGTGGAGAATTTGGAAAGACTGCCATAATTCATTCCAGTTAGATCAATCACCCCTTTGCTATTCAGCCTATTAGGCAGTGGTTTTGGTTAACATAAAATATTTCAGAGCCAGATTGAATCTTAGCTTCACAGCTGTGTTCCTAAAATGTGCAAATATTTGATGTGTCTCAGGTGCACATTGAGAAACCATAAATCTTTCCATTGCCTGTCTGATTGCTCTGCCTTCTTTTGCAGTCTGCTGAGCCACCTCCACTCCCCTGTGCAATGGCTTTAGTACATGAAGGTGAAACTGGGAAGGGACGGTGCAGGGTAAAACTGATGGGACAGGAGCACTTCCTCTCTAGCATCTTTTTTAAATGAGTTGCCAAACAGGACATCTCTGGGTACAGAAGCTTTCTGGTGTAATTTATTTAAACTGGACTCAGGGCTACCAACCCTGCTATTATACAGATCATGCCCATTTCTTGACAGTTTCTGAGTCCCTAAATTAAAAAATGAGACGTCATAAGAAAGGAAGGAGGCAAGTAGTAGGAGGAAAATGTAACAGTAAAGGCATAAGTAAGTATTCAGTATTGTACATGAGACAGAAGAGAAATTTAACCCATAAAAGAACTAGCAGTTCGGTTAGCATGAGATTTAACAAGGTTTTCTTCAATTTTTTTTTTTCCCAGATACTTACTCTGGCAACTTGAGTGACTCAGAGGTTCCTTTGGCACTCTGCAGTGAGTCGTGTCCTGCTGTGGCACTGTTATCCACAGGGTCGACTCTCTGTCAGATACCTTTGATGCTCAGTGAGGCATTTCATATGTTTTACATCCTGAGAAGCCAGTAAGTAACTTGTCTCTTATCAAACTGAGAAGCTCACTGAATACTCATCTGCTGACGCAGAAGTAACCTAAATGCATTCTTTATCCTTGTGTAAAACTCGGGCAGCAATTACCAATGGTCTTGAAAGATTTGCTTTTGATGCTTCCTTTTCTTTTAACATGGTAGGAGATATGAAAAATATGGATTTTACTAATGTCACTGGACAGTTTTTACATCCAATGTAAAACAACTCCCAGGACCAAGACTGCACTGAGGCAAAGAAAAGCTTTATCATACAAGGAGGAATTGCAGATTTGGTCCCATATCTGGCCTATACTCTGGAATCCCTCAAATGAAAAATTGTACTTGAGCAGTATAATATAAATGTATACCCACCAACACTTTACTTGGTAGATAAGTGAGACCAAAGCCAAGTGACACCAAAGCCATGTCAGGCCAGATCAACCAGAGAGGTGGATCAAAAGAAATAACATTAGTAATCAGAGTTGACACTAGTGATGACATTTCCCTAATTAAACCACCAACATCAGTTCTGCATGGGTGCAACAGAGGTGCTAGTTCTTTGCATTTGGACGTGTAGTTTTCCCACCAATACCTGGCAATATTATATCATGAGTTTGTGTATCCTTTCAAAATATAGTTATAAATTTGTGGATTACTTTCAAGCTTGATAATTTCACTTGGCCAAAGGGTTAGTAATCTGTCTGTGAGCCACACCATGTCAAGGACAAATTTATGATAAATCTTTTCCAGTACCAATACTTCCAAGTTTTTAGGCATTGCTAAGTAAAAAGGGAAGAAAATGTATGAAAAAGGACTTCTGTTCCAGATTGTTTTCTGGGTGGTGTCTGAAGGGTCCATCATTGAGTAACGTACTGAGATGAAATTCCCAGCGACAGCCCCTGTACAGAACCAGTACAGACATCAAAAAGTAGGCTGGGCTGTGATTGCACTGCATTAGTGCACAGCCAAGAGGTTTTTGAGTTAGGACACTGTGCTCTGGAAAAAATCAAATCAACAGTTTTCTTATGTATTGCAAGGAGCTATTAGATTAAAAGCATTTTGCTTTCTGATCTTGTCCTCAAACACACTCTGACCAGTTTTGGTTTTACAGAAAGCTTCTCAGAAATCCTACTTGATTACTTGATACTAGTCTCAGACTAGCCTATTAGAAGTACTGTTTGAAATCAGCCCTCTGACTTACAATACAAAGGAACAATATGTTATTTTGTAAGGAAAAAATTCTGGAGTGAGATGTGATTTGCTTACCTTCTTTGTTCTTTTGTATGATTTCAGCTTGTTATTATATGTTGACAGAGTGAAAGCTAAGGAATTTATCTTCAAACACAAGCCTTATTTTCTTAGAACCCATTTCCAAAAGACTAGTAAACCTATTTGCTAAATTACTGTAATTATTTTTTCATTCCCTTGTTCATTGCGGGAAATACAAGTGTGCACCTTAATTACAAAAGGATTTGTCCACAGTACAACTTGAGCAAATATCCCATCTGTATTTTCCCCTCAGAAGTAGACATTTCAGGTTTAAGCCAGTTTAACAGAGAGAGCACTGTGCCTATTGCAGAGTGCATTGATTACAGAGTGCCTGAAACAGGGGAAATTTCACAGGTGTGATGGTCCCCACAAATTATCTATTCTCAGTAAAATGAAAATTCATTATTTTTTATTCCTTCCTTTGGACCAGTGCATTTGCTTTGGTGGAAGTGAAGGGGCTGAGACACTGAACATGTCTCAAATGCTGATAAAGCATTGTGTAAAAGTGACAGATGGCCTTCCAAACAAGACAAGTTTGAGAGGCATGTGGCCAAATGCAAGTTCAGTGCCTTATGTGAGCAATGATGAAAGTGCATGCCATTTTTTATGGTGACTTTAAGGATGATCACTCCGTTTCCTTGAAATTCTTTCAGTATGCCAGTGTCAGGACATCGCTCCCGATGTGGAAGCGGAGGCCTTGGTGAAACGGTTAAATAAACATATCGTTATTGTCCAGCTTTAGAAGAGGATATTAGATTACATACCAGGAGAGCAGGCCATGCCTGTCTTCAGCATTAAACTACATCTGAGTCTCCATTTTCCTGCAGTGCCGTGTTCAGTTTTGATTACCTACTGCTCCCAAGCTTGGTTTATTTATCTAAGTGCTATTCTAATATAAACTCACCGAGATTAGTTTTGCCCTTGGTCCCACGAAGGCAGCTCAGTGGGAAATGTGACTCAAGTGATCAAGGACAGAAGTGAATCCATTACTGTTTTCTGAGGTATCCGTGTGTTTATTTTTGTGTTCAGATCTTTAAAAGTCCTTTCAAATAGGATCAGCAGGTTTTGTAATGTGAATGCCAGTTAGAACACAGGTGACAGAAACTGTAATAAGCTTTCACACGAGTAGTGGCAGCTCTAAAGGTTTCTAGCTGGTGAGGATCTTAACAGAAGATTTTGTATTAGATGTATGTGTGCATGTGCATATAAAAATGTGGAGCATGGTGTTGTGCAAAATAGGAATGGTATCAGTTATTCATTATCAAGATAGTGCTAACAGGAATGTTAGATATTTTTACATTGGAAAATAGAAAAAAGATGTCATTATAATAAAAAATATTGTCATTGTAAATATCCTTACAACTTTCTCCCATGTCCCATTTCCTGTGGGTCAGTCCAGGCTGCCCCACAGCTGACTCTGAGTTTGGGAGCACCAGTGAAATCCCCACAGGGACTGCTGCATATTCCCAGTATCCTTATCTGCCTGCTGCCCTTCTGGTGCTGGGATTGATCCTCCCTCGTGTGTCCTGCTCAGAGATCCTGCACCAAAAATGTCAAACTGGCTGTGAAGAAAGCAGAAGTGAGAAAGTAAATATAGGAAACAAAGAGTATTTCTAGGGTCAGCATGAATTTGGCTTGGTGACCAAAAGGAAAGCAAGGGCAGGAGAGAGAAGATGAGTTTGCAAGTTTGGTATGGGGTGGGTGATTGATTGGTAGAAGGAAAATAAGGGAAAGGCAGAAATGGGGTGAGAAGAAAATATGACTCAGGGAAAGGGGGAGATAGAAGAGATGATAGGCAGGAAACACAGGTGATCAAAGAGGCTGTGGGAACAGAGAGGGAAGGTGGGGGAAGAGAGGGCATGAGAAAAGGGAGGTAGGAAGAAGATGGTGATGGAAGGAGAGACTCAAATGACCAAGAGAAAAAATCTGTATGTGGAAGGGTCTCAGATAAATGCAGCAGCAATGCCAGTGTGAGATGAAAAGCAAAAAGTAGCAAAAAATATTCTTCAGTATTTAATTCCATGATTGGCTTTAGCTATCAAATAACAGAAAACAGCTGCATTTCATAAAGCAACAACTGGTCTGCAGTTGTAATCTAATCCTTGCATCTGACACTTAGAAAAAAAATATTTTCCCTGCACATGTGATCCACTTATACGACTGGTACCACATTGAAGAAATCTGTGAAGTTGCAAACTAAGTTCTTAATTGCTTCTTTTGTCTTTCTATTTTCCCTTGTATATTTTAATCAAAGAGGGAAATGACATGTTTCAGAGGCTGGGCATTGTCTTTCTGAGTCAATTTAACCTAGTATGTCCATTTCCCTCTCCCTCAAGTTTCTGCATCGTTGAAAAATAAAACCCTTACAAAAAAGATCAGCTAGGGAATAAAAAAGAAGCAGTAGGTAAAGATAAATATTAATCAAAAGTTCAAAGGTTGAACTATTTTTGCAAGAGCTTAAAATATATGAACCCATGTATAGGAGAGTAAAATCTGAAAATATTTTAGCAAAGCAATTAGGGAAATTCTTCAGATATTTTCTTTTTTTTTTTTTTTTCTTTCTGTCACTGCTTAGTATACTAAGCATTATCACACTAAAATGACAGTATTTGTTACATATAATCCAAAACTCATCTCTGAGGAAAACATGTAAATAAATGAGCAGTTCTGTTTTTCCAGAACAGCTGATGCAGGACATTCAATGCTATTTTCTGCCTTCACGGTGGTGCTTTTCATCCCTGTTTGTTTACAAACACTGTGTGAAGGAGCACAGAGAGCTGCACTGGGTTTAGGAGCAGTGAGTTGCTGCCCACAGCTCTTTCACAGGATACAGGACAGAAGTGGAAAGAGAAAATATGCCCAGTAAGGGCACATCTACTTTGTTCCCTGTGGATCTCTGGAGCTGAGTCTTAGAAAACACATCATGTGCTAAATTAAATCCCTACAAAATGGAAAGAATGTAAGTTATCATGGCCTTATCTGAAAAAATCTGGACAATAAATTGAACAGATCTCAGTTTATCTTTCTTGTTGTTGAAAGATTAAACCAGCTCTGAACCTGCAACTTCAAGGACACTAATTGTTTTCCTACCTGATACTAAGACCACTTAAGACAGAAGATTGCAGAAGGCCCTTTGCTAATTTTTATGCCCTCTCTGGCTTTTTTCCCTTTAAAGTAGTAACCTAGGAAAATTTACGTTGGTGTGAATTAAAGTATTTCAGTTAAAACACACCACACATTTGTGAAGAATTAAAAATTGCCATAATCTTGCAGAGTTCCCTTGCACTTTTAAGCTGCAAGGCAGATACCATTTCCACAGTCGTCCAAAGCAGTTAAAATATTGCAGTGTACTGTACCTCTCACCCAGCCTGCCCAGATTCCTTCCTAAATCCCTGTGGTGAGGAGCCCTAGCCCCAAAAGCAGGGAAAGCTTAAATCAGTGTGCCACCTCATATGCACAAGAAATAAATCCAATGGAAGGCAGGAGTCATTAATTCTGATGCTCATGGAATTGCATGTTTACCTGTGAAAACTTTTTTAATCTGACATCCTCAAATTACTTCAGCTCCTACTTTGTCCCAAATGAAATCAGGTTTTATGAAAAATTCTGAAGGTGATTAATTGGTTTCAAAGCCTTCCAAATACACTCAGCATATCCACTGGTATTAGTCTGCTTTTCACAGGAGAGAAATGAGGTTACTGGAAATCATATTACACCAGCCTATTTCTTCTGGATTAAACGTGCTTGAAATAAATGTCATTCCTTTTCCCAGTTTACAATTTATCATTTCAGATTGAGAGAACGTATCTTCATTTTATCACTGCGTTGTGTAACATTTTTCCATGTCACTATGCAGAAAAGATTATTTGACACATTAAAACTTGAAATATACTGCACAGAGACCAAACTCTGTTGCAAATACACTGCAATTATGTTCAGCCTCATTAGGCATTTCACCATCAGTTTCTAAAGGACTGGGATCCTCATTAAATAAAGGATTTAAGTGCCTAAAGAGATTTGGCAAACTAGATTCAAATCTGCAATCCAACCTGTTGTACTCCATTACCCATCCTGGTATTCAGTAGACTCCGAAGGCACCAAAGGATTTTCCCTCACAGCTCTTTAATTGCTTAGAGCTGTTGTTCTGGGCACTACAGGAACTGACCTATTTCTGACAGGTGTGACTTTGCCTTCCAGCTCACAGCTACAGAACAATTTCTTTACAAAGTTACAGTGACATTGCTCTCCTGTAATCTTAGGCTGACTCTACCATGCAGAAGAAGGGCTGAGCAGTTAAACCAGGCTACATCTGCAGGTGGTGGGGAAAAGCAGGCACTTTTAGAAGGATGCCTCTCTCATCTATTTTAGCTGTCTGCATTAGGGTGTGAGGTGCTGCAGTTACGCCAGTTATGGTACAGAATGTCCTGGAAGGCTGTTTGCAATGTAGATATCTTCATGTAACATTCAGATGAATCCCGAAGTAGGTGTTCCCCCCAGTTTTCTGTGGGATAGTGGGATATTGTAACAGATATCCCCATGGAAGCTGAGTGGATGCTGGAACACTGCAGTGGTGTGTGGCTGTGCAGCACAGACACACCACTGCAGCAGCATTACCTTGTCTCCTTGACCACACAGGCCCAGCCGTACTAGTGCCCATCCCAGCAGTACCTCAGAGATTGATGTGCTCTGCAGCATGTGAAGCATAAATACACAGCATATTAATGTAGTGCTTTATGCACTGTCCAAGTCCTTTACTTGGCCTGGCACAGCAGAAAATCAGAGAATGTATGCAGCAGCATACAGAAAGGATGAATCACCTTTTAAAGTGCATTTAATGCTTTTGACAATAGTGTGTTCTCAGCTTCTTTCCTGCCATCACAGCTCAGGTCTGAGAGGAAGGCAAGTGCAGGAGATACTGGGCCACTTTTCCCTTTCCCAGAAGTGATCCACAGGGGAAGCTGCTGGCAGTAGCCTCTCGACCTTCCTGTACTGCAAAGACAGCAAGAGCCCTGATCCAGAAAAGGTGTGAGCGAGATCCTGATTCTGCAGCTTGGCACTTGCTGGAGCATGAGTCCTGGGCCCTGGCCAACAACAGCTGCAGCACATGGAATGAGCTTGGGCCCTAAATCCTGTGTCCTTGTACTGGAACTGGGATATTGAGAATAACATGGATAACATGGAGATTCAATGGACCATAAAAAATTACCCTCCAGCATTAGGAAAGACAGCACACTCATTTAGCCACCCTATTATCAGTAAGCCAAGGAAATGTGGTATTAAGGACACAAATACACAGTGAATTTAACACCATTCAGCAATGATGGAACAGGAGAAACCTGCTCTCTTCAAAGATTTGCTATGCCCTTTTTTTTTTTCAGCACTGAATAGGAAGTGTCCCAACAATTCATATCCCAGCAGCACAGCACAGTGCTGAGTTATAACATGTTTTGTTCTCACAGAAGGAGATCTTACAGGAAAGCTTGTTAGAAAAGTAATCTGTTATGGATAAGGTATTAAAATATTATCTTAGGGTCCTAGCCAGTACAGGATGATTTATTTTAGTACAGTTGTTAATTATGCTTAGTGCCCTAATAGATAGGGAATGATGGGTGCCTGGAAAAGCAAAGCCATTGCATAATTACACATTTTCCAGTGAAGGTTTTTTTAAGGGGACGTAGCATCTTTATCAGATCATCACCGGTGACCTGAGGAGAACTTAGAGCTAGATCCAAGGACAGTGTAGGTGGACAAACCTCCCGGGAAATCAGTGGAAGACTTCTTGTTCATCACAAATTACCTATTCCAGTGAAACCACACTCAATTTTGTTCAGTGCAGCTGCTTTATCAGTTTGTTCTGCTTCTTTGGAAAGAGGTGCCATAATTTGGCTGTGAAATGAGTGAGAAAGTAGGTGTTAAGTTCAGTATGTATGGGAACTCTTGGAGACTTGTCTTTCCTTGACCAGGTGTGAAGGTCTGCAGGTCTGCTTCTCTAGTCTCTTTTTCCTGGACAAATTGCAGTTCATAGCACACAAGAAACAATTCAGCTACAAGTTTCAACATGTTTTAAATATTGCTAAGTGTTTTTTTTTAATTTCCCATAATATTTTCACACTGTAAAAGGATTTTCCTTTTCATTGTAACACGTTATTACACACTGCATGCTCATAATTACCTAATATTTCCATGCTCTATAGATTTCTCTTGATTGTTAATATTAAAAGGCTTATTAAGATCCTCTCTATCAGCTTATGGTCTCCACATATACTTAGAGGGTTGGCAAACTTGGCACAGGATAAATGTCACTTTTAAAATATGTTACAGACAGAGTACAGTGGAGGTTAAAAAAATAGAGATTAGAGTGTTGAGTAAATGTCATGACTGCCAGAATCAATTGAAAATGAGCATTCTTGCTGGCTTTAGCTGGAATGAAAAGAGGCTTCTCCTCCCCCAAGCCCAGTCCCGGAGGAGTACAGTCAGGATGGTACTAATGAGGAGAAAACTCACAAGGTAGGGGTGATGTTTCCTTCAGAAACACTATATGCATTGGTGCCCTGAGCCCCCTAGGGACCTAAAATCTGTTATTGTTCCTCCTGGGAGGTCCGTTTACACTTAACACACATCTGGCTTAATTAGGCTGACAGCTGCTGCAGGTACTATTGGACAAGGTCCAGGCATCAGAGTGCATTAGCATTTGTTTAATGGTTTAACCTTTCATAATCTGATCTCCACTGCGTAAATGAACCAGAGAGATATCTTTTATTACTTGTTAATGTGTGTTGTGTGTGTGTGCACATACTCACACTCACACAAACATGCAAGCAATCCACATCAAATGTCCCACCACACACTGAAAACCCAAATCTTTTCCAACAGTAAACTTTTGATCAAATAAATGCAGCTCCAAATAAAGAAAAAATGAGTTGGGTTAACAGGAAAGAGAGCAGCAGTCATGCTGTATATAAAGACAGAAGAAAATACAGTTACTTCCATGTAGAGATATTGGCCACCACATATTCACAACCTGATTTTGCATACCTATGGTTTTCATGCTTTAATTAAAAAGGAAAAAGAGGAGTAAAGTTTTTGCTGCATACAGAAATGAAACCAACATAGAAGATGTTCTAGCACAGATTCATGTTTGAATCTGTGCTAGAATAATAATAAATAAAGCTCATGATCTTGATATTTTTAAATAGATCCAATGAACAAAATAGGCCTGATTCTGCCCTTATTAACAGCACAGCAATTCCTTCAAAGTCACTGGAAATAATCTGGTTTTACACTTGGATACCTGAGGGAAGAATATAGCTCAAATGATTAGGCATGTGCTTTGTTTTCTCAAGAGAACCCTTTCCACATATCCATTGAAAGGATTTTTTTTCACTTTTAAATATTCTTTTATGTCTAGTTGGCTTTTTTCCATAGCAAATCCCTGTAAAAATAGCCTTTGGCAAGGCAGCCAACTTCAGCACAAAGCCCAAACCTTATTATATCATTGAAAGCAAAACCAAATCCAAAGGCACCTTTCCAAATCCAATCAGCTTTCTTTATACACCGACGTGCTCATTTACCTGACAAATTATTGTTCACCTTTCTATTGACTCCCAGGCTGCAATACACCACATGTTTGGAGACTTTGGATATCAATACAAAGAAAATCTTTGTATAGTGAAGAATCCCATTTAAATATTAATCAATCTGGCCCTTCAGTAAATTCTCTTCTTTCAGTGTGTGCTCTTGCCATGGCCTTAGCACGTGTCAAATTTTCTCTGTGGTTTGGTGCAGACAGAGGAGAGCAGCCTTCTGCACTTGCTCTGTAATGGGATCTGCCTTTGGCTGAGCCACTGCAGATTTGTGCTGCAGTGCTGAGGAGTGGAGCTCAAAGCTCCCCTCCAAAACCTGTCCCAGGGCTGGACCCTCATTTTAAGAGATGCATTTCAATTGTTTTGCCCTTCTGGGACATTTTGTCCTCTGTGGGACTCTCTTAGTGGTGTGTAATGTGTCTTGGGGAAGCAGCTCAGGGTACCAGCATCACTCAATAGCAAGTGCATGTGGGAACATGGTTAGAAACAGACCATGTATTGAACATCTTTGACTATTTAAGGGCAAGAACATAGAGACCACATTTGCCAGTCTCATGCATAATAGCTTTTCATACTCGGATTCCTTTTAAAAGGGCATCTTCCTCTCTGTTTAAGTGAGTAAACTTCTGCATGAGCCGGGTAAACAAAACTTTAATGAGAATACTATGGTTATTGACTGGATCAGGGCTTCAGGCCCATTAGGCAGCTGCTGTCCAGGCATTTTTGGTGCTTATAGTACTTGTTATTTCATGTGTAAACTCTCTTAAGCCATCTCTAAATCATGCAATAGAGTTTGGTATACAGACTCTTGTACTAGGCAGAGTAATGGCTGTGCTGGAAAATCCACTCTGAGGCACACAGATCCATGAGGACTAAACGTAAGGTGCATCATGGTGTAGTCTTGCTCGATTCCAGCAAGAGCCACAAATTTACATTACAGGGGAGGGTGGGAAGAACCAGTATAGCATGGAGCAAAAATGGGAGAGGCTTCAGGAACATACTGGGGGCTTGAATCTTTCGTGAAAAGCTAAAAGATGAAAAAATATGCAGTGGCCTTTTTCTCCTGATCACAGAAGTCTTGCCAAAGCATATTTTAGGAGAATATAGACACAAGGTTTGTCCTGGTCACACTCACAGGAAGTCATATGTTGGAAGTGATAGAGTGATGCTACATAATGTAGTTTATTTATGAATATGAAATTTAACATCCTTTGTGATGGCTTACTTGAGGAAAGTTTTCAGTAATCTTTTTATCTCTGTTAAACAATGCTCATTTCCACATGAAATATAATTTTAGGACTGATCATGGTCTCCTGCTGAACCTGTCTGCTAGTATGACAGGTTAAAATTAACTTTCCACAGATAGAAGTAAAAAAGTATTTCTGAATGTTAACAAAAAATAGGGGGGAAAAAAAGAAAAAAAAAATAGAAAAAGGAAAACAGAGCTGGATGGCCCAATTTGATAATATTTGACCTCTGCAGCTTTGTGTTCAGGAAAAGTTCTGCAGGAAATTGATTTGGGGGTATTTTAAATCCTTAAAATCAGCTGCATGCTTAAATACTTTGCTGGATGGTTACCTCGCCCCAGAGAAAAAACAGCTCACTGTAATCTCATTGGTATCAGATTTCCATTCACAGCTTCCCTGAAAAATCAATGCACTGAATGAAAATCAATCCCTACTCAAAATGTGGCCAAAAATGTTTTAATTTCTGAATGAAGATTGCTTCAAAGAAGATAAAATCCAACTACATCATCAGGTAGCCAAAGTCTCATCTCACAGTATATCTCTATGTCTGATTGTTTATCTTGTTTTGTATTGTGTGCTTTTCCTAGTGCTCCTGCATGATTTATGGAAGCGCCTTTTGGAGGGGCTCTGTACCTTTTATCTCTTAATATATGCTACGGTGTGCTTTTACTACAACTACTAATAACAGCAGCAGATCTTAGCTGGTTTGAAAAGGGGAAACTAGTCACTGCCTAATGTTAGGAAGTGCAGGTTGATCTGGAAGCAGTGTGACTAAGAGATCTGGCTGGCAGATGAAGGCAGGAGAAAGGAAGAGTCATCCTGAAACCAAGGCTAGTGTTTGAAGCACGGTGTCTTTCATCAGAAATCTTATGAGAGGTCACTAAGTTCATCTGGTTATACATTTTACCAAGGAAAGGCAGCAAAGAAAGATAAACATTCTACATCCTTGCCATCACACCAACATCTTGATTTTGTGTGCAAAATCTTTTCTTTCTTCTGAAGAAGGTCAGTCATTCTGTAGAGCACACAGGGTCTGGGAACACTGTGAGGGACTGAATCAATTCCACAGCTGTGCTCTGCTCATATATCTGAGGGAAAGCAGAAAATCATGAAGGGTACTCTTCCACTTTATGGTAACAATTGTAAAGCTGTTCCAAGTGTCCATCCAAAATAAATCTCAGCTGTGACCATGAAAGCAAGTGTATGGCTTAGTTGCAGAATTGAAGCTTGCTTTTTATCCTCAAAGTCATGGCTTTTGCCTGTGGGCTGGCAGCTTGAAGAGAGAGTCTAAATTCAGGTAGAAAGCTCTACAAAGTAAGAAAAAACTGAGAAATGGACAAAAGACTGGATGTGTGCCGCAATGAGAAGGAAGAATTGAAAATTATCTGAAAGTATAAAGACTTGCAAAACAAAAAAGGATTATGGCATTTTGATAAGCACCTTCTGGAGAGGAAGGATGTATTTAAGGGACACAGCGTTACAGTTCTTGTAAACGCTTTTCCAATAGGACATTTTTCTCTGTTAATGCTGCTAGTTGGATGCCTCAGTGACCAAGAGTAAGAGTCCTGGACAGTTAGCGTAAACCAGATTAGAGACCGTCCTCATTTTTGAAATGGAAACCAGATGAAAAGTTTGAACATTGCAGTCATGGACTGGGTCTCTCCACAAATATTTAAAATATTACACTAAATATCTCTAAGGGAAAGTTAATAATGAAGATGATACTCTGCACTGAAGAAAAATGACATTAAGTGTTTCCTGTTACTTAAATTGTTTTGCATAATATTTGGCTTATAATGGAAACACAGTTCCAGTATTAGCAGGACTTGTGGTGTTATCAAATATAGTAATTTTTGCAGAGAAACAGCAGATGACCACAAGTTGTGATTCAGCTACAACAGTTTGACACCTGCCTGAGCTCTGTGGGGTTAGTCACCAAACCTTACCCATCTAACTAGCACAGCTCTGGGGAACAAACACAACATTGGATGTTTCTGCTACATGGTGACTCTTTCAGTGGGAGGACAAAGGAGATTCAGGGGAAAATGTGGGGAAAATTGCTGCCAAGAGGAAAGGTTGGTACAAACCACTCAACCAGTGCCCTGTGTCAGTGAGCAAACAGACACAGGGCAAACCTCCCTGGTGGCATCTGTTGACAATGTCTGTGTGAAGCAAAATTTCAAGGGAAAAAAAAAAGAATGTAAAACCCCCACAGCATTTAAATAAAAGGAAAACAACTTAGTGCCTTTTCCTGAGAACTAGTTTTAGGCTTTAGACTAAAATATTGCACTACTGAACATAATTGCTTTCACTTTACCAAGATCAACTCCTAAACTTTAGACAAGTGATAAATTAGATCTGTTCATACTCCTCCTCAGCCCACCACAGCAACACAAGACCTTGGATGGATTTTCCCTCAACCCATGCTGCTGCTTCTAAACTATAACTAAGGGAAGCAGTCCTCAAAAGGCTGCCTTTTCCCATCAAGCTCTGAGTGGGCAAGGTAAGGGCAAGCAGATAAAATTTAAAGATGACAGGAAGTTGAAATTCCTGCTCCCATTTCCCGTTTTTACCTTCTGTGAAAACGCTTCATGGAGAAAGTTTCTTACCACATGAAAGTAACCATGTCTTAATTGGTATCCCTAATCCAGCCTCCTGCAAGGCTAGTAGGCTTGCTGAGGCAGTCCTATCAATCCCCAGCAGCTGGCATAGAGAAGAAAAGAGGGATTGTGGAGGGATCTGATTTTTTGAAATCAGAGCTGTCACTATACACATTAGAATTAAGACAGCAAACTGGAGAGAGCCCTTTTTGGGTGCTGTTTTCAAGATATGATGACTTATGCATGCTTTTTCTATCTAAAAAAATGTGTACCCAGTAACGTCTACTTCTAAAAAAATGTGTACCCAGTAATGTCTACTTCTATCCCTCTGGACCTCTGGCTGTTTCTTGGGTTCAAATTTCTCATTACTGATGTTAGTGCTTCAGAGCAAACATTGCAATCAGGAGTCCGAAAAAAGAGAGGAGACATCTTCTGTCCATTGTGAAACATAGTCACAGTCAAATACAAACTTAAGAGCATGATTCCCACCAGTTCAAAGATGAAGCTTCGGAAAATAATTACATTGGACATCAATAAAAAAAAGACAAAAAGAAAATACTGAAAGAGAAAACTGTAAAAAAACCACAAAAAAACCCCACTGCAAGTATCTTGAAAGTTTAGCTGACCTTGGCTTATTATTTTGTTTCATCTTTTTTCCTGCTTTGGACAAGACCACAGCATGTGGTCCTGTGGAATGAAGTCTCCTGATCTCTTTATCGCACTGGAAAGCTGCAGCTTCTCTATGTTGAGTCATGCCCTGAGCCTAAACCTGTGTAGCTTGTTCAGCAAAGAGGGAACCACAGACACGGTGGCAGCTACAGAACATTTCATTCACTCAGGCCTGCTTTGACATAGCCCACAGTGAAAAAAACCAACAGAACATTCTTATTTTATCATTTCCTTCCTAATCATAAAATGCATGTATATATTCATTAATGTCTTTCTGGGTTCTTGGACAGAATTTTTTAAGAGGGTTACAGGAGGTTTTATCATTTTCCAAGATCCTCAGTGAAGTATAACTTGAATATAAGCATCTGTGTTGTTTGGACTAGCCTTTTCCTACAGGTAGCAGTTCTCCAGTTGAATTTACAAAGCCAACAATTACATGAGACAACCACTATGCAACTCTCATTTAGGTAAAATGATTTAAAGCCACATGGTCCCATGCCATTGCCTAATATTAGAAAGGAAGTGCATAATTTCAAGTGTTTTGAATTTGGGCAACCATTTTTTAGGACCAGTAGATCTCATCAGTTCCTCAAAGAGGAATCAACCAAATACAGAAGATGGAACAAAAGATACAAAGTCTTGCTCTTTCCCAGAAGGTGTTTTCCTTCCTCTTTTGTTTTGCCAGCATTACATTTTCTCACTTACCATGGAGGATAAAATCTGCAACTACTTAACACATTAGACTCAGTGACACTAAAAATAATGCATTTAAATGTGATATTTGTGACTATGTGCCCAGCATGTAAAAAACATTATTTCCTTAGATTCAATTTAGGCCTAAGGGATTCCGAGTGCAATTATGGTGTTGACTGGATTAGTAAAATTACTTAAATATGCAGTGATATTTCATCAGCTATTCCAGAGGCTTCTAGGTTATAGACCTAGTGAAATAGACTGTGGAAGTATGTGAAAAGATGGTTCAGTTATATCCCATCATAAAAGTAAGCAAAAGTATTATATATAAAGAGCTCAAAATACTCTGTGGCAGTCATAAAATCACCTTAAGGAAACCAATACAGACTTGGTGTACCAAATAGGAGATGCACATCAGATAAGACATAAAAAATGCATTTTGGATGTGGTGTGAAAAGATTGAGGCACACCTGTGATACAACAGTTACCTTTTGTAGCTCAGTGTACATACAAACAGGAACTAAAAGCATGTATATATTTCTGTTGATGCTGAGTGCTCTGTGGGCATAACAGAAGGCTCAAAATGTAAAGTAAGTATTTATATTAATATTTATAGAACATAAAATTAATACTTCACTGAGAAATCTGCTAAAGTCATGACAATATTTCTGAAATGGTATTACTTTCTGGTACTGTGCTTGATGTATGAAAGATATGCAGTGTGCAGTGTGCCAACAGCTATCTTCTTGTAAAATCATGTGTTTTCAAAACGCAGATAAAAACCCCTGTACTTCAAATAAAACTGGAATAGGACAGATTACATGGCTCAAGAATAGGCCATATATTCTACTTATAAAAGCAAAAGCAATAGGTGCAATAATATTAATTGAAAAATAAAAATAATTTAAAGCCTTGAGATTTTTCTCACAGATTTTATTATGAAAGTATTTTCTTGTTTAAACAAAGAACAAGTTGTCTGAAACATGATAGGTTTGGAAAAGAAAAGAATCTAGGTATTTCATTGGGGAAGGGTTTCTCTAGGTTAAATTAGTCATAACTCGTTCTTGGAAAAACATACAAAGAAGGATAAGTCAAATTCTTCTGTAATATGCATGTAGACAAGAACTGCATTTGAAGATTAATTATCTCATTATTTTGCTAATATGCTGTAATTAAGTGAGCTATAGCATTGAAATTACTAAACGTGGGATTACTATTCCAGATTTGAATTAGCTTGTATCTCAGAAATGTTCTACACTACACCTCAGCTTTAGGACATAAGCATAATTAAATTACCACTTTATTTGATGCAGCTGCTTCATAAATTTGCACTTCAAAATAGTTCCATCATTCACCATGTCATTTCCTGTGTTTTTTAATTATTGGCTGGTAAAAAATTAAACCCGAGTAGTTTAACAATAGCACAGTAGCTTTTCCTTACATTCAAATTAAGCCTAAGGGATTCTGAGTGCAATTATGGTGTTGACTGGATTAGTTCAATTGGTTAAAAATGCAAGGATATTTCATCAGCTATTCCTGAGGCTTGTGGATTATGCCCAAGAAAATGAAGATTTAATTTCATCTAAGTTATTTCTGTTATTTCTTAAAAAAAAAAAAAAAAAAAAAAAAAAGACAAGGAAAAAAGGTTTGTAGTTATACAAGACTGAGAAGACAGAACAGTCTGAATGAATTATCAGTGGGATTTTTACCATTACCTTCCAAAAAGTCAGGCTTTCATCCTAATCTACACTTCTAATGTAAGAAACACATGACATCAGCTTCTGGGGGTGTTCGTACTACACAGATGATCAATACAGAATTTGGGTTTCTTTATCTTCCGTTCCAGTTTCCAGTATTCACCATTACTTGTGAACCACAGAACTCCCTGTTAAAGCTGGATACCAAGCCTACTTGAACTTTTGCCTTTTGGAGAGGTTGCATCTTAGAGGGCCATAATATCTATCGTGGCAGTTTGCCACAGATCACTGCTCCTGCAGTACAGTCAGGTACGGGCAGCTGTGCTTGTCTGGTATTTTAATACCTGACTGCTTCAAGTCAGATGTCATTCCAGAGCTATTACCATTACTCAGAAATAGCTGGAATGATAGCTGTAGGCACTCTACCATTTTCAGGAGAGATATTGGTTTCTTAGTAGTCCTGAAATGTGCAAAGCCACTCTGTAGTATTTCTTCTAGACATGATTTCAATTAGAGGACCTGGTTATCAGTCCCTATTGACATTCTTTATAATAATTTGCTCTATGCAAATATGCAGTATCATTAAAATGACATTATTATTCATGAATACATTTAGAAAAATCTCATTCATCATACATCCCTTAGAAAAACTAAAATAACAAACATAAGCAAGATCATTAATCTTTCTGGGATGTCACAAATTGGAAGCATCATGACTAACCATGGTACTTTGCTTATGAAAACATTTATTTTCCTTCTTATATTTTTTTGGATTTTGAACCTTTTGAATGCAATGGACAGAATGTGGCCTCAAACTACTAAAATAAATTGTGGATCTTCTCTGCCATTCTCCTGAGGCAACAAACATCCTATAAATATTGCAGGTGGGGAAGCCATCTTCCCACAGGAAAACAATTCAGGATGTTTCTACTGAGGCATTTCTCCCTTATAAACTCTATAACATCTTGGTATCATCCAAAGGTCACTCGAATGGAGCAGAATACATACATTTGTAACAAGTGGGACACTAATACTAAGAGATTTTTCACAGCTATCTAATGCAAGGATAATCTTCCCAAACTATGGGAAAATATTTTTGTATATAAAGGGGGAAAAAATATCATACTTTGAGTTTGGTGAGAGCTTAATTAAAAGCTATGGACAATAGAGGCAATAAGAATGGATCCTTTCAGAGAAAGCTGCCTTCTAAAGAAATTTTATTAGAGAAAATAATCATCAGGCTTAAATCTTCAGTGGCTATCAATCATCGTAATTCCATCTGTTTGAGGGCCATTTTCCCAATATACATCAATTGTGACTCCGACCTTTCAGTGGCTGGATACTGGCATGATAAAGAAAGATAATGAAGTATTCAAACAGATATGTATCGTCTCAAATATAATATACAGTTTCAGATCCATTGATGCCTAGATAAAGAAGGGTCTGCATGTATTCTTATTGCTGGGAAGCCAGAAATAAATGTGGAAACAAGACTAACTTCTAGTCTTTTAAAGATGCCACCATGTAAAAACCACCTTACAAAAACTACATTATAAAAGTCTTTGCATTTCTTGAATGGTTCAAATTAATTCCCTTATTGTAACTGTGGAAACCCTCTTTCACAAAAAGTAAAAGTAAGTAGCAGGCATCAGCAAACTTACCTCAGGGGGATTTCAGAGTGCAAATCTCCACCTTAACATTGATTTGTTTTTTATTTAGCTGACCTAGGATCACTCCTGGACAATACTACATTTTTTGAGCAGTCCAGTTGTATATCTGTACATAGAATTCACAGATTAGGGCAGTCTCTTTTAGAGATTAAACTCTGTTAGAAACTAAAACTCATACAAACCTGAAATATTGGGTTTTACTTTATCACCACTTTTTTCCTTTTCTCCCAAGAGAGGAAATAAATTCTATTAAGAAGTGCTTCCATCTACAGTAACTTGTGATTGCACACTCATGTCCATGAGCTATATGACCACCAAATCTGTTATAATCAGGTTCTAGAGATCACAACTGGTGCAGGTTAATTAATTTCTATACCTCTGTAATAGGTGTTGCTCTTTTAAATTCTGTGTATTCAATAAAAGAGATGATGAAAGGCATCATGAAATATACTGGAAAAGTGAAAAAATGCAATGGCAGTAGTTATAAAAGGTACATTGTAATATGGTGAATGCAATCAACATACTTAATGTTATCCATAAAAAAACTCATCCTGCTCTCACCAGGGAAGCAGGCTGCACTGTTTGCTTGATCTATGGAGTCCTTGTGCACTTTAATGTGACCAAATCAAATTATTTCCCCTGCATCTGTTTACAATATGCCCAAACAATGTCATTTCTGGGTGGACAGCCTGCATTGAGACAAAGAAATACAGGAGGAATGCTGAAAAATCTTCGGCTCATATAAGTACATTCCACAATGTTCAGCACGTAAAGCTTTTTCATTTTGCCTCACATATTCAAAATGACATGGGAAGACATGCAGATCCTAATTAATTCTTCTTCTTAATTATGCTCTACATGGGCAATGTGGTAGTTAGTGGTTAGTGGTGAAAAAGTACTTACTTCTAAAAAGCTCCTTTGGAACTGAAACAAATTTCTTGGTTAGTGTCTTTAGCATCTCCAAAGCAAGGAAATTGGGAGGGAGAATATACAATGGATACATTACAGTATTATGCTTTTCTGTCGTTTAAGTATTTTTGATATTTATGTATCAGCTTTCTGAGATGATGAATGGGCACATTCATTTGTCTTCCATGTCTCAAAGGACACAAGAACATGCTGAATCAGCCCATTAAGCCTCAGTGGTGCACATGTTGCCTTTCATCCTTTTCTACCTCTGATGAACCATGTGCCGATGGTAATCAAAACGTGTAAGTGTGTGCAAGAAGAGTGAAAACTTGTAAGATGCTGAAATTACAAAAGAAAAAAAACCTCCAGAGAGACAGACTCAGCAACATGCAGTGGCTGGTGTCCCTGTCCAGACCATACAGCACACAGCCATGGCCACGTCCTGCAGTTCATTGCATCCCTGCCCATGTCTGAGGAGGAATCAAAAGATGCAAAAGACCTTTTACCTTCTCCCAAGCAAATTCAGACTCATCAGGCCTGTAATTGGGCCCAGCGCACGGACTTGTGCTCCTGCCAATCCCATGTTGCCATATGTCCCCCTTTCCAAGCTGTCCCGTGTTGCCATCTGTCCCCACGCCAGCCCGGCCGGTCAGGGCCATCTGTTTCTGCCTGACCCATCCCATGGGGCCAGCTGTCTCGCCCCTTTCCAGGCTGGTTCAGCCACACACCTTGTCTGGAGGTACAAATTCCTACCAGTCATGGATAAATATCTGCAAAAAGGGGAGAAAGAATGAATAGCAGCCTAAAAAAATCAATTTGTGCTGTCTGCATTTCTTAATCAGTGTCTAGTTGAAGTTTCACCATGAAACCTTTTTTGCAAGTCCTCAAAAGTCCCAGTGCTGATGTTTTGTTAAAACTCAGGTGGTGGAATTGGTACAGGAAGATGGTGGGAATTGTTTTTGCAACATATTACTCTGGTGCCACGTAGGACTCCATCTGGGAACACAAGAAATTTGAAAATCTGTTCTTGAACCTTCACAAAAGCCTGACATCGAGTCTCCAGAGTCATTAAGCTCATCTGCAATGAAGTACCATTAAGGTGGTGGCACAAGAGGATATGAACCCATTTACTGACGAGCTTTTTGGAAAGTCTCAGTCTACAAAGTTATATTTAACCAAATGAGTGGAAAAAATTGGAAACACTCTTGAATTCCTAACAAATAACCATTTCATTGGTCATTGAGGGTACTTAATTGTATCTAAATGAGGGATGCAGGGAGAATTTTCCACTTTCCAGTTGCATATTCTCACATCCTTGCTCCCTACTGGGACAAAATGCAGGCAGGCACCAGCTGTCCATTCTTCTTCCCTCCTACCTTCCCACAATCTGGTTTTCACAGTTAAGAAAAGTGGAGGTGTGGACTGGACATGAGCCATCACTTTTCCTAGCAGGTAAGTCTAGACATAGCTTATAATACCCTTCATACCAGTTCTCTTCCCTCATTTCCAATCTGTAGCACGTTTTTACTTATATTAAACTGAGTATTTTTAAGTGTTTCAGTTTGATTGATGCCACAGAGAAATCAGTGTCATTATTGCCTCAAAATATTTAGGGAGGGATTGTTTCAACATTCTGGCTGTTTATCCAATAAAATATTTTCCATGAAATAGTGGAGGTTAAAATATGAGATTTGAAATCCCATATGCATTGATGTAGGTGCTAGAACTTCTGCTGATTTGAGAAGGGCCACAAAGCCACCGTGTGGTGAATATTCTGCTCAATCTATCTCTTTATATGTCTAATCTGCTTATGTGCTTCTAAAATTATCAACAATATCATCCTGGTAGTAGAGGTATGAACAGCAATCTGATGCAAGTTTGAATGTTTTATTTCATTGGAAAATTGGGTATTAATAAATCAAAGACACATAAATGTTTTTCTCAATTACTTTCATGAGGTTTAAGTTAGACATCTTTGGTTTAGCTCACAGCTGTACACTTACTCTGGGCTTTGCAGTAAAGGTTTTGGGTAGTTGTCAGATATTCTTTTGGCTTAAAAAAGTGCAAAGAATCTTAAAATGATTTCACAATGTGTAATAAGGAATGATGAGTTGCACCGACAAAATAAAATTTGTATTTTAAACATTAGTACCACATGTTGTTAATGTTAAAAAGAAATCTATTCTTTAGCAGAAAATCTGATTACTCTGTCCACCTCAAAGTAATAACTTGTTATTTTTTCAAAAGATTGCCGCTGAATGTTGGAATATGGCTCTGTGTAAAGCTACAGCCATGATAAATGCAAGACTCCACTGAAAGCACAGTCTGAAACCAGTCTGTCAAAAAGAGCAAAAAGAATAAGGAACTACCTGTTCAGCAGGATCATGTGTTACTACTTATTTCAGTAGGAGGCAGTTACAACTGAGCTACTGCAGGTGAAAGCAGGGAATGGTGAAAGAATAACTCACTAGATGCTGTTTGTAAGCCTGTGGTTAAAGTCTGAACTCAGCTGAAGTTGGAGCCATTCTGCTTGACACAGCAGCTGAGATCTGGCATCATTTCCCCCAGCAGTGGGAACCCACAGAACCAGCTATGACTGTTCGCTCCCTGGCATGGCAGCTACACTGAGCACAAAGCATGCATGGAACATGTGGCCAAGCTGGTGTCCTGGTGATGAGCTTAGTGACACCAACCCGGGGCTTTAGCTGCTTTTGCATCAGCAAACCAAGCCAAAGCCAAAGCCATTGCGTTCAGGGTTTCCTTGCAGTGCTGCTGTGGGTCAGGCTGCAGGGAGTGAGTGCTGCCTGCCTTCTGTGCTGGCAGCAGATTGCTCAGCCATGGTGAGATAGAGTTACCCACCAAAGAGCCCATAGTAGGTTTGGATAACATACGAACAGATGCTCTCAAACCCTACCCAATGCTAGTGCAGCTCCAGGGAGGAGTGTGAAAAAGGGAGGAACAGGGGTAAGAAAATCCCAAGATGTAGAAGAGGTGCATTAGCGGTCATTCTGCTATGATGAATATAACAGCAGGTAGTCCATTAAGCCCAGCCTTTTCACTGAACAATTGGAGGTCTGATAGCCATTAGAAGCAGGTCATATTTAATAGCAGTCGACTCCCTCAACTCTTTCTCCTACAGTACATTTAAATGATTCTTTGGCAAGTGAATCAGCTTTGTTTCTCCTGCACAGGTTTGGGGAGAGGATAAGGAAAGTCATTTTTTTTTGCAGAGCTGGATCTTTTGTCACCCACTCCCCTCTGAATCTCAACTACTATCTGCTAAGCCAAAATGAACTTTAATAAATGAGCTGAACTCATTAGTTATGTGAAGCTCATGCTTACAGTCATAATGATTTTAAAATGTGTGGCTGCATCTTGAAGAAGAACAGAGCTTGACATAATTTCAGTTATCAAATACTGGTAATTGACACAGAGACAGGCTGTGCTTTACACTGGGTTATAATTAATCCACTTCAGTGACCTCAAAGGCTGCACTTCTGAGAAATCTACCACTTACATTTTGATTCTTTGTCAACTACTTCAGCAGACATAAATTACAAATGAGGTACTAATGAAGTATTTCATCACCTGTTTACCTTCAGTGATCAGTTCCCTTACCCTAATTTACAGGAGGCGCAATTTTTTTTGAAGCTACTGTCAGCTGGAGCTGCCTTTTACTCTGAGCAGTTATAAATTAGCACATAGCTGTGCTTACTCTCACTGGCTCTTTGTTCTTGGTTTTAAAATACTACACCATAGGAGGAAATTAATTTATATTTAGAAACAGATGGGTAAGAAAAAAATTGTAATTTTCTTCTTGTCTATTCTTTTATTTAAAGGCTCACTACATGAAAGGAATTTCCCCACTCATATAAATACATAAATCCTACTGCTGTGAGTGTGACTTTGTGTATTTACAGCACTAGGACACTTGATTAATTTTGAAATTAAACCCTGCCATATTACCAATCACTTGGAATAATTTTACATGTGTAGATGTCTAAGAATCACCTTGGTCTGCCAAAGTATTGCCACTGAAAACCTTACACTACGCCTGCAATGCTCACATAACTGACTAATTTAAAGTGGCAGGGCTTGATTCCCACATGCAGGCTGAAAAAACATGGAGTAAGGGATAATTTGAGGGTGAGTAAGCAATAATTTGACTCTCAGTGGCTGGAAGGTGAGACACAGCCGTACTATCCTGACCTGCTGTTCTGATGCCTGTGGGCTGCTCCCAATCTGCTCCCACTCCTGCCAACATCTTCCCTCAGTCCCCGCAATACATTCCCATGGGTTTGGCACCATCCTCCTCCATGATGAAGGCTCTTTTCTTTCTTAAGCACCAGTGCTTTTACCCTCAACTCTTCCTTTCAGCAATCTGATCAGTTTTCTTCCACTTCCTCCTGCTGACACCGGTGATTCTCCTGCTCTGTGTTAGTGTCTCCACTATTCTCTCCCTTTTTGGCACTACTATGAGGCACACTGTATCTTTCAATCCAACAAACGATAATTATTCTCCATGCTTTTATGAGTGCTCCATATTTTATCAACTTTTCTAAGTCAGGAAAAAAATTAAGAAAATTTCCTCATATTTTTCCAGAGATCAAAAAAGACGAGTGAAGAAATTTAATTATTGGGAACGCTACATGAAATTTTTGAGTTCTGTTTAATTCCAGACACTTCACATGAAAGCCATTAATGGACTCACAGTTGGCTGGAGTTCAGGGCAAACTTACTTTTCAAGTCTGAACCAAACCAGTGAAGGTAGTGTGCGACAGATCATCTGGATTTCGTTGCACATTGAGGTGAACCAGAAGGTTGCCTGACAAATGAGAGTAGAACACACTTGTTTATTTTTTGACGAGGTCCTTAATTGGCTCCTTTAGGGAGTGAACTGAAGAAAAGAGACAGAGAAACAGGCTCCCATGATCTGAAGAAGAAGGTTGATGCAAAAGGTGGGGAGAGATGAAGGATCTTAGGCAGTGCAGGGGCCTGTAATACTGCCAGACATGAGGCAATGAAATGTACCTAAACATACAATTCTGTCTACACTTGAAAATTTCCTATAGTAAATAAAGCCACAAGTTACTGCTTACAGAAAATTGTAATCTTTTTCTTGGTGTACTTCCACTCACAAACACTCTTGAAAAACCAAGCTGCAAACCTAAAACGCCACATACCTGGGGGTAGGAAGAGAGTGTAATGAAAGTACCAAGGAACTCTTGGGCTCCATACCAGCACAGAGACCTGGGGCTGCCATATCCCAGGGTCTCAGTGCCACCAGTGGAGAGCAAAGAGCCTGTGCCCAGGAGGCATCTCAGACAGCCTGTCGACAGAGATGTTGCTGGGGCCTTCAGAGACAAATGAAAGCTCCAAGCCCAGTGTTCAGCAGGTGGGGACTCCAGTGCATGTGCTTGGATGGTGCAACTGTACAGACCATGTGCCTTCAGGAATTTCCTCCTAAGCCTGATTTTTCATTCAGGTCCAGTTACCATAGAAAAGCCACAGTGTAAATTCCCACTGTACTGGTAACAAGAAACTTCTGAAATAATTTGCTTCTGTGTCAGTTTTGCTCTATCTTTTACAGGCTGCAGTGCAGAGGGTAGGAAGGTGCTTGACACAGTTCTATCAGGAGGTCACGAGCACTGAACCCTGGACACCCTTCCTCAGACATCTCCAAGTTGGAGACCTGTTGCTGAGATTCATCATTCTGCATTCTGCATTCTGCTCCACAACCATTGTTCCGTGAAAAGTATGGGAAAATAAAAGGCTGTGTTTGTCTTTTGGATGTGCTGTTTCCTGGACCTCACCACATCTCCTCTCAGCAGAGCTGATCACCTCTCAGATTGCTCAGGACTGATCATACCTGGTGCAGCAAAAATGCATGCCTTAGGGGAAAAAAAAGTCTGAAACAAAAAGTGTCAGCAAGGCCCCACACACTAACAATTCCATAATTTTTTATAACTAATTGCTTTTCTATACAAGGGGGGGAAAGAATTACTTCTATAGCAACCGTCACAATATATAATAGCTTTTTTATAAAACAAACTGTATTTTTTGCAGGTACAGATACATCATGATGACAAGTATCTTTTTCTTTTGCAGTTTTGCAATAGTTGTAAGCAACATATAGAGGATCCAATATTTTCCTTTTCAGTGTTGATGGGATGCTGCATTTTTTAATACTCCCTTTTATTAACAAAACATTTGTTTAGAAAAAGAATTCACTGATGAGGGGAGATGTAATGGAAATTAATTATACGGACTTTCAAAGGTAATGAAGAGGGAGAGGGCAGTAAGGAGTGATTGTCCCTTTTCAGGAGTGAGCAGGGCTACAGAGTAGCTTAATAAACCTGTCCCATGAAGGCAGACTGAGAGAGTTTGGGTTGCTCAGCCTGGAGAGGAAAAGGCTCTGGCTAGCAGAAGTTGTAGTAACTTTCTACTACCTAAAGGAGGCTACAAAAGAGATAAAGAGGGACTTTGGACAAGGGCATGTGGTGATAGCATAAGGGGAATGGCTTTAAACTCAGAGAAATCAGGTCAAGATTAGATAAAGGGAAGAAATTTTTTACTGTGAGAGTGGTGAGTCACAGGAAAAGGTTTCCCAGAGAAGCTGTGGGTGTTCCATCCCTGGAAGCATTCAAGGCCAGGCTGAACAACCTCAGCAACAACAGAACAACCTGGTCTAGTGGAAGATGTCCCTGCCTACAGCAGGGGATTGAAATTAAATGATCTTTGTGGTCCCTTCATCCATTCCCCAGCTCATGGCACTGCAAAAGCATCTCCTTTTTTTATAGATAATGCCATGTCAAGGCACAGGTTGAGATGCAGCTGAAGTCTGCCTACAGCTGCCAACTGCTTCATTCCTAGCGCAGGGCTGGTACCACAGAATGACAGGAAGAAAACTACTGATCACAAAATATTATTTTGCTGCATTTTCATTCCAATCAGTGGACACAGGCAGAAGGCAAATCTGGCCAACCTTGATGAAGTGTGTCTTTCTTTGAGGGCTGTTAGACTGGGCTTTGTGCTTTACACTGGCAGATAAGACTAGTGCAGGCATGCAGGTAGATGCATGGGATGGACTTTCTGTTGACAGCACAGAAGTGACGCAAAAGCTACAATATCTTTCATATGCAGAGAGAGACATGGTGATATCCTTTGATGCTTTGTAGCCTCTGGACCTACCTTGAAGGAGAGAATTGTAAGGGCTGCAGGGGAAAGAAAGTCAGATTTAGAGAAATAGCTCCTGGTGTGCTTCCAGGAGCTTGGACAGGATTAAACAGCACACAGATTTCATATGCATCTATGAAATCATTGAGCTGTACTTCTCTCTTTTATTAATTTCTTTGGTAGTGATGTGGCATTGTGCAACATTTTGCTCTCAATATAATTCCCAGGAATCAATGAATTTTAAAGAAAACAAAGAAAAATTTATGTTACAGTTGTTAAAGCAGTTTGTGTAGAAGAAATCTAGAAAATAACTTTCGGCCACCCCCAAAGTCTGCATGGAAAAAACTTCATGAGACTAAACAATTTGGGTAGATCCAAATTTGTCCTTTCCTTGCCCAGGTCAAAATATTTGGAAACACCAAAATTTCCTGTAAAGGTCTCTACACCTTTCTTAGGATTCAGACTCAGACTCAGCAAAGATCTTAAATCCAGGTTAGATTATGTGAACATGCTCAAGTCCTCTGCTGAATTGAAGCCTAAATTTGTCATCCTTCCCAGCCTTGTGATTGTTACACAATTTCATTGTCAATCTGATTTTTTAAAAAAAGCCTATGAAAAGTGGCAGAAAGCAGAAGACTATGTCTCTGTTTCTATTTTAATAATTATATGTGCTTAGAAATTTTAATTACATAGTCATCAATTCTCGTTCACATAAAATCCTGGCTAGTTTATTTTTATTAAGTAATTTTTACTTTCCTCAGTCCTGTTGCTCACAAAACTGGCAAATGTACATTTGTTACAAGTCAAGAATTATCTGAGAGGTAAATTTCATATTAATGGAACTAATGTGCTTTCTTTTAAAACATCTTTGGTTATTTCATTGCTTACCATAATTTAAGACTTGGCTGCGTAAGGAGTGTTGCACTTTGGCAATTGCTAAAATGGTCTGTGTGTGGTCAAGACAGCTGTGTCTGTTGTTGCTGAACATAATGCTGACTTAAGTAACCAGTATCCGCTTCAAGTAGGATTTCAAACCTTTTTGCTTTCTTTCGTTAATACCAGGTTACACAGACAGAGAAAAGGGGGGCCAGTGCTGACCTGTCTTTCTTGTTGTTCTCGTAGCTGAACGGCAGCAGATAGAGCAGGAGCAGATTGCAATCTCTGCCTTCAAACCTTCAGCGATGAGCAGCAGCTGAGCAATTTCAGGATGTTGTGTTTTGGGGTTCATCTCCCCATCTAACAAAATGCTAATCCTCAAATGACTTCAATTTCCACTTCCAAAATGTTCTGAAGAAATCCCATGCTGTCTGGTGCAACGCTTTGGTCTTTGAGCTGCACAGAGGTGGTCTGATCCCTATCTCGCTGGGAATTGGGAAACAATGTCACCCAAGTCAACATATAAGCAGTGCATACAATATCTAAACTTGGCATGAGGGGAAAATTGCCCCGTGATTACACCACTCAAGGAAGTGCTTTTAAAGCTAAGAAGAGAGATGGGGATCAAACAGATATAAAGGGCTCGAGGGCAGCTGTGCCAGCTGAGGAATTCGTGCCTGAACAACAGCGGGCGGAGGCTGCTGCCTTCCCAGCCGGGCCCCGCGCCGGCTGCCAGCGCTCACGTCCTGCCCGGGGAGGGCAGAGCTCAGGGCTGCCCGCCGAGTGGGGCCCGCCGGACCTTGCCCCGCTCAGGGCCGGCTGGCACCCCGTGCCTCCCCAGGCACAGCCCAGCGTTCACCGCCCAGCCCCTTTCCCCGGCATGACCTCCGCGGCGAGGGCCGGAGCGGTGCCGACGCCATCCGCGGTGCAATTTATATGTAAATGAGCCGGGGAATATGCACGAGCCAGCCGCACACGCTTTGCTCCAGCGGATTCCACCATGCGGACTCTGGTTTCCATCAGAAGCATGCACAGATGGGGTTTCTGCAGATTAAAGAAACCAAGATGTGATTGCTTTTAAAGAATGTACCTACTGATACAATGCTGAGAGAAAACAGGAAAGCGCTAAGCATTTGAGCCTTAAAATAACACTGCTTTTTCTAGTCATGAAATATTTTGAGCTATACCTCCTATTGCACTTACAAACATTTAGCCATTATTCAGGGAATATGACTGTTGAGATTTATTCCAACACATTCCAGAACACCCTTGTAAGATGAAATTTAACATCAAGTGAACAACATGTCCTACATAAACCCTTTTTTTTTTAAAGCAAATAGGGGGAAAAAAAACAAGTCTTGCTTTAAATTAACCTTTCAAGGTCATGTTGGGATGAAGCCATTTCAATATATATCAAAGGGATATAGAAATGTGCAGCTTACTGAAATGTGTTCTTGTACAGTAAGAATATGTCCTCATTTTACATGGTTGAATCATATACAATAAACACATTTTCAAAGGTGACCTTGAAGCTACCATCCACATTTCTTAAATATTTGTCTTACAATTGAATCTGCGCAAATGTGCGCGTGAAAAGCTTAATATTTTTTTTCTCTAAACAAATAATGCAAATGAATTCTTTGTTATAAAAGGCATAAATCAGTGTATTTCTGTCGGTTTCACTGGACCTACCGCAATTTGCTCTAGCTGAAAATCTGGCCCTGATTCTTTAATCCACAGATATACTTTGTCATTGCAGTTTATATAAACATGAGGTCAGCTAGTACTTCCAGACCCAAATGAACTCCTTGATAGTTCAAACTCAAACTTCAGTTTTAAATCTGAATTTTGCTGTCATCATTTATCTTACAACTGACCACAAGTAGACATAGAGCATTTCTGGGTTTTGTGGTATGGTTTTGTCTGGGGATTTTAAAATGTAAGTAAGGACCCTGTTTTTCTCCAGGCAGAATAATTTAAGTGACCCATTAAAAGCTGAGTGTACTTTTCTTAATAAGCTTTGAAAGAGCATTTAGTAATAGCCCAAACAAACCCAGCATCCAACAGATTCTCATTGTTTGAGTCAATCCACATTATAAACTGTACATAATGACTTTTTAACAAATAGGACTATTTTCAAGCTATGGGAATGCAGGAAAGGAAAAGAAATAGGTGATTTTCTCTTTCATTCCATAATTTAAAATGCACACAAGAGGTTGGACAGGATATATGTCTTCTTTTAATGTGCAAAGACCAGCCCATAAGAAATTTGAAATAAAACAGTTATTCTCAAATGTGGTTTCAAACACTGGTATTTTATACACAGTGTCAGTATTATTAATTTTGTCTTGCATTTCCCCAAATAATTCAAACTACTCTGTAGTCAAAACAGTCAGAAACATAAACTTGGTTCATTACTGCACAGCTCCATGGGAATGAAATGCAGAGGGTATTTCATGGTGGATAGCCTTGCTGAGCACATTAGAAGAAAAGAGAAATACTTAATCCTCTTAAAACTATGGGGAGAATTTCAGTTGGCAAAATGGTCATACTGGAATTTGACCATATGCTACCAACACCTCAATGAAATGCCCTAAAATGCAGTTTCTCAGGAATGAAACAGTTGACTACTGTATTGAGAGGTAAGAGAAGTGGAAAATAATAAATAGTCTGGAAAATAATATGAGGTGAAGAGTGAAAATAGTAATGATCATACTACCCTTTTCTTTCAAATTTCATTCCGATTTTATCTGGGAATTTCAAATGAATTTTTACATATATAGTGGTATAAGAGACAAATACTATGCCAGTGTTACAGAGGAGTAAACTGAGGCATAGCAAATTTGCACCACTTGCTTTAGGCAACACAGATGGTTAATAGGAATGCAGGGAATATAATTAGTAATTCTGTATTATACTGTGCTATTTTAATCACAAAACCTTCTTCCCTGTGACATAGTTCTTATGCATTTGGAAAGATTTATATGAAAATTTCAGCCACAAACCTATAAGGACTTTCCAAACCCCTATGTAGACTCAGGGGGAGTCTGGGTCCTAAATCACTGTAAGCACCTGGGTCTGAGCCTTGCAAGCCAAACTGAAATGAAGAAACTCAGAACTTGTTTCCACACCAGCACATCACTGAGGTACTGTCTGGTTTAAGAACACAGCATTAAGGTGATCCATTCTAGTTTCACTCAATAGCCATGAAATATTCTTGCACTAGAAATGAGAAATTTTCCTGTGACACAGAACGCTGTACTATATTTCATTTCTGGAATATGTTTTCAGCTCTATCTGTGTTGTGTGCATTACTCTAGATGAGCACCTTCAGCAGTGGCCTAGAAGTTCCTCTGCTGCCCAGAAGCTGAAAAATGAGATCTACAGATCCCTTCAGAAACTCTGCCCTTCATGGAATAATAGATGAGTTGTCATTATGCTTTGGTGTGGAAAGTTGCTGTCAGACTTGGCAGTTCTGGCTCCAAAAATCAAGCTTTGAGGTTTTCCTTAAAGTCGAGGCTTACGATATAAATACAAAAGCAACGATTAAATTTTATAGGTAGTTTACCAGACTAAACATAGTTGTGAAAACTGTTAAAAAAAAGATTCCTAACATAGCAACAACATCTACAGTGAAAAAAAGAAATTTAGGAACTGCTGTCTACCAGCTCCACCACATGGCAAAGGAGTAATTTACAGTTTTCTTTATAGAAGGAAGATAATAATTTCAATCTAAAATCTTAGTCTGCCACAATTTTTTCAACAGACACCTCTTCACCTTCTCAGAGACCAAAACTCTGCCAAAGGCACAAGTGATTTTAAAACAGTAATTTGTGGCCTGCCAGAGCAGACAGTAATCTTTTGATTAAAAGCTGCAGGGTTGAAAACCCCATTTCTTGCTTGTGTGTGGGATGGTTGAGATGGATTTCTTCTTGGAGCTCCTGTCCATGACCAGAGAATACACAGTTAAACCAGAAAATCCCTGGCTCCAGGGCAGACAGACAGAACCACAGGGAAACAGTTGTATTGCAAGGTTACCCAGCTGCTACTCCATGAGCCCACCAGTCCTTGGATTGTCCATGTCCTGTTGTACCTTGGAATGAGAAGAAGAGCACAAGGCAGTAGACAGACACTCCAGCCACGGCCTCTGGAGATAAATTTCACTCCACGGAGGAAACTTGCCTCTGCATTCTGGGGAGTATATCCAGTCCTTATCCATTACCTCCATGACAGTAGACGTTTTTGGTGCACAAGACAGATTCATCTATCTTGGGAAAAATATTTAAAGCATACAGAATACAATAGTCTTGATTGGTTCAAGAAAAGTCATCAGACAGATGAGTGGACTGCAATTTTCCTTCTCTTTTCTGTAAAAAAAAAAAATCAAAGAAAAAGTGTTTATACAATGGCACTGCTAGAGTATACCTGTGTTTGTAAAAGTTAGTCTTAGCTGCTGTGTTCCTTGGTGTCTATATCTAGGGAAAAGTTATATGTGATTCATTTGGAAACACCACTTTGTGACAAGGAACTAATTAGTATGTAAAGCCTGTATGAGGAGTGTTGTATAATCATCATAAGCAGAAACTGGAGCTGACTCACCAGCTTTTTCAAAGTTTTGCTTTTCAACTATCTCATGGCAGCAGCAGCAGCTGACAGATTATTGGTCAGTAGCTGCAGACTTCTGACTTGGTGAGTACAGAAGTTTCTGCAGCGCTGCTTCTCATCTGTGTTCACCTGGCACCATCCTAGCTCATGAAGCATGGTTTTCTTTAAAAAGAAATATTTGAAAACTGAAGTATCATTTACATGCTGATCTTTTGTGTCTTCATGTATTTTTATAAGTAGCTCTGCATTTTTAATATAATCCCAGTAAGTGCATTCTAAGAATTTTTTCAAATTTAGAACAAAGTTTAATTGTTCAGATTGTGATACAAGATGTTTCTCCAGATATTTCTGGCACGAAAAGATTTATGAGAGAACTCAGAGACAGTGTAGAGAGTTGGTGCTTTAAGCAGCATGGGCTCACCAGAGAAGACAGGGAATTAGGACTCCTAGATGTATTTAATGAAAGGCAGAAAATATTGGAATTCACATTTCAGTGAGGAAAGTCTGTGTGCTCATGTGCCTCCATAAAAGCATGGCAGGGTGTCTGAGAGGCAGGACATGGGGAAAGTTACAAGACTATGCAGAGCACCAGGGTTTGATCATTGCTTTCTTGGCTTCTAGGTGTATTAGACTTCACTGGCCACAGTTTTTCCGCTCATTCAACAGTCATCTGCTTTCTCTAGGCAGTGATTTTTCATTGACTAATCATTCACAAGTTACTGTGAAATAAGCAGCCTCATAAACTTAACTAATATTTGCTTTAAGATAGTGCAGGAGAACCTGCCCCATGGGGGATGAAGAAGGAAAGCACACACATAGCATGTGGGTGTGTTTCCACATCTGGAGATAAGGACACAGTGATAGAGGTGGCCACAAAACACTAACATTATTTAAATTAATAATTTGAACTTGTCAATTTAAAGAGCAGTGCAAAATTATTCTTGTTCCACTAAAAATTGTCTCTACTGGATCCAGATCAAATCCTTGGGTTTATTTTTTTCCAAAGTGTCTTCTCATTACAAGTTCTGTGCTTCATTTTGTGTTTTTTGCTTTCAAATAAATTTTTTCCCTTTAGTAGTTTTTTCTGAGCTTCCACATGGAGTTCCACTTTGCTTTCTGTGTCATTTGATATTCTGTCTGCTCACTGCTTTTAAAGTAAAAAAATAATTACTGATTTCACAGTAAATTTGATCTCATAGTCTTCTTAATGAACAATTTATTTGTGTTTGTTCTGTTTAGTCCTGTTCTGGGATGGTATAAAAATCACATGTAATGTGGAGAGTGGTTAAAAAAAAGAAACTTTGTACTTTGGCCTGGCTGTCCAATTTTCAGAGTGCAGTAATCACTATGATGGATGTGGGAAGAGAAATAATGAGTTCCTTTACTTTATTTCTTTGCAGCTCATGAGTGGAAACCATGAAGTTTTTCAGTCTAATCATTCTTCACATCCATTCTTGATAAAATTCTCAGCAGTCAGCACAGATTTAAGAAGAAAAAAAGACACTGCCTGTCCTGTTTTTTGACATTTGGAAAGTCTTAAGCAATATTGCAGGTGGGAAGATTGTCACAAATGTATTTTATTTGTCATAATTTCTCTCCAGATTTTTAAATTCAAAAATGTAATGTGGGCTCTGACATCAGAAAATATTTTGGAGCCCTTAAAAACTGAAAAAGTGAGACAAAACAGAACATGCAAAATATGGGGGTTTTTTGCAGAAAATATTTATGTGAAATCAGGATTTTACTTTTGATTACGTGTTTACAGGTGACTGCATCTGCAGTTCTGGAATGTCATGATATGCTGCAATATATTGAAGAGCAAATTTAGAATATTTGCAGTCTGAGTACTGAAAAAAAAAATTAGGGAACTGAGAAAAAAAAAGGGAAAACACCAATCAGTGGAACAGATGGGTTTATGTTTTTATTTGTCACTTAACCTATCTAAGTTGAAGAGACTCATAATTCTGATTATCATACAGACAAAATTGTGAAATTCTATTTCAAATATGAACTGCTCCTGTAGCTTTTTCAGTGGGTCATTTGGTACAAGATGACCTGCCACAGGAAAAGAGAAAATTTTAAGGTCAAACACCACAATGCAGGAGTTTACCTTTCAGGATTTATATATAAACACAAAAATTAAAATGCTACACTCTAAAAGAAGCACCTTATAATAAGCATCCTGAGGTATGCAACGTGCCAACAGACACTTTCCTTGCCTTGAAACACTTTTAGTCCTTCTCCCACCAGGATGTGACAGGCTGATATTTGGAAGGGACCTTTATCACAGGGGCCTGCTGTTAGCTCCAAACCTGCTGCTGCTGCTGCTGTCGGTGGCAAAGGAGGCTGGATACTCTCACAGTCAATTGCTGCAATCCGTCATGTCTGAGATTTGCAGGCTGGGTTTTATTCCAGAGGATTTTGGTGCTCTCCACAAAGTCCAGCTGTGGGGCTGGCATGGGTCTGCTCCAGAGGCCAGGACCACTGGTGGCAGGGTGGGACAGAGGATGCTGTGCATGGCAGTGCTGGGGCTTTTCATGCCATGGAGAGACAGCTGCCACCAAAATCGTCAGCTCAGGTCTGACCATGACAAAGCCTCTGCTGAAGGTGATGTCAGAGAGAGGAAGGAGGAGAGGGAAGTGTCTGCAAGGGGTCTGGAGCAATGGGCACTGTCCTAAGGAGAGAGGCAGGCTGGGCTGTCACACATCTCACAGGTAGGAGGGAACCTTACAGAGCAGCTGCAGCATGGAAGAGAAGGAAGGTTTCAGAATGGGTTACACTGCAGAGAGCAGAAGTTGTGGGCTTCCTGGTGGTGTCCTTAGTGGCCTCAGGACTGAATGGTTGTAGGAAACAGGGAGAGCTTGCCAGGGTGGGCAGTGCATCATGAGTAGGGATTTCTCCTGCTTTTGGGACTCCCAGCACCACATCCCCAGCTGGCTGAACCAGCTCAGTCTCTGACCCAGATCTGCAATGGTCACAATGGTCCTGTTGAGTGTGTTTTGCCTTGTCAGCATAATTATCGTTTGGTCTAAGGGGATGGGGTTTGTCTTATTTATGATATGAAGTTAATATCAGAGCTAATGATTCTGTTTTAGCTCATAGAGAGGAATAAACCTTTAACAGACAATTCATCTCACCTACCTTAATGTGTAGAGGAAATTCACAGCATAGCAGCAATAGCATTAAGGGAAGGGTAGGGCAGTATGGGCTGAGCATGGAATACAGCTCTTGGGAAAGACAGCCTGTCAGAGGGAGAGCTTTGTATGATGCTTATGTGAATTTTAGCCCCTGAATTTAATGTCAGTCCTTATTTGCTGATGGAATTTTAAGTCCTTGCCAGGTGCCAACCTGCCAGCCAGCTGTAACAATATATTATCCCCAGTTTTGGTTCTGCTCCAAACCAGTAGGTTTCTGATGTATAACATATATTGACAAGCACAACTTCCTGAGCAGCTCGTGAGTAGCCACACTTCATTAGCATGCCAGTCATGGACACAGAGAGCCCTGCAGAAATGTTATTGGGAGGAAATTCATAACAAATATATCAGTAATTAATAAAACAAGAAATGCAAAGAGTGGGTATTCTGGTCTTTGCAATACACACACTTTGCTCAACTGACTTCCAAAGTGTTAGTTGAAACAGGCAAAAGGTGAAGAAAGATAATTTTAGGTAAATAAGCTACAAAAACATTCTGATATCATATACGGAGGAAAAGATTATTTCTTTGTACCCAACTGTGGTTTTAATATAGACTCAACAGATCACTCTTATCAAAGAAGTGGTGAAAACTGACTGCAGCTACATACTGGCCACATTCTCAAGCAGCATCAATCTTTCTATCTGAACATCTCACATGACTTCAAAGGAAAACATAAGCCCTTCTTCCCTTTGCATCATTTATAGGGATTTGCTTTGGGTTTTATTTTTTCAACTAAAGGTAATTATGTTGGAAAGTCCACATCAAAGAAAATGCCAACCTTAGGCCTTTTTGCACTATCCAGGACAGGGGGTGCAATGGATATTCATCTATTTAGAATATCCCATCCATGCACTGGCCAGAGTATGTTTCACAGTATTAATGGTGATGAGGTTAAAGCCTGTCATTTCTTAGAAAACCTGGGTATCATCATAACCAGCTGTTCTGATTTGCTGACTATTTATTAACATCTTTAGTAATTATGCGTGACACATTTCATGAGAACACAATCATACAGCTTGTGTAAATTAATGCCTTCAATAAAACCTGCCTAGGCTTATGCACTTAGCTCCTTTGTTCAAGTGTGTTTCTCCCGTTAAAATATTTAGCTATTGCAGGCATCTGCCCCCTCTCAGGCACAGACTGTGCACATTTTCTTTGCTTGTTCTGCATGAGAAGCTCTCATTGACCCAAATAAGGGCTCAGTGCATGGGCCATATGCTAAGACTATGGAAATTGCCTTGAGAATATGTTGATTTTCCATACTCACATCATAACTACAGTGTGAGTATCACTGCTGGATTGTATTTGCACATGGATAAAACTGCACCACTGGAGTCAGTGGAGGTTTTATCTCTGAGTAAAATGAGATTATGTCCATTGCCCCTTGGGAAGTTCCGAGCTGCCTCTGATTCCTCTGACCAAGAGTGTTGTGCACTGTCCTGTGGACTCTTCGCAGGCCAGATGCCCCCAGTGAAAGGTCCTCATCATCTAGCTGGAAGGAACCCAAAATAATGCCAGTTCACTTTGCTTGTCCACAATCTCCTCACATTTCACAGCGAGTACATTAAGGTTTAGGGTGAAGCCTTTCTTGAATGCCTGGTCAGGCTCAGTCCAGGTGACATAATTAGCTGCACAATGTAGGAATTATCTAATTATCTCACCCTTGCTTTCGCTGTCTGAACATTGAGCACCTTGCATACCTCAGTTGTGTAATCCTCTGTGTTAAAAGAGGAGATACAAGCCCCATCTCAGGGTTACTTATCCCACCTTTAGCTAAGAATAGTAGAAAATAGCAAAGAAAATTTTCATCTGTATGTACAATTATTCAATTCAGATATCACTTCAGAAAATGCTTTAGAAAAGGCCATAGATTCACTGCTAGATGTTATCCTTTTCCACTTGACCCACTCTGCCCAAAGTTCAGCTTGAATGGGCATATAAATCCAGCTTTAAAAGACATTGTTATAGTAGGAAGGGTACTGCCTTAGTATGGAGTGTTGAATAATATCATTGCTTATTCTCAAGCCATGTTCTGTCTCAGAGAGGGTTGCCTTACATTAAAATAATTCCTTTTTAAACAGTTTGCTCTAAGCTCAGCAGGACTGTTATACATTCAGCAATGTCCTCTGTTAATCCACTGTTGTGACATCTTGTTTCTAGCTCCGTAAGCCTACACCCATGTGTACACAAACACATGCACACTTAGGCACACACATTTGCAAAACATGTCTGTGGATCTCAGTGCCAGAACATCAGCCCGAGAGAGCTGCTTTGCTTTTCCATAGATGCACTTCAACATAGCTGGAACAAGTCAGAGCTCCCCACAAGTTGTGCCACAGAAGATTCCTTCCTCTGGCAGAGCACAGCCGTGTGAGCCATGTGGGTAAGAGGGGCTGACATGAACTCCCAGGGGCAACTCAGTGACATGGGGACTCTGCTCACCAGGACATGGGCAAAACCACTCTCCCATTTCACACCAAGCAATGCCAAGTTCCTTAGTCTTTCTGTATTATTTCAGCTTCATGTTTCTACTGACCAGAGATTTCGCTTGTCATAACACCTCTGCCCAAAATGAGTGAAGGGTGCACAGAGAATACAGCAGCACACATGTCTGCACTCCCTTTGTAAGGATGCAAATGATGATGCAAAGTGAAAGACAAGGGCAAATTACGTACCTCGGGGCAGGTTGTAAGCCTTTACAGGCAACATTGATTAATTACTGACATAAACAGCCTGATTAACTTAGTAAGATTGTAATCAGTTCTCAAGCCTTTTGTTTGCCCAACAGTAAATCAAAGGAAAGTGAAAATATAGAAATTAGATTTGTATGTTTCTGTATGTCTGTATATACATATACAAAGATACATCTCCACAACATAGGTAGAAGTGAGGAATAAATATCAGCAAGAAAAGCCTGCTGTTTTTCCTTACGTTATCAAATGTGTAGACAAACCTGTGATTTATTTTCCATATTTTAGATGCAACTAGTCAATATGTGCTGTGCAGCTGTGACATAAAACTTCTTTCAAAGACGGCTAATGCTAAAGAAAGATATTGCAAATATGTGACCTGTGCTCTGGTTTTGTAAAATATTTTTCTAATTTCATCGCTCCAGGATATAGCTTTATAACTTAAGCCAGAATCGTTGAAAAATGTTGCTGCTTTGCTACTGCAGGCAAAATCTGTACAGAATAGGATTTGTAATATATACAAACTCTCAGACAGTTCCTTTAAACCTACGGAAACTCCTATAATAGAGTTTTACTAAAGTCCAAAATAAGTCCTGGCCAAAGTTTTTGCTGAATATGTTGAATTCTAAAGCAGGCCTGGGTCTCAGCATGATTTTCCTTCTGTCTCCTGAACAAAAACCACCTTATATTCCACCCAGGAGCATAACCCATAAAACACGCACAATAAGATGTATAGAAATCCATCTCTCCCAGCCTAATGAATTTAATCAAGATCAACAGTTGTGTGAGATCAGTTTTGGCAGAAACTTGTGCAGGTGCAGATTGCTATTGTTGTTCAGTCAAACCATTGAACAGGAGCTCTCTTGTGCTTGAATAACCTCTACCTTTCTTTCCGACGTTTTAATGAGTGAGTGGCGTATGTTTTAGATGGAATATCATGCATGACACAAAGCACACACACCACAGGATTCATGGGGTGGGTTTTTTGGAAAATTTTTGAAAGTCAGTATACAGACTCCTGTCCTACATCTGTCTTAGCGATTCTGAATAGAGTGTGAATCCTTAGTAGATTCTGAATAAGAAGGATATTACCTGGGTAAAAGGGTGTGTAGGCAGGAGAAAACGACCGGAAAAGGGTGTTTGACAACATTCTTCACAGGGAGGGTGTATCCATATCATACTGCAACCAGTGTTGTTTGTCTCATCCAAGGAATACATTTGCAGCCAGGTATCTCCTGTTTCCTCCTTCTCCTTGCCTTCCAGCACTGTCGCTACTTCCTATTGGCAGTTTTCTGCTGCTGCTATATAGATATATTAGAGCCCATTTTCTGGCTACAACAGAAGAAATCAAGGTTTCGGCAAAAATGGCCCCTGCTGCATCTCGCTCTTGCTGTGGCTTTTATGCATTTTTATGCATCCAAATGTCCTAGGGAGTTAGGGGAGTTCCTCAAAAGAAAGACTCCTGTATTTTCTGTTTGATGCTGACATCAAAAAACACAGCTATTTTTTTCATGGCAGCTTCCATTTTTGAGCACTGTGGGTCCTTCAACACAACGTTCAGCTGAGAATGCCCCAGCCTAGGGCCAAGCACAGGGCAGGCACTGCCAGGCGGACATACCCAGCTCGCAGCTGGGGACTGATCCAGAACCCACCAAAGTGAGTGGAAAGGCGGTCATTGACTCTGGTGAGGTCTGGATTTTTCCCTGTGGAAAAATATTCATGCTCTGAACTATACACAGGAAAATTCCATTTATAGAGCAGTTAAATGATATGTTCAAGTTGCTTCAATCCACGAGTACATTGCATTTCTATTTATAATTAATTTTGCCTTATAGGCCCCAAGTCCAGTCAGACACTTAAGCACCTGCATGTCTTTTAGCTGACTAATAACTCTCTCAGAGACAGTATTACCAGGTTGCTTAATCTGGGCAGAATTGAATGTCTCTTCAGTGAAAAATAAGGAGGGTCTATTTATTTTACTCAGAGATATATGATCTGTAAAATCTTGCAGTAGCATGTGATTAAAAAAATTGTGACATTTCCAATCATACTGTTACTGCCTGCATGCTTAGGAAATTAGCTAGCTTAGCCTTTAATATGTAAGTATATCACGTGGTTCTTTTCTAGAAATTACACAATTCAATCATTTTTTAGCTAATATTCTCCATTGTTTGTGTGTCACAAAGTTTTGCAAAAAATGTTGTTTAGATATGTTACATTTTGTAACATATTCTGCTTAATAGAATTATAAGGGAAAGTTAAAATGTAATTTCATTTTCTGCTGCTCACAGATGGCATCTTATGTTGCCCAAAATCACCTAATGTAGCTTTTGTCTGCTTGCAAAATCCAGAGTTTATTTCTTGAGTTCTAAATTGCATGTAATATGCATTTCTGTTCCAGTATCAGCTGTATCTGATAGCTGAATTTACAGATGCAGAGATTTATCTATCCTTTTGGTTTATTTTTGTCCCCCAAATGCAAAAGTAAACTTCAAAACCATTGCTTTGGTTAGTCCAAGTATTTGAACTTCCCAGTGGTTGCTGCCATATTAAAACATAGATATATACTTAAACACATGCTGCACTTTCCCTGCCCCAGACAGACATCTGGCCATTTCCCATCTGCTGACTGTGACCTGAAGCATTTTTCTGTCTCTCTCTTATTAGTTTGGGCTTTTGCTGAGGTTCAGTAGCTCACACATGCTGATCCATCAATTGTTTTTATTGGCAAACAGGTCCATCATTAGCAATCATAAACTATAGCATCTGCTAATTTAAGTGGGAACCACATCCTGTTGTACATTAGGTGTTTAGCAGAGTGGGCATTTATCAAAACAGGGATTAAGTGAAATACACATGTGTGTAATATTATGGATATTTCAGGCTACAAATAACACATTTCATTTTTCTTCCTCTTTAAACTCACATATGCATTTTACCATAGAGAAAAAATTTGTCTAAATCTTTCTGGATAGTTTAACGCTGGAAACCTTAGTCAACACAATACTTGTCTGTTAAAATCGTTTGCATGCCTTTTTATGCTGGGTGGGCTGCCCATACCAGCAAACATGAAAAACTATGGGGGTTTGAAGACTGCAGAACTGGTGTAGCATATCTCAGTGGCATGCAGCCCATGTGGGTTTTTGCTTCTAGCAGCTAGAAATTGCAAAGTAATGATTTAATTTCATTCAGAAACATACTTTCAATATTTTAATGGCACCAGCAACAGCACAAATTGCCCCAAATTTTAACAAGTACTCCTAGTAGAAAGGAAACATAGTTTTAAACACTAATATTTAGAGATTAAAATCACATTGCCAGATTTGGGCTGGCTAGATGTCATGGGCATTTGTTACTCACAATTTGGTTTATGGCCCAGTACTTAAAAGATACAACAAAACCATTCAGTTTGAGACTGGTGTTTAGGGTGTTCCAGCCTGATGGTTTACTTATTCCCAGAACAACTGGCATTCAAAGAAAACAGCAAGTATCAACAAGACTTGAAACAAAATCAAGATTTGTAATAAAATTTCTCCTGAACCATGAGAGAATGGGAAGCTCCAGGAAGGCAGGGTAGATGCAGGGCCTGCCAGTATCCCACCACAACAAAACCATCTGGGAAAAAACAGTGGTCCCTGCTCCCAGGAAAGTGGCTCTGGGAACCTGCATCCCCTTTAGAAGCTCATGTCTCAGGTTGTAACAGCATGTATGCTTGCCAGCTTCACCCAAACCTGCCTGCATTATCAGTAAGGAAGGAAAGAATTTTAATCACAAATAACTTAAGACCAAGTGGAGACTGGATGAAAAGCTTATTGAAGTCAATGGGAAGGCTCCTGCTGGCTTCTCTGAGGGGTGGATTGGGTCCCAGCTTCAGACCTCTGAAACAAATGCAAAATTTGTTTAGCTTTGTGCTTTGAACATTGCTTTATTTTCTAAACAGAGGTCGCAAACAGTTATGTGTCTGTTTCTGTGATCCTCTACTCTTATGAAGTCATTCCAGCTCCTCTATCAGTAAACTTGTTGTAATATATTTCATGCTTAGTCTTCAAAGAAATGTTAACGTTCACAGATAAAAGACTCTGTACGCTGTCCATGCCACAACTGTCACCAGAAACCCAGGAACGATGACATGAGCGGATGATAAATATCCTTACACAAAAAAACTATTTTTCAGGGAGCCATAAGCAAACCTTTGTTGCCCTCCCTATCTGTGAAGCAAGGGACATGTCCCCCCATGGAGATGGCTTTTGGCTGGCTGCCGCCAGGCGACAGAGCAACGCCGCTGCCCAGGGTCTGGGCTGCCATGGGCAGTGGGCGAGGCGTGCCAGTCATTGCCTCCCTGCCGAAAGCACACCGTCTCCCACATCAAAAAGGCACCAGGAGCCTTCACACAGGTCTGCACTGTATAATGGGCAGATTTTCGTCGAGGGTTCAGAAGACAAATGAAGCTTTTATCTGCTTTCCAGCCCTCTGCATTAGGAGTTTATGTTAAAGCCACTTAACTGTCTAGAGTGTGGGCCTGTGGATTACCTGTTTGTGTGAATCAAGTACATTACCTGATCACATGAGCACCGGGGATAAGTTTTCTATAACTAGCTTTTCTTTGAAGGGATCTTCAGCTACTTCAGTATTCTCACAAAGAAGTGCCCCAAAAGAGTCAGGATTAAGAATAAGCTATACTTCACTTTGGCTTGTGTTTCTCCAGCCTCATTTATTTAGCTTTACTTACTTACTTGGTAACTTATTTGTGTGTCATAACAGCAGGATGAGGAGTAAACCTTCCAAAGTATGCAGCCTATAACCTTTACAGCACCATGGGTTAAATATTATATAAAGAAGGGAGTGAGTGTCATAAAAGGAAATAACTCTTTCTGAATTGCAATTTGAAAGACTGTTGGTAATTTTATAAGAGTTCTGAATTTCAATTGCTAGAGTTAAAAATATTATTCTACCACACCTTATTTTTTTTAAGCCACATTAAAAATAATTAGCTCTGCAGAACATTTTAAAATTAAAATAACGATGAGGGATGTATAAACTATTTAAAAACACTTAGGATGATACACCCTTTTTCAGGAAATTGCACATGAAGGAGCAAAATTGGGGAGGTTTGAACGCATGAGTCTGTATTTAGGGGGTCTGGTGAGCTCTCCCTCCAGGCTTTGAGCTTACCCCACACGTAGTGCTATCTTGGTATCCCCTCATAAACTGCTCTGCCACCCCCCAATTCTTTACCTGTTTTTTGCTGTTGGAGGACACACCTCTGTGTATTGTCACCATTACAGGAGAGCTCCTGGGGGCTGAGGGCACAAGGTCCCTCTACAGCACCTCCACCTCCACTAATGCGTCAGTTCAGACACTGAAGCCTGGCTACCCTCTCCCGGGAGATGTCCAGCAGCCCACCCTCTGGGGGAGTAGCCATGCTGTATGGAGGCCCACCATTTTTACACTGAAAATACTGGCTTTCTTTTGTTACCCAGCAGCCACAGAGCAGTTATGGGCATTCAGAAACCTCTGGTTGACAGTGGGTGAGTCTATTTTTCTCTGGCTAGGAATTTCAAGGGGAGACAAGCACCCTCAGACCGCTGAGAAGATGTTTTGTTTGACAAGAGGCAATGCGATCATGAGGAGTGGAACTGCTCATCCTGAAGTTCTCAAGACCTGTTTAAAACAAAGCCTGAGAGAAGGGATTAATAGGGTCAAGCTGCCTTTCTCGCCAGAAAAACAATGAAAAGCAAGAGGAGATGCATTGCAGACCTTTAGAGGGTATGAGCAAGAAATTTTGAAGGGAATATCTTTGAAGGAGGAAAGAGTTAATTTTTCTGATCAGCAGGTTTTCTTTCTCTAGTGATAAATTTAAGATTACTTTATAATGCTCCTTTAAATCTGAAAACTGTCTGCTGTCTGAAAAGTGACTCCAGCACTGTGCCCACTGCCTTGTTAGCACTGAGTGGTTGCATTGTGTACAAGAACCTGTCTTTCTTGGAAAGACATTACAGTTTTTTCTTCCTTGTCGTGTTCTAATAAATTAAAAGGCCATTTTGACTGCAAGTCAGTACTTCTGTATAGAAATAACATAACTTATCACTCATCACTAGCAATAATACACTGCCTGAAGACATTCCTTTGTCAAGCCTGTTGGTGATCAGTTTATGCCCTAAAGGATTTACTTATGACTCAAGGTAATGCAATTTCAGATGATATTTTTATTCATAAAAGTACAATCTCCCTTTGAAAGAATCTGAACTAATCACTTTAGTTATATCTTGTGACAGTGAGACACCTTCTCTTCAGAACTAAATAAAACCAAACTCCAGACTGACAGGATGGACTGGCTGTGACAGACAGTGAGCAGGGCAGGACAGATGGAGAGTAGAAAGACTAAGGAACCATGTTACACACCCCTTGCTTGCTGTCTGCAACATAAAATGACACACAACTGTTCAACCCTATTCATCCATAGATATTTGTACTTACAGTGAATAAAATACAAAGTTTCAGTCCTCTTTTCTGCCATTTCTTCTTTCTTGTTCTCAAATTAAAAAAAAAAAAAAAAAAAAAACAACACAACCCATACAACTGCTTTTTCCTTACTTGTTTATAAATACTGCTTCCTCAGTATTTCTTTTTCCTGAGATTTATGTCTAGTCATTTGGTAGTATCTCATCAACTTAAGTAAATAAATAAACAAGAGATCTTTTCCTAGGAGACTCTGTGGTTACATTGTGTAATTAAATAGAAAACATTTGGCAGGTTTGGCTAAACAATGACTGTGCTTCCAAATGCTGATGGTGTAAATCAAACTGAAGGAAAACATGTCATGTTTGTCCATTTCATGAGGACAATGAGGGTCTTATGGTATTATTTTATACTTGGATTTGGCCTTAATTCTCTTAATTTTGTACAAAGAAAATGACAAAATCTGAAAAGATCTGGAAAGACTGCAGTCTTGCCAATTAAATCTGCAGAAAAGCTGAGCTGGTGACTTCAATTTAACCGCACAGTTGGCACCGTGCTTGTATTTCAATACTTCAGTTGCCTTTGGCAATGAGATGAGAATAAAATGTATCTCTGAACTAACAGCATCTTATTCTCAGAAATGTAACTACAGTTGTGTAAAATCTTTAGCACACATGAAAGCAAAAAGGGACTTTGCAGAGCCACGTGTCCAGAGCTCTTTGTGAGTCACTTCTGCTCTGCACTGAGACGCACATGTGCTAGGTACTTGAGTTTGCAAAAGTAGATGCTGACTTTGGGCCCTATTTTGTGAAGATCAGGCCCTTAGTATCAATTTAGTATGGAAAGAGTGAAAATCTACAGACAAAACAAAGATTAGAGCTTGAAATGCACCACTTCCCCCTTCAGAAAGAGCCTGCCAGAAAGCACAGTAAATTTAGTCACAGTACAATGCCTATTACTCTCAGCGCGTGATTAAAGCTGCTTTCCCTTGGACCACACACACATGTAGACTGTGCCCCTCTTGGGAGAAATGTCTCCTTCTGCCCACAGCCCAGATGAATTATAGTCACAACCACTTTGAAGATTTACAGAACACACAAAGGGGCAACCTGAAACAAGAGTGGTATTTCCCTGAAATGCATCTCTTCTCAATGAAGGCATTTTCTTGGAAATATGCAAGATGTGATTGCAGTTTACTGAAACAATGCTCATTATTATGAAGGCATTTCAGAAAGGACTTGAATTTCTCATTGCTCTAAATCCCATGACTTTATAACCTGGTGCAAAAATCCTGGGGAAAAGGTGTGGGAAGCTGTGGGGTGATAGATCCTCGGTGATGTTTTTCTGGCATTATGGATTTGGCTCCGTGACATGGCAGAAATCATCCACAGTGTGCCCATTCTGGCTGAAAGCTCCCTGTCCTCACTTCCATGGCTGAATAACTACATCCAGCAGAGAATTTGTTCTGTGCATGATCTCTTTTCCCTGGGGAGCTACCAACATGTTTTTAAACATGGTGCTTTAGTCTACACTTCTACACAGAAAAATATATTCACAGAATTTAGTGTGTCCTTACTAGCTGGTTCTCTAGGTACTTGAAATTTGGGCTAGCTCACCCACCTTGGGACCTGGGCTGATCCTACATTCTACTTTAACTTAGGTGAGAATTTGCTCTCTTTTCAATGAAGAAGGAGACTACTGTGTCAGTGTTGACAGTGTATTTGTATTTTTCTGCAAAAGCTGCAATCCCCTTGGAAGGACTGTAGCAGTGGGAAACAAAATGGCAGTGGGAAAGGGTCCTGTCAGCAGACTTGGGCATAGGTACCATGCAATAAGTCATGGATCAGTGGGGATGAGATGTTGCTATGAAATAACATTTATTTTGACAAGACTCGGTGTGTCAAATCTGCATACTGCTCCCTTAGCTTCCTCACTGTCCCAGGGAATATTCCCAGGGAATATTATGGAGCAGATCATGCAGCACCTACAGGACAACCAGGACATCAGGCCCAGGGAGCAAGTTTGTGAAAGACGGGTCCTGCTTCACCATCTGGTCTCCTTTTTTCACCAGGTAACGTGCCTAGTGGATGAGGGAAAGGCTGTGGATGTAGTCTGTCTGGATTAGTCAAGCCTTCTGTACTGTCTCCCACAGCATTTTCCTAGAGAACCTGGCACCTTACAGTTCTTTTCTGATTTATAAACATCTGCATCGCTGGGCCCAGAGAGTGATGGGGAATGGAGTTACTTCCACCTGAGAGCTGGTCACAAGGGATGTTTCTCAAGGCTCAGTACTTGGGCCAGTCCTCTTTAACACCTTTGTTGATGATCTGGACCAAGGGATTAAGTGCACTCTCAGTCATTTTGCAGATAACACCAAGTTGGGCAGGAATCTTGATCTGCTGGAGGGCAGGAAGGCTCTGCAGAGGGATCTGGACAGGCTGGATCACAGGGCCAGGGCCAATTGCATGATGTTCAACAAGGCCAAGTGCCAGGTCTTGCACTGGGGTCACAACAGCCCCGGGCACTGCTGCAGGCTGGGGGCAGTGCCTGGGAAGCTGCCTGGTGGAAAAGGACCTGGGGGTGCCGGCAAACAGCAGCTGAACATGATCCAGGGTGTGCCCAGGTGGCCCAGAGGGCCGATGGCATCCTGGCCTGGATCAGCCAGGTGTGGCCAGCAGGAGCAGGGCAGGGACCGTCCCCCTGTACCCAGCACTGCTGAGGCCACAGCTCCAATCCTGTGCTCAGTTCTGGGCCCCTCAGTGCCAGAGAGACATTGAGGGGCTGGAGCGTGTCCAGGGAAGGGCAGCGGAGCTGGGGAAGGGTCTGGAGCACAAGTGCTGTGAGGGGCAGCTGAGGGAGCTGGGGGTGTTCAGCCTGGAGAAAAGGAGGCTCAGGGGGCCCTCAGCACTCCCTGCAGCTGCCTGACAGGAGCGTGCAGCCAGGTGGGGTCAGCCTCTTCTGCCAGGAAACCAACAACAGGGTGACAGGACATAGCTTCAAGTTGTGCCAGTGGGGGTTCAGGCTGGACAGCAGGAAAACTTTTTTCACTGAAAAGGTGGTTAAGTATTAGAACTAACTTCCCAGGAATATGATAGAATCAACATCCTTGGAACTATTAAAGAAATGACTGGACATGTTTCTCAGTGCCATGGTCATGTTGTTGAGGTAGTAGGCAGTCAAAGGTTGGACTGGATGATCTGGAGGTCTTTTACAATAATGATGATTCTATGATTCTATGATTCTGCAAAATATAGAATTCAGGATAGGCATTGCTTTGGCTATGGTTTGCTTTGGGAATTTGGAAGAGGCATCTGTTAAAACAGGATCATCTCCAACAGGTTGCCCAAGTTAAGACAAACCTGGACAGCCCTTCTGAAAGGTCTTCCTACTGATGCTTTTATGATACAGTATTGAAGCCTAAAGGGTTCTAATAAGTTTAAATAAGGTTGCTTTTAGAGACAGCAATTTCTCTAATTTTGTGTCAGATGACTCCTCAGACTTTGTGACTAACTCACCATTTCTAATTCATTTCCAATGAAAAAAGGTACATTGAGAGAAGTATTTTCTCTCATTGAAAGTTTCAATACTTATACCCAAAAAGGAAAAGGACTAAACCTGAAAAGATTTTGGGTTTTGTACAAAAAATATTAAATGCTGTTTTGCAGATGTTGCCACAGTGCCTCATGAGAGATGGGGTTCAGTTACTTCAAGCCTCCACTCAGTCTCAGGGGCAGGTTCTTGACCAAAGGATTTCTTTCACAATGCAGCAAGGATGACCACTAGTAAGTTCTTGTCCCTCAGCCAGAGGCCCCCTTTGCTTGCAGAAGATACTGGATGTATGTGGCATTGTACTCCCAATTCTTACACAGTTTCACAACGGTGTGTTTAATTCATTGTTTGGTGTGTCAAAAGATTCCTGGGGGAAATACAGATAATCTCAAATTGGTCCTAGTTAAAAATCTGACAGGTGGACTTCCCCTTATTTTCTATGTATTTGGCCTTCACGTGTAATCCTTTATGATTTTTGACATGTGTTTTGACAACTGATTGAAGTCAGGCTCTCGAGCTTTTCCCAGGGGAGCAGGTGATGTGTATCAAACCCTTTTGGTCCTATTCTTTGTGGGAGGTGTTTAGAGAACCCAAATCCCCAGCTGCCAGTGGGGGCACTGGGTGTAATACTGGAGACTAAACCAGGAGAACACTGTGGCAAATAGAAAAATTTGCCCACTGTAAACTCTGCATCAGAGTTGAGCTTAGTTTGCTGAAAAGATATTTCCACAGATCAAATATGACATTTGTTTTAAATTAAATCAATTTTAGTAAAGAAACTGATGTAATGAATGCATTGTTAATACATTTATGACCTTTGCGTTACATGTCATTGTTAAAAGTAAAATAAATTCACAGATTTTCTGAAGAACTTGAAAATTTGAATTTGGGTATTTCTACAAGATTTTTTTCAATTCTCATTCAATTATGATTGTGCTTCTGGTATTTTGTTTAAATCTAGTTTCTGTCTAAATTACCAAAAATCAGACTACATAGTAGGCGGAATTATATTACCTGAGGTTTTAGGAAATGCTAGGAAGTTTGTAGAACTTGCATAGAAGTCTTTAGAGTGGATCAAGTCCTTACACATGTGAGATGTATGGAAAATAGGAACTATTATCAAGGGTTTCTCAGTGTTCTTGAAGCCGTAGCCTGCATGGCTGGGGTTATGTGGCCACCATGTGGTAACACAGGGGAAAGTTAAACTGAATTTTTACTTTTACTTTGCATGTACTTTTTGTGCAAATGACTTGTGAATGTGCACACATTCATTTTCTCAAGGACATTCCTTGAATAGTTTCCTCTTCATTTACAGAATTGTCATTTAAAATATGGTCATTTTGCTTTGCAATACCTGATTCACGGTACAGGAATTATCCTTGCAATGAAATTTCATCTCTCTGCATGAAAGACAACTTTTTCAGAGAAGAAAATAATTCCTGTGTAACTTCCAAAACCACCAATGATAAAATAGAAAAACCCATTCATCAGTTAATAGAAAACTATGACATTGAAAAGTTGTGGAAAATATACATTTGAATTTGAGTGACAGTATAGTTTAATGGAGAGCTGTTAGACATCTCTCAGGAGTAACAGGTGGGCCCTGAAGGAGCAGAAAACAGCTCAGAAAACATTCACCTCTAGAAAACAACTTCTTCATTCATCTTGTTTACATAAATTGAAAATCAAGTTTCTAAATTCCTTTGGATGAACACAAGTAATAATGCAAAGAATATTAATTATGATTTTCTTTTTTTGTACATGGGATAACTAGTATTAATTTCTGGTGACATAATTTACTGTTCAACAACTGGAAATCTGAGAAAGAAAGTAGATGAGGGTCCTGCAAGGATCTGTGAATTGAAAGGTGAAGGCAGGCACATGGCCTTGCAGTGGCTGTGGATGACCTGGTTCTCCCAGCCACCAGTACCACAAACCACATAAAATAAAATGCATCTGTCCACAGCAGGATGGAGCTTCTCTGAATGTCCGGCTAGAAATAGCACCACATAGACAGATGGAATTTTGGAGTGATTTTCTTGCTACTCAAGGTTCATACTGCTCCAATGATATTGCATTGCCTCCATAAAGATGCTTTAAGTTTAGAGATCATTTAAAGATTATATAAAAATGGCTGAATTATTCCAGGTATATCTAGAAATACTAAGTCTGTCCTTGACCTCTAAGTACAGGTGGGCTTTGTTGCACCAGCAAATTTTCTCCAAGCTTTCAGCGTACTCTGAAACAAGGGGATAATATATCTGCCTTGTGTTGGCTTGTTGTTTACTTTTTTGGTTGCAAGAAAGGGAAGAAGGGATGCCCAAATTTCCATTTCCCTGAGTCTCCTGTGTCCAGGGACACAAGTCCTTGAAACAGTTAATGAAAGGCCAAGGGAGAAAGGTTTGTGTGAACTCCCTGTTAAATATTGGCAGATATCACTACAAAACACATTTATTTCATGTTAATGCTCAGCCAGCCTTAACTTGTACAGCAAATATTGACCCAAACAATGGCACTCTGGCAAAAGAATCAGGAGTTACAGTTTTGTGACGTGTTCTACTCCTAAACACCTCCCATATAATTTTCTGCCAGCATGTATTTTGGGATAGGATAATGTAAGACTTTTCTTTTTCCTGTGGGAAATTTTACTAAATCAGTTACTTTGCATAGACTGCAGAGGTTGCCTTGGGTGACTAAAACTTCCAAATTAGGAGGTTTAGGATAGCAGGACTAGAAAGAGCTACTCCCAGGCAAATTCTTTTTCTTTTTTTGCTCAAGCCCTTTCTAAGTATAAACAAGTCAAAAACCCTTCATCCAGTGAAGATGGTAGTCATATACTTAATCCTATTTACGTTCACCAAAATACATTAAAATATTCAAAGAACTGAATAGAACTAAGCACGTGCTTAAGTGTTGTGCTGACTCAGGCCCTTTGTATGTAACTCTCAGCTCTGACAAAGGGTGTAATACTTAACGCTTATTCCTCTTTTCTCTGCTTAGTATTTAAAGGAAAAATATTTCTTTTTACTTGAAGAGTAATGACACGTTGAGCTATTCACTGCCTGTAGGCACTAATGTTATGAAGCACTCTAAAATCCAAGAACTTATATATATGCATATACACACATGTATATCTGGTTTAACATTTATTTATTGGTATGTTTGTCCCATCCATTTAGCTATGTGTAATGTTTCCCATTGATAAAGGAATTTATTGTGCCTTTTACTCAAATCTTGAGAGATAAGTTTGCCAATAAATGAAGCACAGTAAAGAGAGTTTATATCACCTTTGACTAACAGACTACCTTTCTTCTGTTTATTGAAAAATTACAAATACTTTTTAAACATTTTATGATTAGCTGATACATTGTCTGTTATGTTTTCTCATAGGCTACTATTTTTGTAGTCAGTAGAGTGGCTACTATTTTCGTAGTCATTTACCTAACAGTAGAACAGAATACAGAAATTACAATCAAAGGAATATTTATGTCTTAGTCTCTGATTTTGTAGCAAGCAACTTCCAAGCACAGTGATCAGTTCTTTGATATCTTACCTCAGAAATAATGTCCCTTGGAATTCCTGTCAGATACAGGCCTAAGTTTCAACTTATCTTTGATATATACCCCTGTCCTGTCCTGTCCTGTCCTGTCCTGTCCTGTCCTGTCCTGTCCTGTCCTCTCCTCTCCTCTCCTCTCCTCTCCTCTCCTCTCCTCTCCTCTCCTCTCCTCTCCTCTTCTCTCCTCTCCTCTCCATTCCTCTCGAAACTGTTTTGCAGCTCCCATTTCCACCTGAAGTCCAGCAGATTAAATAGTTCTGCAGAGTATCCCACTCCTGGCAGCTTAAGCTCCTGCTTTTTGCATGCTGGCACTGAGAACAGGTAACCCCAGGATGCGTTTTCCCTGGTAGATCAGCCGCTGTTCTGCTTCCACCAGGGAGCACCATCCCACCGCTCTCCCGCGCAGCTTTAACCTTTTCCTTGCAAAGCAGGCAGTTTTCCTTGCACTGCTATGGCTCTTCAGGGGACAGCTGTTTCACAGGATGCTTTGGTTACGTGGTCAGGAGCAGACAGACAAAGCAAATGCCCTTTTCTCCAGTTGCTGACTTGCTGCTGCTCTATCGTACTGTAAGGCTAAGCTTCCACTGACATGCTGCTGCTGGCGGGCAACAGCAAACACAAAATGGTATTCTTTAGCCTGCTGGTTTAACCTAACACAGCTCTTTTCGGAGACCTCAATTGCTGAGGAAATTGGAACACCTTTTCAACCTTTTCATAAGCCTCCCAACGGCCTTTGTTTTTGCCTACCAGTCCTGGGCATTGATCTCAGCACTCTTAGAAGACAGACCATGTTCCTCACTGCTTCCTACACTGCATTCACTACGGGTGACCTGACCAGTGACACACCTGCATCAGATCCTTAGGCCAGAGAAGAAGCTCACAGCATGTCTTTATATTTTCTTCACAATCTATATGATCTTAACACATCAGCTCAGATAGCAAACTATAATGAAATGTAGCTTGCCCTTGGAGGGAAAGGTCTGCAAGCAGACAGCATTCCCAAAGGCAGAAGAACCCCCCACAAGAACAAAGATGACTGTGCAGTACCATTCCACCAAAATGTTACTGTTGTGCTGTTACCCACAGCCCCCTCAGACAAGACAGGGACACATGAGCTCATTCTGCAGCCAGAAGCCTGGAAGTGAATGCCGCAACAGGGCTGGGAAGGCTTCTCAGGTATCTTCCTCAGTGCAGGAGATGTGACAGTCTGCAAAAGCAGTTTGAGTTCAGATTTATCACTCTCCCCAGCTCTCTCCCCCTCATCCAACTCCTCAACACCTGAAGTTGGGACCTGAAGTTACAACCTGAAGGCTGGGATCCATTGTTCAGTCCAGTACTCCTCCTCCATGCTCAACCAGGTGCTACAGAATAGGTTGTACACAATGGTAGGAGAACACAAAAGAAAGAGTGATGGGCAGAATGGCTGAAACTTACACTGAAGGCTTTGTTTTTGAGAGCCCATGTGAAAAGCCTGTTATTTCCAATTTTAAACAAATTAGCACTACACAGAAACCTTTTTATGAAGTTCCGATTTCTTTACCCTGAAGAAAAAAAAAAGGCAGAAGATCTAGCTGACTGGCATGATTTTAAAAGAAAAAAAAAATTGACACATTGTTGTAAGCATCTTTTTGTTCCAATTGCAATAACTGCAGATTATAGTCTCATATTTCTTCGACAGATCTACTTTAGCCCTTAAGGATACCTCTTCTGTGTTTCAATGCAATGATGAGTCTATGTGCTTAAAACTCCCAGATAAGTATTCTGTTTTGACTGTTATTGTTCTGTTCCCACCCTTGACTGCTCTCAGGACAGGATTAACACTCAGGATAGGGGATAGTGGCTTGCACCTCCTCTTGTCAGACCTCAGACAATTTTTAAAGCTTGAGTCAACACATTGGAAGAAAACTGTTCCTGCCTTTGGAGGTTTCAAACCATAACTGAAGTTATTTGTAACACAAATAAAACTCTTCCCTGAGCAAAGATTTGAGAGCTTGCAGATTTGAGGGCTAATAAAAGTTTCTTATTCAGCAACCATTAGACTGCCTGAGTCAGACTAAAAGCAACTGCAACATTTCTTTTCTTTTTTCTTCTCTTCCTAACTTATCCTAGTGGAAGTGCAAGGGAGAGCTGACTATGTGGGAAATGCTTTCCATTCAGTTCTACCCAGAACAGCTTGCTCTCTTCTGACTTAATTTCTAAATGTGAGAAATTTAGGATTTGACAGAGTTATAGGAACTTGAACTTCCTGTAGCAGTTCTGAAGATGTGAAGCAAACATATGTATTTTTCACTTTCTCGGTATTTTAGCTTTGCATAACAAAAGGTTTTGACACCACCTGTTTAGATCAGCATGACTGGCAAAGTAGTAAAACTTTATTGACAACAGAAATAACTAGGCAAATTTTACAAAACTATATTAATCTGCAGCACTAGATTGGGATCTCCATAATTTTTTCCATTTTTATATTTCTTTCAAAATTTATGCATGCCTGGATAAGAGGTGAGACTACATGGAACCATGGATTTTTGGCAAGCATGTAAAAATCAGTGATTTTTTCATTAAGTAGGGAAAAGTTTTTTGAGGGGGATCTAACTCTAAGGATTCTGAAAACAAGTAGTACAAAAGAATTGAAAAACAAATTGAAAAGCAGAAGGTGAAAACAAATCCAATGAATTCTCATCAGTTCAGCAGAACAAGTCAGACTGAACACATTTTCATCTGTGCTTGAAACCAGAGTTTAAAAATTGACTGTGGAAAAATGTGCATATCAGTGAAGGAGGAAAGAGAAAAAGATCATCTTCTAAAGTATGTTTAGGGATTTTTGTCTCTAATTCCTTTCTTGGATATTTCTAGCCTAAAAAACATTGGGTGGGGCTTTTTGTGGGAAGTAGGGAGGAGGAAGAAACCCTGAACAACACTTCTTTCATTGTCTTTTTTTCCCTTTAAAATGTGCCAGTATTTTAACTCAGACTACCAACATACATTTACTGGAACATATTATTTTGTTCTTTCAATTTCTGTTTTGTGACAGATGTACCAAATGTCATAGAAAAGAAATCCATTTATTCCAATCTTTAAGCAGACATAGTTTCTGATTTGTCTCTGTGATGTCCGCTAGGGCCTGTGCTCCTAGCTGTGACAATGACACTAAAAGCATCCCAGGACTCAAAAAATTATGAGAATTTTCAGATGGAGTAGTTGCTAAGGAAGAATTTCTGGAAGCCTGCAGCTGTGCTGAATGTTCACTGTCCTTGCAAGTTGGCTGTTAATAAGACACAAGAAAGACCTATTTTGTAAGAAGCAATGCAGGATTCAAAGACTCTTAGAGTAGCTGGTGATAGCACACAGGTCTGAAAATCATCCAGTCCAATCCCCTGCTCAAAGAAGGATCATCTAGAAGGAGGTTGCTCAGGGTCATTTGCAGTGAAATTTTGAATAGGTTTTAAAATGAAAATTCCACAGTATCTGTAGACAGACTATTCCGGGTTTGACCCTTTTCACAATAGAAAGCTTTTTCCACACTTATATAAAATTTAATGTGTTTTATTTGTGTCCAATAAATCTCCTCATGTCAGCAGGCACTTACTGAGGAGAGTCTGTTTCTCTCTTCTTTAATTCCCCCATCAGATATTTACACATCTTGATGAGATCTCCAGCCTTGTCTTCTCTAGGTCTCAGCTTTCTCAGCTTGTCTTCATATGTCAAATGCTCCAATCCTTTAATCATCCCCATGGCCCTCTGCTGGATTTTCTGGCAGAAGTCCATACCTGTCTTGCACCCAGGAGCCCAGATGTGGACCCAGTATTCTAGATGTGTCTCACCAGTGCTGAGTAGTGACAAATGTCCTCCTAGTGCAGACGAGGAGGCTGTTTGCCTCCTTTGCTAAAGGATATATTGATAGGTCTTGTTCTGCTGACTTTTCCCCAGATCAACAGGGCCTTCTCTGCAAAGCTGCTTTCCTGCCAGTCAGTGCCCAGCCAACAAAGGTGTGTGGCACAATTCTTCTCCACATGCAGAACTTGGCATTTCTCTCTGTCTAGCAAGAGGAGGTTTTCAGTGGTTGACTTATCAAGCCTGCTGAGGCCCCTCTGAGTGGCAGTACAGCAATCTGGTACATCAGCAAGATGATTCCCAGTTGTGCATCTTCTACAAACTTGTTGAGGGTGCACTTTTCCCATCAGCCAAGTGATGAATGATGTCAGACTGTGTTGACCACAGCACTGAACTTCAAGGTTCTTACTCTCCCCAGGACTGCATCTAATATCTTTTATTAACAGAGAAAGGTGGGGGGAGGGGGGGGAAGGAAGAACCTAGTAGAATTTATTCTACTAACTCAGTACTGGAAACCATCTCATCTTAACTCAAAACTGGGAATTAAGATGATCTTAAAAAAAAATGTCTGCTCACTGTTTTGGGTTTTTTGTCTTTCATTTTCCCATTCTTGTGTCCTACTACAGGTGTGGAGAGAAATGAAAACAAACAGGTTTCCTTAATAATTGAGCATCCAACACTAGCCATATCACTTATCACTTGCTCAGGCACCACAAATTTGTATCTTGTTGTATCAAATTTGATACAAATTTGTATCTTGTTTTTTCCTTGGAAAGATGAAGAAACAGGGGAATAAATCTGGTTCTTGGAGAAAACATTTTGTGTAACGCACACTTAGTAGGTAAACATAGAGCTCAGCCCATTGTCATACATAGACATGGGGTGAAAAGTATGTGAATTTCCATTTTAATAAGTAGGTTAATCTGAAGGCTAAGTTTCCTTCTTCTGCCCACATTTCTGCAAAATTTAAGTGTTAATAAATTAGGACATGTGATACTCCCAGTCATGCTCCCAGGAGCCCAGCATTCACATTAATTCAGCTGGTGTTTCTACACCAGGCTTTTCCTCCTTCTCTCCAACTGATGAAACATTTCAGGTTTAAATGAACTTGAAAGCCTCAGATCAGAGACAGATGCAGGCTGTTTTATCCACTTACAGTACTTTGAATAATGCAATCAGATTGTGCAATCCCCTGTATCCTTCTAGCAGTATAAAAGTCAGGACAGTTTTTCAGAACTCAAGTGACCCCTGTGTTCCCCATGCCTATCTAATGAGTTTGCTTTGATCTGTATCTCATTGAGTCATAGTGATAACATGCAGATAGAATTAATAATTTTTGGAGAAGGTGTGGTAACCTGCATGATCTGAGTTATAATTCCTAGTTTGGGCGACCCTTGCTGATAATTTGTGTTGATCTATGTTTTTTGATCAGGTTTTTTTGAGCTCAGGGTGTCAGTCTTTCCCACGTAGGATAACTTTACCCTGGAAAAATCAGAAAATATAGTGAAGACCTATGTGATGGTTTGTTAGGTTTGTTTTATTCTTGAGTGGAGTAGATTATATTTAAAAATGCATGAAGTTTATGTTAGGAACAGAAGTTACAGAGTTATTTCAAAACTTCATATCTAGTCCCTACCCCAGGAGATTTTATGCCTAGTTCAGAGCTGCTGTAATCAAAGAGAAAGCCATGGTTTGCTGTAGGCAAGAGAGACAGGAAAGGAGCCTTGTAGGCCACTAAGTAGCCTGGAAGCACTGCACCAGCTTTTCATGCACACAAAGTGCCATGTGCAGGTGGGAAAACAATCATTCCACATACCATGGTGGACCAGAAAACATGAATTCTGTTGTAAAATTTTTATTGTATCCCTTGAGGAAAATTAAACACACATTTTTTATTAAATATAAAGAGATTTCATGAGCAATGGATTGGGCAGAGCCCTACCAAGTGGTTCTGCAAACAGGCTGCAAAGATGCAGCAAGAGCTGATTCCTTACACACACTCATCCCAGCACCAGTCCTGTGGGTGTTGGCATGAGGTAGATCATTCATCCCCCACTGCCAGGTCTGTTTACCAAAAGTGTCCCCTGAGCATATTCCACAATTGTTACAAGACTATACTGAAGCATTTCTTATCTCCTATGCAAATTTCACTGCCTGGTAGAGTCCTGTCCCTGGCATCCTTGTTTTCATCTAGTTAAAATGCTTCTGCAGATGGGCCTTCTTGTCCTCTGTGCCAGATCATGTCTTGGTCAAAAGTTACCATTGCTGCTGGAATTTCCCCTTCAAATTAGGGGAAAGACATCTGAGAAAAAGGGATTTGAGGTGCATGAAAATGCAAATTCAGAGTACAGCAGTGGGCAAAATCTAATCAGGACATTAAAAACTGCTGGAAAATCCTGGAGAGAAAAGCTAAGACATCTCAGTGCCGCTACTTTGTCTGGAATGCATCAGCTTCTTGAATAGTTCTTGCAGAGCTCATATTCCTCCCATTTGGAGATTTGCTAATTGCCACTAGCTTAAATTTTAATATTTGAAATAAAGTGATGAAGAAACTACATTCCCATTCTTGACCCATATTTCCCCCTTTTTTTTGTACATCAGTAAACATTTTGCAAGATCTACAAGGTAGCAAAAGTCAGGCAAACAGTGTACTTCTAACCAGGTCAGATCAGAGCTGCACGGATATCACACACTGTTGAGTCCATAAATGGGATGATCCAGAGGTGAAGGCAAGAAATTTTATACTGAACAATTATGAAATAAAGTGGCAGTAGTTCTTCCAAAACTTCATTAGTTACATTTTTCTTCATGCTCTGAAACATGAATATCTATGTACTTTATAAACTGCTGGTTACAGGAACTTGAAGTAAATCTTTGTTCTCCCCTGCCCTGATGTCCTGGATTGCCAAGCAAATTGAATTCTATTTGCCATCTGTATGGCAGCTGTCTTCTGTTAAGTGGGCAGTTTTCCTTATCCCTTCCACAACCACTCCTCCCTCGGAGGAGACATCTGTTGATAACAGGCTGTTGAATGTCACTGCATGACTGATAAGAACTACAGCATCCCATTGTGAGATGCTCCGCCCAGGGGGAGGAGCCAAGCATTTCTACCTGGGTATAATCTTGAGTTCTGGAACACCAGCATGGCTTCTCCACTGGATTTCCCAGAGGAACAGCTGCCTCTTCCACTGGGTCTTCAGAGGAAGACTACATCTTTTGCAGGATCCCTGCTCCAACAGAACCACACCTGACACTCCAGGAGGACTGCAGCCACAGTTCCAATTGGACTGCTACCAACACTCTGACCAACAGGGTGTCAGGTCCTATTCTGACTCTGTCAGTGTTGTTTTGTTTTATTGCATTGTTTATATTATTTTTTTCTTTTCTTCCCTAATAAAGAACTGTTATTCCTGTTCCCGTATTTTTGCCTGAGAGCCCCTAAATTTCAAGTTTCTAACAGTTCTGAGGGAGAGGGTTTACAGTTTTCCATTTCAGGGGAGGCTCCTGCCTTCCTTAGCAGACACCCATCTTTCCAAATCAAGACACCTCACTAGAGCCTTTCACTAACACCATTAATAAGGTCAGACTGATTTATTTGTACTCTCACAACTCTGCTTTTCCAAGCATAGCTGAATGCTAAACAGCTTCTGACACTGGTGACCAGTGGTTAAGTGGTGACAGAAAACTTAAAAGAATTGAACTAGCAAATAGATATGGATGGGACAGTTCCCTGACACCAAGGCAATTAGAGAAGAGAGGCAAACAGCACAGGCCATCCTCTTGTGGCACACCGTAGCTTCCTATAAACATATTAATATATATATATGTAAGTAGGTATGTCTTTTTCTTGCCTTTGGCTCTCACTCGCATTTTTGTCATTGTTTGTTCTACACTGACTTAACCTGGCAAACTTCTGAAAGATTTTTCTGCTTATAACATCTGGCTTTTCTGAGGAAGGTAAGACAAGCTAGAACGACCTATTTGCTTAAAAATCAGAAAGGGGGGAGATTGATGCGCAAGCAGAAGAGTGTCTAAGATGGCATGTAGCCAGGTGAAAATGTCAAAGCTCCCATATTACAATTTTATGAAGAGATTTTGTACCTCCATCTGTCAGCAACCATGCTAGGAGCCTTTAGCTAGGAGCCTTTAGCACCTCTAGCACTCCGGTGCCTGGTAATATCCTGCCCAAACTGTACTTCAGTGCGGACTCATGGGGAAATCAAAGATAAAATGTAAGAATAAATGTGGCAAACTGAAAATATTTCCTATTGTGGCCTTTGCCTTACATATGTGCACCACAAGTACCTCTCCCTCTCCCTCTCCTTTCCTCTCCTCTCCTCTCAAAGATATGGGTGGGTGCTGTTAAGCTCTTGAAGACTCATTTCATCTGAGAATCTCAGTTTTCCTCACAGAACTGATAGGTTCAGGTTTTCTGAGGCAGCAGGGGACTCTGCCTGAAGACTTTCCTCAGCCTAAAGGTATATCCACTAAGACAGTATTAAGAACTGAAGGAATGGACTGTCCCTCATGGTTTGCTGGCTTTCCACTGCAAAACTGGTAGCTGGTACAGGGGTTGGGCTGTGGCATCATGCTGGGCTTACATCTCTAATCTAAAACATTTAAAGGTAAACCCTATGACTTTGGGGGACACTTGTTGGAGATGAAGGACCTGCAATCAGCTCCCTGCTGGCTGCTCTTCCCTCTTAATTTCATCTCAGTACTCCAATGGAGAGTCAGCCTTTATGTTCAAAGATTAATCTAGAAGGATCTCTCTTCAACTCCAATAATTAAATTCTTCAAAAAGCTACAAAACAGCTTAGAGAAAGTTGTTTTATATGTTACACTGTTCTTTTATTTTCCTTAAAGAAGGAAAGTGAATAGCAGAATAACACTTTCTTTGCTTCAAAGAGTGACTAGCTTTAATACTGACTTTACAGATTATATCATATCCCTGACAGGAACTTTGGCCTCTGGTGATTATTTCTGTTAGTATATAATAATACCTGTGTTTTAACTGCAGATGGTGCTGGAGGATGCACACTGGCTCGAGTCAGCCATCAGTGAACCTGCAGGTGGGATAAACCAGCCAAGAAACACCCTCTTTTCAATTGGTATTAAAATTTGGGCAGGAAAAAAAGTTCAAAAATGTTATGTCCCACACTCTTTGCTCCTCACTGTGAGGTAAGTACTGCAGAAAATAATTATTTCAATTGTATTTAAAATTTAATTTTCAAAGCCAAAGTTTAAAAAATAAATGTGCTGTGATGGTTTCCTTTATTACAAAGCAAATCACTTTAACATACTGATAAAATGAAGCTGTCTCTTTTGGCATTGTTATAGTGATGAATTGAGTCACAAAGCCAAGGTACACTCTTAAACAGTTCTTCTTACAATCATTTAACTATTTGAAATGTTACATGTTGTGAGAGTGAGGGAGAAAAAAAACCAATTTATAGGAACACAATGTTGTGATGATGTGAGAGCAGATGGGAAAAATACATTACAGGGTTCCTACACTTATAACTCCATACTGTATTTGGAACTACATTATGGAGAAAAGAAAGCACAAAGCAGCAAGGTTAAAGACTTGTTCATATGTTTTGATATGTCCACATTGAGAACCATAGTTAAAAGAAAGTATGGAGCAAGTTATTCTCAGGAATTATTAGTATACTTGGAGTTTAATTCCTGTACTTGGGGTTTTAATTCATCTATACTCTTGTTTCTTGTGAAATATCTAGGGTTCCTTGTGCAGTTAAAAATTCATGAGAAAATTGCCATTCCTCCAAGTTTAGGAATGCAATTCCAAAATTATAAAAGGAATAGACTACTTCCCCCCCCCCCCCAAAAAAAAAGCCAAGAAAATCCAACTGGTGTTTTTTTTAAGGATCTAACGTTGTGTGCAAAGTTATCAGTGTCATTAAGTTGTGTAATATTTTGTGGTTTATTAACAGCACACCATTAAAATGGCACATTGCAAGTAAAGAGACCTATTACAGCCTGATACAGCCTTGGAAAACATCCTACCTGAACCACAGCCAGAGGAAAATGGTACCATTCATTGTGGCTGGAGTTTTGAAAACAATATCCAGTTGTATTGGAGATTATCTCCAATTGTTTTGGAAACTCTGGTAATTACTGACCTGAGGAGGGAAATTTTGTAGATGATGAATGCTAATCATCTTGCAGTCCTGTAAAGAGCAGTCCTAAGTGAGGCCCTTTGAGCTCTCCAGGACTGCAGCAGCATCTCCCACTGTAGGGGTGCCTGTCAGAGCTCCCAAAATCTTTGGGTTTGCAAAATTCAGATGAGCCCCACAGAGACAGCAGGACGTGGGCTGATGCCCCCAGCTTTTGAGATTCAGCTCTCACCTCCTAAGAAACCCCAAGGCATTTGACATGAGTATTTCACTGACGCTCAAGGGGAATTTTTAGCAAGTACCCTGGTGTCGCAGACATTTTTTCACAGAAATCCTTTCTTTCAGATTTCTGTGTCTTCTGGAGGGCAGAGGCCTCAGAAGAGAATGTAAACAATTGTTATCAGCTGCTGTGGAATGTAATGGGATGCACCTTGATTGGCTCATGCTTCTATGTTTATAATTAAGGGCCAATCACAAAGTGCAAGCTGGGGACTGAGTCCCGGGACACAACTTTGTTTGGGATTCTTTCTTTCCTTCTATTCTTAGCCTGCCAGAGCAGCTCTGCAACTTCTCTCTTATTTCTATTTAGTATAGTTATAATGTAGTATATATGATATATCAATAAATCCAGCCTTCTGATCTAGAAACAAGATTCACTGTCTCTCTCTCACCCTCAGCGACCCACACAGGGCGCTGTAATACCCTAGTAAATACTTTGTGTCCATGTGTGTGTGTCTGAGCAAGTGAAGGGATTCAAATACATTCTAGCAAGTGTAATGTGAGTGTTACTATCTCAAATCTATAATTAAGTCCTCTTATAATTGTAGTAAATCCTATTGAACCACTTCGTACATTAGACAAAGATTAAGTGCTGCTAAAAACCCTCTTGCACCTTTGCCTCTGAAAATAATTCTTAATTGATTCTAATCTGATTTTTTTTGTATGTTTCATCCATGTAGTAAGTATTGAACCTTGACATTGAACATGGTGGTGCTTTTACAGATTTGTATTACACCTGCTTTTACTGATACACTTGATGGTAATTTGTATAAGTGACCTAAGCCAGGCACTCATGACAAATTGGCATAGTCAGCCCAAATCAGGATTCACAGCAGACCTCCTTAACTTTGTTATCCCAGAGATGCTGCACCATGGCTGATGGGCTCAGCCCTGGTCAGTGGTGGATCTGTCTTGGAACCAGCCAGCGGTGGCTCTGACACACACAGGAAAAGATTCTGGCTTCTGGTAGAAATCTGCCTGTCTTGAATAATTTTTAAACTTTTTCAACCACATCTTGCATTATAAAATGAAGCCCTTTAAAGCATTGGTCACTCCCTAATGCTCTGGCCTGTCTGGATACTCAATACAGAAATAAAAAAGAAGGTAAAATACTAACAGGTGAGTTATGTTTTGTTACTATAGAGACTCATTTTACTTCTAACACAAATAGAAAAATAACTCCTGAGGTAAAGCTGCTGCTTGAACCATAATTCGCTATGCTTGGAACTGGGCAGCCGATAGATATTCCAGTTCTGCGCTGTGAATCGTTGGACACCTGTGGATTTGCAGGGCCATCACATGCATCCATCCATGCACACAACTCAGCTTTCCCTCTGGACAAACACCCTGCCATTAAACAGCCATAACTGGTTGGCGCCTGTTGTGCTTCAGCTTGAACTGTGAATTTAATTTCATGGCTTTCTCAGTCATTTGATGTTATTTGACTATCATTTTTCTGTTTCTTAATGACTTCACCTTTAATGACAGAAGTTAAAAGAAAATGGGCAAGATGGGTCTGTACTACTATCATACCACTCTATCACAGGCCCTTTCAGCACATTATGACATCAGTAGAGGTGCTGAGATCTGGTGGCATCATTAAGCACAAAATGTATAAAGCTCTACTATGATATTATGAATCTGAATCTTATTTAATTAATTAACTCTTAAAACTGTAGCAATACCACTTTCCAGACATGGCAACACAAAAACAGTAGAAATTAATTTACAAAACTATTGCAGGTCTAGATCCTCAGCAAAACTGAGAAAACAGAAAAACAGAAAGGTGTTTACTTCCATTTACAGCCTAGTTATTTCTAGAAAGGGGACTGGCTTTATCTGGACATTTTGGCTTGTGAGAAGCCATTTGACATTTTCAGTTATCTCTTATTTTCTGTTTGACATTTCAGGCATCTCTTATTTTTTTGCAATGGGCAGCCACGGATGAGACTGAATACTTACTGCTGACCTGAAAGGGTAAGATTGTGTTGACAAAATATGCTCGGTTTTCTTGAGTAAGTCTCCTTGGCTGTGAATTAATAAACTTGTGTTCTTTCACTTATTTACAAAATCCAGGAGAAGTTATTGTATCTTTACACAAAATATCTTTGCATTAAACAGTTTCCAGCACAAATACCAAAAGGGTTCAGAGCTTTGAAAACATGATGGATGCAGGCACTTCAATAACCTTTGGTAAGAGTGTTTTGGCAGCAAAGCTGGTGAAGTATCTAGGGAGCAAGTATTATGAAGAGCAGATGAGGGAACTAGGGTTGTTTATCCTGGGAAAAAGGATGCTGAGGGAACATGTTATCATTCGTTACACCTGAAAGAAGGCTGTAGTGAGGTGAGGTTTGGACTCTTCTCCCAGGTCAAAAGCAGTTAGACAAGAGGAAAAGGCCTCAAGTTGTCACCAGAGAGGTTTAGATAGGATGTTAGGAAAAGATTTCTTCACCAAAATGGTTCCAAGCACTGGAAGAGGCTGCCTGAAGAAGTGATGGAGGTCACTGCTTCTGGAGGTATCTAAAAGTCATGTAGATGTGGCACTTGTGGACATGATTTAGTGGTGGACATGGCAGTGCTGGATTAATGGTTGGACTCAGTTATCTTAAAAGTCTTTTCCATTGTAAAAGATACTATAATACAGTTTTAGGTTGAACATTAGGAAAAGCTTCTAATAACAGGGAAAGGGAAGCAACAGATGAGACTGCCTGAGGAGGAGCCAGAGGTGTTTTGAGTGGTCTGATCTAATATCTATGAGGGATAGTTGATGTTTAACTGCCCTCCTTAGGTGAGATGCCTTTTCATGTCCTTTCTTCAAACTTTATGTGTTTATAAAGAGAAGAAGACAGTAAGTTTTTTTGTAAACTTAATCAATTAACTGGATGAAGATACCCAAGGTGTGTACCATCAAGGTTGGTTTAACACCAGCAAGGTGAAACAGCCATGCAGTGTAACAAACTTCTTTTCTGTTCTTATTTCCTTTATGTTCTTGATTCAGGCTATCTGTGTACTTCTAATCAGGCTGTTAATGATCCACAGTGTCTGTTCTTCTTGTTTTGATGCGTTTTGGTTGGAACTGCATTAAGTTTTATACTTAACACTTGCTGCCCAGCACAAATGTGAAATATTCTTGCAGTCTTTTGATATTTTTGATACCCTGGTTCATTGATCTACTTTTTATTCCTCCATTTCCTGACCCAGTGCAATTTAAAAAGAGCATATATTTTTCATGGTACATCCTTATTAGTGTCTCCTAGCAACACAACATCCTCTCAAACAGCTGCTGATCATCTCTACAAAATCCACATAATCTCTGGAGTTTTAGCGAACACCTCAGGAAAAAACCCCAAGTTGCTTCCTCACTTTGTCCACTAACTCCGCTTTTCTAGAAACATAAAGTATAAATTAAATCTTATATAAAAATGTAGACTATCATCTCCATTGTTGTTTGACAAAAAGAACATAAACGATGCCCTCATGAACAAATTTAAATTTTTACTTTATCAGTCTGTGTCTCAACCATAATACTAAACAAGAATGCTCATAAACCATAGAGATCTGTGAAAAAATGTAGCTGAAATTAAGAAGGACTGGAGTATGAGGATAAAAATCTCATAATAAATCATACAGCATGATATATGGAACTTAGGAACATCAGACTGATGTGAGGATGTACGAGACATCAGCCAAGACCCAGGACTAGCTCTTCAGCCAGAAGAACACAGGAACATTCATTATTATTCAGGGGTCTTTGTAGTCCAGAGATCCTCTCAGAGCTGTACTTTGGAGGTGCTCTCTCTTGAGGAATGAGTGCAGATGCAGAGTTGGGCCTGGTGATGCAGAGTGATGGTCTAAAGCAGAGTAAAGAGTTGGCCACCTAAATGTTGGCAGTATTTCTTTCTGCATGTGTTGATTTTTTTACAGCTTGTTACTAAAACAAACAAATGGTATTTACAATGTTGCTAAATGGTACAACAACAACAAAAAATACTGTTCTCTACTCCAAAAACAACAAAAATACTATTCTCTCAAAGGGGTTTTTTTCCCGATTTTAGGTAATTATAGCTTTTTGTACTCTTTATTACTCGTGGTGGGTTTTTAGTCTGAAGTATTGAGTGTGTAGGTTCACAGAAGGAGCCAAAGAAAAGGAGATGTTAAATCATCCAATCCATCCCCTTGAGAGAGCAGACCTGGCGCTATGGCAGTGGGAGACAGTGCCTATTACTCAGTGACAGAAAAAGCAGCAGAGTAGCAAACCCCAGGCTCCAGGAGTCAGAGGGCAGCTGTTACATGGCCAGGAAAGGGCAGCCTGCCCCTCCTCCCTGCTTCCACTTCATCTGAAAGTGGGAATTGTCAGGCTTTGCTGTGTACAGAGCCACTGCTGCAGCTTGCCATGCTTCCCAAACAGTCGTGGTAACTTTCTGTATGTAATGTAAGGCATAAACATATATTTTTAATTCTTTGCTTCTTCCCAAAGGATTGAAATAGAATGAGAAACTGCCTTCTAACACACCTGAGTGACTGTCCAGGCTCCTTGCCAGTTACAAGCCCTCAGTTCCGGGGGATTAAAGACATTATTTAACCATTAATGTTGGCACTAGCCTGACACTCACCTTGCATCAGCCTTCCTAAATGCTGACACACTAATGACTTCCATGTCCTTGTCCCACTCCTGTCCAACACACACACAAATTTCATATCAGCAGAGTTTGTCCACTCTGTCTGTAATTTCAGACATATCTTCAAGTGAATCTTCATTTTAATGCTTCTCAGTCTTGCATCTGAATTTTCTGGTGGAGACACCTCCTAACACCACTTTTTAAATTCTTTTAACTTCATCCCAATCCTATGGAGCTGATGAAAGAGAAGTCATGTGGCCTTTTCTGTAAGAAAGGAGGCATGGAAGAATGAAGTAGGATTTACATAAAACAATCACATACTTTAAATCCAGGTATAAGAACTATATTTGATTACATTTCCCACTGCTGTTATTTTTTATATCAATGGGTTAATGTCTGGCAAAGAAAGTGTGTGGTCATTAAAAAATTGCAGGCTTATGCTTCTACATCTAAAAGCTAGTGATCTCCTGCTCAAAGGTGACAAATTTACCCTTAGGTGAGGCAGGGCTACTTTTGTCAAGCTTTCAAATACCTGTCTAGCAGTGTGCAGCCAGCTCACTTAGTATATGGGCACTCCTGTTCAGTTTGCTCTGGGTTTCTTCCTTCAGCTTCCTTCTGTTCCTCTGCTTTTAGCCTGAGGCAGCAGGCAGGATTTGGACACAGTGTGCTGGGGGATGCACTGGACAGGAGCCATCATCCCAACACAAAATGTGTGTAGCAGGTGTGTGAATAAATAGAAGGTGCTGCAGGAGGGAAGGGCCACAGCAGCTGTAGCACATTTTTTGGTCTTGTCTCTGGATCAGCTCACACTGCCTGGAACATCTCTCATGCCCTTTGGCCAGGTTCTGCCTCTCTTACTCATTTTAAATATTCTCTTAACCTGCAGTCATGATATTTGAACAGGACTGCAGGAAACTGAGGTGCTACCATAGGAAGGAAAGATGCAAGACCAAAGGGGTGTGTTTGTTTTCTGGTGTCCTTGTAGATAGCTTTCCCTCTTTATAGCTGTCTGATATCACTGGGGAGAAAATCAAAGCCAAACCAAAAAACTTCCAAAACAACAACCAAAAGCAAAGCTAGTATGAAAATAAACCAGAACAAAACAAAACAACAAAAAAAAAAAAAAAAAAAACTGCACCAAAAACCTCAATGCAAATTTAAAGTGAAATTCAGTATGGGCTTTCTCCTTCTAACCGCAGATCAGAACTACAAAGGGTTATTTTGGGCCAAGTAAAGCTTAGGAGCTTTATTTGTCTCTGCCCAGCAAAGTCAATAGGATCTGTGCTTTGCTGTGATCAAGCCTATTTACTTGACAGTTTAGAATAAACCTAAAATCAATATCTTTATTGTGTCATGTGGAAATGTATATATTTGCTAGATAAAACCTTGCAGTTACAGCAACGAGAGAGACATAAATACAGGGCTATGAACTTTTGGGGAATTGGTTTTAAGAATAGTATATTTTATATAGCAGAGGCACTGCTGATAACAGAGAGACTCAACTAATGGGCCATGCCCCAAGAAGTCAAAAATGAACCTTTCTTAAATCATGAAAAAGTGGATATTGTGATTCTTCTAGATGAAGTTTTAATGAGACAAGCACAGTATTTGAGTATCATAGGTTATCTGACCTCTTAAAGTAATTATCTGACTCTCCACAATTATCACCTAATATTCCTGAAACTACACTGTGATTGTGTCTGATCTTGCATTAATTCAGCCTGTGATAAGACTACTCCATGATTATGGCATACTTTAGCCTCCTTTTGAACAACTTCTAATTCTAGCACAACTTCTAGGAACAAAGTAACATTTTGACAATGGTATATTTTCCCAAGGCTGAGAGCTGTTCAAGGGTGGCGAAACTTAAAGGTCAACTTTCTCTCTCACTGTGAATTCAAATTTCAGCTGTAACCTATTAACATTTAGATTTTGTGGCTGATTCCAAGTCTTACAAGCCAGTGCTACTTCAGCCAGAACTGTTTTGCCAAACAACAAAAATGGAATCATTTAAATGGAATAATTTTCAAAAAACATGCAAGCTGTGGGAGGGTTTTTTGTTTTTTTTTTTTTGCAATTGTCTTTTAGATTCATCAAGAGAGAAAAGTGTAGCATCAAGCACTCTGTATGTGCTGCACTCTGCAGTTTGATGCCTTCTCTAAAGCAGAAAGAAATCAATGTCTGGCTCACAGAGCAGTGGTTTGTGTCCACCTGCTCAAGCTGGGTTTGCTCTACAGTGAGGCACTGATTTTAAACCAATTTTCAAACCCTAATTTGTGGGTTTCATCTAATAGACCTTTATGTAAGACTGACATAGAAGGTGGAAAATCCCTATGTATCCTTTCTTCTCCAAGAGCTCCAGAGAAGAGAGGAGCCATTAACAGGGGAGTGCTTGAGTCTCTTCCGACAGAGAGAAAGGAAAATATATGGACGTGTCTGCATCATAGATATTTAGCTTATCTTCAGGTCTGAACAGTCTTGTTTAGCTTGTGGTATGCTTCCATATTTTCATGGTATCTCTGCCAAAAGGAAGCTATATCATAAAGTAAGAGAAAGTTTGTAAATAAAACACTGTATGGAAATATATGTCAACTATCTCTGTGTAACTTTGGCGTGCAAAGATTAGAGAAAGAGGAGCAGAGCGTTTTATGTATTTCAAGTTTCAAGCAAAGGCATGGGAAGGAATAAAGCAGCTTAAGAGTTGCCTGCTAGCCAGATCCATGTCCCATGCTGCACACACTTGGAGCTGAAGGGACAAAAGCTGCTGGAGCAGCTGGTGGTGCAGGCAGGGTTCGGGGGGCCTGGCAGTGTGAGGCTCCTGCAAGGCACAGCCAGAAAGGTGAGGAGTAACCAAAGCAAAAAGAGCAGACTTGCTGAACAGCTTCAATTAGTCCTTTCTGTGAAATGAGATGTGAACCATAACTCAATAGCAGCTATTCTTTTACCCACAAATAAATTATGGGACTCATTTTGCTGGCAAAGTGTATTGTCTAATACACTTTTGAAAACAATAAGGAGCTTGGAAGCTTGGATGCGATGAAAATTTACCATTGGCAACTTTCATTATCACATTCTGTTAGTGATATGAGGGAAATAGTTAATTACATGGCAAGTATCTTCAAAAAAAAAGTGGGTGACCTGAAAATGGAAATTATAACCTTGCAAACTGTGATGGTACAATTAAAGGTAAGACTTGCTCAGCCAGATTATTGATCATTAGCAGCTGAAAATGGAAACACATTGTTTTTGACTACAGATGGACTTTCAGCTATGAAAAAAGTGAAATCAAATTTAAGGTCAAAATCTAGAGACAAGGATCAGGATGTCAGGGACATGTTGATGTTCTGGACCTGTCAAGAGCCTTTTAATGGGCTTTTAGAGTGCCTGTATAATATTTTCAATTTTCCACCTTTCTCAAATAGATTTGTTTTCCTTTCAGGAGTGGGGGGATGAGTAGTTGATGGAGGGGTTATAATGATGGTTATATCATGTATAACTATTCATTAGGTGCCTTGGACTCCTTACAAAAATAATTATAGCAAGGATGAATGATTCCATAGTTATCAAGCATGTGTTTACTGCATTGAGCAAAACTCAGTTCTCTCAAATTAACAAGCAAAAAACCCACCAAACAGCCAAAACCCCAAAACAAAAAGCAAGAGAAACATGCAAGTGCTAAACCTCAAGAATAAAGAAAACAGAGGCAAAAAATGCATCATGCGTAGGATACATAACAATTTTAGGAACTCATAAGACCAAAGATAAAAAAGTATAATAAATATATAAATGATATATAACACTTTTTAAAACTACAGAGCTAAAGCAGAATTCCCCTAAACTTAGCAATCTTTTCTGGAAGTTTGATGTATAGGCAGTCCTTGAGGTCATGCTTGTGCCTGGGCAATAATCCTTTTCTATCTCTTGACCAATCTCTTCTGACAAAAAAAGGAATGCCTAATGTGAGATCCCAGACAGGACAGGATTTTTGGAGGCCGGGATATCTTTGAAAGGCCCTAAACCTTATATTACCCACTGAGCTTCAGCAATTGCTCAAAGATCAAGGAAGACAGAATGGGGAAACAGTCAATAAAATTTTAAGTCAATTGCTGGGAAATATTTTTCTGTAAATATTCTCCAGTTAATAGAGATTAAGGACTTTTTGGAAACATTTAGAAGACAAAAAAAACTTCTTTATTAAAGATACAGATACCTGTATTCTAGCACTATAATGGAAGTTGAAACTGACCTTTTTTTAAACTGATTAGTCTCAGTTCTTTGTTTTGTGATATCCACTGGGAAAGGCACTAGACTAGTCGTGCTTTTTATTTTCCTTTGACACCATTTTAATCCCATATAATTTCTTCCAGCTCCCAGTTAAGATTCAAGAGATCCCCTTGGTACTAGCAAGGGTTTAAAAAATGTAATGTCACTAGAGACAATTTTTTATTCACGTGGTTGCAAAACTACTGCCTCTCCATGTATTTCACGTAGAATGCTTTCAATACAACTAATCTCAAGTATCTGACCTGAACAGCCTAAGCAATACCAGGAAAAACTTCATTCTTTTCTTATCAACCTTCAAGAGCTTTTAGAGCTGACAGCAAATATGAAACTATGGCTCCTCTATCACTTTCAGACATTTCAGGAAACAAGCCTGTTCAGTTTGTACTTATACATAAATACAAATCAGATCCCAAACCAACCATGATGTGAATTATCAGAGTGACCTGAGTACAGTTACTAAGACACACTGGGAAAATAGGATGTGTTCTGGAAAGTGCCTGCTCTTTTACATCTACTTTCCGAAACTCATCTTTGAAACTTTATCAAAATACCATTAAATGTCACAGTCCTAGAGGCAAGATATACAATAGGGAAAGTTACGTGTAGAGATTTAAAAAATCAAAGCAAATATTTTTCTCTAGAAGATAATGTATATAGCTCATACTTGGTTATAGAAAGTTATATCTGTACCTTCTTCTTATTTCCAAAAGATATTGGTCCCTTGTTCAGGCTGTGAGAATGGACTAAGGGAAAATTGAAGTGGTTAAGAGAACAAAAAATAAATCCTGGACTTAAAAACTTCTATAAAGAGTAAAAAAACTGCAGTCATATATTTCATTAAGCTGTGCGTTCATTTGGAGTCAATTTGCCTAAGAAAAGATGGTTTGCTGGGTCAAGGAAAAATTTTTTTATTAGATATGGCTAAGTTAGTAAAATTGTAATTTCAAAACAGTGAAGCATCTTTATCTGCACTGTTCTGGTAAATCTGTTCCTATGCAGTTTTTTTACTTTAAAGCTTACTGATTCAAGAAGATGACACTGAAAATGAAAAATTGCAAAGAAATTATTCAGAAAAAGGAAATTAATAAACAATATTTAGGCTTTCTAAAGAGGCTGGAATACTTTAAGAGATATTTTAATTACAATTAACTTTATCATGGTGTAAAATGTTGTCTACATTTTTTCCCCTGTATATTTTCTGAAAGATAAAAGTGAGCATTCAACATCAGGTTTTGATGGAAGAGTCTCTGGTCTCCTTCTTTCCACATTTTTACAGTGCCTAGGACCTCCATCAAGTATAAATCATAGTTACCTCAACAAAGGGAGAAAAATGATGCCATTCTGTATTCTGCAAGATTTTGGTCCTTGGCAGGTTACTTAGGACTTCTTTTCTCTCTTCAAATGAATTTATTTCTATGGTGTGTTTCTTTTATTACATCAATGGTTCACATGAAGAACTGTGAAGGTCCCCATATTCGTCATTGTTTTCAAAACCAACTTGCTGTAACAGTGGAATAGTATTGTGGCTCAATCAATCAACATCTTTAATAACAAGAAAAAAGTGTCTAAGGTACCTAGCCTGAGGTAAAAGACTAATGGTGGGAGGACAGTATCTAAGTTTTAGCACATATTATTAAAGAAATTTTAACCTTTATGGTGTAGCTTCATAACTGAAACTCCATTGCTATTAATAAGCTTTCAATTCAAGTATAGAATGCAAGCCTTTCTTAAAACTGTCCCTCTTTACTCTTTCCCCTTCCATTCTTTGATCTGAGTCAGAATAAAACTGGGATCTGAAACATTTTGTTTTGTCTGTGTCACACTGTGTATACTAGTCAGGTAGCTCATGCAGGTAATCTCTTCTTTAAATCTTCCCAAAAATGTAGGAATGAATAATCTGAATACTTGTACATACCGCATCTGCCTCCTGTATCCTCTGTTGCATGACCTGGCCCTAAGGTGCAGTCCACAAGGCAGTTCACTGTCCTGCCTCAAAGCCACAGCAACAATTTCAGCGTCTGGGACACAGAGCAGCAATGCTGAAAGTCAAAAATTACTTTATTTGCATGGGGAAAAAAAAAAAGAGAGTAATTCAGAGCTGCTAGAAAGGGGGTGTCTGTGCATTGCAAGTCCAATACTGCTTTGAAAATGAACTGAGAGACCTTGGAAAACTGGGAAGGTATCAGAAAAGGGCAAACGGAGATACAATCACCAGGGTGTCAAACCCCTTGAACATGCAAAAAGACAGAACAGATTCATATGTGAAGAAATTCAATGTAATCTTCTTGAGGTAAGGAAAATAATCTCAAACACTGACACTAGGAAAGATGCATGCGGAAGCTTCTCAAAAGACTAGAAAATGGAGGAAAAGAAGCATCCATCATTACTAGACATTAGAAAAGGTTAAAATCAATGCTGAGTTATTTATAGACATCATGTCTCAGGTACAACTGTGAAAAGGAGACTTTTACCACAAAGCAACTGGGGCAAAGCCCAATGCTGCTTTAGACATTCTAAGAAAGTGACAGACCTTTTCTGATGCAGAGTCAGCTATTGCTCCCTGTGAGGCACAGATGCACTCTGTTTTGTGGCTCTAGGAAAAACACAGTTTGTTTTTCCAGCTTCCACACCTGAGGCAGAAATAAGGAGGGCAGTGCTATGATGGTAGATGTCTGCCTACACGGATCTCCCATGAGGTCACAAGTTCTTAGAGAGAACCTGCTCTAGCATGGGCTCCTCTTTCCACAAGTTTGCATGTCCTGCCAGAAGCCTGCTCCAGCATGGACTTGCCGTGGAGTCATAACTTTATTTTACCATCCACCTCTTCTGGCATAGGATCCTCCAGGGGCTGCAGGTATCTACGCTCCCCTGAACCTCTGTGGGCTGCAGGGCACAGCTGTCTTACTGTGGGTTGCAGGGGAATCTCAGCTCTGGTGCCTGGGGCACCTCCTGCCCTTCCTTCTTCTGTGGTCTTGGTGTCTGAAGAACATGTTCCTCTCACATGTTCTCACTCCTCTCTCTGGCTGGAGTTGTGCAGTTTTTTCTCCCCCAATCTTCTCCAAAATGATATCCCAGAGTCATTACCACCACCATTGATGGGCTCAGCATCAGTGCATGCATCTTGGAGCCTCTTCTCACTGGCTCTATTGGACACAGGAAGAAGCTTCTAGCAGCTTCTCACAGAAGTCACCCCTGTAAATACCTCCTCTCTGCCTCTACCAAGACCTTGCCATGCAAACCCAATACACACTGAAGCAATATTTCCGTCAGCATGGGCTGGCTTTCATCACCCTTGACAACAAGTACCCCAAGGAGGATGGAGGCCTTGGGAGAGGCCTGTAATTAGCAAAAATGCATTGCAAATGAATTGTGCTTAACCAATGCTTCATCTAAATAGGTGTGTCATTGTGGAGGGAGGGTACAGGTCTCTTCTCAGAGGAGTTTTCCATTTTCAGTAGAGTACCCACACTTTTTCTGTCCACTTATTCCAAGGAAATCACAGCAAAGAAACAGAAACACTTGCTGATCTAGAGTGCATGTACATTCTAGATCAGCAAATGATCCAGCTCCTTGGATGACATACTTGCTCTTCTCCTTGCGCAGGGAGGCACAAGGCCAGTCTTGGGACATGGCTGTTCTCCTGCAGCCTGTGGGAGTGTCATCAACACAGAAAGTTTTTTGTCTGCACTTCTTTCATTGGACTATTGAGAATGAGTGTCGGAGACATCTTTTTATAAAAATTCTTTCTTAAGACTTTTTCTTCCTGAGAAGCTGAGAGGCTCCAGGAACAAAATGTAAACAATGGTTATCTGCTGCTGTGGAATGCAACAGGTGGATCCATGACTGGTCTTGTGTAAATGTTTAGATTTAGTGACCAGTCATGGCAGAGCTGGCCCTATCTCTCTGTCTGAGCCAGCTGCCTTTGTTATCATTCTTTTCTATTCTATTCTTAGCTTAGCTAGCCTTCTGAGATGAAGCTCTTCCTTCTATTCTTTTAGTATAGTTATAATGTAATTTATATAATAAAATAATAAATCAAGCCTTCTGAACACAGAGTCAACATTCTCGTCTCTTCTCTCACCAGAAAATGCCTGTGAACACTGTCACAAATGAGCCCAGTCCAGATTCTTTCAAATACAACTGTACATTTTTGCATAAGGATGCAGGCATGCCTTGAAGGGGACAACAGAGCAGTGTGTCTCCCAGAAATTCTAGGCCCTGACATGGATGTGGGGTTTGGGTTTTTTCCATACAGATACTGAAGAGGCTACATCACTGGCAGGCCAAGGCAGGAACCCACACTGGGGGACAGGAGCATATGAGGTGGAAATGTACCTGAAAGTCATGCTATAGAAATGTGGAAATAAATAGGTGCAACATGCATGGGGTAGGAGCTGAGCCAGAATCTGCTTCAAGAGTTGGGCGCTACAGTAGAGCCCTGGGCAGCACCCATGAGCCTGTTCCCCACAGCTGGAAGCCAGGGATGCATCCTTGGGTCAAATACACACACTTCAGGAGAGCAGGCATAGCCATGGCTGTGAAAGAAGCTGTTTACTTCTCCTCTCATCAATGAACAGATGACAATAAAAGTGCCTTACATAACTAAGATAATAATCTTACATTCATTTTCCCTAACAGATAATACTGCTTAAACCTTCTATTGCTCTTGTTGGCTTCCTCCAGACCCTTCAATTTGTTATCATCCATTACGTAAGGTGCCTGCACCAGGCTGACTACCATCACCTGCATCCTCCCCACAAGCAAATAGAGCAGAATAATCACCTCCAATGTCTCGCATATGACACTGCTATTAATACTTCCCAGGATCTGATTTTCTTTTCTGGCAAGTGTGTCTTATCGTTGATTCCTATTGGGTCTGACTCATCATTTAGTCATGTTCAATTAGCTATTCCAATCAGAGTGATTTCAAGCAACCTAATCAAAAGACCAGAGCAGGTCCTTCCAGAAAAAGCCTATTCTAAAATGAAAAAAAAAAAAAATTAACTAGTCAATTATTTCATAGTATTTCATTACTTTCCATTCTATTGTTAAAGAAAATAGAGTTATATTTGTCCACTGAGTCTGAAGAAATTGATTTTATGAAGGATTTTCAATCTGTAAACCATTGGGAGCATGGATTACTTCTGAAAGGCTTGCAAAATGTAGCTAAAAGAAGAAAGCCTGTGTTCAGACTAACTTCACTGCATGGATGTGCATGTTCTCAGGCAGCATATATTGACTGGCCAGTTAAAAATGGCTGAAATTGTTGCTTTGAGTAAATTGCTGAGTGTGTTTACTAGGTGATTCACATGTTCTAGCTAATCACTTTCACTTAAATCATTGTTTTCTTCTTAAGACTATGAAACAGATGGAAAAAATTTCAAATATTTCAAATACAGTTATCAAGTCTGTTGAGGTGTAGTGAAAAGTGTGTCTACATATGTAATATATGTATTTAAAGAAGAGCAGCAGCATATTCACTAAGTTGCATGCACAGAAGCAGAGCTTTATAGGTACAGGAGGTACTGGTATAGGTCCAGAAAGACAACCCAAATTTTTTAAAGGCTGCTCTAGGTGAGTTGCTAACTATGGTAAATGTTCACTTTATCATCTCCTTTACCACAACCACACTTCTCATTTGCAGTAGTATTTATTATGAAAATAGATGAAGAAAACCATAGAGTGATTTGGGTTGGAAGGGACCTTGTAATCACCTCATTCTAAACCCCCTGCTGCGGGTAGGGACACCTTCCACTAGACCAGGTTGCTGCAAGTTCCATCTAACCTGGCACAGAATGCTTCCAGGGATGGGGCATTCACAGCTTTCCTGGGCAGCCCATTCCAATACTTCACTACTCTCCCAATAAAGAATTTCTTCCTATCATCCAGTCTGTTTCCCCCGTCCTATCACTATCTGCCTGCGTAAAAATTTGCTCTCCCAAGTACTGGAAAATTGAAATAAGGTCATCCAGGAGCCATCTCTTTTCCAGGGTGAGCAACTCCAACTTTGTCGGGCTATTTTTGTAGGAGAGGGACCCCATCATTCTGCTCATCTTGGTGTAGATGATGAAGGGGAAGATTGTCTACACAAATGAGTAAATAACAACCCTGAAATTGTAAAGGCTAAAATGAAGAAAAGTATCAGGAAAATCAATATCTAATTAACACCTCTACAATACATATAGTGTAAGAGAAGCTTCTGTCATGTATTAATTACCCATGCAACCTTAGCAGATGAGTTAGCATAAACACTTCACCTAAGGAACCTAGGCTAAATACAAAGTGAATTGTGTGAAAATTAGGATAAAAAGAAGACCGAAGTGGGGTTAAATCTTGTGTTTCCAGCTCTAAAAATTGAGCCAGATTATTTACTTTTGAGAAAAACTGAGAAGAGGATAAGGCAAGCAAACTTGCAGGCAAAATCTGGGTTTTCTCCTGTATAAATTATTCCTTCAAATTCTAGGTTTTCTCCTGAGCATAATAATTTACAAAGTGGAAATGAAATGGCAGCAAGAAATAGATATTTAATGAAGAAATACTGTTTTGTCTGTAAAAACTCTATGTTATTGTCTTGTGCTGTTTTCTGGGATTGTTGTGTTAGGCTTTTTCTTTTAAGTATCAGAAATCACTAAGTGTGAGTTTTTTAATTGTAAGCTTTACTATTATTCATTATATTTCATTATTGGAAAGCTCTAGTTATATCACCCCAGTGGGATGTGGCAAATTGAAAGGAAATCATGCAGTTTTGCACAATATACCACTACAGCAAATTGATATACACAAAACACTTCCATGCTAATCGAAGTTAGTGGAAACACTCCTTGTTATTTCCTTGGCCAGTGGAGAAGCCACAAAAAGATAAGTGAGAAAAACAAGAAAATGTAAATGGTTATTCCCTTGAACCTACTTATGAGGGTTTGGGATGCTGTCACATGTAAAGACTTGGTGACCAAAGTGCTCAAAGCCTGCATGCACTTCCCAAAACCTAAAGAAAACTAGGGTTGTTTGCTTAGTGAAAGATCAGACATGTACATAGTATTGTCATGCTAGTTTCAGTTCCAAGAACAGAAAAATAAAATTTTGCTCTAAGTTTGGCTTTGAATTAAGGCTTAATATAGACACACTCTTGGGTGTTACTAGGGTTATTATTCTTACAATACTTAACTTCCAATTGTCTTCACTTTCTTTGCTCAGTTTTCCGCCCAGCTCTCAAAGATGCACATGCTTTTTTACTCACACCACACGGGCTCATTGCTCCATATTTTTTGCAGTCTCTTCTCACAGGAAAAGGATAAGAGGAGGCTATACAAACCAGGCATATACAAAGTAGGGTAGCTTGAAAACACAAACAGAGGTGGGAAAAGTGCTTTTTGAAATTTGAGCCACATTTTGCAATTTTTGCTGCCACAAGTTTTACATAATGCAGGTGGTCTGGGCATGTTGGGGAGAAGTTCTGTACTCTTGCAGGTTCAAGTTCAGTGGTAGGGTAATTTGACAACTCTAACCCTCCAGAGTTCCAATGTCTTTAAACCAATAAACATTTAATATTGTTTTTTAGTAATCTTGCTTTCCTCTTCTCACATTGGGGATTTTTAATCAACCACTTTTGGGATGTTCCCATGGCCAGACGCTCTTTGTGCAATCTTTTATTTGTTGCTCACTGGAAGTGAGTTTTATGTATCCTAACTGACCTCTGGCTGGGTTATTTTTTGACTTTTTTATTCTATTTCCTTTCCTTGTAATCCACAATCCTTATACTTGTAATCCACAATCCTTATACTACTTTTTCCTCTACAACAAGAGATTACCATATTGCATTCATATAGTTCCTGCTTCTTCTTTAAATGTTTTTTTTTCCTCTATGAGAAAAAAACTTGGAGTGTTTGCTCCTTTAACTGAAATTTACTCTCTGATTATGCCATCACCTTCCTACTATGAGTCCATGTCTAAAGAAAATTACATAGAAAAATGTCAAGTCTATCAACATGAGAAACTTCAGCACTGAATCATTTAGCGATCAGTTCAGATATTCAGATAATTCATCCCCAAACATCCTCAGCTGCTGCTGCTGTTTTTTGCCACATTTTCAAAAGATGGTAGGAACTGGCATTTAAGAGTACCCAGAAAAACAAGAAAAATATATCTGCATCCTCATCTGTACTTAGGGCAATATGTAAAGCAAAAGGAACATGCAATTTCGAGAAGAATTTGGGACCAAGCAGATAACACAGACTAATTAATTGTATTAATTCAGCTCTTGCAGCACATTCAAAATCACAAGCTGTCACATTCTTCAGTTGTTCAAATTTTATATATATATATATAAATTTAATTCCACAGGTACACTTCAGCAGCACTGCTTATTTCAAGATTGATCACACTGGTACATAAAAGAACTTTTGTCCTACAAAAGCATGAGTGCTACAGGAATTCTGGCACAAACCCTTGCAGTTAGGAAAAAAACCCACATTATTAGTAATCTCAGGTTAATTTACATCTTTCATAAACATGTTGTGCCTCATATAGTCTGTCACATCACATTTTCATAAACATGTTGTGCCTCACATAGTCTGTCACATCACATTTTCTGAACTTGAGAGTGTGGTATTCCAATGAAGTTGATGGTAAATTTTGAACAAGTTGCTTTTTACACCAGTTGTCTCCAGTCCTTACTATGCACCACTTATGATCACCATGCTTAGGACATCTTTTCACGCATGCAGATGAACTCACTGATGCAACACAAAAAGAACCCATTTAATACGTGTGTTTTCCTGCCTTTAATGCATTGCCAACCTGCTGGTAATGCACTAAGCAGGCCACTTCTGCAAACAAACCTGAGAGGCCTAAAACTATCAATTAGTAGCATCCCATTATCCCAAACTTTTGAAAGAAAATAGGCTTTTTAGTGACTTGCCCTAAACTGTGCTCATTACAAATTATTAGTATTATTTTAATTACATAAATGGCCTTTTCTTAAAAAATTCCCTCCACTTTTTAATAGCAAAGCTACAGGAAGATGCCAGTGTTGATTGATCAGAAATGTTTATAGTAGAGTCCAGCAGGATCTGTTATTGCAGTAGTCACAGAACACAGCAGGCAATGCACTCAAGCAGTAAATACAGCCCCAAAACCCTGCTGGGGAAATGAGACTTTACCTGGTATGGCACAGATTGTCCATTCTCTGTAGTGCACTATTAGTTTTTATCATCTCTTTAGCTGTCTTACCAGCAAAGGTTTTAGTCTGTTGAAAAAAAAAATCATCATATATATATATATATATATATATATATATATATGTATGTATGTATAACATTTCATTTTGCTTTAAATCTTTTATATTGAAACTTATCTAAAGGTTTTAGCCCACATCTAAAGAATTCTGATTATAGTTGAAGAATTCTGTACGCTTGATTTAGAGTTTACTCATTTAAGCTATTGACTGGAATTATGTCCTTTGGTATTACATTATGTGTCCTCAGATTACCTGTTTATAAACATCGTAGCTCCCAGAGACCAGAAGAAAAGTCACCAGTGGTTGGAACATGGGAAGTGCCACACCAATTTTTAGAAAGGGTAAAGAGGAGGCTTCTGGGAGCTAGCAACCACTCAGCCTCACCACCATGCCCAGTAAGATCATGGAGGAAATCCTCTTGGAAGATAGGTGGAAAGACATTGAAGATGGGGAGGTAATTAGACAGCCAACAGGGCTTTGCTAAGGGAAAATTGTTCCCAAACAAAGTTATGGCTTCCTATGACAAAGTGACTGCAACAGTGGACAGAGAAGAGCTGTGGATATTATCTACCTGGACTTCTGTAAGGCTTTTGATACAGTCCCTCCCAGCATTCTTGCCAATAAATTGGAGATATAAGGGTTTGATAGATGGACTGTTGATGGATAAAAAATTGGCTGGATGGCCACATCCAAAGATTTACAGTTGATGCTTCAACATCCAATTGGAAACTACTAACAAGTGGTGTCCTTTAAAAGTCCCCACTGTGACAAATATTATTTAAAATGTTCGTCAGTGACACAGTAGGATGGAGTGCCCCTTCAGCAAGGCTGCACATGACACCAAGCAAAGTGGTGCAGTTGATTCACATGATGAAAGGGAGCCTGAGCCAACACACATTTCCCACTGCTCCTTCAGACACTCACCTGTGCTGGTGTGGGGTCCTTCAGAGACTGCAGGTGGATATCTGGTCACCATGGGTCATCATGGGCTGTAAGGGGGCACCTTGCCTCACCATGGTCTTCACCATGTGCTACAGAGGAATCTTTGCTCTGGCACCCAAAGCACACCCTCCTCCTTCTTTACAGGCCTTGGTGTCTGCAGGGCAGCTTCTCTCACACATTCTTTCTCGTCTCCATGTACATTCCCCCACACCCTTGTCCTGTTCTTAAATCTGTGATTCCAGTGGTGCTACCAGCATCACTGATTGACGTGGCCTTGGCCAGGGGCTTGGTCTGTCCTGGAGCCACGTGGTGTGGGCTCTGTCTGACACAGGGGAAGCTCCTGGCAGCTTCTTTTGTCTCCTGCAACCAAAACCATGTCATGCAAACTGAATAATACACAGCTGTCCAAGCATCTTCAAATATGAAAGTGTGCTGTGCTGAACTCATTGGAATATGACACATTTTTACAAGCTTAAAATAAATATGCAGCATCCACAGAAAGAAATTTGTTTTTAGAAAAAATATGAAATATGTTTTCTAAAAATATGAAAAAGAAATATGTTTTTAGAAAAAAACATATTTTTAAGCATTGGAAGATATTTTCAGTGTAAAAGTCTCATATCCTGGCTGAAAGCAAGAGCTTGGGCTGACACGTAAGTTAGGGAGAAATAATTTCTCAATGCTGCTATTGAACTGCTTCCCTAGATTTCCCTGGGAACATGAAGATAAAACTTCACTGCATGTATTCCAGGGAGATGTGTACCTGTTGTCCACCCAAGTCCCTGTGCTTCTGCAGGGGATTGATGCCATATGACCTGATTTACAGGACTAGTGCACAAGGACTAGTGCTGCCAATAAGCTTGATCATATGCAGGTTACCTCATTTAACAGCTTTATCTTGGAAACAATTTAAGAAAAAAGTGAAACTGGTGGGCTAGAGCGAGGGCCAGTGGAGGAAAGAGAGCTCTGTTCATCCTCTCAGTGGTGAGTTCAAGCTGCAGGCTGTACTTGCTGGGGTCTCCAGACTAGAAAGCAATCTTATTATTTCACTGCTGAAGGCAAAAGAGGGAGTCAGTTCACTTCATGCCTGAAGGACTCCACAGATCCAGCACCTAGTCCAAAAAATTGTGTCTCTGCCAGTGCCAAAAAGTGAGGAAGCATGCTAATAGCAAAAGGTTTGAGAGACTTCTAAAGGTGATCTTTGTCTGCAAATACTTAGGTGACTGTCCATAGGTCCCTTGAACAGCCATAGGGCCTGCAAAACCGGTATCAAAGTACCTATCACTTCCAACGGCCTCTGAAACTAATATCACAAGCCCTTCTTCAATCTTCAGGCCCCTTCCTATGGGCCCATGGTGTTTGGGGGACTTACTGGCCCTAAATCCAGTCAGTCTTGCTGGGTCCTGTGGGACAGGCTTTGACAGGGGGGAGCAGGAGGACAGGTTCAGCTGGAGTTCCCTCTTACTTGAGTGAATTCTCAAAAGGCAGCCATAGGTCACCTTCCAACCTTTTTTTGCCACCCCTGGCAGCACAAGAGCAGAGTTTAGCCACACTTAGTGGCCTCCTGCCTTCTCATGGTCTCATGTGGGTCAGGGTCTCCTTTGGGTGGGTTGCTTCCAGAGCGGCCTGACAGGACAAATATTCACAGTTTGAGGAAATGGCCTTCAGGAAATGTGCCTCTTCTCAGTGCACAGCATAAGTGCATGGTAAGGGTCATCCCACCAGGGAGAATGTTCCCTGCCTTGGTGAGCTGAGTTCTCCTCTATGCCCACAGTGTCACACACTGCCCGTTTTGGAGTCAGAAGACTTTTCCCCCTGCTGGGTAGAGAGGTGTCTGTTGCCTTCCCTCCAGCCCCTGGACCTGGAGCAGGCGTTTGATGGGATGAATTATGGCTAACGCTTGTATAATGTTTCTGATCTCAGCCCTCCTCCAAGAAATTCCTTCAGGCTCTTGTCCCTTATGCAGAAAGCCCAGCAGGGCTCGGCCAGGCCATGCCTAAACCTTTGTAGGGCATTAGACTCTTCTTAGGTCCTTCTACTGCTATCAGGTTCCTCCAGGCTTCATCCAAGCTTCTAACCACATCTTTCTTCTACCTTGCTTCTCTCTGCTCTCCATGTGGGGTTCAGAAATACTGATTCATGTCTCTTTGGACCTCCTCAAGGTCATTCCACTAGTCTTTCATCTGTAAGTAGCTTCAGTGTGAAGTAATTCTTTCACAATTTCCTCATTTTTAATCTGCTCTTTCAATCTATTTCTTTTTTTACTGATTCATTTTAATAACCATTTGGATTCATCATTTTATGCTATGTTCTAGGTCTGCTTCTCAGCTCCCAAAATCAAGGACAGCCCTTTTCTTCAACCTGTCATTTCTATGAGGAAATCAGGAATGGCAATGTCTAGATTAGAGAGAAGAAATCTCTGGCAGGTCTGTAGAGGACAAAGCTTGCATTAGAAACCTTTGTAGCTTTTGTCAATCAGAGCTCCAGAGTACTGCAGACAATTATTTCCCCTTCCTGGTTGTGTTTCACACCCACTTACAAAAGCCTTCTCCATAAATTTGTCTGCTTTCTTTGCGTATCTATTTAATTTTGGACTGGCCACTGTTTTTTGACAACAATCTCTGTAAATTAGAATATACTCTATGAAAACACTTCTGGTTTTAGCCTCATATCACTGCGGTTCACTGAGTTCCTCTGCTGTGACATTACCTATTCACCTTTTCCATAACATAAGAGATTTTATAGACTTCCAAGCTGCAGTAGACTCACTGCTTTCCTATAGAAACCATTCTATTTGTTTTTATTGTACTGGGCTGAATCCAACATTTCCTCTCTTATCATTTATGGACCTTAGGATGAATGAAATGTGTGTAAATGTAGCACATATGAAGCAGGACCAGAAAGAACCTACCTCCTATGGGAATCAGACATTTCATGAATCTTCCGTTGCCCAGAAAGAGTGTCCTTCTTCACGCCTTCTTACATTTCAGCAGTGCCTGTCTGCTCTTATTAATTTGGGTTCCATTTTTCCCTCCCTCTTTTTTTTTTTTTTTTCTTTTTCCAGTTAGAGATTTTCTCTAATTTTCTAATTCCCTTTGTACATCTTCTGAGTAACACATGCAAGATAAAATTTAAAAATGTTTTTTCTGGCCAGTGGCTTAGGGAAGGAGTTATTCATAAATGGCCTGGCAACTCTAGTAATTATTATGAGACCATCTGCTGGTAAGCACATATATGGAATCACCATAGACACCTGGTCAGTAGTAAAGAGTTATGGATAGTCTTTCCAAGTAGTAGTCAGGCTGACACCAAATTGATAACCAAGGGGAGGGAGGGGTGGATGTTTTAGCTACTTGTCAAGAAATGTGATTCCTCACTATCCTGTGTTTCATTAGAATAATTCACAATTTGATTACCTGTTGGAAGCTCAGAGTAAAGCTTATCATATTTATTATCAGACTTTACTTTTCCAGGTTAGGATTGCTTTAGCCTACAATGGTTATTTATGATAGCAATAATGTTATTGCCCAGCTCTGAGGGAACAGTTTGTTTTCAGACAAGAAGCCCAGAGTTTAAAATTTCCACTCTAAGGTTAGCATCATGTTCCAGAAATCATACAAAGGAGAACACTTCATAAATCAATTCTTACATATATGACAAAATAAGCTGTATGACAATTTTTAAAAGGCATTCTTTAGTCTATGAACTCTTCTAAACCAGAAATATATTTTTTTCAGAAATTAAAACTACAAATATGTTAGTGAAAGAGCAAAATGCTTGAATTCTCATACCAACTTTCCATTAGCATTTGATGTCCTATAGAAGTGCTTAATGGCCTCTTGAACACTGTACTAATTTGAGTCCATTAGTGTAATAGGCAGGAATTAAAAGCAGAAATGAAGAGATCATTAGCCATGAAAGTTAAACACATCTGTTCATATTCCATGATCAAAATGACAAATATCTAATAAAAAAAGAAATATAGATCTTTGTATAGGAAGATTCAGTATAAAATCAACTCAACACAATGTTCTGCCAAAGTTGCACGTTGCTCTGAGGAGGAATTTCATAGCATCTTCCATCTTAGATGCCAAGCAAAAGTCCTAGTACAGTTTCACCTATTGGGTACCACAAAGGAGCCACAGAAGTCTGCAGTGCTTTGGAAATGAAACCATGAATTCAGAAGAGCCTGTTCTGCATCTTCTTGCTGTGTTGACAAAGTAAGAAAAAGCTGATGTCCCATTTACAGTTCCTGAAGGCACAAGCTGCTGGTCTGCAATATAAGACATTGACGTGCTCGTGATGTGGAGGAGCCTATTGCACTGACCTAACCTCTGGGATCAGCAGCTCCTAAACTGATTCTTTCAGCCTGGGAGAAACAGCCCATCCCAGCCTCTGTGAACCACCAAAACTTTCACAGCAATGAAACACCAAAAAATACTCTTAATTTTTCTATTCCTTGAGGATGGTGTACTACACACTTATCATTTCACCTTGGAACTATATGTAAATGGATGAGGTTGTAGAAAACAATAAATGTGGACTTTTGTAGAAAAACTGAAGATTTGTGCAATCAATGCTACCAAATGGAAAAAATAAAATGCGTAACCAGGTCCTCTCTAAAGTTAGTGCATAGTTTTTTTGTTTCAGCTTGTGTCACAACAACTTACTGAGTCCAAACAACATCCTAGCATCACTTCCCAGAACCAGTTCTTTTATGGTTTAGTTTCTCAGACATTAGTTACTCAGTCCTACGTCTTAACTGTTCCCTTTCCCTTTCAGTCTTCTCCATACAACTATTTATAAAACTTTTTTAACACTCTTCCTTCATCCATATTTCCTGTCATCTAGTAGGAATCTGTATTTAATAGGATAAATAACTTATTAATTAATTACTGATCAGCTAATATATAGACAATTACTAAATCCTAGAAAATTATAATTCTATTTATTTTCCCTGTAAACTTTGGAGCTGAAGCCCATAAATCTCCAACTCCTTGGTAGCTTTAGTGAATTCAATCTTTTATTGTAAATAGAGAAGACCAGCAGGTTGGAAGGGTTGCATTAATTAGGAGTACCCTGTCAAGGCTGTAAAAATAATGAGTTAAGTAAACACTAAATGCAAATTTTAATCCATGACCACATTAGCAGGACCAGCCTTGTGACGCAGACTTAAAAAAAAGGTTCTGAAAGTCTGTAACTCTCTTGTATTTCATTTCTTTACTTTTTCATGCCAGCAATATTAGGGGACTCTATTACAGAATGGAAAAGTCATATTAATTAAAAATAACTCTGAACACTAAATTTATTCATTCTAATTTAAATTCTGAAGGACTTTTCCCATTGCATCAAGTGCTTTGCAAATGTTAAAGAGTGCAATAGAATAAAACCTGTTTATTGTACTTGGCTTAAAGCAATCGCTTAATTCCTAACATGTGACTAGCTGTACCTTTCAAGCCTGAGCACATGAAACACAGCTCTTCACACAGCTGGGCAACAAAGTTCAAAGCTGGAAACCTTCTGCCATTGTCCTCTTGGGTGAAGTGTCGTCCACTGCATGGGAATTCATCTGTCCATGGTGAGAGTAATCCTCACTTTTAAAGTGATGCTGCTCCCTTCATGAAGTAGGTATCTAGTAAGTGCCTTTTTGTCTTCACTGAATGTACAAGGAGCTCGCAGTCTCTGGCTGAGGTGTGGAAATCTTTTCATTAGATGTCAGAATCCTCATTTCCAGCTGAGTGGTGACAGTTGTCCTGACCACCCTTCCTTGGACAGCATCCCTGTGGAAAGTGCCTGACATTGCTTTGCCTGTTGGTTAAAGCTGCTAGAAGAGCCATCCATGTTAAACAGCCTCGTCACTCTGTTAGCTGATGGAGTGAGTGATGAGGATTATCAAAATGCTATTAAAAAGGTTGATGTACCTCCATTTTAAAATACATTGTGACTAAGGATTGTGTTAGATAAACAATGAGAAGTTCAACCTTTACAAAGCTCACAAGGAATAGCAGGTCCCTTGCTCACTTTTGTCACCACACTTCCGGCTATCTCTGGTCACCCTAGTTCCCAGATAAACTTTCTTTGTGGAATATCTTGTTTCTGGAAACAAAAAGCAGCTGAAATCTTATTAGATTATGCTTACATGAATTTTCCAGTCCAGTAATGCATATCCAAGTACCTTGGATAATTCAGATAAGTGTCTGTACTAAAATCTAAATTAAAACAAAGTTAAAATTGCTTTGAAGGGTTATCTATCGTTAGACAGATATTCAGCCAAAGGAAATAACATACAAAGCCATAATAAATACAAATATCTACTGTTATTTTTATTGTATTTCTGTTCTTTTTAGCCACATAACTCTGGAGTAGTCTGATGTGCAACATCTGTATTATTTTCTATCTTCTCTCCTTAAAGAATATGAATAACACAAAAAGGCTAACAGCTGAAACTGCAGAAGGCGAACTCCTTTTGGGAACAGTTTTATGGGTTTTTTTCCTTCTCTTCAAAATATAAATCCACCAGGCCTTCTCCCAACATTGAGGAAGGCTTGATTTATGATTTTAAAAGACCTGTCCCTTTAGAAACAAAACTATACACTGATACAGATGATAGGACCCAAAAGAATCTTATGATATAATCCCAGTTATCATAAAATCATAGAATCCTAGAAAGGGTTAATTTAGAAAGGACCTTTAAGTTCATCTAGATCCAACTTCTTGGCCATGGGCAGGGACACCTTCCACTAGACCAGACTGCTCAGAGTCCCATCCCGCCTGGTCTTGAACACTTCCAGGGTTGGGGCGTCACAACTTCTCTGGGAAAACTGTCCCAGTGTCTCACCACCCTCAATGAAGGATTTCTTCCTTATAGGTAAACCTGCCTTCCTTCAGTTTAAAGACATTCCTCCTTGTCCTATCTCTCCACGCCCTTACAAAACTCTTCAGCTGTTTTATAGGCCCCCTTCAGGTACTGGAAAGCTGCTCTAAGGTCACCTTGAAGCCTTCTCTCCCGACTGAATATCTCCAGCTGTCTCAGACTGTCTTCATAAGAAAGGTGTTCCAGCCCTCTGGTCCTCTGGACCCAATCCGACAGGTCCATGCCCCTTCTTTGCTGAGGGCCCCAGAACAGAACACCACCCAGACACTTCTCTAAAGAGCCTCTCCCAAGCTCCTCAAATGATAACTTGAAAGTAACTCCACTGCTGACTAGAGATCTCCAATCATTTCCACCCTGGCCATATTTATGACCAGTTACTTTTTACACCAGTCCTGTTCTTTAACTTTAGGGGACACTTCTTTTCTACACGTATTTCCCATGTATTTAAAGACCACATTCCAGTTTGCCTTGCCACTTAATCCATGTTCTTTCTCTCTCCTGGCTTCCTAAAGTTTTCCACTCCACCTTTTGTCACAGTATATCTTTTCTGTATGAATTCAAATGTGAATACAACTTTTGAGAAGGAATTGGGAATTTACCTAGGAGTCCAGGTGTAGTGTCATCAACAACATTGAGCCTTCCACAGATTAATTTTACTCTCCAGATGGTGATTTGCAAATAGTATATCTTTTAGCCTTTGGCTTCCTCAGTCACTTCTAAATAAGGATCTAATTGTTAATTATCTTTTTATTAATCTTCAGGTACTTATCCTTAAAACCATTTTTTCTTGGATCCCTCTTCTGGAATTCCTGCAAATACAGCAGTAGTCTATTCATTTGATATCTCAATCTTCCTTTTGTGTTTATGATACTCCAATTTTATGCATGAACTACTTGGTTTTAAGTCAAGGTCAATAAAAAAATTCATCCAAAAATTAATCCTTGAGAAAGTCCAATAGCAGCTTCTCTTCCATCTGGAGTCTAATTTTCTGACTCTGTCATCTACTGTTTCCCTTTAGTCATGGTGATACATTTATACTTTTATTAGAAGTAGAAATGTACAGGGTACTTCATTATAATCTAGATATTGAAATAAAAAAAATATGGAACTTCCCAGTGTTTCTTCTCAAGAAAATGGATTGCTTTTTCAAAGAAAGTTTCTTGGTCTGATCTCATCTATATTTGGTGGGACATGCTCCCTTCTAGGGAGCTCAGATCTGGTGGTATGCTTATGGTGGAAGCTTTGTCTCTCAGAAAAGTCAGAAAAACCTGTGCATGTGAGTAGATGTTCACCTAGCATAATGATGAAGGGAAAACTTCTGTAGGTGTTTTTCTCACTGAATTCCAGCTGAATGCATTCAGTGTTGACTCTATTTATCTGCAGGGACTGTTGAGCACTATCACATCTGAAGACTTTTTAAAGTGTTTCCTTTCTTACTTCAATTGACACAAGAAAATCAAGGCAAGTTATGGAAAATTAAAATGTTAGTAATATGTATGAAGACTTCAGCAATCAAATTGAAATGCTGTGGCATCTGTAATAGTTCTGCTGCAAAAAAACCCCAGTATTTGGGTTAAAATTTAAGTCCTTTTAGTCATGTTGTTCTTCATCCCTTCTCAGACAGTGATTTGTTACTAAGGAGACATCCTTCAGAAAACAGTATCTTCTTTTGCTGTAGAAATGGCATCTTCTCAGACCATTTGTTCCATCTTTGGCCTTCATTTGTCTAACTCAAGGATAGAGAGAATGTCTCCTTGGAAATCATTATTCTTTATCCATTTATCATCATGCAAATACTTTTCAGAATAAAACAAAATGGACTATTTAAATGCAGTCTGCACAAATGGGACATTGTGTTTCTCTCCAAATGAACATTACATTGCAATAACATGAGCAATAAAACTATAATTTCTAACTAATTCCTAAATGTCAACTATCCTTTGGAAAACTAAAGAGAAATTTAATTTTTCAAGGCCAGCTTAGACAAAACTTGAGGGAAAAATGTCTCTATGGACTGTAAGTTGTGAATCTTATTGAAATCAATTATTTTGTATACTAAAATACATTAAAACTATTAGGCAGATGGCAAAACATCTGAGTTTTACCCAGACTTTGAAATAGACTATTTTGCCTGCTTCTGAAACTACTTAAAGGATCCAAAATTCAAGAAAGGAACTTAACCTTTTACAACATTAATTTCGGCTATCTTGCTCATTTACCTTTCAACTCAGTTTTCTGTCTTCCTCCCATGCCTAGATTTCTCCCCAGCACTCAAGAACAGAGGGCTTCGTGGTTTTGCAATGCCAGCATGAATGAGATAATTCATGATATCACATGGTAATGTCTGCCTGGAGCTGGAATTCATTAGTGTCACTGGGACTCCTGTAATATAATTTTTCATATAATCAGTTAATTCTCCAAAAGACTAGCAAATACTATAAAGTAGGATATGCAGACCTGAACTAGAACTCAGACATGCTTGGCATGTGAGTTTTGCCCTTTATATCAGTTTGACTATAACCAATTCTTATTATAGTAAGAACATGCAGGTTTTGTTCTAATATCTCATATCTTTGCTAAAGTCCTCCAATTCCTAATGAATATGCTCAGGTACTTGAAATTCTGTGGTGATAATAGAGGAGTGCACCTTTTCCACTCAAGTACCCTTTTCCTTGTGACAAGACGTGAAAAAATCCTCTTGACCTATACAAAGAACATTGAGCCACTAAATGTTAAATGGAAGTATATTGAAAGTTCATGAGGAAATAAGCATTCTTCAGCTGTTAGAAATTACTACTTTGAGATTTCTATGAAGTTTATAATGTATGAGATGGTTAAAAATAAGATAAATGATTGGCATATGCATTTATTACTTTTTCCTATTTCAACCTTCTCCCTAAGCCCATGCAAATTTAGTATGGCACTGTTTTTTTGCACAAGCCATAAAAGAACACAGACATTATGTAAATAGTTTCAGTGGAGAAATGAAGTGGAAAAACTCATTTTGCCATAAAAAGAATAAGTGGTATTACTTATCATTCCATGGGGCTTAAAACTACTGAGCTTTAGAAATGTCTGATAATTTCCCTGGGCTTTTAGGTAAAAAAGGAGCTACGAATTTTAGCCAGTCCCTTCCTGGGCACAGCATCTCACCCCAAAGGAAGTAAAAGCAGATGGTGAAAGCTGGCTCCAACTCCTGGTACACAGGAGCTGGCTCCAAGAAGACAAAGAAAACAATCCTCTTCAGCAGAACTTGTCTAGGTTTTTGTCAGAGTAAATAGAATAGAATAGAATAGAATAGAATAGAATAGAATAGAATAGAATAGAATAGAATAGAATAGAATAGAATAGACCTACAGCAATCATCCAGTTCAACTGTCTGACCACTCCAGGGCTGAAGAAAACTTAAAATGTATTGCTAAGTGCATTGTCCAAAGGCTTCTTAAACATTTTCAGGGTTGGGACATCCACCACCTCTTTAGGAAGCCTGTTACAGTGTTTGATCTCCTCTCTTGGTAAAGAAATGCTGGCTAATGTTCAATCTGAACCTATCTTGGTGCAGCTTTGAGCTATTCCCACACATCCTGTCGCTGGACACCAGGGAGAAGAGCTCAGAGCTTTTCCCTCCCTCCCTACCTCCTCCTCAGAAAGCTGTAATTGAGAACAAAGATCTGATTCCAGTACTATTTTGAGTTTATGTGTGCTAAATGATGAATTTTTAAAGAAGATTTTGTACCAATTTGTACTGATTTGAAATAAGGCCTCTATTTCAATTTAGGAATTTTAGACCTCTTCTCTTTTTTGCCTGTGGAATGTCAACATTCACAGGAATTATCAATAAACAATGAAGAATTTGCAAACATTTAGATTTTTTCAAGGTCTGGTAGTGCCCTCATAAGTAGCCTGGGGTGATTTTCATTGACAATATTGGATGTTGGACTAAATCTGAGTGGAAATACAGGTGGAATTTATTACTGACAGTACAAATATTGAAAAACACAGGCGTGAATGAGCAGCTGCTGCCATGTGATGGAACTGTTCTACTCCCATCAAAACTCCAGGAAAGTTAAAGAATCCTAGCTAGGATGCGAAGCTGGCTTGAGGTGCTGGCAGAGGTACCAGCACCAGTTACAACATCGGTGCCTCTTTGGCATTTCTGATTTCAGCTCAAATATGTTTCTGGCCGCTGGGGATTTTTATTCTGTGAATATGTGGCCAATTGTTCCCTTGATAAAAATTTGTTGTTATAACACTGACGCTTAATTGGATTTGTGTGCAACTTTAGAAGGGGAATACCCTATGTAAAAAAGGTAATCTGAAAGATGCAGAAGGTTGTTCCATGAGTTTTAACAAAATCTAGGATTGCAGTTACTATGATTCAAGAATTTAGTCTCTACTCATTTTACTCATTGTACTGATATTTTTTAACATTTCTCAATTAGTGTTAAAAACACTCAGTAGGAAAATTCATTCCAAAAAGGTAAAAAAAAAATTCATACATCAGAGTGATTATTTTTATTATGTTTCCACTTCTAAGATGCGAGGATGTTTCATATTATTTCCCATGTACAGCTAATTTTAAAACCAAGTACTTACAAATATTCCATCAACCAGTGTTAAAGTTACATCAATCAAAAATCAGACATTAATAAAGCCAAGGAAAACCAGGTGGACTATGGAAGGGGTTATGAGAGGCAAAAAAAGATGGAAGGAAATAAAATTAGAGCTCGAGCCATTTCTGCCACTTTAACTTGCAGTAAAGAATTGCTAAGATAATTAAAAGCTCTGCCTGAAATCACTTCTACCCTGAATTATACAAATCAAAGCAATTCTTCAACTGAAAACTGAGGAAAATAAAGAATAACATAAGAAAAGTCACCTGACTTTTCACTGATAACATCCCCAAAAGCACTTAAATTTTATTTCCTTTCAATATCTATTATTTCTCACACAAACATAATCATTTGCTGTCAGAGGACTAATTTTTAGTGACAGAACTAAGGACCAACATGGACAGTTGCTATTAGAAAAATAAAGTGCCTATTTTAATTTAAAATCAAAGGAACTTGCAAAATAGTTAACATATAATAAAAATTAATGTTAGAAAGACCTGCTCCACTAACCTTTCAGAATCTCCTTAATTACACCCAAAATTTTCATATGCTCCATGCAAAGGACAGGGAATTTGGGTATAAGTTCTTCTGACCTGTATTTGCACTTGGTTTTCTTATCAGAAAGAAGTCAAGGAGGTGGGACTCATAATAAGGAGCATTGTCAGGATATGAATTGCTAAATAAATTCAACTTCTCAAAAGGGATTGAAAATTTTCTGACTTATCCAAGAAATTAGGAAATAATAATAGAAATTGTACCATTGCTTGTAAGACACCCTAGACAATTTAGAAAGCCCAGTGGTTGAAAATAAGATTTAGCAATACAAAAATCTATGAAGGGCAAAGTACATGTTTGTACTGGTTTCGCTTGTTTATCTATCACCCAAAGATTCTTTGCCTCTTAGAAGGAATAAAAATAGAGCTGATAAAATACAGCATAGTTAGAATCATTATGCCTCACAGTTGTGACCTATCAGGAAAAGAAAAGAATGTTCTAGGGATTTTTGGGTCTCCTGGGAGTATTCTTGGTGTCAAATCAACAAATCACTTTTAGTAACCCAGCACTGTTTTATACCTACATGGAAATTATACTTACCCAAACTAGATTTGGATATGGAGGCTTCAGATTGCCTCATACCACCTTGCAGTGTACAAGGGTTTAAAGCTGGTTTAATGTGCTGTACGGCCATGTCAAAACCCCTAAGGAATGCCAGCGATAAGTGAAATAGCTCCAGTGCAAATGTCAGACCTTGTGCTGGGAAGCTGCACTCCCTGTCCCATTCCCTGAGGAGTTAAGCATTTCCTCAGAGCAGTAGGAGTTGAACATACCCAATATTTTACAGGATCACACTTCACCTTGGGTGAATTCTAGCAGGTTCACATCAATTTTGCAGACAATTCAATAATGCAGGATTCAGTGATGCCCAAAGATAATCAGGTATGCGAAAATTAAAATACTCAGAGCTAACTTCCAATTCTATTCCTTGGGGATGGTGTCTAATATATGTTAAATCCAATCAGTGCCTTTTAGCTTTCTTCCCTGTCACAGGGTTTCAGTTTACTAATTATAAATGTTCAGCTGCAATTCCTTTACATCACTTTCTCAGAGGGCAGAATTCAGCACCCTCTGAGAATTGAAAAAGATTACACCACCATTTGTCAAGGTCACAGCAAGAAAGGTTTTTCATTAATTTTAGATTGGCAAAGAATAAGAAATACAGTAATTGCTGCATTTAAACCATTCACTGCAGCGAGTCTCTCTCTACTTCACAGCCAGCCAATTAGGGACTTTATTTAAAATGTATGAATTGCACAACTGTCATTAAAGCTATGATTCTGAAGAGCTTATTTGCTTTCTTTGATGAAAGTATTACAGAAGTGCAATCATTTTTCAGGACAGTGACTCAATCATTCAACATTTGGTAAATAAAAATGGCTCTCAACAGATTTGACCATAGGTGGAGCCTCCATTAAAATGAGTGCTTTGAAGGTGCATTTCTGCAAGGCTCTGACTGACCACCGTGCCAACACTGACCATCTGCCTCCTCAGCTTGACCTGGAAAACTCCCCAGAATGTTATACTTTTTTGGAAGCGAAAAAACCCGAAACCACAATCGAATGCTCTTCATTTGTGAAAGCTGCATCTCCAAGGAATGTTGCTGGTTACTGCAGCAAAACTGTGACTCACTTTCAACCAAGCCAAAGCCAGAGCCAGAGCAGTGAGAAGACCACTGGGCTTCCCCAAAGATGGTTTCAACTATCTCTAGTATCATGTATGATTTCTTGAATTAATGTCCTCCTCACAACAAGCAGCTACACCTCACATCTTTCAGACATTTATTGAAAATTAGAGGCATTGTTTTATTTGTTGCATTCCTTTCCTTTTTGTGAACCTTGTCTCAAAAACTGTGAAGTGTTAGAGTCTGGGTGGCATGATGCTGCCTTCAGTAGCATTTTGTCATGGTTGTTCTTCATCAGTAAATGCATCTCTCAGGTGGGAATGCTGCTGTAGACTGTAAGAGAACAAGAAGTTTATCTTCCTGAGGACTGTGGGACTTTGCACTGGAAACATAATTTTTTGTCCTGATTTTGTCAAGAAAGACTTGCTTTATCGTGTGATAACTGCTGATCCTCAAGCTTTCCTTAGGATACAAAAAATCATCCATCATTTTATTTCCTCATTGAAAATATTTTTGTTTTTTTCTTTGGGGATTTTTTGAGAACACCCCCCCCCCCCCCCTTGTTCTACTTGTACTGCTAGCCATATATTAATCACACCACATGGACACCTGCTCTCATAACATAGTAAATATGTTTTTCCTGATTCCCAAAACCAGGTGTGTAAATGAGAAACTTTCTTGCTGCCTCATCTCTCTCCTCTTCTCTGGTCATTAGGACTACAGGATGAAATATTCAAAACACAAAAGACTATATGGGAAAGATAAGCTATTTCTTTCTGCCTCCACCTGTTTCATATGAGTTTTATTTTTCAATGTAAGCATGTAGAAAATACAGACACTTAAAAATCTTGTGTGAAGAATAGAAGTTCTCACAAATGCATCAATTGAAATTTTTTATTGCAATTCACTATTGTGCCTCTTCGGTTATTGGATATAGAACAAGGTTCAATTCCTAAACATTGTGGCCTTTTTGGATTAGCACCTTATACTGCATAGAAAGGAGCTATGTTAATCAGATTTCTGATTTTCCAGGTCCATGTTCATCAGTCCATATCCAAACTCCACACTGAGTAGAAGTTCAGATGTAACAGAAGGTATCACTGGCTGCATTTCCTCAGGTGTCACTTCTCAGGAATTTAAACTGGATAGTCAGAGGACAAAGGGACCTGTGCAATCCAGTAACAGCCAACAACAGACTGGCATGAACAGAAGGGAACTCGTGCCCAAACAACCAGAAAACCTTCTCTCATGAATTGGCTGGCTTGGTGAATGGGGTAGAGCAGTGGACATTGACTGTCAGGATTTGAGAGTTTACTGAAAACAGTCCAGTAAAGACTAGATAATGAACACTGCCCACTGTAAGATCCTCATGGAGAAGATGATAAAGAGGTTGGAGACTTGTGGCACAAAGTTTGGGTGGAGGTCAGTAACTAGCAGTGCACCCCAGGACCCATTACTGGGTCCAGTCCTGTTTAACATCTTCAAGGCAAAGGGACAAGATGACCTTCAAAGGTCCTTTGCAATTTTTACCATTCTGTGAACAGCAGAGGATCCCAGTACAACCCATCCAGTAGGAAAGGAAATTCTACTGTACTTTAAAGGACATGGAACAAAATTACCGATATAGAACTTTAATGTAAGTAGAATTCCATTAAATTCTTGATTCACTACTGCGTGGTCTGTCAAGAATTGCATATGCTCCTCAGAAGGCATGCTGAAGGAAAATGTAAACTCTCTTATACTAAAAGTCAGAATTCAGAACCATAAAATATAAAAATATTGCCTGAATTTGGTTTTTTTTCTTGTCATAGCTTTAGGCTGTGATGGAAGGACAGACTCAAGGTTTTGAACATTTGAGCTAACAAGACTGATACAGGAAGTCTTTTTCTGACAAGCTTCAGCACACCTCACAAAATCACCCCTCAGTGTCCCCTGTCTGCACTATTATACAATTAAACTGATAATCAGTATTATAATCGTCAGATATTGTGAAACAAACGATCCCTAAGTCAGTTAATGGAATGCATAGCCTGAAAACTAAGACAATTTTAATAACTTTTGCCTTTCAGAGCCTTGGTGACTAAAACTTTGCTAAAACAAGGTGAAAGTACAGGATGGTTGTCCTAGGTGTGACCTTGGGGAAGACTGTCCTGCTGTTTACCACCAAGATCCTGACAACCCTGTCATAAGCAAGAGAAGACTGAATCATAGAGGCAGCAGTACTGAGAAAGGAAGCTCTGATTCCTCCCAGGAGAGAGGCTGTGAGGAGGCAAGAGAAGCCAAAGGTGGTCATGGATGGAAAGCTCACACTGCTGTCTGCAGGCAGAGTGGTTTCATGTCCCCAATTCTGAAGACAATGGAAGGGAAAATAAATACTTGCAAGGAGGGGAGGATATTTTACCCATTGCCCAAGATTAGGCTAATTATGAATGCTGATGACCATAGCACTGACTGCAAGGGACATCTATTTCTAAAGTAAGAGCTAAGAAATGTGTCTCAGAGAGAGACTATGTTCCTTCTCAACCCAGGAATTCCTATTTTTGATGACTGCTTTTGATGATGAAATCTCACCCATACTACTCAAATTGCAACCAATTTTGAGTAGCTTTTAGAAACAACACTTGTCTCATTTTGGTTTTCCTAAACATAGTTACACACTTGATTAGGCTATTCTTGCAAGAGCAGTAGTGGCAAAGTAAAACACACATACATGCAAGTTTTCTTCCAGGATGCGACTGACATCAGCAAAGTCAGGGTCAGATTGAAGGGGGTTGCCAATAACTCAGTGGGTGTAACCACTCTGTGGAACATTGTGCAAATTAAACTAGTTAAAATAATTTTTCCCTTTCTCAAACAGGAATCAACTGTATTACAAACAGTATTTTAGACATGAACAATAATGTAGAAAAATAGAGCAATCTCAACAGGTAATTTTAAATAGAATAGAGTAGAATAGAATAGAATAGAATAGAATAGAATAGAATAGAATAATTTCCCTTGGAAGGGACCTACAGGGATTTTATAGACCACTTCAAGGCTGACCAAAAGTTAAAGCATGTTGTAAGTCCATTGTCTAAATGCCTTTCAAACATTGAGTCTTGGAGCATCCACCACCTTTCTAGGACTCTCACAGCATCTGGCCATCCTCTCAGTAAATTAGTACTCCCCAATATCCAGGCTGTACCTACTCTGGTGCAGGTTTAAACCACTCCCACATGTTCTGCCACAGAGTCCCAGGAGGAGAGCTCAGCACTTCCCTCTCCATTTCCCCTCCTCAGGAAGCTGAACAACAAAGTTGCCCCTCAGCCTCCTTTACTCCAAATAAGACAAGCTCAAAGTCACAGGACAAGCCTTGTTGCCCTTCTCTGGTTGCATTCAAAGGCCTCCTTCAACTGCAGGGCCCAGAAATGCACACAGTTTCTTGAGGTGACACCACACCAACACTGAATCCAGCAGAACAATCTCCTCTTTTGCCCAGGTGGTGATGCACCGCAGGATCGGATTTGGCCTCTGGGCTGCCAGGACTTGCTTCTGACTCACACTGAGTGACTTCCCACCAGCACTCCCAGATTCCTCTGTGCAGGGCTGCTCTCTAGCCATTCCTCTTGAAGTGTATACATATGCCTGGTGCTACTTTGCCTTAGGAGCAGAATCCAACACTTGGACTTGTTAAATTCCATTCCAGTAATCATCGCCCAAGGCACAGCTGTAAGAATTGCAGGGTAGAGCTCTGTGCTCACAGACAAATGTCACTACCTGCCATGTAGGAAGGCTAATTTCTCCTTGCTTTGATTCTGTGAGCCTTTTTTTTTTTTTTGGTACATTCTACTTTCCTAGCTCCTGGGCTGACTGTTCCTATGATTTCAGTGCTTGGCAAGCATGCTTATGTCACTGAGGGCTTGCGCAGGGCTTGCATAAAGAAGATTCTGAAACAGCTCCTTTTTTTTTTGAAGACGACAGATGACCCTTGGTTTTAGTCTCAGGCTAGAGTTCTTGGAGCTAAGTGCTAGTGGCTGTGATCACCTATGTCAGATTAATTTAAGCAAAATTAGCTGATGTGAATTTCCTTGTGCTGTTGCAATAAGAAACCTTTCTACACTTCTTTTATGTTTCCTTTAACAGAAATGTCTCTCAGGTAACAAAAGCTGAACATGCTTTATGTCTTGCAGGACTCCCTTTCATTTGTTCCCCATTCTCCTACAATTTTTTTGTGGGCTGCCCAGCCATCCATGAACACAGTGGAAATGTTTCACTCTTGCTTTAGGCCAAGGCAAATACACTTAACATAAAGATCTGAAAAGCAGTAAAAAAATTTATCAGCCCTGTAAGGAATCAAGACTTCAGCTATTTCTGAGTAATACCATTTTCTTAAGACGCCTGAAAGACACAGGTTCCTTTGGTTTTTCAGCTAACAAAGACACTGTGGGTCAATGCTGCGAGCCAAATAATTGTGCTTTAGCTGGCCGAAGGTATCTATTCATTGCACCTGCAAAAGAAATAGGCAGAAAGAAGCAACTGTCTTGCCCTTTGGTCAAATTCAAGTTCCCAATAGAAGATTTGGTTTCTGTCTTCTATATTTTAAAAATAAATTTGACAAAGGAAAGAGACTAAAATGTGGAATCTCAGTGAGGTGTGTTTCTGCTCTAAGCTACTTTCTTGTGAATGATGAGTAACCATTTACACTACTTGAGTAAATGGCATCATTTACATCAGAATCAGGTCTCAGTTATTTCAATACATTCCCGGTAATATAACTTTCAAGTTCAAATAAGTCCAGTGAACTGAATAATATTCTGTTCAACTTCTATAATAATGCATACACTGCTTCTGCTTGCTATCAAAACCTGAAGGATACAAGTATTTGACTTTAGAGGTTGTTATGAAAAATTGTGTAATGAATTTCTGAGTCTTCCAGGTGGAACACCTTATCTCCTCTACTGCTTATTTTAAAGGTTTGCTAAATATGGCAGATGGCTCTGGGTGTAGCTAACAAATTCTTATGCTATCAACAAGTATTAGGAATTATTTCCTTGGTTTATAAAAAATTTCTTAGGAACTTTTCTAACCACCTCTACAAGGAGGTATTAAGAAATAAAATATCTAATTAGTTAAGAGGATTTTAGTTTTTAGAGGTGCCTCCACTGACTTAATCTTTGACATTGGTTACATTTTTTAGAATTAAAAATATATATTTAAACATTATATCTAGTACATATTATATATATAAACACCAAAACAAACCCTTCAAATTTTCAATATACATTCACTTCTCATGTTCAATACACCAAAAATATACCTCTCAGTTTGCTTTCACACACTGTTTGTTGCTCAGGTAGAAAAGGGAGAGACAACAGTATGAATGACAGTATTCTTTAAATCCATATGCATTACTCTTATCTTCAGGTAGGTTGTTAGTATGACTGCAGGTTTTGAAATAACCTCTTTTTTCTTAAGAACATATGGCATTTCATTCATTCTATAAAGCACTGAGATACTCAGCTGAGTATCCATAAATACTCTTAAGACTGGTTCTTTTACGTGATGTTGCAAATTTTTAGGATGTGAACGTTTGGCTACCACTTCCCCATAGGCTCATTTCGAAAGATTTTTCATGTGGGAGGCTTAAAAGATGTTTTATGTTTGCTGGCATTCTGTGCAACCTTAAAACCCAAGATTTATAAATGCATGTGATACAGAAAATGTGTTTATGATGTCAACACACTCATAAAAATGCATTCTGCTTTTATTATTTCTGTGAGGAAAAAAAGGGGGAAAATGTACTTAAAATACCTCTTTCCTTTCTTTATAAGGGAACAATTTAAAAAAAGGCTCAAATGCTTCAGTCTGAGCAGGATGAGCATGTACTCCTGAAAATGCGGATCATACTTATCTCACCAATGACAGTACCATTTCTTCCAACCTGTATGTATTTTATGATCATTGCTGCTTGTGCCCAGGAGCAATATGCTATTTAAAATGATAGTGTGTGATTCCATGACAACTGGCAGGTGCCTTACAAAGTCTTTCTTTGTGCAAAATGTGCAGGTGAGTTATTATACTTTAAAATAGGAGAAACAGAGCTCTGGTGGATTTTACTCAGTGCATGTGCAACCTGCAAATAAAGTCAAATATTATTTTTATACCTACCTATAGGCTTCAAACTACAACAGCTGCAATGGAAAGTCAAATAAAATACACTGCCCCACATGCTGCTATATAAATATAACAAGCTCAGATTTTTAGCCAAACTGCTTTCTTCTTTTAGATGTTGCTGACTACAGCAGAATCATGAGTCTGTGTACTGTCCTTTTCTCTTTGCTAACAAGTCAGGGAAACGTTTTTTGAAAAACAAAAGAAAACTAACTTGCAGGCACTTTTCTCTCCTTTTCCATTTAGCTAGTTCATTTGTTTTAAAATGTCTCATTTGATAAATAGTGAAGAATCACTTGGTGTTATTAGATATTTGAATGTATATGGTATCTAATTTTCTAATTAGCAGGAAGAACTCAGGGACTGTCTTGTGTTTGTCTGACTCCTGGGATCACTGGTACAAGCTGATGTCCCTGTTGCCTTTGCCCTCTCAGGAGCACAAAAACCAGTGGCAATATCTTCAAATAGCATTTATTTCAGCTTCTGAAGCACAGCATCTGTTTCCACCCAAACAGCTGAAAATGTAGCCACACCAAGACTGGATTCTACATATGCAGAAAGCCTAATTTCTGTAGATCAAAAAACGAAATTGTGATCTTTTGCAACCTGAAGTATCAGATCTGAATATAGCACCTTCATCCTTGTCTGTAAGAATTTAAAGCTTGATCTAGTGTTCCCTGAAGCCAGTGGGAAGACTCCTATTGTCTTTGGCTTCCTTTGGATCACTCCAAAATCTCACAGTCTGATTCTGCAAGCCACAAAATTTAAAGCACTCCAGTAGCACCTTTTGCTCCCTTTGAAGGCTGGTCAAGCTTGGGAAATAAGAGAGAAATGACAAATTGGCCAGATGATTAAAAAAAAAAAAATAGAAGCAGCTTCTTTCATCTCTCCATTTAAATTTTGCAGCACAAAAGGAAGTTTATTTTTGTCATTGAAGTGTTGATATATTTTTACAAAGACTTCACCTGTCTGGAGTTGAACAGACACCATGATTTGAAGTTAGCAGTTCAAAAGTTTCACAGCAAAAATCAGAAGAATGGAAGAGTTTGATCTCTTCAGTATATTGATAAGGGTTGCCATAAATGGGAGCAGTTTCTTAGCTCCTGCTCATGCCTGATAAGGATAGTCTCATCACCTGCTAGCAATAACCTGGGTTTTCATAAGCTGTATTAGCACTGCTTCTGTGTTGGTTCACTGTGTGACTCCACAAGGATGCCACTGCCTTTGAAAATACATGTTGACATTGGGAACATTTCTGTAATTGTGTTTTCAGATCTTTCTGTGTCTTACCTACATCCTGTTGAGAAGGGCTCAGCCATCTGGTACAAAATAGCTTAAGTCATTACTGGATACCAGTGTCTCTGTGCAAGAAAGCACAGAGGTTAATCATGGGCAGAGACCCCTCTGCCTGGAATGAGAAATCCATAGCAGCTCCTCTTACATGAGCAGAGAAAGCCATCAGAGGTCAGGGCTTCAGCTTGTCTATCATGAGACATGCAGGGATGTTTTGCTTGATTGTAACAGCAGGAAGCCTTAAATTTAACTCAGGTTGAGAAGGGAGGGCCTCAACTCCAGTACCACTTCATAAGCATTGTGGTTCTTTCCTTGGTCTTTAGGGAAAATTTGCACAATCCTATTGTAGCTCTGCTTGTCTGCCTGTCCTCCCAAATAACATCTCCCCCAAAGACACTGGCACCCAAACAAGTGGAAGTTTTCTGGTTCCTAATGCAATCTGCTTCTTACTAGTGCCAAGCAAAAAATAAAGGCACCTGAGGGAGCCAGTTAAGGACCTGCACTGATGAATTTGGAGATTTAACCTTGATTAGACATCAGAGGATCCACGTAGCATGAGCCATTATTAACATTGTCAAGAAGTGAAAAGCTTCATTCATAGATCTTGCCTGCTTAGACATCAAAGTGAACCAACCTCAAAAGAAATCTGTGGGGAACCAGGCATCCTTAGTTCTCATATCGATCATACTACTTGTTCTGAAAGTTTCACCCGAGCTCAGGCAGTGCTTGACCTTGCAGAGGGAACATCATGTACAAACAATGCAAAAGCCTGTGCCTGTTTCTTGTTCTTAAAGTTAGCACCAGGTGAATAATTGATATCAAATCATATATTCTGTAAATAATCTAGTTTTCTGTAAATAACATCCCTAAACAATTACATTGAAGAAAATTATATTTAGTTTTCTAATATGAGTCATAAAATCTCTGATTAATCATTTCTGTGTCTTGAAAAATATTTAGTGTATGCTGTTCATATATCAGAATAAAAGCTGGACACAAGGTATAAATATGTCCATTATAGAAAACAAATATATGGATCCAACCAAAATAAATTTTTAAATTCAAATGAATCTTCCAGGCTGTTTCTAGGCAATATATTCCCAGACCTTATCACAGCCTAATAAAAGGGAATGCCTCAATGATACCACCTTTCTCTTCAAGGTACACTCTGTCTCAGAAGGCATCTGTCAGAAAAGGCATTTATTTTGTTTGTGGAATTCCTATGGCTATCACTGGGAATTCTTGTAAAGAGAGGGAGAACAAATCATACAATGAAATTATCCATTGCAGTCCTTTAACTATATCAGATAATTTAAAAATTATATTATACTTTCATAAAGGTTGAGATAGGGTTTTCCATCAACTGTTTTTAGGGTTTCAAAGAACCAGCTCTAGCAGGAAGAAGGACAAAAAGCTGCTCTGGGAAATATCGTGTGAAATGTGCATTTCTATTTTTTAAAATTCTACCCAAAGTTTTGATCTTAAACGCAAAGCTGAGAACTACTGATAGCATGGGGAAAATAAATAGAAAATATATTGAAAATATTTTTTTGTATTCAAAAATCTTTTATACAGGTTAAATTTTAGAAATGATCCAGAGAGAATCTTCACATTGTTTTAAAATACTGACTTTAAGAAATAAAATAAAGGAAAATAACTTGCAATAGCAATTATTTTGTTTTAAATTAGTCAGAAGAAAGTAAGTAGGGGAAATGAAAAAGAAGCCTGCACATGAGGAGAAATGGTTATGTAAAGAAGTAATCCAAAGTGTGGGAGGAGACACAGTTGGGAACCCAGCTGACCAAGGGGATATTCCAGATATTCCATGCCATGCACAGTCATGCTCAGCATATAAAGCTGGGGGAAGAAGGAGGAAGGAGGGGAGACTTTTGGAATAGTGGGTGTTTGTCTCCCCAAGTTCCCACTATGCATGGTGGAGCCCTGCTCCCCTGGGCACGGCTGAACACACCTGCCTGCCCATGGGAAGCGGTGAACAAAATCCACATTTTGCTTTGCTCATACGTGTGGCTTTTGTTTACCCTATTCCAGTGTCTTTATCTCAGCCTCTGAGTTTTCTCCCTTTTCTATTCTCTCCCTCTCCCACCAGGGTTGGATAAGTGAATGGCTGTCTGGGCCTTGATTGCCAGCTGGGGTTAAACCACAGCACCACTTTGTTCAGTCTAATCTGGAACACTTGAAGAAGAGATCAGGACTTGTACGATAAAAGACAAACTAGTAATGGGATTTTATTCAGCAAATGCGTGTAATTTTCTAAAACTTACGCAAGTGGGAAGTGAAGAACCAAGGTGAGCTCACCCAGCTCCCAAAGGCAGGGTGAAAAGAGCCACTGCAGCTTTTCCCTACCCCACGGGGCACCCACACCTATGAGGAGCCATTGGAGACCCCAGCCCCAGGGGCTGGAGCCACAGCAGAGCATGGTGGGACACCAAACTGCAGAAGGCTTCTCCACCTGAGGAGGCAAGACAGCTGCTCCAGCCAGGACTCGTTTGACCAGCAGATTTGTGTTTAGATGCTGGTCAGGCAGTGACTCCTTTCTTTCAGAGGACACTGACGTTTCTCACACAGAGCACTGGGCAAGTGCCCCCTGCTCCAGAACAGGAATGGTGCATTGTGCATTTGGCTTTAAGTCACAGAAGACAGAGGTGAAAAATTTATAGAAGCACAGGGCTGTGACCTTATCCATTTGTGCTTTTATGAGACACCTAACTTGGTATTTACAAGATGGGAATTATATTATTTTAATGTTGATGGCTAATGGTTACAAGAATGCAGCTATTTGATTAATATAAAGTGAGAGATTAAATAGCCCGTTTACTGTAACCTAAATGCCTAATTAAATAGCAAGAGAATTTTCTTTGGATATTATGGTTTAACAAATATGTGAGCATTATATATTAATACTTTAAAATACACTCTTGATGTTGTACCTCATTAGTTAAACTATCCCTCTGTTAATATGGTTTAACAAATATGTAAGCATTATATATTAATATTTTAAAGTACACTATTGATGTTGTACCTCATTAGTTAAACTATCCCTCTGTTAATAGCACTTTAGAAGTACTTACTCTGTCAACAGTCCTGATTCCTAATTTATATTACCTCAGTGCTGGTTTATTTTACCCTGTTTACAGATACCCAAACATTTACTCAAAAACCCAACAAAATATAATATTCAGTTCCTGGCTGTCTAACTTTTTGGAAATAAAATGCAAAATCATTAATTTCATGGGCTTTTAAGTTACAGTCCAAGATATAAAAGCTGATCTTGAAGTTATCTGAAAACTTCCAGTGAGAATAAATATGGAATTCCAGGATCTAACTGAAATCTAATAAAAACACTTCTTTGAGATAGACATTTTTCAAAACAAGTGCTGCCTTACCAGTCAAGATGCTGTAGTTAATTATATTTCTTCATTAAAACCCTTTTAAAATATATTTTATTCTTTGTTGTCTAATACTACTGGAAAGAAAAAGGGGAAACTCTTGATGTTTTCATTTTTATAAAGGATGCCTTGGTATGAGTTGGGGAATTACTACACTCATATGCTCAATACATTGTGCTTATATCTTTGGAATAAATGAGAGACACAGATATTATATGCCCTTGCCTCCCTACATCATCATACTTCTAAGCAATACTTGAAGTCTCAAAAAAAAATCTCTTTCTTAATACCTTGGCTAATATGTGTTAATAAAACTTTAGCATTTTTTGCTAATGATTTTGTGAAAAGAGAAGGTAGTAGTTACAAATGTGAAATATGAGGCATTTAAGTATTTCAATAGTATTTTTTTCTTTCCCATTAGCTCTAAGGTGATTTTATGAGTTAGGATTTCCTTTTCCACCCTGTGACAGATTTCCAAGATGATGATTCCTGCACAGATTATTTTCATATGAGAGCACCATTTTGCAGATTATCTTTTTCAGTAGAAGTAGAAGAAGAAAAGCAAAAAGATTTGCTAGTGATTTCATACGAGTCTGCTTTGTATGAGGCTTCTTGACCTTCTGTGATTGATTTTTTTTTAAGAACTATGACATTCCATTTACAATCAGAATATTTACTCCTGAGAACCAGTTACTGATAATATAACCATGGTAAGTATTTATATCTGGCAAAGTGTTCAGCCCAAGTGGTACCAGCTGAAAATGGTACCATAGCTCTTTTGCTTTGATAAATATTCAATATTAAAATCCCTAAAGATGTTATTGAAAGCATTGTCACTCTAAGGCATTTCTGTCTTGTTTGCATTTAAACAAATCCTACCTCTCCAGATCTTTACAGGTTTACTAAGTTCTAATACCACCAGGGAAAATTTCACTTCTGACTATTTTTTTTAACATTCCCCTTTTTTCTTAATGCTACACTGAAGGATTTCCCTCTAGTCCCTTGTGGTCTAAATTTCTTAGTATCAAGATTTCCTTCTGTTTTATCTTGTCTGCCTCAACAGCCAAACTACGTAAATATTTCTGACATTCCTGCTTATTTCAGTGATGTTAAATTATCACTATAGCACTACCTACAAGCCAGAGGTTGTAGAACTTTCCACCTGCCACTAATGCTGTTCTTACCAAACACTGTATTTCGTACAACATAATGTTTTTACCTCAACACCAGGTAATTGGCCTGATATTCCTCTTTTATCTTCGTTCCTTGTGGGAACCAATCATCCGGTTAATTGCAATTTCAGTCTTGTCATGAATTTTCACTCTTCTTTCCCTGGAGGATGTACCTGCTGTACAGAGAAGCACAAGTTCTGTCATCTCTTCCACCAGAATAAAAAAAAAACCAAAACAAACCCAAAAAAAACCCAGCCCTGATAATTCAATCTATTCATAAGCAAATATACCCTGTCTGGTGAGTGACTCAGTTAATGATATAGTAAGATTCGCACTGATAAAAGTTTCCCAGTGTCTTAGGTCACAATAGCATGACATGAAAAACTCATCAACTCCCCGTGGGAAAGCCATGAGAAAAGAGTGGGCTTGATAGAGTCTGAGATTTTTCATCGCAGTCATAAAGACCAATAAACCATGCAATAAACCAGAAATCCTTGGGTAGGGTGGGAGATTCCCACCTTAATTCCATAAGCTAATTTTCTTGACAGATGACAACACCTGGATCCCATACTTGTCAGCTATCAGAAGAAGCTATAGGGTGGCCATGCATCACATCCACTATACAGAGGCAAAGTTTTATTCTTTCTCTACCCTCTCCTATAATTTTGAGTTTGTACTTGAGATTTGGGCTTAGTATCCATGTTTACCCAAAGCTATACTAAAAATAAAGCTTAACTGGGATAATCCATTTACTCAATGCCTGCTCATTTTTCTTGTCTAAGAAATAAACCAGCCACTCACCAAGTCCAAGTCTACCCAGCTGCTCAAAGTTACTTCCCTATCAGAGGAGAACCTTCACATTAAGCAGAACAGCCATATGTTCAATGAGCATGAGCCTTATTTGCCTGGTTCAGTCCAACAGGGTGAGCTCCAGAGGAGTCTGCTGCCCTAGGCACACTGCCCAGCCAACCTTGCCAGCTCATGGAAACAGTACCTGTGCAATTGTGTTGCCCCTGGAAACTGGCTGCCCAAAGCATCCCCCATTCCCTCCCCGAGGAGAGTGCTCGCTCCCAGATCAAATGTAATTTGGCAGTATTGTGAAAGTCTCTGGGTGAAAAAAAAATGCATCTTCTCAGGGCTCATTAACTATTTTGCAAATGGGAAATAGAACAAAAAAAGACCAGCAAGCAAACACTATAACTTGTTTGTCCCACGAATGTTTCCAGATAAAATGATTTCCTACCAGAACCTCAAAATGTCAATGCAGATGCGCACCAACACTAATTATATGACAAGCTGTGGAAAGGATTAGTCCTACAAAATATTTCATGCTGGGAAACCAAAGGACCACAAAGAACAGTAATTTTTATCTAACAACAGAAATTTATGTGGGCTAATGAGCCTCATATCAAAAAACCAAAACAAATCAACAGACACAACGACTGTGAAAACTAACTTTATATGAAGTTAGAGAAGAACTTTCTGCACAGTCCACAATATTTTTAATTAGTTTTTGTTTTTCTTCTGTTACATAACCTGGTTTCATCATCCTGATGTTACTATTTAAATTACATTTCTTATTCATTTAAAGTACTTTCAGGGCTACAATTCTGCTACTTACCAGACTTCTGTGTCCAACATAATTAGATGCTGTTGTCCTACAAATTATTTCTAGATATGTTTCAAGCACTCCAATTATGCTCAGTGCACTGCATTGCAAGGAAAACTATTGCTGCTTTAGTGTCTAGAATACTATCCATGGATAAGATCACCCGTACTGAGGGTGTTTAACTGCAGATTCAATAAAGTGGCTGCACAATAAACTCTCCTAAACTAAAACAGAGAAAATGAACTTTTTTAAAAAAAATTCCCTGTCACTTTTCACCAAGATAAAGAATTCAAACAAATGTGTAGTGACTATCTAACTGACTGGCTAAATAATTCTGGCCACCTTCTTATGTGTGTTTTGTTCCAGATAATTTCAGGAGGAATGCCAAATTAGACCACTGCTCCATAAAAGTTTATAAAGGTGGTGTCACATCTCTCTGCCTCTCCTCTATTTGCACTGGAAAAGAGAAATATCATTTTAATATCAAGCTGCTGAAAAATTGGTTGTGCATTTCCCATCATTGGAAGTGTTCAAGGCCGGGTTGCGCAACATTTGAGCAACCTGTTCTGGTTGAAGATGCCCCTGTTTGTGGCAGGGGGATGAACTAGATGATCATAGAATCACAGAGTGGCTTGGGCTGGCAGGGACCTTAAAGATCATCTAGTTCCAATCCCCCTGCCATGAGCAGGGACACCTCTCACTAGACCACGTTGCTCAGGGCTTCGTCCAACATGGCCTTGAACATTTTAGGGATAGAACAACCACAGCTCTGCAGGGCAACTTGTTCCAGTGCCTCACTGCCATCATAGTAAAGAATTTATTCCTAATACACAATCTAAACATGCATTCTTTCAGTTTGAAGCCATTCACCTTTGTTCTATCACTACAAGCTCTCTCTCTGTAAATAGCCTCTCTTCAACTTTTTTGTGGGCTCCCTCCAGGTACCCAAAGGATCCAGCCCTAAGCCATTCTATGTTTGTATCAAATTCAAGCCTCACCAGTTTTTTCCATTTAGAAAAATATTGCCCATAAATCAGTCAGTATCACTGGTCCCATCTCTCCATATATCTGCCAAGCTTCTCTGACTATTCTACTAGTGAACAGTTACATTTTTATTCCATCTCTCATGCTGGTTGTCATGAATGAACAATAACAAAATTTCAGATACTTCAGATGTCCTCACTTAGTGACAAAGTGGTTGATACCATCTATTTTAATTCTTTTTACTCTCTCTGGGTGGGATTCTCATTTCTGTGCCCAAAGAGTAGCTGTCTGGATTCAGACTAATCATCCTTTTTATAGCCAGCCAAAAGAAAGAGGTACTTTCAGGGTAGCCTTTATCTGACCTATTCTAAAGGCTTTTTTAAGGAAGAAGTGGTCCATGCCTTAGAACTGTCTATTTCTTGCTCAGATAAATTGTACCTTGTGCATCTAATCAAATTCTTACTGCCACCAGTGACTTTGTTTTTCTAATGCTTCTAACACTTATCTCCAAAGTAACAAGACTAGAAGTCCTGGAACAGATTGTTCAAATTTGTTCAAAGTAAATCTATGCAAAAGATCTTCAAAACTAGACCTGGGACTATCAGGTTGAGCTTTCCATCCTGTGAAGTTTTGAAAATTTTATCTCTAACAAAATAGAACAAAAAGTTAAAATGTTGACATTTTACCTGACTCAACTATATTAAAAGAGCAGTAAAGCTCAGCTACAAAAAAGTTGTTCTTAATATATCTGAAAAATTCTTTCTTGTTTTCCCTCTACTCAAAAAAAACCCCTTCAAATCTTCAGGAAAGTATTATATAAAATTTGGTAATGTATTGAAATTTTTATTTTAAAAGCTGAAAGGGCTTTCAACCATGCCAGTGCGACATCAGGAGGCTTCAAAACCCACTCTGCTCTCCTACTGAGTTTTGCTTTTGACAGATAATTATTTTCTGACCTCAGAGTCTCGCCTGAAAATTCCTGATGGATTGAAGGTAAAGCAAATTTAAATTGAAATAAAGTCTTAACATAGATCAAGGTAGGTAAGGCCCAAATTTCATATTAGTACTAGCATGTCTGTATTTATTTCATACTCATTTTTACTTAATGTAGTAAAACTGAGCAACTCAGCTTGGTTAGCAGTTATCACAGATGTTTCCAGATTGAGGTGTTATGAGCTCGGTTCAAAGCCAAGACTCACTTCAAAGGCGTGCTGGAGTAAAGCCATCTGTCTTTCTAAGGCCAGCACCTGTTCCAGGCAGCTTTCTAAACTTCACAAGACTGCCTAAATAAACGTGCTCCTCAGAGGCCCCCAGTGGCACAGGAACAGTGGGCAGCACAAACATTGCCTTTGTGGTGTCCTGGGGGTGGGATGCCCACAGACATCACACCGCTTGGAAGTGTCATGGAGCGTCTAGGAAAAACCTGCGTAGTAGGGAACATGATCTTGTTGCTGCAGCATTCAGCAGCAGTGTTGGGACCTAATCTGATTTTATTCTGCGCTGTCTAAAATGAGTTTAGAAATATAAAAGTTACTTCCCATTTCAGTTTGGCAAGAGATGAATTTTTGCTAATTTCAACAGGACTCACCTGGACATCTCTATCTTCCTCAGCTTTCATTCTGGAGAAATGGCTGGCTCTGAGCACAGACCCTGCTAAATCTAATTCATACTAGACTACAAAAGATCTAACTGAGGCACTAGCAGGCCAACCTCTTCAGTTATTCTAGAAACTACAGCTCTTAAATTACTATGGAAAGACTTCACTACCAGAAAATTAGGTCCTCTGTTTCCCACCATATCAGCAATTTTTTCACTGCTTTTAAATGCAAGAGTATATCTTCAGTGGTTCAAAAAAAAACCCAATGTGGCCAATTTGAGTAAATGTCTTTGTTCAATCTGTGCTATAACTTTTCATTTTTGAGTTAATTCCCTGGTCCCATTAACTACAGGGTGGCCTCAAGCTTCTAGAAATGCCTTTCTTGTAGTGCCACTATTTCAAACTAAAAATTCCTTCCTCAATCAAAGTATCTTTAGGCTAAAGTTTCTCATGTTTTCAGTTGGCTCAAATAACAGGTTTAGAAATATTAGTCAATTCCATTGACTGCTTGAGATGGAGAAGTAAAAAAAAAAATCTCATGTTTTAAGAACTTTTCGAAGCTATGCCTATATGTGGATAATTGAAAGCTGTATCTGCAAAAGCACATATACAATTCTCTGTAACTGTGGACTTAAACTTATTACATTTGATTACAGTTTGTTACTAAAAAGAAGAATAAAAGTATAAGTGTCAAAATTCTGAAGAATTTGGTGTACATATGCAACTACATATGTACATATGTACACATGAAAAATAACATTTGTTAATTGGATCCAAGTGTTCTATGTGCTTTATGCTGCAGTAGAGGCAGCTATTACCTTCTTGTATTGGTACTGTCATTCAAGAATAAACAACTCTATCACTTCTAGAGTCAGAAGAGGTTCACTTAAGAACTCCTTGTTGACATTTAGATCAAAGCAAAGCCATAATTGCTGGTAAAAGCTGGGATCTACCTGCAGGATGCTGTGTCAGGATAAACTGGAGGAGTTCTGAGCCCAGGGATTTGGCAGCCCAGCACCGGGCTGAAAGCTGTGGGTGTGCTCGGGGTGTCTGCTCTGTGCACCTCAAAGTGCCCCAGGTGTGATGGTCTTCTGGTCAGGGTCACTCCATGGGGCAGCACAAAGCCTTGTTCTGTCACTTACCTGCAGTTCCCGCAGATGTTTCTCTATTTCAAAGGGCAGAGAAATGACAGAAGAAATTCACACTCTTTTAAGATAATGTGTAACACAGTTGGGATGAATCACACTAAGGAGATATCTCCTGCAAACAGAACAGAGACAACCAGCTTATGTGAAACACCCCATGTCTAGACAGAGAGAGATAGGCATGGTGAATGTCATGTCACGTGTCAAGCACTTGAACTAAAATTAGAGTAAAGCTGTGGAAAAACCTGTAGAAATTTTGATATAATGATGGCATGGCAGAGCTGCAATAACGCTGTTTGCTGTTGCGCGTTTTGAGTGATTGTCAAACACTACCAATTGCATAATAACTGTGACTTCATACATCCTTACAGCCGTTTAAACAGGTCTCTGTGTGCTAAAACTGAGAAAAGATAGGCTAAAAAGAAACAACCAGCATGACCTCCAGTATGAGAGTAGAGAAATTAAAAGAGGAAAATCACCAGCACAACTTGGAGCTACTTTGTCCCTAACATAGGTAACATCATAGGTAGGAAATTTACCTCTTCTGTAATGCAAAAGAAATAGTTCACACATGCAGGCATAATGACTAGAAAGTTATAGCTCTTCAGCCTTTTTGAGTTCATTTAGGTATTTTCTTTTTTACTTTTTTTGCTTTTTTTTTTCTACTTGAAGAGGCTGCAGAAGAGGCAGAGATTGGAACAAAGTGAGAAATCAGTATTCAAATGTTACAGTCAAGCCATATTCATGTGTACTCTGTATGTATGTCCACACAAAAATCCACAATCTCTTTGTTAATAATGGCTAATGTATTCAACATCCAAAGGCTTTCCAGGCTTTTTGATAAATTGAATGTGTCTCCTTCTTTTAAAGGAATGGCTTCTAATTTGCAATATTAAAGGGAAGAAAACACTGGAAACACTAAAATATCCTTACTTAAATTATTTCACCATTTTTCAAGGGATATGAAAGAGACTTTTCCGTGGACATTTATTGCTTTAGCGGGGAGAAAAAGACACACTTGTCAAATGTATATTTTAAAAAGCAATATGTTTAAGAAAAAGATATAATTGGTCTTATTAATAGGGACTTTTGTCACTTATTAGCAACAATAAAGTACACTCCACATTAAAAAGAAAGTCCATATTAGGTGTTTCATTTAATTACTGCAATACTGTGATCACGTCTATAGAAGGATTTCAGTTGTGAATCTTTTTATTATGAAAAGAGAGGAAGTAAAAATATATAGATAATGAAGCATTTAACATTTTTATTTTCATATCTTGATCAATCATTCCTACTAGAGAAATAATAATGTTTAATTTATTCACACTATACATTTATTCCATACTAGCTTCTGAATTTGTTAGTGAAGTGGTAAAGATCCCTCTATTTTAGCATGCTTGGATCACATTGGAAGTGAGATCTCATATTTAAGAAGCTCCATCTTCTCCAGGATTGAGATTCACTTGCAAAAAACTAGAGGACATTGCTTCCAAATAAATCATAAGAAGAAGAGAAAGAAGAGAAGATCTTCTAAAGGATGTCGTAAAACAGGCTTTGACAGTCAGCTGATAAACAGAGCTGAAGACAAGCGAAAACTAGGACAAAAGATAAAATGTGCAAGGGGTTCACAGGAATACTGATGCAAAACAATATATTGAGAAGTCTCTAGAACTGGAAGGAAACAGCATATTATGACAGAAGCCATTAGAAAACCCCTTAGGCATACAAAACACTTTCTGAAAAAGGAAATTAAATTTGCAAGTTATTGATGTTAAAGCCTAAAACTACTCAGGAGTTATCTCTGATTTTATATACAAAGCAACGGCTAAGGGTTATTTACAATCTCTAACAGAGTATATGCTAGTTTTGTAACTTCTTATGGAGAAAATTCTATATGTCATTACTCTAAGAAATGAGAAGAAAATTCTGGAGATAACAAACTTGCTAAAGCAATGTGTAACTTGGAAAGGAGTAACACAAAAGAAGCTCTCCTGAGTAAGACTAAGTATTCCTCTAGCCCAGTTTCTTGTCCCTGGAAATGACTAATGGGGAATGCCTAGGAAAGAGCAAAAAAGAGGACAAGCAAATAGTGATATCTCCTGTATATATTCTTCTCACATCCAAAAATAATGGATTAGAGGTTTCCTGAGCCAAATGTTTGATGTATTTTATTGCTGTTTTTATTTAATAGTCCTGTGTAACTTTTTCTTCCTTGCATTTGTCTCACTTTTTTTTCTTTACTCAGTGTAAGCCTCTGCAAGTTGTGTCCCACTCTTTCTTGAAAGAGAGGAATTTTATAGCTATACCACTGCTGTGTGAACAAACACTTCTTTCTTGCAAGTCACTTTCTGATTTCACTTCACTTTTCTTCAAAAATGCAGCAAATATTTTTTGTCTGTTTTTTTCATCTTTGCCACTCATTATTTGAAAGAACCTAATTGTATTTTAACTTGGCCAAACCTTTTGCAAGGGCTAAAGTCTTAGTTGGTGTTGTTCCCTCTGTAGAAGCTTCTCTATAACTTTAATCCTCCTTGTTTCCTCCTCTATGCTTTCACTAATAGTAATAATTAACTTGAATCAAAGATGCCTTCACTATTGCTGAGCAATGAGCTAACCAAGGAATCCTTGAGGGAGGATTCGGTACAAAGCCTGGAAAAAACCCAGAAACCTGTTTGTTCTCCAAGTGCATTTTAAAGTCTTCTAAGTAAAACTTAATCCATAAATGGGTTTAATGGTATTATTATACTAGTGAAAAACAATTCCAGTTTTAGACCCCTTATGGCACTGGGAAAAGCCTGAGACACTACTTGAAAAGGTCCTTGAATTAATCTCTCTGTTCGAAGACAAGATGACATAATTTGAGATAAGAGATTTTAGTTTAATCAATCATACCAAGTATACCAAGCCATCTCATCTGGACCTACTGTGGTTTCATTGCAAAAGAAAAGTTCCTGTAAACCAATTGGTTAGTCTAGAATTTCTCTAATCTGATTTAAATCATATTCCCAGAGTGCAGAAAACATGCCTGAATCAAAATCATGAGGATCAGAAAAGCTAAGATCACATTGAATGATTATTAGAAACTTGCAGAATGACAGACAAAACAGAAATAACATTTTGTTTAATAAATGAAGAAGACATTTAAAAAAGAAAGTTTTTTCAAGGACATTTTTCACTTTTACAGTCTCTTCAAAATTATCCCAGATAAAGCAAAGGATGCCATTGGGCTACTTAAAGGAAGACTGACAGTGACTGAATAGAGAAGAGGATTTAAATAATATCTGACATTATCAAATCAACCACTTTAAAGCAAAAGTGAATTGAAAGTACTTTAATCCATCTCTTAAATTTACAAGAAGAGAAAGGTTATGTAAAACTTGCAATATGAATTTTATTTTTTAAAAATGTATTCGTCAAATGTATCAACACATTATTAGACAAAAGTTATCTCTTCAATGTCAGTAAGAAATAGAGAAAAGAGGTATTATTCCAAGTGGTTTACCTCAAACTATAATCCCAGTATTTAAAAATGAGAGTTGGACATTGAATAGCATGGGTTTGTGAGAAGTTCCAGGAAGAATATTGTGAGCAAAACAATTAATTCTCTTGTGATAGAGAGGAGTTATTTTGCTATCATTAGACTTTTTTTGCTATTCCCTATCCTTGTCTGAATTTTTGAGGTCAGTCTCAGTAGTCAAACTTCTCTTGGCATGGCCAAAATAAGGAAAAGATAACCATTTTCTTGCCCTCAGCTGATGCAGGACACCCAGGCAAATCCCCTTCAGCTACAATTAATGCAGCTGTACCTGGTAGAACTAACTGGCTCTGTGCCTGGCCACAACACTTGCTCCTGGGGTGATAGAGGCCCAGCAGTGTTTGCCGAGGCCATGGGGAAACTCTGGCCTTTCAGTTTACATCTGCTTCTTTTCAGTGTGTCACTGTCACCCAGCTTGGGGCTTGGGGTTCGACTGCGCCAAGTCTGTACCTGGCTGCTCTTGGTGGCCTGCCCCACACCAAGGTCATCATTTCACGGCCTGCTTGGTCCTTCAGAGGCCTCTTTTTGTGCAACACCAAAGCAACTAGTTCAGCAGGAAGAGAAACAAGTCATAGAAATAATGCAGGTGTTTCTCACCTGTTATGGGGCAAGATAGTACAGCCTATTCATACAATTGAATCACTGCTGTTCTTGAGGTTGAGGTCAACAATTTGCTGGGGCAGATAAGCACATCTTCAACGAAAGGAGATGTTACCATCTGTGTCAGCAAAGAATTTTCCTCTCAATCTAGGAAGACAAAAGTGGATCCAGCAAATAGCTGATAAGAAATGAAGAAAAAAAGCTATCTATTACCAGAACAACCAAGAAATTAGTATAGAGGAGTTACATTATACTGCACCCTCTATTCAGTCTGATCCTTTATTATGCTGGGGTTCTCAATTACTATTCACTTCAATAAGAATCTTGTAGCACATTCACAGCTCACAAAACCAGGATTGTGATAATGTGACTGGTATGCAAATTGGTAATATGTGAGTATATCAAATATAAATTAAACTGTAAGGGGTTTAATCTTTGATTTGGAAGTGCAATGAGTGGGGAGCACTTATTAATAGAGGTATAATTCTTATCAGATACATACGTGTATGCAAATACCTTCTTTTTTTCTTGCCTTGAGCCAATATAAGATTAAAAAATTCTATTAACCATTTTGTTTCCCAGAAGAGAGCTGGAGGAACACAATCTTCTCATATCAAGTTTCCAAAGCATTTCAGTAGGATTACAGGCAGGACAATGGGTAATGCTTGTCTCGTAACAGAGTGATGTTGCTATTCCTCCCATGCATTGTGAGGCTGTAATGCCCAGCCTTTTCACTCAACATTACTGCAACATTTCCAGACAAGAAGAAAACCTATAAATAATACTTTGGAATTAAGATAGATTTCAGAAAGGTTTTTTATGGTTAATGTAATTCAGAACATAAAGTGTTCACAAAATTAAAGTCTACTGCTCTTGTGAGCTTCAGTGGACCTAACATTTCAAGCTCTGAGATGAAGAACTTTCTGCTGGTTTTCAGTTTATTGAGCATAATGTGCTTTATTGCCTGGTATAGCCATGTGGGTAGGCACTCAAGTGGGCTTGTTAGAAAAAAATTCTGATAGAATGGAGATAAAATTCATTCAGATTCCAGTGAGGTCAGACTGAAAGTGTTACAGCTAATTCAGTCCTGATCCAGCTGAACATCCTAAGAGTGGTCTTGTCCTTAAGGCTTACGACCATGGATTTTTTTCTGGTCGTGTGAGTGCCCTGGATTTGGAATTCTCTAAGAAAATCCTGGAGAAGGACTTTTCTCAAGGCCAGACCACCTTTCTATTCTTTCTTAGCCACCCGACCTACTGATGTAAGTACCAGTGCTTTACTAAGACCACATCACTTAGTGGTCTTCCATATTTAACTGCAGTCACCCCCAGTTTTACATCTTTCTGCTGCACAAAAACTGACAACTTTGGCTGTTCATTTATCTCGGTATGAATGTGAACTTTATAGTATTACAGTTGTGAATATGGAAATAAATACACACATCACCCAAAGCCTAAAATTTTCTAGACCTTCAGCCACCAGCCAGCAAGGCTGCTTCTTAGGTTTACAATGAAATTATATAGTAATGCCAGCCTGATCTACTGAGAAAGGGAAATACTGGGAAATACTTAAAACCAGCCATTTCTTTGAGTCATCTTAGCTGTGTTACTGGTTTCCCATAAATATATTCAGTATTTAATTTCTACTGTATATTGCATCAGTGTTTGTACTATAAAGCAAACCTTTGAGGAATGATGTTTAAATTACCTCTGTATCCATTTGTGCAAGTAGAATAATCTTGATATAAAGTTCCTCCAGCATTCTGACAGGTAAAAAGCAGAGTTACAAGCACTAGAAGAATATTTTCAAGGTAATACTCATTTTTGTTCTGTTGTCTTTCAGAAGTCCCTAACAACCAAATACCCCCATTTAGTGTTGAGAGAAAATTAGCAAGGCCTTGGAGCAAGGAAGTAGCAGCAGCAGCAGGTGTACTTCTCTCTCTCCTTACTCCCTGTCCTTTGGCTTTTATGGCCAACATGCCTGAATCCCCTCCACTGCCTCTCCAGAGCTGGGCAGATGACTCCAAGCCAGATCTGCCTACAGCCCCTGGCATCAGAGCCCAGGGTGGCATTTTGTCCCTGTTTTGTACTCAAGCCACTACACTGTGCATTCACAGACTTTCACAGTACCTCCCACCACTGAGCACACACAACTGCACAGAAACACAGGCACAGACCTGGCACTAGGAAAAAATGCACCAAACCACTCTTCCTATAAAGACAAAACATATAGCTACCGTCCTGGTAATAAGTGCTGTGCTGAAGTAAGGGATGAAAGGGAAAGGCAAGACAAAACAAGTTTAATGTGATGCCCCAAAATAGCACCTGTATCCTCCAAAGTGACACAAATAAAACCCCGGAGATGTTGTCAGAGGAAGTAGTGCCACCCACCTGGGAATGATTTTTCAGTATTAAGAAGAGATGGAGACATAGAAATCAAAGGAGAAAATACAGAGATATGCAGAGGGACTTTGCTGAAAATAATGTAAAAAGAAAAAAAACTAGGTTTAGGAATTGGCTTAGCTTTATCTCAAGGAAATGTGGAGGCTGTAAATACATTGACTGGAAAAATACCCAGAATAAATCTACTTTTCTTGCTATTCTGGCTTGCTGAGAGTGACAATTTGCTTGATATGACCCTTATTCAATTTAATACACCTTGAAGAACCTAATAAAGTCTTTTAAGCAGAGGAGAATCTTGGAAACTTTTTCTGCAATTAGAGGGGAGGATGTCCATATTATGCTTACAGATAATATGCTTAGAGCTGGACAAGTTTAATTTCCCTTTATGACTAAAGAAAATACTTGAATATGTTGCTGCTATGAGAGACCTAAAGTCTACTGTATATCACAATGGTATATTTATGAGTAACACAATGTGATGCTCTCATTTGCTCACAAAGAGAATGACATACACAAGCCAACAGCAATCCCAAACCTCAGGGGAACCACACACTACTTCAGCTTCCAGTTTGGTGAAAATAAATCATTTTAATCTGTAAAAAGTGTTACAAAAATTTAAATAAGTGAACAATAAATACATAATATTAGGACTAATTATTCTTTTTCTCTGCCAAGATTTTCAGTTATGATACAACTCAATGAGGCGTTTAAAATAAAACTATACTAAATACTTACCACCATAAATTTCCTTGGAAAAAACTAAAAAATGAAGAGGAGTAAAGCCCGTAGTCAAAATAAATGGGCCAGATACTATCTTTGATTCCAACCCTTTATAAAATCCTGTCAGTGTATAAGGCTTGCCACCTGTGGAGTCCTTGTTCCCACATGATTCACTCAATCTGCTCTAGAGGATTTCCTCAAACATTCCTTTCCTTAAACACCTCCACCCCCCGAGCTGTACCTCCTGTTCTCTCACTCTCACGAGAAGCAGCAAAGAATTTCATTCAATGTTTCTTTGCTCCCTAACTCCTGATGAGAATAGGATTGATGAGCCAATCAGGATTTCCCCTGCTGTCCCCTACTATCAACAATTCAATAAGTTGCACTCAGAGCCAAGGTTGGAATCGGCAAAGTTCCCATCCCACAGCTCAGCCCAGCCCAGAGCTGGCTGCCTGGCCTGATGGGCTCGCTGCTGTGCAGCTCTCGGGGGCTCTGTCCCCCATGTGCTCCTGTCCCCAGACAAGTACAGCCCATACACTGGGTCATTTGCTGCGCTTTCAGCTCACATACCACAATTTAAATTCCCTTATTTAACATACATCCTCAAAGTAACAGATTTTACAATGGAATTGGCACTTGTAGACATCCTAACAGAACGCTCTATTTTCGCTATGATTGCTTTGGAGGACACCAGTGGATATGGGAAATGGAATGAAACACAGCTCTCTAAAAAGCGGTGAACTTCTGAAATCTGTTACCTTCACTTTGGAAATAAATTTCTTTGGAAAACTTGTCAAGGCCACTGCTTTTTAAAACTCATTTTCCACTTCTGTATCCTTGAAACACTTTAAAAATGTTTACTTGATTAAAAACTGACCACTCAAGCTTGTCAAATGCTTTTCCTGCATGTAAAGACAAAGGAATGCATTGAGCTAGTAAATTACAATAATCCCATAATCCTAAGAGCATGTTTACAGAGTTTTCATATTGCTAATTGCCAAGGGAGTTGGCATTTAATTACTTTCTACAATCTTCACACAATATTTCTCTTTTGTCCTAGCTTTTTAGAATATGCAGTTACTCTTTTCCTCGAATTACCTGAATGACCCTAAATAACAAAAGAATTTTTTGTCCAGTGTGATGAAAGATTTTATTTATCTGTCATATCTGATATTTAAATACAATTTTAATTTCTTTTATATGTTGAGATATCATACCAGTTTGCTCTTTGACAATCTTATTATTTATTTTGTATTTATTTATTTTGTTTTCTTTCAAATTTATACAAGATCAATAAATATATCTCTCACAGTATTGGCAGCTTTCCAGATAATTTTATTAATTTTCATTCTTACACCCCATGATAGCAGAGAGTTCACCTTTTCTTTCCTCCTCCTTGGACCCTTGCCCAAATTTATATTCAAACAAAACTCACATTAAAGCTAAGAAAGAATTGTTGGAATATGATTTTAAAGATAAAGTCAAAACTCTTCAAGGCATGAATAAGCTGCCTGCACCAATATTGCTTCTCTGTTTACACATTTATTTCAAAAATACTGCTATGAAATATCTTTTCACATAAAATATGAGAAATAGGAGAAACTGTTTAAATGGCTGAAAGGGAAAATGAAGCCACAGCACTACATGAAAAGGTGTTCCCTGCACTGTTTTGGAACATTTTCTTCTGAAAAACCGGAATTTAAAATAAACAAAGAAATTTTGCTGATGAAAAAGTATAGCATTTTATTTTCTAAATTAATGCTTGTGATATTTAATGAAAACACACAAAAAACAAACAAAACCACCAAAATAGCTTTCATTGTAGGGTCATACCAAGGAAAAAAACTGCTTTGGAACTCCTTCCTTACAATCCTGTGCTTTGTGTAAAGATTTTTATGATTTTACACAGTATTCAAAAGATCTCAGCAAGATATTAGTTTGAAGTACACAACTAATAATTGTGTACAATTACACAAAGAGTAACCAAAACTGCTAATGCTACAAACCGTGTTTATTTAATATTTTCAGATTAAAAAAAAAGAAACAGATACTTTAAAAATCTTAGCTATTTTGTTTGTAAAATGTTTGTAATTTTGACATCAACCAAAGAAATTCTTTAAAGACAAAAATTTCAGGCTAAAGAATTTTTACTTCAACTCCTAACACAAAACATTTTTTTATCTTATTTTTGCTGCCTGTTCATTTCTTTGTTTCTTTGGGGGAGATTGTTCTTTTGTTGTTTTTTGTTGTTTTGTTTGGTCACAGAGCTGCAAATTCTGTGGTCTGCACAGCTCAACTGGCCACATGTTGCCTAAAGCAGTAGGGAAGCTGCAAGGAAAGTCAGGAGTGTCTCCAATTCAGAATACTTTTGGTTTGATCTGTAATGGATAGGGCACATCTTTGATTAAAAACCTTCATGGCAGCAGTTAGTAAGATTCAATCACCAGGGAATATACACCATTCTCTTCACAGAGTTTCCAAAAACTGTAGAAGTTAAATGAAAATGAAATATTACATTTTTGTTCCATGACTTAACCCTCAATTAATTTCAATAATCCTTAATGCATTCATGGTTTGGGTGAATGCTAACAATTAGCTATTTAATTTAATTGTGGGGTGTACATGTATAAACAGTTAACAAAAAATTTTGAATAGATCATTTTTAAAGTATTTTTCCCAAATGATACTGGACAAAAATTGGTAATCAAAATAGTATCCCTTCTTGCTATAATGTCATTTGGAAAACAAATTGTGCAACTGCCTCATCACTGAACACTGCAATGAAAAATCCTCAGACAGATTAGAATTAAAATTCCTTTTAAACTTTTCTCCCCTTCTTTAGTAACAGCCTTCTCAGCATGTTGAGCTGCATCTGGCCAGTTCCTCACTCCCGTGCAGTTCCTGTCACCTTCACTTTGGAGCAAAGCAGAGCCATGGTGTACGGTGGCAGTACCTGCGGCACTGATGTGACTTGGTCTCCAGACATCAGGGATGAGGGCCACCTTTATGAGATGATAATTTTTAGTAAGACATACCATTTCCAAAAAGAGGAGGTGAGGGCTCAAGGGTTTCTTCTCGTGTACATCCCTGCAGGGATGAGATGCTGCTGGGGCAGCCCCTGCAGTCACTGCATCGCTCCTCACCGCAAGGATGGAAGCGAGATGAAGCCATCATCCTCCAGTATTGCCTTAGAAGTCTGATTTATTGATCTGTAATGATTTCCTGCTTCACAGGAACACGGAGCTGACAGCAATAACAGCTGTTGTTGTAGCAGATCACCAGAGATTTACAGAGTTCCTTATTTCCAAGGAGTATCGTTGCAGTGTGGAGGTCACAGGCCTGACAGAGAGCTGATGCACGACGTTATACAACTCTCACTGCTGTAAAACTTCAAATCTAAGCAAATAAATGTGTCCAATGCAATATAGTTCTCTTTTATGTCCTGGGCAAGACCGCAGTTTCCATGGTTACCAAGGGGCAGCCTAGTAGAGAAACAATCCACATCTTCTTTCAACAGATATTTTTGGGACTATCCTTTTGAAAAGTTGTACAGAATAAATAGGTTGTAACACATCTCCACATCTCTTGAATTTGCTGTTTATTTAGGAATTTATGAAAAAATCAATTGCACAATTTGAAACATATTAGACAGGGCAACTTTGATTATTCCTTATTGAAAACCAGCATGTCTTATAATATGTATAGTCTTTATTTACATAGTTTACCATGTCATTCCTTTAGAATGACATGGTAAACTAGAACTTTAGAACTTTTAAAAAATTACTGTTGGCTATTTCACATTATTTTTACATTATTTAAATAAATCAAAACTATAGTTTTAGAAATATTTCTGTCCACTAGGATCCATCTTCATCAGGAAGACAAAAGTAATTACAAGTGCACTCCACTCCCTTTTTTCTTGGTTTTTGGTTTTTATTGCTGGGCAAATGCCGCAAGTGGTGTGACATACACTTTGAACAGATCTTCTTTGATGGATTTTTTCCAAATGACCCTGGACAAAAATTGGTATTCAAAATAGTATCCCTGCTTGCTATGATGTCATTTGGAAAAAAAAAAATGTGCAACTGCCTCATCACTGCATTACCATCATGTACTTTGAGTCCCAAGACTTTGGGCTCACTATCCCATGTCTGTTTAACAATCATGTTGAAACAGAATCTTACTATACCAATACGAACACTAATGGTAATAGTGATGATGCAGGATGTTCGTTTTACAAACATCAAGTATTGACATTAAATGTTGTCATCAAAGATTACCAACAGCATTCAAATATATAATTTCAAAGTGACAGCATCTTCATTGTTGCATCTGATCTCTCCAGATTGTTTGGAAATCTCAGATTGGGTAAATCCCAGTTTTGACTTCCCAACATATATATTTTCCTTTTCATATGTATTACTTTTCTTTTTTCGCAGATGCCCATTTGAAAAAACCTTCGCCATCCTTGGAGAGCTCAGAGTGCTTCCCAGTGTTCAGAGGGGTGTTGAGGGGTTACCAGGACAGAAAACCTCAGATTCTACCTCGGCCCCATCCGAGTTCTTGCAAATCAGAGCAGGAGTAGAGCCCCCCACCAGATGAGAGCTGGTCTCACTAGATTAAGCAGTTTGCAGCAAGGCATCCCAGACCTCTGGGCCAACCAGTTAAGTCTCACGGAGTCTTTGACACCTTTTTTAACTCTCCCTAGTGGGAGAGGTGCTGGGCCCTGCCCTCTGCAACACCATGTGCCACATTCAGCTGTCCAGCTTGGGGAAAATATTAGCTGTGTCAGGTGTGGGGAACTGGAAAAGGAATGAATATTGTGCAGGAACCCAAAGGTATATTTTCCATATGCAGCTGTCTGGAGCCCTTAAAATGCCACATGCATAGATTCACATGTGTTAGAGTGACCTTGTGTGGCTTTACTCCACTGAGCCAGGACCTAACTCAGCACTGCAGACCCTGCCTCAGTAACCACCTGGCCAGAAAGGGCATAGTGAGCTCTTCCAGCAGCTCCTGTTGTAACTGTCTTTCCTCACAGTTGGTTCTGAATTAATTCTTTATTTTTAACTTTATTTGTTTAAAGAAAGACTCTAAAATAAAGGCGGAACTTGAGGAACTGCTCTGATAGGGCTGTGTTGCATGAGGCCATCACCAGCTTACTGCAGGCTTAATGCAGCTGCACAGAAAGTCTTCATCTATTTTCTTGCTGTATTTTGTTACAAATTAATATATCGTTTGATGCCCTCTACTTCCTCTGCTTTTCATGTTTCTCTCATATTAACTATCACAGGCAATTTTCAAGCAGATCTGTTAGCTCACATTTCTCTAATCAGAATTCTAGATTTTCATTTACTCTATATATTAGTACTTCTGTATTCTCATGTCATTTTTGCTTTCTTGTCTAAAAGTAAGAAAAGCTCTGAGATTGGTATCATCTACACAATTAATTAATGAAATTTCTATTCTCTGGATAAGCTTCCCTGGCATATCTGCAGTTGATGCAAACTATATTCACATTGAGTAGATGTTATTGTTAATATACTAAGTGACCATATACTATTTTAATAATAGCACTAATAATTATCACACTGTTTGCTGCCTACACAAACATGGGTATACAGAAGAATATATGCAGTGTTCCCAATTCCTTAATATTGCCCAAAACATGTCTTCCTCTTTGCTTCTGAGGATTATTAGCTTTGGCTGTTTTATCTTCATTATAGTTGTCACTTTTAGCTCAGCCAAGAACATCTTCACTCAAAAGCTCTGACAGCTATTTTGAACTATGAATCCAATTAGGTGGAGAATATGAAGTTTGATTTTAAAGAAATCAAACTACTATTAAGTATTTATTTGGAAGGATCTTCTTGCCACTGTTTACTTCATGGAAGTAAAACATTGATTTTAAAATTTAATAATGCAGTAAAAAATAAAACCAAGCAATATGCTCACAGATTTAAATGCCAAAATTTCTATTATCTCATTATGAGCTCTCAGGTATGAGAAACTGTTATGAATCTTTTTCAGCCAATTTGAAAAATCACCATTCCCTTCTTCCTGCCAGGAAAGCAGCTGAATAAACTGCCAGGTAAGCTCCCCAACCAAGGGGTATTTCCAGCATGTCTGGCAATGTATGACATACTGCTTCATATTTTCATCAGGATGTTCACATTCTGTGTTGGTGTTCTTCAACACAGAATGTACACAACACAGATCTGCAGAATATTAGCTGCTTTCTGATCACAGAAGAAGGCTACTCTACTTCTTTTTTTCCTGGAGTTTCTCAATTTTCAAATCAAGACTAATTTCAAGAGATACTGAACTTATTAAAGCTTATTAAAAGGGCCCCAACTGGGTGTCTTTTGTTGGTGTCCAAGGCACCTCCAAAATTATATAGGGGTTCAGGGGTATTGCGTCACCTTTTTGGACATGATCCCCACACAACCTTTTGAAGTAGAGGACACTTGACTATACTTGGATTATGAGTGGGTCAGCTTCAGGGGGGGACCCTAGAGATACAGGACCCTCTGGAGATGGCTGTGTGCCTGTGGACAGCCTCACCTCCTTCAGTTCTCCTGTGAACTAGGAGCTGCCTTAGCTCAGGCCTCCACTCGGAAAATGGGCACAGGGATCCAAGACATCTGCAAGGCTTGAAATTAGTTGCACATGTCACTTTCCAAGCAGTCATTTGAGGACATAAATGTTGGACTTTAGATGTGGTAGGACTCTCAGTCTGTGATCACAGAACAAAAGGTAAATTGCACCTTCAAGTTATAGGGTACAGCATCTATTTTTTCCTGCCAACAATTAATATTTAATATTACTGATGGGAATATAATTTCAAGCCAAGCTAAGGCCCCTCTGGTATATTAGCTTATAAATTCATTTATGTATTTAGATCTGTGTAAAGATTTCAGGGAAAAATGTTTCTCTGCTGGTAGAGACAGCACTAAAAAGAGACACTATTTGGGATCCTCCCTTCAGCAAATGAAACCAACCCTTTTAAAGCTAACTATGTTAGCAGCTTTTCATTAGCAATTTATTACAATTAAAGAGCCAAGAGCAGAGAGTCTCTCAAAGATTTCTCAAAATGCCCGGCAAAATTTGAGATGGGACAAACTCTGGCAATTCCACTTGGATTAAATATCTAGAGCAGTGGGAGCATAATTTCCAAGTATTTTAACTCTGAAAAATTTTGTGAGATTTACCCAATATCCTCCTGAATTAAAAAAAAAAATATTTTATTCTGCTGAGTTTAAAAGGAAATCTGGAGAAAGGAAGCCTAGGGGTGATCTTATCAATGTGTACTGATACCTGTTGGGAAGGAATTAAGATAAGGGGGCTGGAATCTGCTCAGTAGTGCCCAGTGCCATTTCCCTCTGTATTCAAAACCCAACAAGGCACAACCCTGGCACCTTAATTTAGCTGGCTCTGCTTGAGCAGGTGGGGATGGACTAGACAATCTCAGGAGGTCCCTTCCAACCTCTCCCATTTAGTGTTTTTTTGAAAACAATCTTTGGAATAAACCTCTTCTCCAAGGCAGCTTCTCCTTATTCTGTTCTAAACACTGCGCAGGTTTTGAAGTAAACCCTAAAACCATAAAAGAAAAGCGTGGGAGATTTAAGAAATTTAGGGAATTTCTTTATCAGATTTTAAAACTTCTTTTTTGGCAGCTTATGATAACATCTTTATATCTAAAAATATTCTGTATTAGAGAGAACACTTTATTAGCCCAATACCAATTTCAATATCTGTATCTGACTATCAAATATATCTTTGCTTTAATGTTTCTTTGATTTATGTCTTTTAATGATGAGCTTATTTGATCTGCAAGCTCACATTTCATTATACTTATAATGAAACTGTGAATTATAATTTTTTAAAATGATTCCACTGTTTTACAGGAAGATGGATTCCACAACTCTTTCTCATTTTATGACTAAAAGCTACTTATTCAATGAGAATTTTTTTTTTTAGCTTCTAGTCATTAACATGCAGTGTATTTACATTTTCTTTGAACTGAGGTTTCTTTTTTAAACCTCTAACTCTACAAAAGAGAAAATTTCTTTACCCTTCAGCCTTAAAAGTTTTGTATAACTGTCCATTTCCCAGTTATCCTGTTTACTTGTCCAGCTCATGCTGATGGATGTGCTGTCCTGGGTCAGGCTGTTGTTTCTGTTGCAATGATCTCTCTTCTGTCTTTTCTACTGACAGTTGTAACATGCTTCCATATTATAACTTACTATACTGCTAATACAATTACTAATGTAACTTTAATGTTCCAAGATTTTGATTTTTGGCTCCACATTGCATTATCCTTGCCTCTCCTCATGACTGATATTTTTTGATCCTAAGATAACAGATGTTCATAGAGAAATATATTTCTTTATTTGATTGCTTTAGTAAGTATCTTTTTTTGCCAGCATATTCAATGGTAATAGGATAAGCATGTACAAGAACTGGCCTTAGCCTGGCTGAAGTGTTATTAATCAGGTCCACATAAAATAACTATTTTTAAAGACCAGTGATCTGAAGTTGCTCCTAGCCTTGAATCAGTCCCTCAAGGATAAATTCTTGAATTGTTGCTCCTTGGGGTCATATATTAGTGATGCTGATTTGGTCTTTTTTAACTCGGGTCCCAAGTGTCATCTATCTGTACAAGAAACTGTAATTTATGGGTTCATGAATACCTTTAAATTACTTTCATCTTTTCCTCTCAGTATTGTTTTCAGAACTTTCGAGATTAGCTTAAAATTAATCTGGTAGCTAAAATGTCACAAAAATACAGAGACTCAGATTATCTCTGAAGAGCAATGTTTGGGTGCAGTGGCAGATAGCACTTGTTTTGAAGGGCCTTGCCCTGAGGCTGCTCTGTATCCTGAGTGCTAAGAGGACGTGTCTAAATGAAATCAATCTTTGACACTTGAACTTAGGTCTTGTGCTCCATTATGGCAGGAGTGCTCTGCAGCACTCAGATCTCCTGTTTCTCTCTGGCTCTGCAGTACATTGCTCATTGCACAGCCCTGCAACCCAGTGGGAGAATTTTACTTATCCACAGGAGGAGCCTGGGCAGCACATCCCACTGTGGAGCAGGCAGGAGGCTGAGAACCCCAGGAGTGATCACACTCTGCCTGCAAAGAGCACTCTGTCCTCATTAGTACAAAGGCTTTCAAGTGTTTCCAAATGCTTCTGTGATTTGAGACAGAGATATCCTGACACTTGATGATATTTTTCAGAAGTGAATGCTACTTGCTGATACCACATAAGAAAAAAATTGGTCAGTGCTTCTTTTAAAGAATCACGTAGATCAAATTCTCAATGTACTCATCTGATGGGAGATGTCCAGAGTTTGTTTAGAGTTGGTTACTGTAGTGGATAAAAATAAACAGAGGAAAAATCTCTGCTGGTGAACTTGATACAATTTGCATTAAATTTAGAATTAATTAATTTCCAGGAATGCCTACAAGTTAGCTGTAGTTGATTGATTGATTGATGGATTAATTGATAACAACAGCATGAATGATAATAGTCAAATGGCAGTTGCAGATTGTATTTTTTATTATTTAGAAATATTATGTACATATTCACATTTCATTTTTTAAATGATAAGCACATCTAGTCGAAATTTATTGTGGTAGAGAGGAGTTGAACTGTTAACACTGGAGTTTCAAATGTACACAGAAACACACACCCTCCCCTTCGAATTGGCTTTGTCTGTGATTACAAGTAAAATTTACATGCAGTTCTGGGACACTTGCTCCATGCATGCACAGAGCCTGGAATAACTACCTAGAGATATGTCCAGGTAGACAGAGACTAAGACTCAGCTGAACTCAACTCAATTTTCAAGGCAGTGTGAACACTTGGAGGTAAATGAGTTGTGTTGACTTCAATGGACAGGCCCACAGCTAAAGCACCGTGCCGTACTTTGTAACCATGAAGTTTCAAATTGCTTTATCTTTCACTGCACAATCGTATAATTTCTCATTATATTTCTGTGCATTCCTTTCATGAGAATTACATTATCAAGCAGAGCAGAAAAATGAGACATAGTAGTTACAGTTTCCTGCAAAAGAAGTGCCAGATATAATAGTTTTCTCTTTATCACATTCCCTTTCTTAGGCAGCCTGCCAGCTTTTGTCTTTGAATGAACAAAGCTCTGGAAAGGTTTCAGAACCTAAATAGATCTTTTCCAAACAACTTTGTTCATTTAAACTCCTTCTGAACATTATCTATTGCATTAACAATAATGCACTTTCAGATACTCCTCTGAGCATCTTATTAGGCTGTACCTAATAACTAGATGCTTGGTAAATGATTTAATTTTTCCTATATTCATAAGGCTACTAGTCCTTTAAGCAGGATGCAAGACCTATATCACAGCTCCCCAGTGAAAAAAGTAATTAAAACAGACTTCTTCTTCCTCTCATTGGCTGTATTAATCTGCTTGGTTAGGGGAAATTATTGCATCCACACACAACAAACCACTTTTGCTCCACTAGAATGTTTTTAGAAGGTGAGGTTCTCATTGCTGGTTCTCTGCATGGACTTGTTCTTATTTATTAGATGGAGTAATTAATAAATTATCTCTACTTCCTTAATAGGATCAGTTTTTCATTTATCTATTTAATGGGAGGAAACAAAGGCTCTAATAACACAGGAAAGCATCCTGTTAGAGATTTGGATTCCTGGCTGCAGCAAAGCATGCAATGCACTAAGCAGGATGTTTTTTGGATCGGTTACACCGCAGATGACTAGCAAAATATTCCCAAACAGCATCAAAATCCTTGGTCTCCCCACTTTTTTGCTTTTCTCTGAGGCATCTGAGTCTGTTCTTTGTCCACACAAAGCAGTTCTGAATACAGCAACACACTTGCTATGAGTTAAAAGCCCCACAGACCTTCAGCAGCTGAAGCGCTGATGGGAATGACAAGGGGAGTGTGTGGCTCTTCACACCAGGTGCAAAGATTTCCTGGTAAAGCAGCTGTATCGTTCCTTCACTTGATTGTGGAGCTAGGGAGATCTCTGCAGTTCCTATGCTGATAGGCAGCCCAATAGGGAGAGGATTGTGAGGGGGAATAAAGATAATTTTTAATGTTTTTTTCCAAATGATTAAGTAGCTTTAGCTGAATCTGATAAAGCTGCATACATTCACAGCTGTTTAGGAACACTCCACTGTGGAGTCTGAGAGATCCCTTAGATAAGGCTGGTCTGAAACTTATATAGGTTTTCCAGCCTAGAATTATCAGATTCTTCTAAATTTTGGTTGGTATATAGAAGACAATGTCACTTCCAATCTGTGTCTTGAATTGTGAAAATTGTTCTATGAAGAAGAATTCTTAGGAATATGTAAAGCAAAATTCAGGAATGATTGAAAACAAGCCTTTGCATAATAGTATACATTGAATAATTTATTTCAAATATGTGGTGTGTTTTAATTTACAGCAATTGCTAGAGATCATTTGCAGCAACAAAAATACTTATTTCTTGGTTTGGAACATAAGAGATGTTACTTAAAACACTTGTTCTGAGGAAATATTTCTTGGTGAGTTGGATTTAAAACAAGAACACTGAGAAAAGAAATGCTCAGTATTAGGAAGGAGTTACTTACCAGGCAGATTTTCAGAACCAGTCAGGCACAACCCGTTCCTTTGTGAATGCTTTTTATGTCTCTATTGGGTTTGCATGGCAAGCTTTTGGTAGTGGGTGGTTACAGGGGTGGCTTCTGTGTGAAGCTGCCAGAAGCTTCCCCCCATCTGACAGAGCCAATGCCAGCTGGCTCTGAGGCAGAATGGTCACAGACCCAGGCCAAAGCCATCAGTGATGGTGGCAGCACCTCTGGGATAACAGACTTCAGAACAGGGGAGAAGCAGCAGCAGAAGCTGGAGAGGGGAGTGAGAATACGTGAGAGAAACAGCTCTGCAGACAACAAGATCATGAATAAAGAGGGGCAGGAGGTGCTCCAGGCACCAGAGCTGAGATTCCCCTGCAGCCCCTGGTGCAGAACCACGGTGAGGCAGCTGTGCCCTTGCAGCCCATGGATTCACCTGCAGCCCATGGGGGATCCCATGCTGGAGCAAGGGGATGTCTGAAGAAGCTGTGTCCCCACGGAAAGCCCACAATGGAGCAGGCTTCTGGTAGGACTTGTTGGCCTAGGACTTGCTAGCCTAGACCCACGCTGGGCAGCCTGTTCCTGAAGAACCCGCATTGGAGCAGTTAGTGAAGATCTGCAGCCTACGGGAAGGACTCAAGTGGGAGAAGTTCGTGGAGTTGGCAGTTTCCTATGGGAGGGACCCCAGGCTGGAGCAGAGGAGTGTGAGAGTTCTTCCCTGAGGAGGCAGGAGCAGCAGAGACAACATGTGATGAAGTGACTGCAGCCACTACTCCCTGCGCTCCCATTCCCCCTGCACCACTGCTGGGAGGAGGTAGAGAAGTCAGGAGTGAAGTCTGTGAATAAGGAAGGGAACATGGAAAGATATTGTAAGATTTGGTTTTGTTTCTCATTATCCTACTCTGAATTGATTGGTAATAAATCAAATTAATTTTCCTCAGTTCTGTCCATCATGGTAATTGGTGGGTGATTTCTTCCTGCCTTTATCTCAACCCATGAGATTTTTCTTTTATTTTCCCTCTCCTGTCCATCTGAGGAGGGCAGCGACAGAGCGGCTTTGGTCGGCACCAGGCATCCAGTCAGGGTCAATCCACCACACTGTGACTTCACAGTGCAGTGATTTGAACAAAACAGATGTTTTATAGCCAGCATTGTGAAAGATCTTTAACTGAATTTGGGGCCCCAACACTATCTTAGTAATTTTAGAGATATACTGGTTTCTTGCATATTTGCATTTGAAAGTATTGTTTTTAATAAGGGAAATAAAAATTAGATTGTGTAGGTAAAAGTAATATTAATATTTAAACCCTTTAAGTGGACACTTTATTCCATTTATATATACTTGAGCCAAGTTTTTTAAAAAAGGAGAAAGCTTTTTCTGTCAACATTTATTTTAATCTAAGCTATTTCATTATTATAAACCATATTAAGTTATTTTTATTTTTGTATTGTTCTTCTACTTTTGAGAGATCCTTTTATTTTCTCTACATCACCCCCGATTTTGGAACCTTAGGCTGATACTTACCTTCAAAGTATGCTGATGCTGCCACTGAGTGACATAATCAAGCATTCCATAATTATTTTCTCTTAACATGTTTACAGGCTTCACTACCCCTTTTTTATCCTTTTAGCTGATGTTTCTTAGCACAAAGAAGACTCAAGTGGCATGAAATATTTCCAGAAATTCAGGCTGGCTAAAAAGAACAACACTTCAGGTATTCTCGTCTGAATAGCAAAAAGTGTAATTTTCTCCACATATCAACTTCATATGGAGCAAAACAACATACCTGGGCAGCGGGGGATGAGGCATCATTAGGAAATAATTTCACTACAAGAAGCACAAGACAGTTGCTTTTTTAAACATTGTAATGTACACAGGGTAACTTTGACATTCATCTTTACCAAAGTAGGTCAGGACTAAGAAGAGCACAGGACTATGTTTTTAGTCCTAAATACTTACGAGTATTTTTAAAGAGTATTTCAGAGTGCATCCTAAAAGTGCATTAGACATGTTAAACTGGCCAGCAGAATAACGTGTGCCTGTGATCACCACAGAAGAAAACACTGTCCAGTAACCCACCTGAAAGAATTGTGTTTGCTTTTGTGTAGTATTCACCTGAAAACTAGATCCATTAATGTGGAGGTCATTCAATGTTGTTACATTTCCCTTTAGTGGTTGGTAGTTATATGGACATTTCTAGTAATTTCTTACAGGCAGAGGCTGCCTTTATTAAGCAGAACAGTAGTCAGCAAGATGCTGGGCTGCAGCCTCAGGAAAAGCAATGTCTCAATGTGTGACCTTGGAGGGTTACTCAATTGCCACCCACTCAGCATCAATCAGTCCCCTTGGAAAATTGATTGAACAGTCTCAGGGAAAATCACATTCTGTAAGCACTGAATTTTCATGGACAAAATTACAGTATTTTTAGGAAGTAGAAAAAACATGTAATTTCAATTTTGTTGATTGTCCCTGTGTACAATCAGTATTTTATTTTTGTACATATATAAATATATATAAGTGATGGCTCCTCCCAGAAGAGAGGAATTTAGCTCTAATACCCAGGGTATATCTATGCTAGTACCTAATTTTGCACTTAAGGGGTGGATTAATGAACCACAGGAGGTAGTGCTGAGCCCCCTAATCCCGCGCAACTCATGGCTCATGGACATTCCCTGGTTAGATACAGTCTAGTCTCCTGGATTGAATATGGTTATGAAACACGCAGCTTGAAGCTGTTTGAAGAGTTTGAAACTTCTTGATTTCATATGCCTGCATGCATTTGTGATTGCAGTGCATGTGATGTGCCCTGGGTAGGAGATTCCTACTGAGGAGATTCCACCAAAAGACATCCAGTTCTCACTCCCAGAACTTCTTTGTAAGTTCTGAGCTGTGGGAAATGAGGATTTTCAGGACTTCCCTACGAGCTCACACTGTAGTTCCAACCTGAAGCCCTAATGAAGCCACATCATCTGAGTGGGATGAAGGCCACGGGAAGTATCTCCCTTAGGTTTGAAAATAACAGAGAGACACTTTATTGGGTCATTACTCAGTGTGACGATACTATGTTTTGCATAACTGTAAATCTTGAAAGTGTGAAAGATGCCATAGTCAATAAATATGCTAGCGCAACCAGTGAGTCAAAGGTGAAAGGGAAGAGTTAATCCAACCACCAAGAAATATTTCACAGAATGCAATATTTTTGCTGAAGTGCTTTCCAATTTCTTGCATACAGACAGCTACAGAGGAGGAAAGCTGGGCTCCATGGTCAGGGAAGCAAGTTTGGTAAGAAAATATTTCACAGTTAACTCCTGCAGCCCTGTCTCTTTCTTGTGACAGCAGACAAGCACATACATGGACCCTTCCACCCATCCTCTGGTCCTCCATCCTTCCTTCCACCTCTTCTCAGCAAACACATGAAGGAGCCTAAGGCTGACTTTCTGCTGGGAGAGATATTGAGACCTTCAATTACCACCATAGCTATTCCTCACCCATGGCTTAAAACATGAGAGACAATATTTAAGACTACTCCTTTTGAACTGAGACTGAAAGGTTTGGTAAAAGGAATCAATTATTTTCTGCTTTTTAAGATTGATTTTAAGAGTTATATTCATGTTTACCGCTGTTACAGTTCCCACATAAGACTGCCAGGACAGTCATTATAACAAACAGTATGATATAATCTTAATGAAAATAGAGTTGCCAAAGGAAAAGGAGATTGGAGTTGAAGCTTCAGGGGCAGTTTTCTTCATGTGTTTACAGAGCAGGATTGACTGCTTACCTTATTTTTTTTTCCACAAGTCTACTATGCTTGAGGGAAATTGCATATATTTGCATTCTAAATTACTGTTCGGTTAGGTGAGACAGTGTAGCATTTTCCAGTGCTTCATAGTAGTTTTTCAGAGAAAAATACCTGAAGGAATTAAATACTTACTCTATTGCTGGTTTTCTGTCTTTCCATGATTATTTCACTAAAAAAAGAAGTGATTCTTAGAGAGTAAAAAAATTAGTCTAGAATTTTATATCACAAAATAAAGAATAAGACCAAGTTAAACTGGTACCAAACTTCTTGTTCCTGTGCAGACATAGGAAAAAGAGGGACACTACTTGAATTTAATGGTGTACATGAGGCTACTTCTAGGCGTTGGACTTTAAATTTTCAACCAGGATAAATCATCAGATCTCACTTATTTAGTAATGTTATTTAGAGATAATCTCAAATTTGTCCCTCTAAGTGTTTGAGTATCTTCTTTACAGAGCTTTCTCTTGAACTTAAAAACAGAGGTATTAATTACCATTAAGTACTGTTTTGTTGGCAGAAGAAGATCAGTTACCTCTGAGGAGATTTTTATTCAATCCTGAAGTTCCCCAATGAACTTGTACCATCTTTCTGTACTGTCAGTAGCCAAATGTGATTCAGTGACTGGACAGTAATACTTGCCCAGGTTTGTTGAGCATCCCAGCTACAAGGCCACTGAGACACACGACATCACACCCCACGTGCCTAAGGCAAAGGATCAGGCCACAGAAATAACTTTCCATTTAAAACTGCTTTGCTATCAAGTTTCCCTGTCTAGGTATGCTGTGTCATTTGGAACTGCTGAGTCTAGAATTGTGCTTATTTGTGCAGATGACAAGTTACCAAACTAACTCTGTCTATCAGACATTGGTGGCTTGGCATGTCTGGGCATTTGAAGGTCAGATGAGCCCAGAGCTGACCTCTCCAATACAGAAGATATATTGGTCAGTGCTGTATTTTTCTTGCCATCCCCCCTTCCCTGCAATAGTTGCTACAGACTACTGAACTCAGCATAACGCTACAATTAGTTTTAAGAGAGAGTTTTGGGTTTGTACTTTGGTTATATTTAAGCAAATGAGAGTTTCCTCATCTTAATATGAGGAAGTGAACCAATGAGAGTGGCTGTGCAGTGCTGCACCATAGTGACCTTCTGGAGAAAGGAAGTGGGGCCTCAGAAGTTGTTTTGGTGCTGTTGGGCAGTTGCTGAATATTTGCAGGGATCTAGGAATGTGGTTTCCTTACAGTGAAAAAGGTAAATTTTAGTAAGAGGATATGTCCAGTTGCCCTATACCTGTGGAACAGTCCCTCACAGCTCCCTGCCAAAGCTTCACCTCTGTGTGGATAAAATGGAGTAGGAACACAGCCATGGCCTTGACTGACATCTGGGACTTTGGGGAGGGTGAAGAGGAGCACACAGGTGGAAGCCCCACACCTTACCTGTGGGAGCAGGATGAGATCCCTGACTCTGGCTTGGGGCAGAAGCGCAGTGCCTAGCTCTCCCACTTGCTGTGAGATGCAGAAGCTCCAAACAACCCTGATCCAAGCAAAGCCAGACCCCAGGTCTGCACCTTCAGGTGCAGCTGGAGGCAGAAGGACATCAGTGAGGGATGAGGGACTGATTGTGTCAGGCTCACTCAGACATGGATGGAGCGTGCCAGTGCCACCACAGAGTGTGACACAGCCTCTCAGGGGAGGGTCTGTCAAAAGGAATCAGAGTTGTCATGGCACGAGCACTACAGGACAGACAAAGCAGAGACACCCACTCCTGTCATGTGTCACAGAAGCAGGCTGTACCTTCACCAAGCAGACTGAGGGTGTCAGAAGTGTTCACAGAGAACACACCCAATGGCTTGTGAATGACAGGGCATCTCCCAAAGGCAGCACAGGGCAGTTTTCCCAAATGTCGTATTTACATAATGCCAAAAAACCCCAGAACTACACATGAAACTTATATCTCTGCTTATGCATAAATTATTTGCTTTTAATAAAATAACCATTTCAGTCCTGAGTTTGAATCCCAGACAAGATGGAAGTTGTTGAGCTAATGTCTTCTTTTCTGTGTTACTCTTATTCTATGCCAGTGGATGGAGGATCAGTAACACAAACTGCAGAGATTTGCTCCTGCCATAAGGGCAATACTTTAGCATCTCCTACATGTGTGTAGGTACTGGCAGAACAGTAATCTGTGCTCTTCATCCCAATGCATGCAGAGACAGTAAGTCTTCCCTTTATGTATACGGTCTTGGTAGTTAATCACTTTGTCTTACATAACCTTGAGAGTATGTCAGATTCTCACTTTCTAATTTCTATACAGTTATTGCATTGTAGGAAAAATCTATTTAGTGTTTATCCAGCTGTCAGAACCATCAAGGTATATAACCTTGATGAGAAATACTGAGAAACTTCTTAAAAAGCATTTTAAATATTCAGTTTACTGGCAGTGTTTATATATGAAAAAGAAGTAAAAAATATTGCCAGTATTAAAAGAGACAGGACATTTGCAGCTGCTTCCCCAAGAATAATCCAGAATGTAGAATCATGAAGCAGTATCTCATTTTACAAGATGCCTCAAAATAGTTTGATGGAATAGTCTTATAATTGTTAGTACAAACCCCCAAAAGATTAGGTAGACAGCTTTGATCTTTTCATTTCTTGATCCTAAAATATGACCATTTTTACAAATTTTTAATAAAAAAATTAACTAATTTTAGACAAACCAGCATGTGAAAAGGTTACAAGCTGATACATTGTAATTTTTGTATTAACACAAAACAAAAGTGTGAAAATGGCAAATAAGGAACATGTGCGGTGAACTTACACTGATCATAAGTACATATGGAAAGCTGCTTCTGAAAAAAAATTGACTTTTCTACACTTGAAAATGCAGAAGGTATAAATTAGTAGTTCTTCATTGTATACAAAATGAGCCAACTACAAAAGATTTGTATTACATGACTGACACTTTTTATACTCTTGAAAAGAATTTCAAAAATATCTAAATTACTTACATGAAGTCACTGGTAATTAACCTTCATCATTTCTTGCATGCTTTTGAAAATACTTAAGGATTCAGGCTAGAATTTTTATGAGCTTAGAACTCATTCCTGGAGCTAGATTTTCTGAAGAGGTCAACATTCAACTCCCACTGAAATGCTAGAATAAACAAGCATATATCAAGAGTTCAAGAGGACACAAGTCAAGCTCTGCTAGAGCTTTCAAAGGTTATTTGAAACAGTGGCAAATATTTCTCAAACATTTTAATTAAAATAAAGCAAGGAAAAAGAAATTTGTTGAGAAGGTCAAGATTAAAGATAATCTTGAAAGGTCCGCAAAACTAAATGAACACTTGCTTCACTTGTCAACGCAATTAATTATGTTGAATTTGGGGGCAAAGTAGGACCATAATGGGAATGGAAATTATCTGAATCTAAGTGGAAACAAAACTCCAAGATACAAGTGAATTTTGTCCAAAGATTTGTTAGAGCTGCCATATCAGCTTGTAGATTCTGCAGTCAGGCTTTTCTAACATTGTATTGCTCACCTTGTTTAACAAATGTTTACTATGTTTTAAAAAAAAGGAAAACGCAGAAAATTCATAGTTTCATCTGATTTGTTTTGTTGCACTTGAAAAACACTAACTTTTTGCCTTTACTGCAGATCTTAACATTGTTATAGAGAATCATTCTGAGGAAGGGTGGTACAGATGGCATGGTCACAAATGGACCAACTGTTCTTCACGTCCTTCTGAAATGTGTCCCATGCTACTAACCAAAATTAGAAGTACTGGTAGTGTAAACCATGTAGCCCAGAGTTTCATATCCATTGTCTGGAGAGCGATGTCCCAGATGTCTGGAGGGCAGTAAAGGTACTATGTTGCAGTGTGATGCAATGGGATCATATTCCAATAGTACTACCCATACCTAAGACAGAATTGCTTTCTAAACATGCTCCTCCCTGTCTCCTTTTATTGTCTCTGGGCAACAGACTTCCTCGGTAACTGAAGAAAGGTGCCTGAGCTGAAAGTGATAAATACAGATCTGTGTACATGGCACTCAGTTCATTCCCTGTGATCCTTATCACAGTATCACAGAATCAATCAGGTTGGAAAAGATCTCTGAGGTCATTGAATCCAACATGTGGGTGAGCACTGTCCTGTCAACCAGACCATGGCACTGAATGCTACATCCAGCCCTGCCTTAAACACTTCCAGGGATGATGACTTCACCACCTCCCTGGGAAGTCATTCCAGTGTCTAATGACCCTTTGTGTGAAGAAATTCTTCCTGATGTCAAACCTAAACCTCCCCTGGTGCAGCATGAGACTGTGTTCTCTCATCCTGTCACTTTTTACCTGGCAGAAGAGGCCAACCCCCACCTGGCTACTCTCTCCTTTTAGGCAACTGGAGAGAGCAGTGAAGTCCTTCCTGAGCCTCCTTTTTTCCAGGATAAATAGTTTGGAGAAACTCTCTCAAGAGGAACTTATGCTATTAGTTAGAAGGTAATTAATGCAAATTATCATGAGGAGATGTAAAAATAGTTATTTTTTATTTGTGAAACAACAAAATACAAGTCTAGAAAGCATTAGCTTCCTAGTACAGGTAGTGAAGCATCATTCCTGTTGTAGAAATGCTCATGACACTTCGTCTTTAATACGACACAAAACTTATCACCAATGCTCAATAAGAGTGACTTTTACTTGAAAAAAGTAAAGAGTAGCATCATCCATAGCATAAAAGCCTTTGCTTGCTTGTTTTGACAAAATACAGGCTAATAAAATATATGGCTGCGAATAATACATATTGGGTTAAACGCTAAGAGAAAATAAAACTGCTTAAGTTAAAGAATAACACTTGAACGAGACCCACTGGGACATAAAAACTGAACACAAGTATCTTTTAACTCTGACCCTACAGAAATAAACCTACCCACTGACCTGTCTGGAATAACTTTCCAGAAATGGTAACATGGACAAAATATTTTTTCATGTTTAGAATTGAATTAAAGAACTTTATGAAGGGAATTTGTTCATCCTGTTTGCCTGCAAGGGCAGAGAACTTTCTACAATGACTAAGGAGATCATACCTTCGGTGCTAAGCTCTTCTGAATGTCAGTGAACATGGGAAAGAAGGTCGCTGGTTGCTGAAATATCTAGGAAATCTATTCCAGCTGAGTTGCTGAGCTGATTTTAGAAGTCAGCCTGCAATTTAAAAATGAAAGCCTGTATGTCCTTTGATACTGAACTAAGATCAGACAAAAATGACAGTAAAAAGCATAAAACCTCCTGTGCACAAGGCTCAGGATTTCTGTCTGGATTTGCCATTCTAAAGATTGCTTCTCGTTCAAACTTGGGAACAGAAACAGTTTATCATGCCATTGCTGCAATGTCACTATCAGATGGTTAACCTGTGGTCTGCTTTTGCAGAAGTGCATATCGGGAGAAAACTTCCAATTCTTAGGTCTCTGGGAAATGAATCATATCATCTAGGGATAACAAAAATCTCCATCATTATAGGCAGCCCCTCTCTGCTTCCCATACCTATTGCCCTCCCAAAAATACATGTGTCCTTCATGGCATATGGCTACTACGTGAAGAAATGAGATTAATTTGAATTATTCAATGATAAAATATTTTCCATGTTCAGAATAAAAATTGGTGTTATGGTCTCTCTCTGATGGCCTTTTCTGGTTTTGCTTTTTTTTTTATTCAAAAGCCAGGACAATTTAGGGAAGATAGAATTTAAGGGAGTTGTAAAGCTGGGGATACATCTTGGGGAATAAGTCTGTGCTAGAAGTAGAGAGGTGCAGTCATAAAAAGCCAGAAAAAACTGGGAATGAGTCACAGTGTTAATCACACAGAAATCTGCGTGCTTTAATCCACTTTGTAGTGTTCTGCCTTTCAGACCATAAACTCTTCAGGGCAGGACTTTGTCTTTCTAGTGCTGCAGTCAGATTTTTTCAGAGTAATTGAATGTATACAAAATGGGGAAAAATAGCAGGAAACTTCATACTTGTCAAATAAATAGCACAGACAACAGTTCTTTTATCATGACTTCATGATGTATGAGATCTCTCATACAACTATTGGGGGATATACACTAATAACATGTTTCTTCTAACATAACATTGTGTTCTATGAGTTTGACAACAAATTTTATTCCAACATCGATTTCATCTAGTAACTACAGCATCAGACAATTGAGAGCCTTTTTTGCATGAGTGAACAATTTAAAAAGAGTAAACAAAATAATGTCCTGAGATTTCTTTGAAATAAAAGAAAATAAATATCTGTAATTTCTAAATTTGATAACTTTATAGCTAAAGTTTTGGCATTGAAGACTTTGTATTTATATTATGTTGCTATTTCATATTAGCATCAAAACAAAAGCTCCTGTACTTATCTGGCCTTATGAGAAAACTTTGTGTTCTGCATGATGATGTTTTTCTGTATGAAATCCTAGGTCTGGTAGCTGAAGTGCTAAGCTAATCTCCCTTTTTCTGCAGAGATAATAACATGCTAATAGAAACTCCTGACAAGTGACTTGTATTATTTAGCAATTAGCAACTGCCACTGTAATAGAATTGAAACATCAGCAAGGACAAAATGTGAAAAAGAGTACTTTTTTTTCTCCCTGGAACCATTGTTCGGTTGGAGTGTTGTGTTCTTGTGAAGTAAAACCTTTGCAGGGTTGATTTAATGAAGACATTTTGAAATATACAAATGCATTCATTTTATCTTTCCTCATCAGTAGCTTCAGATAGTCCGGGGACATGACTGAATTTCTCCAAATTCTGTGCTGGTTAGGAAATACAAAAAAGAAGATCATAAATATAACTTCGTGGCATAGAAAGCACTGTTTAGCTGCAAACTGTCTTTGTTTTGCTCAGCTTGGAAATTCAGCATTTTTCTCCCTTTTGCAGGTATGTTATTTTAAATTAACCAGTACAAATGAATGGAGGAACAAGCACAGCACAAGAACACAATCCAAATAATTAATTTCCCTCAAGTTCATCTCATTTTCCAGAGCATTTTTTTTTTGATTTTTTTTTTTTTGTGCTGAAAGAAACATGGCACACCAGCAGGGACTTGACAAGAAGAACAAGAGACATCATGGAGAAGGCTTCTACTTTAGCCAGTCACACAGAGAGGAGAAGCTGCTGCCTCCCAGCAGCTTTGTGCTGCTCTGGGACCGGGTGTGAAGCACCAGATGCAAATGGCACAGAGCAGCACCACTGCACCAGAGTGCACCAAGCCCAGCAGGAGCACTAGGTCAGCTCAACATAATGTATTAGAAGCCTTTCATCTCTTCTTTTTAAATTGTCCAGTTAAATACATATGCCTTTTCTCAATTAACAATGCAGAATTTGGTCTCTGTTGCTCATGCCAGCAGGTGGACCAGAACAAATGGGATCTTAGTCCCTATGGTAACTTGAATAATGACAGGTCAGTTCAACACTTCCCTTCAAAAAGATTTAGCCTTCTGATCAAGAAAAGAAAAAATCCTGTTAAACTCTCAATGAGCTTTTATCCTGACCCATCCGATCTACACGCGTTTTTGCAAACTCTGCCACTATTTATGTATCTATGTATCTTAGACCTTACTTTAAATATTTCATAGTACCAGCAGACTAGTCTTTTGCTGATCAATGTGTTTTAAACTGGCTGCAGACTTTTGGAAATTGAACTTCTTTCTTTCTCCTGCCTGGAAGGAGCTCCATGTGAAAAGCCACAAAATCAGCTCCTTGTTCTTCAACCAATCCTCCCTTCAGTGCAATGTTTACACACTGAAAATGCCAGACATGGGTTAGACTGCCAATGCATTTGATCCCTGCTAAGGAATGACTAAGGTCTATGACGAAGCAAGAGAGCCTCAATGTTTCTGAACTATCCTTTTCATTGCACTCATCTGCTGCATTTCCTTCTATTCTCATAGAAATCTAGGGGTGGAGAAAAGCTGCTTTTTTTTAAATTTGTGTTTGTGGAGGGCCTAATATATGCAGGTGTCTGCTTATGGATACAGGTACTAAGTGGTACAGAAATTGAAGTAATTTATGGGATTAAAAAGAATACTTGATATCAAACCAATTTTTATCATTACTGAAAAATTTCTATCCATAATTGCCAGTTTCACAAGGTAAAAAGGGAGCTCTGCTGTGAGGAAAGTTGATCCTCTGTTCTCTACTACATAATCTAAACTTATTATCTTCAGAGGCACAGGTTTTCTGGTGCTTTCTGCACTGCCCTGGTTGGGAGCAAACACAGTGGTAACTGCTGAAATGAAGCAGGGCTTGAGTCACAGTGTCTCGAAGGAGAGAGCTCATATGTATATATATTTATACACATATAAATAACCCCAAGAAGAGGCATTCTATCAGGTTTCACTAGCACCAGCTGGAATGAGCCTCTCCAAATAAAGCTTGTAAAAAAGGAAAGATGATGACAAGACCTACGTGCACTGAGACATCACTGCTGCTATGGGAGTATTTTTAAAGAAAACTTCCAAGCAAATGGACACTGGGGAAAACAAATTAAGGCTCTTCTCCTTTTCTTGTCCAAGCAGAGACTTTAAGAAAGGAACCCCTGTGTTCTAGTTTATGAGAAAGATTTTCCTAGTTACCAATAATTTAGTGCTGCCAGAGTAACTGAATAAATGGAGATAAATCATGTTATATAAACTGATTCAATATTAAAAACAGTCGATTATAAGTAGGCAAAAAAATAAAGGACTAAAGCGATCTTAAAACAAATAAATGTAATAGTTTGCAAACAGATATAAAAGAGAAACAAATTTAACAGGTTTATTATGTTGGCTCTTTGATTTTAAAAACAGTAAAAATGCTTCAATAACTATAAAACATTTTGCTGTAGCTCCCTAATAATTTTAATATCAGTTATTTTTCCCAGTGATTGAAATTTTATGATGGTAGGGACACTAAAAATTTTCTTTACTAATAAGATATAAAAAGATAATTGGAAAGGCAACAAGAAAGGGAAATATGTTATGTACAATGGTATATTTGGAATGTAAATTGCTCAGAATTAATTATGCCATAGACTACTCACTCATAAATAGAAAATAAATTTGCTAAGAGGTACAAAACTTCTTCTGGCTTGCAGATAACCAAGGGGGAAATCTCAATTGTTTCTTGAAATATTACATATCTATGTGATTTCTATATTAGAAAACTATCAAATTCACAATGAAGCTGCATCTAGAGGATTTGTAGAAGTGACCAAGAAGGAGACAAAACTGTATTGTATATAGAAGTTCTTGGAGAAAAATATGGAGAATCTGTTAATTACAAAATGCTTAATCTTTCCCAATGAACATAGACTATTTTGATGACTAAGTTGTTTCAAGGGAGAAGGCTGTTATTTCCCATATGACAACTACAAAAAGGGAAGGATTCTGAGGGACTGTGCTGTCACAGCAATAACCATCAGCTCAGAAAGCCTCAGATGTCCAAGTTTGTGGTGAGCAGGCTGGAATTTAATGTAGGTGGGACAGAATGAATGACATTCACATTGCTCAACTTTAAACTAGTAAAACATACACACTTACTTCTGAACTACTTGCTTTCAGATAATTTAAAGTCATGAGGAAGAACTAAGGGCATTTAAATCACCCAGATGAGCCAGGTCCGTGTTTCTTCTTTGACAGTGAAGAAGAAGCTGACCTCTGTGGCCAGCTCAGCTAGAGCCACCTGCATTTTATCACAGGAATCTGTCCTGCTCCGTGTCACTTTTACTTTGTTTTAAATCCATTTAAAAACTCTGAGTCGCGTCTAAAAGTTCGAGTCACATCCTTTGGCAAGTAAACTTTCTTCAGTTTTGAGAATTCAACGTAGTGCTCCATAGTTACTAGGAAATCATGCAGATGCTGGTGTTAAGATTGCTAGGTCTACAACCAAGAAGAAGAGCCCAAAGTTTTTGTCAGGTCAGATGGATTTATGGATTTCTGCATCAACTGAAAGGGGTCCACTCAAGGGCTAGAAAGAATCTGGAGAAGGCAACTCCCTGTTAGGAGAAAAGCTGACCTATACAGCAGGAAAAGATGGCACAGATATCTCCTGCTGTATGAGTTTCCTTGCTAACAAAATTTCTGCCTTCCTCCTAAATGTCCAGTGAGTCAAGCAGAGCCACTGGGATGAATTGACAGTTTAGCTGCTGGTACAGACAGCAACTGCATAACTTTCAAGCAGAGATGTGAAAACAAGCACCAAATTGTGGCATGAAGTCAGAATTCCTTATTTAGAACTCTGAGGCTGCCCGCCATGCAATGAGGTTAAAACCAGCCCTTTGTCTCTGTATCCCATTTTAATATTTCATTATTATGTTTGTATTTGCTTTTTTATTGTGTACATTAGTGTCTTATGAGTAGCATGACACATTGTTATCCTCTGAAAATTTGTTTCTAGATTTCAGTCGCTTTTTGTTATTTTTGAACAGAAATACTGAACAGTCCAGTAAATAAAGGAGTTGATTTGTCACTGATCCAATTTCCAGGAGCAGGCAGCAGCCTGCTCACAACTCTTGAGCAACCAGACTAATCATCAAAGCAAATAAATGCAGAGATAACTTCACAGACCATTCCCCCACCCTATGCTGTCCCTGAAAAACTGAATATCAGGGGGGAAACCCACAAAGAAGCATCCTTTAGAAGAAGCATCTTGTCCACCAAATAGATCTCAAAACATAAAACTATCCTCTGCCACAGAGGAAACAGCAAGCCTGGCAGAGTCCCTCTGCTCCTGACTGTAATGTCCTTTGAAGCTGCAGAGGCATTTTCACAGAATAGACCAGGAAATTAAAATATTGCCTAGGGCTATTCACATTTAACACCTCATTATCTTATTTCCCTATGATAAATAAAGGATGGCAAACACACACGGCAGCAGTTTATCATGTGAACACACTCTCATATGTTTATAAAAATTTTAAACTGTAGGAAGATCCTAATTATCTGTTTCAAATTCCAGTCAGTGTCACAGAAAGAGCCCCGAGTCACAGGGCAGAGGACTCTGACACTCAGGTCACTTTCCTCCTCTCAAGAAAATTTACACTGGCTGGCACAGGGTCTTCATCTCAGTGAGACCAGAAAGAAACCAAGCAATACAGGAGCAGTAGGGAAAAATCTCCCCTTGTAGAGGTAGAAATAATGCTGTGTTTACTAGATATTTTGCTTAAATCTTTTCCCTATCAGTGTGAGAATATTATTTAGCAGACATGAGCAATCCATGTTGAATATAATCAGTCCAGCTTGCACAGGTGGTTCTTCTTTTTTGGTCAACTTCTCTGATTCATTTTAGCCCCTCTTTACTCATCTTTGACAATTGCATTGATTCTTTTTCCTTTGATTTTCCATTAAAACGGAAATCTGCTTCACTTTTGGACCCCATTGTAAGACTACAGAAGACATGACAAACTTTGTGACATGGTAATAAAATAAGATGTTTTTCATTCACTTCAACATCAGAGTCTTTGAAAATAGCAATGATATCAAAGCAGCATAGTGTGGAATTATAATTGGGAACAATTGATGACAATTCCAAACTTTCTTTCTTCTTCCTAGAGGAAGGAGATTAATACAGAGGCATTGATACCTTAAAATAGTTCATTGTAAGAAATTTCATTCATAGAAGAATGATTGTGATGATAAGATAGATAAAGTATCTATTTTTTTGCCATTAAAAAATATGCGGTTCTTAATTTTATTTCTGATACTTGTAAATTTTTGTTTACTTGCCAATTTTTCTACTTGTAATGGAAAATAATTTTCAGGTCTTCAGCTTTTCTTAATCTCTACATGAAAAAAGGGGGTTTATAATTGAGGTTTTGTGGTGGTTGCTGTTCCAGTTAAACTGCCTGATAAACTAATTTAGAGACCCATCCTACAATTAATAATGTGTGAACAGACTGGTGCACCCTTACAGAGCTCCACAGATGTCTGCAGGACTTCTTGATGCTTTATCATTCTGCAGCATGCTGTTAGATCAAGACCTTGAAAGGTTAAGCTGGAGCCCAACCCATGTTATTTTGATAACATGGACTACTTTAAAAACTGTGTTCAAAACCTGAAAAAGGCTGAGTTTGGGTCAGCTGCTATATTTAATTGTCATTTGAAAGGGATAGCATATCATTTTTGATTTCTTGGGGGTTTGGTTTGGTTTAGTTTAATTTGGTTTGGTTTGGTTTAGTTTGGTGGAGGGGCTGTTGTTCTTGTTTTTTGTTTTTACTTTAAACATTAGAAGGGGGGGAAAAGCGTAGTATGAATAACACCTTGAATATGAAAAAGACTAAACTAGGAACATAGAATGCTAAATGTTCATACATTCACAAGAAGCTTCCAAAAATGGAAAGGCTGCTACCAGAGCATTACTGTACTACAAGAGGTAAGGCTAACAGATCATTGAAGGTTACCAAGATTCCCTGGGTTTTGAAGTGGTGGGAAAAGCAACAGTGTGTGAAAAAAGGAACAGATTTTATTGTTTCACTGAAGTTATTAGTCATTACTGCATTTGAAATCAGCAGCAAAATAGGTTTTTTTGCTAGCAAAATTGACATCTCTTTGATTTGTCTATGGTACAGATCTAGAAACTTATTTGATTCTTGTAAAGAGCTGTTAAACTTTCAGTTTTCTTCTGTTTAATTATGACAGTAAGTTTGGTCTCATGTCTGTTGCAAAAGTTAGAAGATGACAGATTTTCTTTAGCGAAGGAAGAAAATTTAAAACTTATGATTTAAGAAATGTGAAGGAAAGGGAGATGAGGCTAGCACTTTCTATTAATGTATCTTTTATAATTAATTAATCCTATTCTGTTTACAAATATTTTATATTGCTGGCAGTATTTTCCTTGTCCAACTGGCATTCTTCTCTTTATTACTGGGCAACCCACCAGCTCTTTAAAAAAACACTTTCTCACTTCATGAAACTCTCATCTGCTAACTGTAAATATAAATTCACATTATATGTAGCTGTAATATTACAAGCTGGCATTATTCTCTGGAGACTGTTTTCCCATATCTTGAACTTTAGAACACATTTCCAATATCTGTAATCCTACAGAAAATCAAAATTACCTGAAGTGCAGAGAAAAAAATATAATTTTGACTTCCTTTGGGTTTTGTTCATCACACATGACCAAAGCTTCAAATACTGACTGCAGACTTGCTTCCTATGTTATCAAACCTGAAGATAATTAGCAAGTCTGAATAAGTGTTTTCAGGGGTGGATCTCTGTTACTTGAATTTTGGAGATTGAGGCTGATGATTTCTCTGGAAGGGATCTGTTTCCAATGAGAAATTACCGGTTTGAAGCAGAACTTCAGGTACAGCTTCAGAACTGCGTGATGTGGGTTGGGCAGTCAGATGAGTGGAAAACATTGTCTCATTTGCCATTGGAATCTGTGGGGGAAACTCCAGACTTAATTAAAAAACATTCAGAGTTGTACACTATCTACTTAGTTTACTAAATCAGACAATTTAAAACATTTGAAAGTTCTCTATTAAAATATTCTTAGATTTCTTACTATTTACACATCTCTTAATAATATGTAAGTTGCTCTGCTTTCAGTATGTGGCATTATCAATATGAGAATGTTTTGTCTGAATGACAAACTTAGACACACTATTTTGTTTTGCAATGGTACAGAATTAGCATTTTCAGAACTGGTTCTGTGGAAGTCAGTTCTGACTCAGGTTATTTCATACATCAAGAAATTTAAATCACAACTTCCTGCAAAAAGAATTATCACTTTCTCCTTGAGAACAAGGACATGCAGTGTTTGATTTCTCCTGTCTTTATTCACGCTCTATTTCTTAAGGAGTAGCAAAAGCTATTTATTCTTCTAACCTCTATGTAAGCATCATGATGATTCAAGTGTGGCTTCAGCTCAAGAAAACCAGGGAGAAAGGGAGGTGACAGGCCAGGTTCAGGGAAATATGTTGTTCTCTTGTATTTGTATTCTACTGATCCATCAGCAGACAACAATACCACATCTCTTTGTGTGGACTAGAGACAGTACAGCTGGCATCAATAAATGCTGTACTTCTAATAGCAAACAGAGCAGGAGATAAGTTTAGGTGAGAAAACACATTTCATCTGCACAAGCAGAGCCACAGACCCTCGAGAGATGCTACACAGAACACTATTTAAATTTTGGGGATTCAAATAGCTTCATACAACTTTCTCATGCTAAAGCTGCAGTTTCTGATTTGTCCTCTTCTGAGCAAGATTCCTGGTCTCGCTCTTGGCACATAGGAAGATACAGGCAGTACAAGGGCCAATCCTTATAGTCTAGCCATGACAGCTGCCTTTCTACTCTACAGAAAGAGGCAGGACAACAATATTAGGGTATAATTGAGGGGCTAAAGAACTGGTCTCAGAACTCCCTGCTCCTAAGCACAGCAACATCTCGGAATGTAACTCTCCAGCTATGATTAATATAAACCTCACAGATGAAACGATAAAGAATCAGTAAGAACTGCAGTGAGAATAATTTAGCTATTTGAAAGCTTTGAAACAGTTTCACTTCATCTTTGAAGTCTAAGGAAGCAAGACTGTGTGAAGTCCAGCTTTTTAATTTAATTTTCCTTTTGTTCAATGAGTCATCTTTTCATAAGCCTTTACCATCATTCTGTAGCAAAAATAATGTATCAGACATCAACATATGAGGTCAAAGATGAGCTCTGATGACATTTGAAATTTGAAAGCAGTCTTCAGTAATTACAGTTTCCATTTGGATTAGCAGTTTATTATATAATGCTTCATATGTCAGAAAAAAAAACTACACTTGATAATTATTTATCATATTTAGTGACAGCATATTTCAGAGAACTTTTAGCAAATTTTTCAAGCACATTTGTAACTTTCAAGTTTAAATCCCACAGAATATTTACAGCTCTTATGCTACTAAATTAGAGATACTTAGTTTGAATTCCTCATCTTTATTCCAATAGAAATTGAAAAACCCAGCTGGTTTTTGGTGACCACAGATTTATTCATGTATAGGGTATTTTGGTAATTTATTGTTGGGTTAGATACCCTTTAGAAATGCAAAGGTGTTTTCTGTTGAAGGCCAGCTAAGACCTATGCACCATGTTAAAAAACTCAAATTAAGATTGCTTTGGCAAAAGTATGACTTTCACCCAGAAATATTTTAACATTTATTAGTTGGATTTGAAATTAATGCAAGCAGCATACAAAAATGCAGTAGGTCTAATCAAAAAGGAAAAAAAAATTCCAATTATAATCTATTATTTCTCTACAGTCACATACATTAGGCGGTCTACAGACATACAGCATGAAAGCAAAAGCCAGTTCGGTCAGAAATGTGTTGGTAATTTGATAAATTAGACCATAAAAGGGAGTAAAAGCAACTTCACTGGGATTATGCTAGAGGTAGCTTTTTTAGGGGTTGAAATTTTCATTAGCTAGAACAAAAATCAACACTTAAGCTGCTGAATAGGCTCCTCTAAATAAGTTTTCTAAGTAGACGTGCCAAGGATGATTGTCTGGAATAAGACTGGCCTGGTTCAGTGACCCACTGACTCAGTTCAGCGGGTCTCTCCCACTCAGCAATGTACTAACAAAGATTCTTCCCGTTTTTTCTGTCAGGTCCTCAGAGTATTCCTACTGGCAACACAGCAGACTTTTTAAAATGATACTGTGAAATATTTCTCCTTTGCTGCTTGAGACTACTGCTCAGGCACTCAAACCACCTTTTCTGACATGCCCAGAGGAAAATGCACGATTTTTACATCTGTTTAGTTACACAGTGATATCGCAATTACCTTTTCTCTCCCTTAGACCATTGTACCTAAAGCCTCCAAGCAATAGTCCTGTTAGAATTAATCAGTTTCTTTTTCATGTGTAGCTAGCACACATATGTAGACATAACATAGAATTTGTTCTTAAAATTGGACTCAAAATGGAACCAAAGCTGCATAATTGAGTTGATTTTCTCTTCAGAGAGTATTTTCACACAAAGGTCTTCTTTATCATTTTAAATTATACAGACTACAGTGAAGTCATTTTGTACAATTTCAGTGCACTGCACTAAGAAAAATAATCTTTTTCAGGAAAGAAGAAAAGCCAGAACATTGTTTTGATGATTTTGAATATTGCAGAATTTATTTGAAAAAAGGCTTTATTTGAATAAAGCCTTTGTATAAAGCTACAGTCAAATAGTTGGAAAATGATTGAATAAAATAATAATAAAACACAAAAACTAATTGTAGTATTTTAAGAAAGTTACTGATTAGCATATTTACAGGATTATCTTGCTATTTGGAAATATTTGGGGCCTGAAGAACCTGACCAGCACATGGAGACAAGGTCAACAAGAATAAAGCAGTATTTTTTCCTCATTCAGTTCTTTGTACAGACTTGGGAACTGCTCCTCTGAGAGAAAGAGAATTGCTTACCAATAGTGTTAAAGAGATTTGGATGACTGCCCTATCTGACCTCCTGGCAGTAGAACCATGATTCTGGTGGGTATCATCAACAAAGGCAGAAATCATCCCCTGAATTCCCACCACACCTCTGCTCCCATGACACTCAGGAACTACAACAGCTTCTATTTCTACGTGTTTCTTTTCCATTGCCAAATTAGCACTTTGTACTCAAATATTTACATAATACTATGATTACACAATCATTTCTGAAGGGAAAAAGGATTTCTTTTTCTTACCAACTTTTATGGTTTGGACTCTACAGAAAATCTTATTATAAACGAAAAAGCTGTGACTGCTTTCCTTGTGGAATGTTGGCCATTTAATGGCAGTGAACTAAGTTTTAAACAAGATCTACCTTGGCCTTTTTATCTATTAGATAAAAGGGTCATATCCAAAGTCAGTTTCAACACTTTCTTAAAACTGATGACAAACTACACAGTTGTATAGGGTTTGCATGGCCAAGCTTTAATAGTGAGGGTGGGCTTCAAGGGAAGTTTCTGTGAGAAGCATGTCCAGAAGAGCCAATCCCTGTTAGTTCCAAAGGCAGATCCATTGCTGGTCAAGGCTGGGCTGATTAGAAATCGTGGCAATGCCTCTGAGATAACATATTTAGGAAGAAGAAGAATAAAAGTTCCTGCACAGATGTAACAGCAGCCAGAGAAGAGCAGGGTGAGAACACGTGAGAGCAGCAGCCCTGCAGACACCAGGGCAGAAGGAGGGGCAGGAGGGGCTCCAGGCACTGGAGCTGAGATTCCCCTGCAGCCCTTGGTGCAGAGTGTGATGAGGCAGCTGCCCCTGCAGCCCATGGAGATCCCCAGGGATGCAGAGATCCACCTGGAGCCCCTGGAGGAGCCCATGCTGGAGCAGGTGATGCCTGAGAGGAGGCTGTGGCCCTGTGGGAGGCCCCTGGGGAGAGGAGCCCATGCTGGAGCAGCCTGGCCTGGAATGGGCTGCACCCTGGGGAAATGACCCACCCTGCAGCAGTTTGAGGGGACTGTTGCTTGTGAGATGGACTCACATTGGACAAGTTCATGGAGAACGGTCTCCCATGGGAGGGACCCCATAGTGCAGCAGGGGAACAACTCCTCTCCCTGAGTAGTGGCAGACACAACATGTGATGAACTGGCAATAACCCCATTCACTGAGCCACTGGGGGAAGAGACAGGGCTCAGGAAGGATGAAGGGTTTGGGGGAAGGTGTTTTGAAGGCTTTATTTTTCATCTCGTTATACTGCTCTGCTTTTGTTGGCAATAAATTAAATTAATATCTCTAATTCAAGCCTGTTTTGCCCATGACAGAATTTGGTGAGTTAATTCTCCTGATCCTTAGTTCATGAACCCTTTGTTATATCTTCTCCCTACTGTCCAGCTGTGGACAGGAGCGTTAGAAAGGCTTTGGGCGTCAGCCATGGTCAAGCCACTGCAGTAGTTTATAGTTTCCTGTTACGTATTCCTAGGACACTTATTAAATTGCTTGTGTTTGGACTTCTTCCAAAGTTTGAAAATCCATTCCTCCAAAATGGACATTCTATATGTTTTTAAAATATTCATTTACCTTTTCACTCTATTTGCCTCTTCCCAGAACCACACCTTTTGTTCTCTTTCAAAATCCAGATGACATACAACCTAAGTTTCATAGAAAGTCTTGCAGGTTTTCCAAGGATATCAAAAAGAAAATTCTTAGCAATAAGATTAAATTTGAATTATCCAAGAAACTTCTGTACTACAATACTTAAATAGTCTATTTACTCCTACTTAGAAGCACATTAATAAAATAAAAATTTATTTGCAAATAGCTTTCCTGAAAAATATTAACTATTTTATATATGTGTCTATATACATACATATATTATCTAAAAAGGCCATGAATTTTTGAAGCGTTTTTTTCTGAACTTTCTGAGTTCTAAATAGAAAACTGTACACTCTATAAGCATGTATTTTGAAGTATGATGCACTTTTTTTTTCTTCTTGCTAAAAACATTAAAATTTGAAGCCTTCCTTAAAAAAAAGTCAAAATAACAATATTCTAAACAGTCAAGGTATGAATGCAAAGTTTAGGAAAATATTATAAGCTAGTTTATATTTTTCTACCCTGCTCGGATCTGACCTCTTGCAAGAATAATATGAAACTGCATTTTTCACCCAGGGATGGTCTTCTATGTCTGAACTAATCAGAAGGTTAAAAACCAGGTCATCACACTGATTTCTAACACTTTGATTTCAGACAAAAGGGCACTGTCTATAGGCCATAAATATCATCCTATTTGGAAACAATTTTCCATGACAGATACATACATTCCTAGCTTGTGTACCAGTCAAGTGTGAGTCCATCTGTCAAAAACATGGGCCAAGGCCAAACAACCACAGGTAGCTCAGAAACTACATGGAAAACACCATTATAATAATAAAAGAAAGGGTTTTCCAAGTTCATACCTTCTTACCAGTGATTTGCTTTAATTAATTTTCTCCTTCAACTAGATAAAAACTGATGAAGAAAAAAAGTGTTTCTTTGATTGGAGATAGTAAACAAAATCCATCAGAGACCTTTATTCAGAATTTCAGATTTGAACAAATTATATTTCACCTTCTTTTATACTAAGACAAGAGATTATTATAATTTATGGTTTATGGTTAAAGAAAAGAAGAAAAATGTGAAAATAATTTATTTTCTCTTCCTTAGCCTGCACCACTGATCTCACCCAGAATTGTGTTTCTTAGCCCTCCTGTCAGGTACCTGCAGGGTGGACAGGAGGATAACTAGACAATGCACACCAGCTCTGATGTGGGGAAAACTGACCATGTCAGCATACAAGGAGTATCACACACATTCAGAAAACTGCTGCTTTTTGTATTTGCTTTGCTTTTATGACTCTTCAGCAGTAGTCAAGCTTCATCACTGGGTTGTAAATTACTTTATTACAATATTAACAAAGGCACTAGCATGTGGCAAATCCAGAGGTTTGTTTTCATTGTATGCTGTAATCAAATGAGAACTGCTTGCATACAGTTAACAAAGCAGACAAGAAAATTCTGACACCTTGAACAACTATGTTAGGTGATTTTTATAATGCAGGTAGCAAACAATTTAAAACTCTTTGACTACAGTAAGGACTTAGGGATGGTTATTATTTCATTGTCTCAAATTGTAAAGATTTAACATCTTATTCTAGAGCAAGATGATGGGAGAGAAAACACTGAAAGGCAAAAAGCTATTTTTATCAATTACTTCTTCTCCTGTGAGTATGTAATCCTCATTTGAAAGAAACTCATAAGTGGAAAATAAATCCTTCATAACAATTTTTATAGCTACTCTCACCAGAATAATTTAGACTAAATACCTCATTATATTAATGCAAATTAGTTTTTACCATACAATGGATACCTTTAAATGAATCCTTGTCATTTAAATAAATTCAGGAACTATCAGAACACTTCAGGAATGTACAAGTACCCTACACACAGGAAAGGAAAAATGAGCTTCATAAATCATTGGAACTGAGCAAAAATATATGCATAAATGTAGTTTAAATTTTGAATGTAGGTTGTGCGCAGGTATCAATGCAGATAACAGGGCAATGACTGTGGAGCTTCTGAGATTTTCCTCAGCTCATGATTTAACATGGATGTTTAATATTAATTGCCAGTCTTATTTTTAATTTCTATTTGACCATTAAAATATTCAAGGTCCAGTGTAACCTTAAATATATGTACAGCCCTGTTCTGAAGAGCTTGCTATAGAAGAGGTCTTGTTGTCACACAAGCCTTTTACCCCTAAATGAAATGCATTTGAAATGTTGATTTTTGTTCCAAGGGGTTCTCATTTTTCTTCTGTTAAGGACTGATATCCATAAGAAACAAAATGACCTTCTATGTCTCCCTTGAACCCCTCAGGAATTTTCTTCTTGTATTGCACATGAGGATAATAGGAATAGCTTTAAGCCACTGCAATTATAATGTTTAATTCCAACACCATATCTATTCCCCTAGTTTATTACTTTTTTCAGTATTCCTGCTATATGATATAATCTCAAGTCTTTAATGAATTGCCAAACTACAATATAAGTACTAAGTATACCGTATTTTCTGTCTTCAAGAATAGACATCTTCTAATACAGTTAACATTCTTCCAGTACTTTAAAAATAATTACAGCATAATTGAACCTTAGGAGCCATATAATACTGTTCTGTAAAAACAGACAAATAGGCAACAGAACTTTTTTATTATTGCTTTAAGAGAGAGGATTCCTCCTGAGAAGAGGAAAATAGACAATTTAAAGACCACAGTCCTGGACTTCAGAAGAGCAGATTTTAATCTGTTCAAGAATTTGCCTGGAAGTATTCCCATGTGAGACCATCCTGGAGACATGAGGAGTCCTGAAGAGCTGATTGAATTTCAGGAATCACCTCTTCCATGCTCAGAAGTGGTCTATCCACATGCACAAAAACTCACACAACTGTGCCAGGAGCAACTTGATCTCTTTGAAGAAGTTCCTGCTCACAGCAGGGGCATTGGGCTACATGACCTTGAAAGGTTCGTTCCAACCCAAACCATTCTATGGTTCTATGGTTCTATAGTTCTTTGATTGCAAAGCCACTAGTGAGCTTTGAATGGTGCTTAGAGGAGGCTCATGAGGTCTGTAGAAAAGAAAAGTCTTTCCTGCCATTCCTCCTATCAAATCCCTAGAAAAGTGATATAATCAAATACTCCTGGCAGCCAGTTCCTGACATATGAGAGGCAAGATCACAAATGGGAGTAGTCAGGGATTTGTGAAGGAAAAACCTGGCTAACCAATGTAAGAGTATTCTATCATAAAATTCTATCATAAAACATATTGAATGTTTTATACCTTGGCTGTAGCAAGTATTTTGTTGCTGTATGTTATAACATCCTCATGGAAAATGAAGTACAGGATAGGGAAGTAGACCTGAGGTAGACTGAAACCTGGCTCAACTGCCACTCTAAAAGCCTTGTGATCAGTGACAGAAAATCCATCTGGGTGCCAGCCACTTACAGAGTACCCCAGGGGTCAGTGCTTGATTCACCATGAAGACAGTTGAAGGGAGTTTTAGAGATTGAAGCATCTAACACACAAGTGACTGAGAAAGGATGCTCAACTTCTAGAAGAGGATGTTCATTGAGAATCTTATCCATGTTTATAAGGACTTGATGGAGAGTAGTAAAAAAGGCAGAGCCAGATTCTACTCAATGATAGGACAAGAATCAATGGGTGTAAATGAAATTCAACAAAGTCCATTTGCATTTATGAAGAAGCTTTTTAATTATGAAAGTGGTCAAGTACTGGCACAGGTTGTCCAGAAAGGTTTTGGAGTCTACATCCTTGGAGATACTAAAAACCTGACTGGAGATGGCCTTGCTCTTGCTGACCCCTGTTGGACTAGATGTTCTCCAGAGGTCCCTTGCAACCTCAGCTATTCTGTGATTTGGTTAAATGTTAATTTACAAACACTGAGCCTCCTTTCAAAATCAATCATAAGTGTGAAAGAAAGAGAAACTACATGGTCTATCTGAATATTTCAACGACTAAAACAGAGGGGAGTGAGTATTCTCCTTTGTGAAAAGGAATGAAGTTCATCTGAAGTAAACTTGCAGACAAAAGTTCACAATTTGTTCTATTCTTCTTAGCCTTGTTCTACCATTAAAAGGCAACAAAGCTGCCTGTTCAGATTTAAAAGGTGATGTTCCTTTTGAAGGCTATTCAAGAGCAGCCGTTGGTAAGGATGGTTCAGGGCTCAGTGGACATCAGGCAATATATATCACAGCTGTGAACCCTGGAAGACTATTGATTCAGTAGCCTCTTCTAATTGTTAATGGAGGTATGGATACCCTAACTGACATGACACTAAAGCTAATAGCTCCAGGCACCTGTAGAAACCTCAGAGATTTCCACTTTAACTGTACACTCAAAAATTTTATTACAAGCATGGGAGCAAATCAAATCTGTCATAAAAGTATTTAAAAACAGAAAGTGGCACTTGATTAACATACATATTATTATTTGTGGGACCTGCAGGTGCCTTTGAGAACCCAGAGAGTGCTCTTCTTCAATAACACTTTACACTTTTCCATAATACTTTACAATCATAGACATGGGGATATTTATGGCTTAAAGAAAAATCAATTAGAAGCTCAGTGCTTGGTTCTCCAGCTTTCCTCCCAAGGTCTCCATGCTACAATGGTTATTATGAGGATTAAAGATCAAGATTTCAAACTAATTTGGTTTGGGTTTCTTTTTCATAGATGATTGATGGAAAACACTAAAATTTGGAAAGTTAATATATTGAGTCAACACTGTAAAGTACCCATGTTAGTTGGAATACTAAGCCACGATTTTCTCAAAAGAGATTTAAGGCCAGATTTGCAAATACACTTAGATAAAGACAGAGGCAGCCATAAGAGATTCATACATCAAATAATAAAGTAGTATTAAATCCTCATATACCACCCATAAATATTTTAGGTAATTATACAGCTATTAAAATAGCTTCCTCAGACATTTTGAAACAGAGATTTGGTATGATATCCAGACACATGCAAGGGATTCAAGAGCCTGAACTCCAACAGCAGTCTCCAGGACTATGATTTTAAATCACTAAGTCACCTTGTAAAAATGGGACAGGCTTCAAAGTTACTTACATGCTTTTGAAAAGGCCACCCTTTTAGAAAATGAGTTAACATTTACCCAGCCTGGTCACAATAGCCTGAAGAACATTAGATTTCAGAAGCACAAGGATAGTAGGATCTTATCTTAAAAATCTATTTAGATATAAAAATTAATGATTTTATGTGGGCTCAATCTGAACTCAATTATGTAATTTAAAAGCAATGCTGAAAAAAATTAAAACATTAAGTCTGCAAAATTAACTATTCGGAGATTAGAAAATGTTAGATTTAAGATTTTGCTGTGTAACTTTATATTTGCTTTCAGGTGCTTGGGTGCCTTATTTAACTGTATGGTCATAAAATACTTTTCTCTGAGGATCTACTTCATTCAGGGAATGACAGTGCCCACAAAACTAATCAAAGTTCTGTACTTAATGAGTCCATAACATGATTGCATGCAAATTTATATGCAAATGGCCAGTTGTGCATCTAAGTGGCTACTTGTATATGCCATTATCTGATTTGCATGCATAATCACTGTAATTAGACACAGATTTAAAATGTGAAACCACAGTGTGTGCTGCTGAAAAATATGACTTAATTCATGTATTAGTCATGTCTATTAATCAATCATTTACTTACAACATGTTTACATTAATCAGCTGCTCTTTGCATAACTTTGCCTCCTTGCCTACAAGATTTACCCTGCTCCTTTTACCTAATCACTGTGTCTGTCATTCAGGAGGCAGACACTACAGGCGCCTCTGCCAAATAGCAACCTGCCTCTCTTATGGCTGCAGTCTGTGATCTATGGAATCCTTACTCAGTTACCCCATATTAACTGAGGACAGTTACCCCATATTAAACTAGGACAGATCTATGCATCACAATTAGGTAATATCCCCCTTTCCAATAGTATGAGGTTTTATTCCTCCCACTGACATCTAAAGAAATTTTCAAAAACTCTATATCTGTTCTGAATTTTTACTCCTAACTGGCCCTTCCCCAGTGCAATCCAAGATTGAAACCACAAATTCTATAGGCCAGAAGCAGAAGAGTGTAAGGAAAGCATGAAGACATGTTACTCTTTATCAAGCAAACATGTTGCATTCAATTTGGATGACCTGCTAACCTCATCTTGTATTTTCCATTCCCTACATACTAAATTCTCAATATAGGCTAATCTATCTTCACTTTTATGTGAAGTATTAATAGGAGGACCGGATGACCTCTATATTCTGCAGGGAACAGGCTGCTACTCTTTTGTGATCCATATGGCAGTCTGTTCTGCTATATTATGCCTGTATAAACCATTACCTGTATAAACACCCATGGATGAAGGAGAAGCTCTCAGAAAAACATACCATGCACGTGATGTTCCTTAAGTCTAGGGAAGAAGATAAAGTCTGTTACATGGAGATCTTTGCCATAAGATAATTATTGCACATGCATTAATCAGAGAAAAACCGAAATGGAATAAAGATGTCAGCAGCAATTGGCACAATTTAAAATCTCTGAAGGCACGGTGAAACAGAAATGTGTTCAGGGCTCCATTAGGAGTCTTACAAAAGAAGAGCTGTGCATTAAAAGGGTTCCCTGAGGCCATGAAGCTCAGTAATCAGTCAGGTACTAGTTTTCATAATAAATTAAAGTTAATTTTTAAATTAATCTAGTCTCATATCAACAGCCAAGTGGCAGCATGCTTCTTTGATGACCTTTGGTGAGACGCATCAGTGATACCACCGGGCTGAAACTAACACTAAGAGAAAGACAAGGTGGCCTGGGAAAACAGGAGGCAACTGCACTGAGCACCACTGCTGCACAGTTCTCATAATTAAGCTGAGCTGACTCCAAAAAGAAACTATGGAGATGAGAGAGTTACTTTGAGACCATTTGACTGTGACTATGCTTTTAGTGCATGTGTTTAATTAGATTGTTACAATTAATGGCATGCAGCATCTGTCAGCATAATCGTCGTGACAAACCTTCTTCAGGATAACTGTATGAAGCTGAAAAAGAGTACTCTCCCTGTTCTTTTTAACCATTACTCAGAATGCCCAAATTAATGACAATGCACATGAGGAAAAAAATCATCTGACTGAGAGCTTTCCTGTTCAATCATGGGAAAAGAAAATTAGTGGGGTTGCAATGGGTCCCTTGAGCTAATACTGTTATTACTCCTAACATGATAATGCTAGCAATCCTAATCCCCACAAACTTTGTCTTGGTGGAACTAAGTGGGCATGACAGAACAGCACAAAATACTGTAATTTTTTTACATTTTTATGAGATCTATGGAGGCCTCACAACATCAATGTCTCACTGGCAGGAGTGCTGCAAGTAAACATTCTGAGGATTTGTCATGGATGTCTTATGGAGCCATATGTAACATACATGCAAACTTCAGCCAGCATAAAAAGGTCTTGCTTTTTCAAATATTACCAGTATAAACATTTTCTAAGAAAGCTTGACATGTTGCTTAAAATCCACATTTCCTTGTTTTATTCCCATTGATTAATCTATCCTTACTAAAAACCTTTATATAATCCAGGTCCTCTCTCTAATCAATGGAGAGAGATATTAATTTACAAAGCAGCAACTAATTCTGCCAGTTTAAGAAAAATGAAATATTTTGTATAATTCTACTTGTGCTGAGTCATAGCAAAATTTCAAACTGAAACCACAGTTAAAACCTGTTTTTTCTGAATGATGGCTGTTTACTACTCACCTTGAAATTACTGACTACAATACACACACCCACAGATTCTCTTGTATGCTGCTTTCACCCTTTTTATTGTTATTTCCTTTCATCTAAGTCATAAAGGAAACACAAACATTGCCTTTCTTCTCCACTCAAATTAATTTCCATTATTCTATCAGGAACCCGATAAAAACACTCCTTTAACTTGTGAAAATATCTATGCAAAGCAGGAAGAAATAATAAATCTATTCAAAATTTAAAGACAAACTGAAATATGCACATGGAAGCCTCCAGGGCTGATTCACAAGCAACTGATGGAGGGACTGTCTCGCTCTTAACATCTATTATGTGAAACTAAATTCATTTTTTTATTCTTTACAAAGATATTCACAAATCCTGTAATGCAGAGAAGCACCATGAACATACAGGTGAGCTGGGAGGCAGACAGATCAAGAATAGCTGTGTGTGTGTGTGTGTGTGTGTGTGTGTGTGTGTGTGTGTGTGTGTATGTGTGTGTGAGAGATACAGGCCTGCTGCCACCATTGAAAGGAGATGGGAAGCAAGGTGCAAGCATTGAAAGCAAGGTGTCTTTGCCTGTCTGAACACTAAGAAGAAGTGTGTTCTTCTAACCATTTTTTCTGTAATCATCTATATTTGGACAAAGGCTTTTAAAAATTTTTTTGCTAAACGTTTCTTGAAAATGAGCATTTCTTTTCCAAATGTTACAAATTTCCCAAGGAATTTTGAAAACAAAGTTCTAAAATGATACTGAATCCTGTCTTATATATCTTCCAAAAACAGCCTTCCCCAAAATTATTAATAAATCTAGCTGGTTTATTTTGCAAAGATGTTCTATTAAGTTTGTTATTTTTTTTATCTTGTGAACACCGTGAGGTACCACTTGTATGTTTTACTTCTCCACCAAACCAGGCACCCTGAGCAGACCCTTCTACAAGAAAGTTTGCATCTTCTATTTGATTATTCTCCAAAAATATTGATCATAAAGCAAAATTAAAGAACCTTTTTCACTCTTTTAGAACGTCTTTAAGTATGGTTTGATTCTTGAATACCCTAGTCTTATTGAACACATCGCCAGCTGAATGTTTTTCACTGAATGTTTTATAATTGTATGAATGTTTCCTCATGACAGTAAAAACTGTATTCATAATTATGCAGACTGAGGTGTGGCAGATTCAACTCCTTGCTGAAATGAGGAAATAAACCTGTAAATGTTATCCACAGGCAATCAAGTTACAGTCAATCAACTAATGAACACTTTTCCTGCGAGCCTATTAAGTGCATCCCTGCATGAATGAGTATGAATAATACTGTATCTGAAGCAGGTGACAGGGAGAAAAGTGAAGACAATTTCCCAAAAAAAGTATTTTCAGCTTCACAGTGCGTGCTTTTAAAAGAAACCAAGTGTGGTAGACAAACCTTGTTGAATTAAAACACAAGGTTTTTTACTTTTCCACAAATCATGCAACAATGGTAAGAATTTCACTTAGAGACCTTAAAGTGTGTTATGCCAGCTGAAGATTTTTTATTTCAAATAAAGAATCATTGAAGTGCTTGATAGGCATACATGAAAGGAAAGGTTTTCCCTTCTGGTTTAAGGTTCTATGTCTAAAGTCTATGGCTCACATTCTGAGCAGTGTCACCTTCAATAAGAGGAAAAGATCCACACCAGTTTACGCCAAGTGATGATCCACTTCCTGCTCCTCCTCCCAAAATGGTATTGGATATTCAGAAACACTCACTCCATTTGCTTCTCAAAATAAATGCATTGCACACAATTTCTATGCAATTGTAATGGTTTTAAATATTTCTATGTATATATTTTAAAAAAATTGGTGGAGGTCAGACAAGGAATGTATTAGGTTACACCCCCTTACCTCATTGAAATACTATAAATTTATCTATTACTGTACTGCCTGAAGATTCAGCTTACCTTCCTTTAATAGTTAATATAAGTAACTATATCCTAGAAGTCTATGTTCAGTTTGCTAAAATTAATTTCTTCTGTCACCAGGCTTTGATAAGACTGTCAGAATGTAATGTTTTACTATACTTGCTGTTGTTCACATCACCCTCAGAGATTTGCACTCTCCCCCCCACAAACAGACCCCAATGAGAGCTGCATAAAATCTTAACGCTCAATTAATAAGTTGTTGCTAGTTGTAAACCACATTCTCAGATCAGGGAAGGGTCAAGAAGAGAGGCCTGCTTGCAGGACAAGCAAGAGACAAATTAAGTTAGGCAGCACAAACTACAAGTAGGTAAGAGAATCCAAGCTGAACCTTTCAGAAAGAATTAGGTGCCTCTAAGTCAGCTGAAGGAGACTGGATGGGAAACAGCTTCAGACCAGCTCCTCTCTGATTTAAGTCACATATTTTATCCTTGTTCTACCACTAAAGAAAACACCTTATTTATAGTTAAATTATAGGTTAGGATCAAGAGCCATTAATTCTTTGACTAAAAATGCCAGAATTTTTATGTTCTCCTGCCATATGAGATACAGAACTTTTCAAAAACACTGTGTTGATAACAGCCACAGAAACTACAAAAATTTTAACTGCCCTTGGGAAATGGAAAACAGGAAGGTTCAATCAAAAATGAAATCCCAATAATGAGCTTAATACAAGATCCCAACCTAGGGAGTAAACCCCATGCAGACAGTACTTGTTTTACTTGTATTCCTCTTCTGCAGTTATTCCCTTGCAAATTACTACATTCTGTGTGAAACCTCACATGCTCATTAGCACAGAAGCTGACAGGGAACACCACCAAACTCCAGGCAGTTGTGTGCATGCTGGAAGCACGCTGTGTTCAGACTTCAGCTGGGGCTTTCGCTGCAAACTGAGACAGCGGTGGAGGAAAAAGGATTCTGTTAACACCACTTTTCCCCAAGTGCATAAGACAGGACTAAGGGCCTTCTTATATATATAGCTTTTGCCTTTGTGATTTTAACACTGGAAATGCAGATTCAGTAATGGCTGCATTCTCTTGTTCAGCACGGTGGCTGTTTTTCTCACATCACTGAAGGTTGGGTGTGGAGTGCTTGAAGTGAGCAAGCTTAATGTCCCTTCCGCCAACATTTTTAAAAATCCTCTATATTGTGGTTATTACACACTACATGCAAGTATGTATTGCTGCAAGCAAGTAGTTAGTTTTCATTGTCTCTTACTATGTTTTTATTGTTCATAATTGTCTTGCTAATTCATGATGCTGTCTAATTGTTTTTGTATAACTGGAATGATTATGTAAAATGTTCCAACATGCATGAAATTTCAGCGTAATAAAAATATCACATAAAAAGCAAAACCCAGATGTTAATTCAAAACTCAGTGGAGATTTTAGACATTTGCATTGTTTTTCTCCCTAAGCATATGGCCAAAACTTATTTTGATATACTCTGTTTCTCATACAAATTTTATAAATTGAGAAACAGCTATGATTAATAAAAACTATTTTGAGTGAAATTACAATGCCTGCTGAATGTCTTCTTGGGCATGTAGGCAATGACAAATCAATTTCTAGTATGCTTTGTGACAGCTGAAAGTAGCTGTGCAACCCTTAAGCTGAAGCAGTTTAATTAAACCTTGGCATTTTAACAGAATAAAAGAAAATTAGCTATCCTATTTCATTTCCCTGTAGTGTAAACAGAGTGTATGACAGGCATCTGTGTGATATATAATTAATCCCACCAGTCAAAAAATTCTTTCAAGGATAGTTATGAAGACTTCAGCTCATGTATACAATAAAGTTTATATCCCAAAGTTGCTCATTATGTATTCCTCCAATTACTTAATGAGATGATTTATTGTTGTTATGGTTATATAAAAAAGTAGATACATTATACATTCATATTTGTAACTCCAAAGAAAGATAAGTAGAAGCAACTTCACCTAACAAAGCTAGAGAAAAAGGTTTGCAAAGTACATTTCATTGCTACAACAACTGTGTAGAAGGAAGAAGTACTTTCCATTACTTTTTAATAAAATATATAATAAAATATTTATTCATTGGTTTGAAATAAGCATCAATGAAGTATGAAAAAAGCATAGCATCTTTACTAATAGCATTGAATGACATCAAAGTATATTGTTGAATAGCAATTTATGTTTAAATTGATTTTAATAAGCATGCAATTCATAATCAAGCCAATTTTCAATTAAGTGATAATTGAACAGTGACAGCAGGGTGACATGCTGCTGCACAGTGGAGCAGAAGCAGCAGAAAGGGTAAAAAATTTTCCACCTATATCCTAACGGGACAAAAGAAATAAGCACATAACAAGTTCTCAGCTAACTAGAAAAGGTTTACTGCAATTTCAGATCCAGCCGGGTGTTTAACTGGATTCCAGCTGCTGACCCAGGACAGCTGTCTCCAACAAATCCCACCTCACACCGTTTTGATCCCATGGCTGCCTAGGATATGCCAGAGTACAGCATGCCCAGTTGGCTGTGTAAGCAGGTGAGTCAAGTCCCAGGACTCCCCTGACAATAATGGGAGTGTAAACCTTTAGTTTACAGTTAGATATAGATGGGCAGTTGTGTGAAGGTTTCTAAATCTCAAACTGAGTCCTATCCTTAGAGCAGGAGCCAAAAAGCACACAATGGGGATAAGCATATATCCACATACAAGTGTCTAATGTCGTTTGAGTTGTCTTACATTGTCCAAGAAACTCGTATGGGACAAAGGACAAGGAGGGAAGGTGCACACTGCAGGATGCTGAGTAGGATACCCCAGGGCATATCAAAGAGCACTGGACCCTACAGATGACCAATTGACATGTTTTATAACATTTACATTGGTGTAAGACAAAACTGTGGCTCAGTGGTGCACCTAATCTTACAGGGTTCCTGATTTGATGTAAAGAGCTCTGTTCACAAGCAGTCCTGCACCTACACATACTCAGAGCAACTTGGCTTCCACAGCTCAGTGCCACGATCCCACCTGACCTGGAGTGAGACAGATCAAACAGCCCAAAGGACCCAACATGCAAGTTCTGCACAGAGAACTACAAGTGCTTTTATTAGAGACACACAGCAAAAGTAGCCGCTCTGTTTCTCCCAGTAGCCTGTAGAAATAATGGACTTCTGTCTCCCTAATCACTTTGGAATATATCCACTAATGTGGATACATTATAGTGTTCATGCAAGTCAAGTTGAATTCACCAGTAGATATCATAAAGAGGGAGACATGCTTTTCTTGGAGGTGAACTGGGGTGGGAAGAGAGGAAACAGACACAGACTGGAACACAGAAAATTCTGAGCAGATATTAAGGGGATAAAATTACCCTGAGGGTTATCCAAATTTTGAACAGAGAGGTTGTCTACAGACTCTGAGATGTTTAAGGCTCAGCTTGACATGACCCACACTGACCTGACCTAATTAGACCTGCTTTGAGCAAGGAATTAATGAAGATGACATTCAGAACTCCTGTTAGAACAGAACTACTCTACGAAGTAATAATTAATTAATTTAATTATTTCATTAAAAAATAATGAAGTAATTACTCTGTGAAGGTAATCTTAAGAATATGGCTTCAGATATACACATACTTCATTGGCACTAGAATGCATCAGATTTCATAGCTAAAAGAGACTATATCTTGGTCTGAAATACAGGAACTTGCTTTAGGTTCCACAAGGCACAAGCAATGTGCAATCAAAGATAGGATTCTCATGATGAAATCCAAAATTACACAGAGGTTAAGCAGAGAGCTAAGAAACACTGCCCACAGAAGGATATCTAGCCTTTCATTCCTTCACTCTTCAGAACTTCTATAGAATTAAACCACCATGCTCACAAACTCAGCAGTAGGAATGCTGATCCTAGAAATAAGAAGTTATTCAGGAACTACATTTATGCCTATAATAACACTGAGGACTGAAAAACTGAACCAGAATTGGGAGTAGTGAGAGTTTATAGGAGATTTTAAAACACTTTTCCTACATTATGTCCGTATAAGCAGCTCTCACCTCTATTACATTTATCCTAAATGAATTTATATTTTGCAAAGAAAATTTATATCCTGCACTAGTTACACAGAATCAGGATCTATTAGGTCATCTTTTTCAAAGCCATAACTGTATTTTGTCTGAGAAAAAAAATATGTTTAATACTAAAATAAAGCACATGATAATTTTTTTTCTTTTTTTTTTTTAACTGAGAAAATACACTACAGAGTTCTATGACTTCATAGTGCCTTTCTTCATGGCTATTTCATCTCAATTACTGTTCCTGAAATTTTTTGTATTTTCATGGAACTGGGCTTCAATTTTGCAAAGGTAGCCACAACTCTAAAGTAGCTATTTTATTCTGGTTGCCATTTACTATAATTCCTTCCTTTTCAATGGGAAATTATCTGTGCCTCTTCATCATGTTTCAGAATGACAGAAACAGAGGACTGAGGGCTCTCAGAAAATCCTTTATTCCTTTAGAAGTCCTATGTGACCTGCTACACTGGAATCTAACTTCAGAATCTCTCTGAACTTCTGTAAGAACATAGATTAGCAATTCTTCTATAAGTAGATAGGGGACAATTTAGGGTGCACTCTGTCACTAACATCTCATAGAAGAATAGAGTTCCAAACAGCATTATAGCCTCAAGACTGAAGGGTGAAAGTTACTTTAACTGGGAACAAGCAATTTTGAAAGAATCTAAATTGTTTGGGGATTTCATAGCAGTCCAAATTTTTCTTTTTTGAGTTGGGACAGAAGTAGTGGCACAGCGAAAAGGGAACATTACTATTCCATGTATGAGATTGTGGAATAAGACCTGAGCACTGATTCTCATGGACTATTCTAAACGGTTTTAGAATAGGTACTATTAAAGGACTTCCCAATGCATTACTGTGCACAAAGTAACTGTGCACGTTGTAAATATTTAGCCACATATAAAACTGAATATATCCAGTACAGCAGCTGAAGACAGTAGTATACATTTCTAACAGCCTACAAATAGGATAGAATTCATGGCCTGTTCATGATAGCACTATTATGTATTCATTTGTCTCTATATGGATGGTTGTAATTAGCAATATTTTATTTCTTTATTGTTATTTACTTTCCTTGTGCTCCCTATTGGGACATGTGTTATCCATATGTTTTAAAGCAAAAAGTGAAATAAAGTTACACATACTAATATAAACTAAACTTAAAATTTTATGATAGATATAAGACATGATGGCTGAGGTAATTCCAGCACAACTACTGCACAGTAAAAGAATGATGTAAAATAACATTTCAGTGTAGTAACACAGCTGAAGCACCAGATTTATTACTACCATTACTTGGTGTGCTTAAAAGACATACAGTGAGCATGAATTCATTTAGATGAGACAAGAACTAGTGGCTCAACAAAATTTTTCCTCTTCAGGGCCGTATGACATTCTCGCTAGAGTCTGAATAACAGCACAAAAGAAATTTCAAAAGTACTGATTACTATTACAAAGCCTCCAAGGAATTCACATTTCCATAGTGTCATGAAAGGACATTATTCAGCTGACAGTAAAGATTTGAAAATAAAATTGTTATGCCGTATGCATGTTGATAGCAATTTGGCAAGAGATATAGTATAATTTAGATAGAAGAAATAAAATCAGAACCAAAGCAAAATAGAAAACCCCAGTTAACAATATTCTAAACCCTGCTTTTCAGGAGGATATTAAAGAGCTTGTTTATAACCACTGCTAGAACATCTACAACAGAAATCCATCTTCTTTGTATGACTACAGAAAGAGATTCTAATAATTTCAGGAAATAGTCCTACTTAAAAAAAAAAAAAAAAAAAAAAAAAAAAAAAAAAAAGAGAAAAAGCCTTAGTTGTATATAATACACTATTTCACCATACATCATTGTGAGACAATTATGCTTATGAAACAAAGCTTCATGCTTATGAACCACCTTTACCATGACACTACCAAAACACTTATCCAGATACATTGTATCACAGACTGATTTGGTTTAAGCTGGTAGAATTAAAAAATAAATTTAAAAAAATTGTTAAAAGATTTACTTAGGGACAATGCATGGCCTACAAGACATTTTGTGACAAAACGGGTCCTAATAAAAGGTTATTTTTAATGAGTAACACCTTATTTAGAACTGCAATATGACATTTAAAATCTAATTAGTTTATCCCTTTCTCCACAGACAGAGGGGGAAAAAAGAGATTAACTAGCAACTGAGAGGAAAATAATACAATATAAATTGGTACAAAACTGGTAGAAATGAGAACTGTGTTCATTCTGCTAACAGTGCATTCATATTGGTCATATCTAAAGGGTACAAAAAGACAAGCAAAATTCTTAGAACTAATTACAGTAAAATTGCATTGAAGCAAGAAATCTTTGGAAGTGTACATTCAAATACAAGAGGAAAGAAATCTTAACAGGGGTAAGGGGGAAAAAAATGAGGCACAGAAGGCATGCAAAAAACTGTCTGCCTGGAATGACCAAGGAAGCCATCCTGTCTGTGTTTCCTCTTGGTTGGATCTAGAAGGTTTGCATTGAAAGGAGCCAATACCAACACTCTGGGGCCCCGCAATGAAGAAGGTGCCAGAAAAGGCTTCAGATCCCAGTTTACAAATGAATCCTGATATTATTGCCTAAGTGGCTGTTGAGTTATTAGGAGTAGCCAGAAATCTTCAAAAACAGTCTTCAGAATGTTCAGGATGCTTTTTGTTGACTACACAAAGAGCACCAACAACTCTGAGACACAATCATGGATTCCAGATGCAGTATAAGGAATAAAATGGGCAACAGAAAAGCTGAAGAGGAACAGGTATGAATTTCTCAGGAGCTCAGGGTTATAAGAGACACAGCCTTCACAAATGAAGGTTTCCCATGGGCTCCAATCCTCTGGAGCTTATACCCGGGCTGGGCTCTTTTCATGGACACTGAGCCTGAATGTGAAGAAATGCCTTGTCATTCTGTCCTTGGATTTCAAGGAAAGCTCTTACCAATACCTGACCACGGAACTCAGAAAAAGCCCTGGATTTCTTGAAGGGGCTAATATGCTATCAAGGGCTTGCTTTATGTTTTTTATAGGTGCTCACAGAAAAAACAGGTCATACAACACATATCCACACAAAAGCTGTTGGATCCTTTAGCCCTGAGATAGACCACCTTCTATTTTTCATACTTGAATTTACACAGTTGGATGGTGTCCAGGGAGATGGCCTCATAAAACAACTTAAGATTTTTCTTCTCAGAAGGAAGCTGATCACTCAGACATAATCCCTGAAAATATTAGGAACTCTAGGGGTATTTTTTTATTTTGTTGTTAGGGTTTCTTTTTGTTTGGTTTGTGATCTTTTTGGGGTGGAGGGGGATGTCATTGCTTTTTTAAGTGCTTAAACAATGGTATCAGACTTGCAGCACGAGCCACAGAGATTTCCCAGAGACAACTGGGCTATTTCACGGTCCAGTATACAATTTTTGAAGGTTAGGGCTATGCTGGTGGGTTAACATTGACATGGCACATGACTGCATAGTGAGAAGTCACAGTGTAACCCAAAGGCTGCATCTTTGGAGAACAATGGCTAAGCTGCTATGAGCCAGCTGAGTACAGACGGATCCATGCCGTCAGTATGAGCTATTCCCAACTCCGACCTTGAGTTTCTTTATTGGGAAAGTTATTTAGCTTCTGTCACAGCTGAGTAGGAATCCAAAAAAAGACATAAGCAACATGGCCAGTGAAGGATGGATGGGGGTGGGTACAGGTGAGGGAGGAGAAGGTGAACTCAACTGTTTACTGAATGGTATAGATGCCACAAACCTGAACTTATCAACATGTTTGCCAGTTTGCTACAAACCCAAATATCTTTACATTTATATCTCACTCACTGCTTATTCTGTACAAGCAATCTGCCTTCAAAAAGAAAATAGACAGTCACTCAAAATAAATGTGTTTTCTTCAGGGAGTTTATAGCTGGTATCCATAATACAATATTTCCTTTTCTATGGAAATATTTCCTTTTCCTTTCTATGGATTTTTATGCAGAAGTTATTAATACCATTTAATCTAGGTGATCAACATATCCAATTCTAATTCTGTCCCAGTGATTAAAGAATCACTGTTAGAATGTTACCCATACCAATAATTTTTAAACAATACTTTGGATTTACAAATCCATGTACATTATGTATTATGTTAGCAAGTATTGAATTTGTTAACAAGTACACACTTTGACGAAAATGACTGAATTTTCCACTGATTTTGATTAAACTTGCTAGTGTATCCAGGACAATAATTTGCAGTACATTACCTGAAATTGAGACACAACTTCTAGTTCAAGGAACTAGAAGAAATTTGTCACACACAATACAAGCTGGTAGCAAACAGCTACCAGTGGTCTTTCACAAAAGATTTCCTGATTAGCTACAGATTTTCATAATGACTACCCAAAAAAAAAAAATTTAAAAGCTCAGAAATAACTTGAAAATGCTGATCTCACCTTGTTTCATATATACTAGATTTTTACAAGTCCTGAGCAGCAGCTCCACAGGTAACTTCCAGAGGACTTTCAACTCTATTGAAAAATCAGCTAAACATTTATTTTTAACCACCGTTATTTTCTCCAATACTACAACAGCACCTGGAAGTCCAGACTGGCATACCATTTTTATGCAAGAGATGGCTACCAAAGTATCATTTGGTAGATCTCTGTTAACCAAACTCCCATAAAAAATTTCTACATACACAAAACATGTACAATTAGTTTTAGACATTACTACAGTGGTTGGATTGATAAGCCACAAGAAGAATGAAGATTCTGCACAATAAATGGCAGGAAGCAAAATGAATACAGAAAACCAAAGGGAAAGATACAGATTACATAGTCCTACCCAAAGCAGGCTAGGATACTTTTTTTTTTTTTAATCCAATCTATACCCTGACTAGCCTGTGCTTACAATATTCTGCTTATAATCATCATACAACACAAGCCTTGTGCCGGACATAAATTTACTGCAGTCCACTACAGTTATCTCACAATAGCTGAGATTCAAGGTGTTAAAATAGACCAGAATAAAATTCTGATTAAAAGAAAAAGCCCAAAGAACTACTTCAGAGTGTTGTACAAAAAGGAAGGAGGTCAATGAAAGAAGGTGTTATTCCAACAATAAATTACCCTCTGAATGAAGAGATTAATTTGATGTTCAACATTTTTCCTCTCATTTCCACAGTAAATACTTCAATGACACATTTCAGTGTACACCTAGTAATTTCTACTCCAGTTTCATGTACCCCAGCTTGTATCCCATCATATCTCAAGTCATTTTCAACACAAGAGGCAGTAGACATTCCAGACACTAAAAGCAATGAATTGGCATGCCCATACATTCTTCAGACTGGGCTGGGTAAAAGCTAAAGCTCAATTCAGTTCTCCAAGGACTAGAATGATATCAAGTCTGTAGGGAATACTGCTTTTACTGCTAGTCCTGGCTGGTCAGGGTCCACTTTGCTACACTGGTTGTAAAGGTGAGTTTAGTTTGGAGAGTTTGAATCCAACACTCCACTACCCATGTGGGATGGCACGATTTGCCAGAAAATGGTGAGATATACTGCACAATTCTTACAGAAGAAGTTTCTGGACAGGGTGATTTCTATTCCATATAGAAGCAATGCTACCACTCATTTCAAACAAGAACTTCGTGCCTTCTGGTCAGACGCACAAGCTATTTCAGGCTGGGAATTGTTCTTTTGATCTCAGAGTTCCTTCTTACCCTCCAATTCCTGCAGTGCTTATTTCCTACTTTTCCAATGCTTCCACTTGAGAATATTTCCCCTAATTAAAATCCATTCTAAGGTAAAATCCCATCCTCAGTGACCTCAGTGACTCATTTTTCTAACCTCTAGGATAAGGTCACTAACTTCTCTGTACCCATCATCTAAGTTTCACACATATTTCCTGCCAAGCCAAGTAAAATTCTGGCTTCCTCCAAATCCTTATCTCCTTAGTTTCTTCGCCTTCCCAAAACCTGCCTTTGACGACTTACATTACACATTTTCTCCTTAGTTGCCCGACAATCCTTTGCTACTGCTTTTTACTCTTCTGTTATCCTATTGATATTCACTCCTCCCTGCCTTTCTGAACACCCTTCCTGCAAAATTTATCAGGAAAAGGTGCATTTATCATCCATCTTCCCAATACACACGCCACCTTTCTTCTCTGTCTCGTTCAGTTTCCCTCCTTTCTTCCCCGATTCCTTTTTCTTCTCCTGAACTGTGCAGACCTTATTCTCACGATCTCCTCCGGCATTCGCCTCCCAGCTCTTTTTGCGCTCTCCACCACATCTGTCCTGCCCCGGCTCCTGCCACACATCCCGAAGCCTCCCTAGCCCGTCCGTCCGTCCCACCCTGAGGCCGGCCCGGACCTCCATCGCCGGCAGCGGGCGAGGCGCGACGATGCCAGGCCAGGCCGGCCCGGCCCGGCCCGGCCCGGCCCAGCCACCGGTCCTGGAGCCGGCTCGCTCCGATAAAGCGCAGAGCTTTGGGGTCGGGGCGCCCTCCAGAGGCACCACCGAGCCCTGCCCTGCCCGCCAGAGCCGGGGACGCCCGGCAGGGACGCGGCGCAGTGAGGGCGAGGGGAGCTCGGGTGCTTCCCGCAGCCGGGGAGCGCGGCCCGTCCGCGGCTGCTCTACGTCCGCTGGTTGGCAGCCGGGGCGGAGAGAGGGAGGGCACAGCTCGTCTCCCGCCCCTGCTCGCCTTCTCCTTCTCCTCCTCCTCCTCCTGGCGCCCGCCCTCTGTTCCTCCTTCCCTCCCTGCAGCGCCGGCGAGACCGCGAGAGCGGCGCCCGCCCCGCCAGGGCAAGGGAAGGAGGTGCAGCCCGCGGGCAGGAAGCTGGATGAGGACGTGTGCGCGGGCGAGGCAGCCCCTCGGGCATGAAGGGGACCGCGGGGACGCTGCCCTGCCCTGCAGCCAAGCGGGGACATCAGGTAAGCCCTGCCGGCCCGGCCCGAGCCGAGACACTTCCAGTGCCGGGAAAGGGCAAGCGTCCCCTGGAAAGTTGTCCTGCCGGCGTCGGCCGGGGGGCGGAGGGCAGGGAGGCGGGGTAGGGTGGCACATCGGGGTGTCCGCGGGACGCGCTGGGTGCTCCGGTACCCGGCGCGGTGCCCGAGGCTGTGCCGCCCCGCCGGGGCGAGGCGCGCAGCGCTGGCAGGGCGGCCCCGGCGGCTCGGCACCCGTGTCAGCGGCCGTGCCGCGCCCCGCGGAAAGTTTCCAGCGGAGTGAGGGCAGGGAGAAGCGGGAGAGCATCACCGCGGGACGGAGCGAGGCGAGGGAGAAGCAGCCTGTCTGCTTGCCGCGGGCAGTGGGTGCCGCAGCTTTCCCCGGGTGGTAGGAGCCGTGCTGCCAGCAGTTCGCTCAACTTGTTCCGTTGTTTTCACTCTGGTTTGTTGCAGAGTAGGATCAAGTATCCCTGCAAGTGTAATGTCGACATCTTTGATGGCTGCGTCTTACTCTTCTGTGAAATTTACCTACTTGCTTGTGTCAGTTTAGGTATGTTTAGGAGAAACAAACTGCAAAGTCTTACCGGAAAGGGACGCACAGCAGTACTCCTGAGACTTCAGTAGGTTTGTTATGTTGTGTGACGTAACAGTAAATGCAACTGCTGCTCTTTTTGATTCACATTTCATTGGGGCTTTTTAACTGAACATTTGTGGATTAAGCAGAAACTTTGAGTAAAATGTGTGAATCATCATAACGCTGTTGGAGATCAAATCCCAATTTAAATGTTTTGCAATTATTTTCTTCCCCCTTTGCTCATAATTCAGATAAAGGACAGATTAAAGTAGTTTGCTTGGTTCTTCTGAAGTAACTTAAGGAATCAAAAGTTAGCAGCGTTCCACACAGAGGTTGTAGGTACCTTTGCTACAAAGCAAAAAATACAACATTGAACCACTTTAAGGAAAAATAACTAATCAAAAAATCTGTACCTTGGGAAGCCTCCTACAAAGATGTGTGCATTGCAAAATGCACTGGGAGTGGAATGATTCAAGCCATTTCAAATGAGGCAGTTTCCCCTTACAGAGAATTTTCTGCACTGACTCACTTGGTTAATCAGAGACAGTCTGCCTTAACTATCAGCTGCAGTTCCGTGTTTCACTTACACGTTGTCAAATACTGAGGTAATTCCACAATAATTGTTGCAAAATCTAAAAGAAAAACTTAAGTGCAATGAACCTAATTTCATTAGATCAAAGTACAAGTAGCTTTTTGGTTTGGAGGTTTATTTTCTTGGTTTTGAGGGTTTTGTTGGTTGGTTTTTAATAGAACAAGTTTGAAGCCAGATTTAGGGGAGCATTCAAATGTAGCCTAGATTTTACAATGTACATCTGTTGCTGCAGGTAATGCCTGAACATTGATAAGGCACCGTACTTAAGGTGATTTTCAGGTTAGGACTTTTCTTAATAGGCTCATGGATATATCTCTTAAGAAGGTCTATCACAGTTAATGACCCAATGCAGCTCTAAGACTTCTTTACATGTGCTCAGGCTTTTATTAATGGACTTTTATATAGCATTAAGCTAAGAGAGGGCTGAGGAAATAGAAGAATAGACATGTAAAAACTTGAAATACTTCCCACTTTTCTGCATTTTGTTCACTGGTTGTGTTTTTTTATTTTTTCTTTTTCATTTGGCAACTTCAAATACAACAACTCTTTCATGCAAGCGGCAGGTTTTATTAAAACCTATGATACAGTTTTCTATTGTAGAATGTTCTGTAGTTCTTACTTCCTTGGAAAGATAAGATATGACTAGGGAATTATCATTTTTCTTGACAGAATGACAGTTAAAACTTGGTTTGCATTGGAGTGGGCATGTGTAGTGTATTAAAGGAGATGTCATTCTGAACTGTCTGACAGACTTTGCAGCGTTTCTTTTTTTTATATGGAGGTGAATATATTGCTTGTAAAATCACTGCTAAAATGTAACTAAGCTGTAAGGATGAATTGATGTAGTGACGTTGGGTCAAACTTAGGATTTTTAGCATAGTTTTAATATTTAGAAGCCTATGGATTTAGTGCTCAGTTCTGTAACCAGATATTTGAATTAATTTTATTCATATCAGCATCTTAGTTAAATTCACTCAGAATACTGGTACTTAAGCTGTGCAGAGGTAGAATATGGATGGAATATACCGAAGCAAAATGCTTTGTTTGCTAATAAGATATCTGTTCTGATAACATGTCCAGATTTTATACATACAGGAATTGCTATCAGGAATTGATAGCAATATAGGAATTGCTATCAAAACCTGAGCTCATGTTGTAAGTCAGAAGCTGGGTGTCCAACAAATGTTCTTTTACAGCGTGCAAAATCTTAAGCAGTGAAAATGGCCAGGTGAAGCGAGGGGGGGCATAAAAATGCCATTAAGGTATGGAAGTATGGGAAGCTAGGTAAAGAGGAAAAAAAAGAAGGAATTGAGGGTTTGGGGTTTTATTTGCTGTGATGGTTTTTTGTTTGTTTGTTAGGGGGCTTGTCTGTTTGGTTTTTTAGTACTAACATTTGCTCTAAAAAACAAAGTTACCTCTTTTGAAGGTAATACACACCTTGAGGATTTTGGGTAAAGGTGTACATGAAGAAACAGGTGAGATATTTGCTTTTACCTGAAAACTGTGGTTGCATATACAGCTTTCTTCCTTATAGTTGTTTGCAGTCCTTGTACTGCTATATATAAAGGCATCTCTTGAGCCATAATAGAAAACTTTTTTTACTTGGTTGTTAAACCCATCTGGTATGCTTGGAGTAGATAATACCATTGTAAAACTAGTTAACTGTGTTTAATGTTTTTACAGAACCAAGAAACTGATAAAATGTGTTAAATACTGGCTAAAGAAAATTGTGTCTTAGTTACAAGTTGAATTCCCAGGTGCTGAGAAGTACATATGATAAACCTGTAAAAAGACAGGACTAGATTTAGGAAAAGGATTTCTTCTGGTCACTACAAACAAGTAATATTCCTGCAGAATGAGCTTTCACTTTGCATGCACATTCTGGGTGTTGGTTTCCTCTCAACTGAAAGACTCCTGATTATTTAATTTTTGCTTTCTTTGCCACCTTTTTTAGACCTCTGGTAGTTAATATTTTCTGTATTTTCTGCTGAATTCCTCTAATTTCTTCCTTTATTCAAAAGGTAGAGAATGTTCTGTACGGAAATTACAGCTGTGGCCTTACCAACAAATAAACTGTAAAGATTAGCTTCAGTTCAAGGTAGCATGTTGTCTTTTCTGCAGGAATATGGTATTTCTGATCATTTTTACTAATGGTAACTCTAAACATCAAAATACCAGAGTAGCTACACACTGTGGGTCCTCATCCAGTATTTTCTCACTTTGTTATTTTTAGTTAACTATTTACATTCTTTAACTGCATCTTAATTTTCTCCTGGATCATGTTTGCAGTTTAACATCATTATTCTGAGTTTTAGTCCCGTATACCAAGATTTCTAGTCCTGGCTTCTAGATCTCCTTGTCCTAATGTCATGCTTAGATGTAAAAACTATACTTTGTTGCTTCTCTTATTAATAAAGTGATTAATATGTATCAGGAAAGATAGGGGAGCCTTCTCTTAATATGGTAATGTAAACTGTTTCTTAATTAACTAATATAATGGGTTTCAGTCCACAGGTATTACAACAGTGTATAAATATGGGTATTATTGTCTTTTAGAAACTATTATGAAGTCCAAAGCAGGAGTAGTGTGTATTTGTTTAAGAAAGGTTTTGTTGCAAAACATCACAGCTTTAAAGGAAAGGAAGTGCTTTTTAATTTAGAAATTCTTTTTAATACAATTGTTTTACTGAGCGACCAAATACCTTATCCTGAATGTCAGCTCAGAATACTCCTGGGCAGTGTCCCTTGCAATTGTATCGTGTATCCTATTTGTAATTAAAATGCCATACACAAACCTCATGAAAATTAACAAGGTAACATAAGTGCTAGTTTTACTTTTTAGTTTTTGACGATTATATGTACTAAATAACTTTAGTTACCAAGAAATGGGCAATAATATGTCAAAGTATTGAGCTGTTTGATTGACTACTATGCTTTAGATAATTTCTAAGGGTCATTCAAGTTTCACATTTGTACATATTTATGAAAACATTAGAGGAAAACTAAAATAGTGTTATGAAAACTAATTTTCTTTTAGAGGCATATGGCATTGAAAACCTTAACAGTCTTTCATGAAATTGCCATAATGTGAAATTTGTTGTTATATTTTCCTGTTTTCTGAAAATATGTAGAGTCTTAGCTTTAACAGAGTGATTCTGAACATGTAATTATTTTTTTTCCACTTCACTGAATTGACTCGCTGTGATGTTCCAAATTAATATATTTGTCAATATTGCTGTCAAGTCACGTTACATGTATCACCCTCTGAAATTAAAGAATTACTTTTGGAAAACTTCAATATATGTGAGTCATACAGAAGTACCTAAATAAATTCCTTGCTTGTGGTTGTGCATTAAGCATTCTATACTTCTGAGAATGTATTTATTATAAATAATTCTGAAAAGTTCATAATATCCTGTCTGTATAAACCTGGAGAGATAACTTCTATTTGTTTTCTAAGAGTAGCACTCTGGAATTTGCATTTTGTATATTGAACACCCTCGCTGTTATCAAAGATACTGTAAAAACATGTTTTTCTATGTTGCAGAAAAAGTAGATTGCTTTTTGAGTTTTGAGGAAAACTCAAGATTGAAGAAATTGCACAATGTACACTGAAAACCCTGTCCATTAATCTAAAAATGACATAATAACATATATATATATTGATTCTAAGCCGGCAATTTATTTGATTTCTGAAACAAGGAATTTTTGTCTGTAACTATCTGTCAGTTTCCACAAATTATTTATTTGCTAATGAGGAAATGTAAACTAATGTACAACATTATTTGAGAAAAATTTTGTATGTGAAAAATGATTACGTGATACTGGTTCCCTGACTTGATTTTCTTGGGTGCAGCACTTTCTCAGGCTGTGAAGATTTTTGCTCAGAAATTTGAAGACAGCAATATTTTTAACATATAGAGGTGCATATGCACATAAATAAAAAAGACTCTGATTTTTTCTGGTGCTGACTTCAAAACTTGAAAGCACTTAAACAACCAAGGAAGGAGAAACAAAATGGAAAGGTCTGGCCGCTTAAATATATTTCACTGGAATCTCTCCATCCATTCTCAAAAACAAACTTCCCCAGATAATTTGAGAAAAAATATTGTAACCTGTCTTAAAAAGACTGCGATAGCAGCCATTGTGGAAGTCCAGAGACATCCTGCTTCCTCCTTGTTATCGAAACCAACGCTGGGTTCTGAAGCCTTCTGTTATTTAGTAAGAAAGTTCAGCTTTTAGTAAACCATTTACTGTGTCTTGGCAATGGTCAGAGTTACTTTTATGTCTGAAGTGCAAGGTCAAATCACTTCTCTCAGGACGTTTAGTTGTTGGATGAGCTGTGTTCTTCATGGGTCTAGAAGGAAGTCAAGAGGTCTTCTCAGCATCTTTTAAGGAACTTGATGAGCTACCAAGCCTTTAGGCAATGGGATCTTCTTCTTCCCTTAGTTTACTTGCTGGCTAATACAAGATACCCCAGAAGTAATAGAATTGTAGAATGGCTTGGGTTGGAAGGGACCTTAAAGATAATCCAGTTCCAAATCCCCTGCCATGTGCGGGAACATCTCTTACTCTACCAGATAGTAAAAAGCCCCATCCAAGTGGGTGCTAGCACGTCCCAGAAAAAGTTAGGGATCATATAGGAATCTCTGTTATTCAGAGATAGTCGTACTCGTAGTTAGGGATTGGGATCTGCGTAGAGAAATGTGCAGATTTATGCAGGAATCTGTGTTCCAGCAACTAATGTGGAAATGGCTGTGACTGTGCTGCCAATATAATTACTAGATGCAGCAAGCACAGTGCTGTGGGAAGATGTGTGCACTCTATCTACTTATTGTTACTGACATAGTTTTAGTGAGTGACACCAGGACAGAGCCTTCAGAGAGCCTTTTACTGTAGTCTAATTAAATCATCTTGTCAATTATGGTGTTTTATTTCCAGAATGTTTAATGCTTTCTTCTTGTTCAGTCTTGTAGAGAAAGTAACAGTATGGCCTGAATCACTTATTACACCTTTGAACTTAAGCCATGTTAAGTTCTGATAGTACTTGGTCTAAATACCACTTTAAAAAGGAAAAAAAAAATAATTGTGCTTTGGAGGATAAGTACCCTCACTCAACATGGCTTTTTCAAGGGTGATATGACCATGAATTTTCAGTCAAGTTTTGCAACAATGGACCCAAGGTATCACTAAGGACTTTCTCTGTTCCAAAGGATTATTTCAGGTTAAGCATTGCAGACAAGTTGCAATTCTTGATGCACCTGGACATAGCTTTGAAAGCTACAGCAATATTACAGTGTTGCACAGGTCTTTATCAATTCTATTGCAAGGGAATACACTAAGAAATTGCAAATACAACTAAAAATACTGCATTTTAAGGAGTACAGTTGGTTTCATGTTACATTTGAGCATTGCATTTTTAGGATACACTAGACCTGAAGAGGCTGAAACTTTGAATTCTAACTTCCCAGTGGAAAGGCAAAGTCAGCTTTACTTAGATCAGCAGAGAAGATGTGTGCCTGTCCTCCAACCAAACTAACAGGGCTTCAAGAAACCTATATGCATTTACGGGAAAAGGTATTTTTTATCTTCTTTAATAAAACCCTTTTGTTAGCATATGCTGTCTTCTTAACATCATATTTGATTGATAGCTTGGAACAATATAGCAGTCTCATCAGGCCTGCCTTTTTAGGGGAACTCATTATGCTACTTCTGAACTGTGTGCAGTAACCCATCAACATGGGTTATTGGGTTCTTAATACTGTATAATTAGGATATATGTATGATTCTGCTCCTTGTCCAGGTTGTTGCTTGCCTTCCTAATCCTATTTAGAGATTTGCCAAGAATAGGAATTGCTTGTCTTTTTTTTAAGCACTAGGGTTTGAGTAATAAAGGAAGTAAGGAAGATTGTAAGGAAATTTTCGCTGTCATTGCTTTCTTATTCCCATAAGTGAAGGTTAATCTTAAATCTGAGACAAATATCTGTGCTTTTTTAAGTATGGTGCTGTGTGTCTCTTATCTACTAGTTAAACTTAATGATTGCCAAACTCTTCTCAGTTTTGGGAGTGCTTTGTGGTAATCTCTCTGACATGTCTTAATGCTTTTTCTTGGGATTTTTGCTGTCATACAATGTCTCATACACTACGCATACTGAATTTCTTGGAATATTTAGAAATTATGTGTTAATTATGGGAATTTTTGTCAGGGGCTGTATTCAGATATTTTTGGGGGTTTTTTTGTTTGTTTTATTTTTTTGTTTATTTTTTTGTTTATTTGGTTGGTTTTTTGTTTTGATTTTTTGTTTGTTTGTTTGTTTTGTGTTTAAATGATAGGTTAACTTGAAGCCAGTTGAATCAGTAACCCAAACTAAGCATCCATTGTTTTTGTTTGCTCAGCTGAGTCCAAAAATATGCTAATAACAAATACATTCATTCCTCCATTCCAACAAAAAATGCAAGTGCACCTAGGCATGCCAGTGAATTCTTGTCTCAGGTTGCTTGTACAGTTGGCACCCGTGTCTGCACATTTGTCTTTGAGCATGGCAGACCTTTATCTGTGGTGAATGCAACACTGATTGAAGACAGTACACTGGCAGATAATAAATTTTGGACATTCATGCTGATTCATATAGTTTCTTTAGTCCTATCATCAAGCTGGTGAGCAAGTGCAAAAACTTTTGCCATTTTTCCAGCCGATATTTGCTGCATCCACTCTTGGCTGACAGGCTTACCTCAAGGTCCATGCCTATCCAGAAATCAGCCCCTCATGCAAATATCCAAGAGTTGAGGCCATCTGTAAAATCTGCTTCTCATCTATGTATCATTAGGGTTTATTGATTGTACTGTCATTTTCAGGTATAATCTCTGATCAGGGTCAGTCTCTTTCCCATGACTACTGCAACTGTCAGCCCACTGTGTAAATGATGAGCATGGACTCAAGGAGTCTTTTTGCAGAGTGTGCAGAAAATCATAATTAGCAGCAGAAGTGACTAGACTAAAATAATTTTTATGGCTGCATGTAAAATCCTGTTTTTATTTTAATTTCAGCTCCATAAGGTTTTGGAAAATTTAGTTGAGCTATGGGAATACACTTTTGGTTGAGTTCACTGCACACTTACCTAACAGCAATGTCTACAATTCACTTATTTTTCCAGGCAATTTTTCTCCTTATTCATGTGGCAAAATATTCTTAAGAAGTTAGTATAGATTTACTAGTTAGCACCAAGATTACTTCTTGGCACTTGAATTTGTCTTGGCAGGTTGAACTACTATGTGATTTTTTTCCATCTCTTACTGAGTTGTGGCAGCATTCTGCAAATACAATGCCTTCATGAAAGTAGTAAGTTTAAAACCATCCACAATCATACTTTTTCTACTTTATTGGGAATTGTGAAGAAAGAAGCAAATACATACCTGACAATAAATAGCTTGACTAAAGTAGGTTGTAGTAACAAACTGTCTCTTCAGTCAGCTGCAACAGACATCACCTAGAAGTAGCCCAATGCTGATACAAATCTTCTGATAGTTGACTTTGGAAAAGTCTGGAAAATTAATTCCGTCTTTCTGTTCATCCTTTTGAATAGCTTATAATTACAGACATTATTCTAAAGGAGATGCTGGTATTTATTTTCTTCTTGTTAATTTTAGATGTAAACTCATTTGGTATCAAGTACATGAATTACACTTTTTCACAATCTAGGTCTTTGATGGAAAAAAAAAAAGTCATGAGATAAAACTGTCATGCTCCAGGCTTTGTCACAAGAAACCAGTTGCTCCTGCATGAGGAACAGGGACAACTGGAGATATCTTCAATTGTCATAATAGACTCTTGAAACAGAGTGATTTGAATGGGAAGAAAATATTATCTCTTTTTTTTCCCCCTGTAAAACAGCCTTACACCAGATCATTATTCTTTAGGGTCAGTTGACAGGAACAAATGAGAATCTTTAACTGAAACTGTATGTTAACGATAGCATGAAAACAAATGTAAAGGTGTCTGAAAGGTACTCAAAGCAGTTCATTTATCTACTTATAATGGGTATTAAAATCATAACAATTTTCTGGTAACAGTTCTGGGAAATGACATACTCTTACAGTATGTGAAGTAAGTCTCCTGCAACATGGGAGGAGGTCTTTATATCACAGAATGGAATCATGAAATTGTTTGAGTTGGAAGAGATCTTAAAGATCATCCAGTTCCAACCCCCTGCCGCAGGCAGGGTCACCTTCCACTGCACTATGCTTCTCAAAGTCCCATCCAGCCTGGCTTTGGACACCAGTACATCCCAAAAGAGTTAGATCCTACAGTGGCCAGTTGGAGATGATCATATTGGTAAGTAGGGATTCCTCTCTGCCTAGGAGCATGCAGATATATTCCTGCAGATGCAGGAATCTGAGTTCCAGCATCTAATGTGGAAATGGCTGTGACTGTGCTGCCAATGATTGTTAGATGCAGCAAGCACAGCACTGTGGGAAGATGTGTGCACCCTCTTTATTTATTGTTACTGAAAGTTTTAGTGGATGACACCAGGGCACTAATACACATGACTTTATTTGAAGAGAAATCTTCAAAGAGTTTATGAAATCACAAGAACTAATTAAACAACTAAGCATATGTATTTGCCAATATAGTTCAAACTTTCATCTGATATGTTCTCTATTCTGATAATTTATATTCAAGAACTTCCTGGGGCTGAGAAATGCATGCATTGTTGTGAGAAGTTTAGTAAGAGGTTCTAAAACTAGATTTTAAATTGTTAGTTGAGCAGCTAAAAATGGAAAAGTTTAACTTTCTTTTTCCTGCACTATTTAGTATTTCATTAGAAATAATGTTTAAAAACAATCTATGAGGATCAAGTGTTAATTGAGTTATTATGGTTATGTATGAAAATTGCACGTATGGTACTTATGAACATTACAAAGTTTTCAGATGCTTATCCAGCAGAAAATGTTGAAATGCTTTTGTGTCCAAAGAATAGCAGGATTCCATTTCCTGTAGGTGGACACAAGTGAATTTGTAGTTTACTGCTACAAACTTAACAAAATAATAACTTTTGTTTCACAGTAGTTGAGTCTTATAATATGCACTGTTTGGTTGAGAAATTGAATAGTTTTGGTGATACTTCTGGTTAATACTTAAGTGCTATCTCTGATTTGTTATAAGCAAGACAGTTTTTACTTACAAGTAATGACTTACAAAGTCATGACTTACCAGTTTTGAGGTAGCTCTATTAAGTTTTTCTAAGCCGTGTTGAAATTTCAGCAATTGTTTCTACTCATTATAGAATTGTGTAAATGAACTAGCTTCTGTTCCAAACTCCTTCAGTTCTTAAGGAAACTGGAAAATTTCTCTAAGCTTACAACAATTGGTACATTCCATCTATCCAATGAAATAGTGAACACAAGGCTATTTTTTGATGGGACACTCCTGTTGCTCTCTGTTCTATTCTTTACTGCTGCAGATTGTTTTTTGTTGTGTCCACCCTTTCTCAGTCGCTTTTATTTGGTTTGCTTCTCTTGTCATATTTCTTGATTTCTTTTTTGCATGTCGTCCCTATGTCTTTATGTCTCTTACCTCCTATAAAGCCATTTTATCACTTCTCTTTAGTATAGATGACTCTTCCTTTCTTCCTGAGCATAAAGCAACTGAATTTTGAAAGTCCAGTGAAAAGCTGTCTGGCCTCATTGCATAGCAAAATTCCAGAGTGAGCTCTGGGAAATGGAAGGAAAAAGAAAAGAGAAAGTTTTGATTAACCTAGTGGAAGATTTGTCTATAAGCAGTTCCAGGAGATCATGACAGATTAGTTTAAAGTGAAATACAGGGGAAATATTATCAATATGAGTTTTCTTGAGCTTCAGTTTCCTGAGGAGTCACTAGTGTTGTTAGTGTACATCCTCTTTCTCATCACTTTTGTCAGAAGAAACTAGATTTGTTTTCTTGAGTTTGATAGTTCTAGTTTTATGTGTTCTCCATCATCATTTTTGAATTATTATCTGTCCTTCTAAGACATCTTTGGACTTCTGCCAGTACAGAAGTGTCTGAACAGACAAAGAGAACATTTTACTCACTTGTGCTTCGTCACAGAATTAAACAAATATAATTAAAGCTATGATACTGGTGACTTACTGTTCTCGAATAGCTCAGTTTTGTCTCTGGAAGTAACAACACCATTTTGTGCCATTAGGAGTGCCTCAGGATATTTGCCTTACATTTTAAAAGCAAATTTAATACATATTTTATGTAGCTAGAGTAATGTGTTAGTGAGAAGTGGTACTCCACTTATTTGTCTAATTTTATAATAAAATCATAATGTTCTAACTTCTGCAAATAACAGACTAAATAGGGCCCAACTTTCCAAATGAATAAATCTCATCGCTTACTTAATGACAGGCGACACATCCCATGCTAGGTAACCTTTTGTTCAGTGGCAGAAGGTATAGCCTTACTTAGAGGTGTCAGACTATAATGCAATCATGTAAGAATCCAATTATCTTTTTTTTAACTCTTCCTACTTTTTTTTTATGACCGGCCATGCTGAAATTTTAATGAGAATTCTCAGGCTAGCCTTAGCAGATAGATGGCAGAATGAACATTTTTATAACTCAAATAAAAGCTGTTATATTTTATCATGAGGTGCTCCTATTGTCTTGTTTCCATTTTGTAAGATAAGTAAGCATTACCTCAAAAGAAACTTTAAGGAACACCCCTAATTTTGTTACGTGTATACATAAAAATCTATACACATACACTTTTTCAGTATTACATCTGCATATTTACTTCTCAGCTAGACTTGCAGTTACATTCTGATTATGTATATTATGTAATATTCCTGGCTACACAAATCACTTTTTCACATTTTCATTAATCCTGAGTTTATAGTAACATTGAGGTCATCGTGTTTTTGTAACACAACCATGGGAGAACCTTATCAAATTTCCTTGTTGCTAAAGCAGCTTGACCTTGCATTTAATTTACTAATCAAAAGCAATCCTAGCAGGCAGTTCAAACAAAAATACCATATCTTGGTTTTCCTTTGTAAGTAACAAACAAGGTCACAGTAACTGGACAAGAGGAGAGCATTTACCAAACTTCTTGGGCCTTAATTTCCCCCTTACATTGCTGAAAATAAAATCATAAAAGTAATATTTAAAAATTCTTTTTTCCCCAAGCTGAAAATATTAGACTTACTCTATATTCACTGTAGACTTTCTGTGTGCTACTCCAGGTAGTTTGGAGTGAGCTGCTGCTCTCAAAAATAAGTGATTAGCCCTACTCCTGAGCTCTTCCCAAAGTTCTTTGTGGGCCCATAGGAAAAGGCTGTTGATCATTCTGTTATGGCTGTCCAGTGCCAGTCAGTATTTTTTTCTGAAGATTTATAGATTCTGCTTTGGCATGAGATTGCATTTGCCACTGTGACAGGAAGTAGGCAGTTTGGTCCTTTGGAAATCCGCTCACTGGAAATGTGCCACCATCAGAAGGGCTTCTCCAGTATAGTCCTCATTCCTCGGTTTTTGTCCCAAGGATCCTGAAAAATAAAGTACCAGTAGTGGATTATCCTGCTATTGCTGATGAAGTTAGTTAATCCAATAGCCTGGTGCTGAAAGTTCTCTGTAAAAGAGGGTAGGTAGCTGAGAGGAGGCTAAATCTGAAGTGAATTGTTGTCGTGTGCTGCTAATGCACTCTACAAGAAATTGTAAAATCCGATACGTAACATATGTTGCATAGGCAGAAAGACAAATTTTGTTTTGGGGTTCATTGAAAGTCAGTCTTACCATAAGTCCTATGAATTTGTAAGTATTGGATGTTTGGAACATTGCTATTCTTAAATGTATCCCACCTGTTTAAAGTATGAGTACAGGATACATACATAGGTAATAATGGAGATCATAAATATTAGCAGATGTCAAGCACAAGTTAAATGCTAAATCCGAAGAGGGGAATTTGTGATCTTTTTAAATACCTCACATGCCCAGGCTGTCATCCTGAAAAATTATAGGTCACAACCAAATGAATGTTTTTTCATACTGATGTATTTTGACAGATTTTGTTCAGGATTTTATGTTAAGAATTTACATGTTATATGTGGGCTGTGTTTCTTAAAGTTCTTGAAAGATTTAAAAAGAATTGCAATTTACCTGCTGCACACTGAGTAAAAACAAGCTAAATATAATCTAATTCTTGTTAGATTATAAAAAAGGAAATACTGTTTGTAATACTGAGCTTTTTGTATACAAACTTATAAAATGCACAAGACCAAATACAGTCTCATAAAGAGGGCTTACCTTTTCACAACAACTAGCAAGGGTACTTCTTGCTGGGAATATTTTGGGAGGCATTTGCATATACTAAATATGACCTACTATGCAATAGGTCTTTAAAATAATTTATGATTTGGTGTATAGTGCCCATACAATTAATGTAAAATAGTGCAGTGGCTATAAATTTTACAAGTCAAAAATTCTATTTCTGGAGCAGAAGCAAAGGAGTTGTTTTACACAGGACAGTCCTGAATTTTATTTAATGTAACTTAGAAAAAGCTATAGATGACCTAGCCACATTTTTGATTATAGACTAAAAACAGGGACAGGGAAGTGGGAAATCAAATTCAGAAAGTTACTAGCTATGGAAGCATACTACTTCACCTTACAAGAGAATGCCTTAACAGCCAGACTGTAGATTAATATTATATAGGTTCAGTGTCAAGCCAGTCTGTTTCATGTCGGATCATTGTGAAGCAAAGAATAATAGATTTAGATGTAAGAAAGAATAATAACAGGGAATGTTGTAGTATAATCAGAAAAAGACTTCAGAGAAAAATGTGACCACTGACTACATCTGTACCTTGAGATGATTAGTGGGTACTTGCTCATGTCCATTCTCCCCAAGCCTGAGATTCTTCAGAAAGATAAGTTGCATCCCTGCTGCATGTAAGCAGGAGTGTAGATGGTGTAAGCAGCTACTTCAGAAGGCTTGGGATTTTCACAGCATAGGGTTCCTTGTCCTTGAGCTGCTTTATCTCTTGAATGTGTTGTGCTATTTATACAAGCCATTGGTAATTGCCTAGATGTGGTGTAGCTGTACCATTGGTGAAGCTATGATCCCAGGTTATATAGGGTTATACTGGTTTATGGAATACATCTTCATGAGTTAACGTGAAATGTTGTAATTTGGCATCTGTGATCCTATTATACTACAAAGTTTGAAAGAAACTGCTGTCTTGTGAAGGATGATTCTTTGTGTGTTTGCATTCATCAAGAGTTAGTCCTCACTATACAGAATGTTAGTTGAGAAAATTGAACTCAGTTGTCTTGAGCTGAGATCAGGATTAGGTCTCAAATTTTGCTGTCTAGAGCCTGGAATATCTGACATCTGCTCTTTTGTTTTCTGGGCACTTGTCCTTATTGAGTAGGAGAATGATACTTTTCTTTAAAGTGAGCCAATCCCCAGCTCATACCTGAGGAATGACTTCAGCCTAAGTAAAATCTGAGTCTTTTAATGGTCAGTTGTAGAAAATATAATTGCAAATCATCCATATTGAGAACAACCAGGTTTACAGGGGATATGTTCAAGAGGAGTTCCCATTTGTCTTGGGGTAGTCGATGGGGTCTGTTTATGTGACTTTGTCTACATAATGTTTATATGGGTGTCTACAGAGATTTGTAGATAACCAGGGAAGATTTGTGGATGCCTTGACTTGTTCTAACAGCTAAATGTACTTTGTGTAGGTCAGATAACACATCATTGTTCTAATGATGTGTATAGCATTCTTAAACTCTTGCAAGATATCCTCTGTATCAGTCTCAGAGTATTGGTCTACATTGTGATGGTGCCACTCAAGTCATGCTCCCCACTGCAAGTGACAACTATTCTTTGAAAATGGAAGCCAGTACCGAGACAACAGCTCAGTCTTGAGCTCTTGCAAGTAGAAATGAATTATGCCTTTGCTCCCCTTAACATAAAAAAGAAGAAGTTGAGAGGTGTTTGAGGTGCTGGTATCTCCAGTGCTGTATTTATGATAAATTTTAGAAATACCTCAGCTCCATCTTACCCAAAAGTCTGTCTTTGACAGTAGCTCACAATAAATGCCTCGGAAAGAATATAAGGACAGGAAACATCATATTTTAGTGATATTTGCCAAAATATTCTCCTACTTTCTTTGAGTATTTCAAGATTTATCAGAGCCTGCTGTCATGCCTTTGTATATGAGTTTTAGACAGATTTCCAGGAATGTATCTACCTTACCTTTTCAGTCTGGCAAAGTTCTTAGCATGTGGGCTGTCTAGAGGAGTCATTGCATTTGATCTGTTTACACTTTGCCCTGAAATAATTCTGTACTGTAACATGTTTTCAGTAGTTTCGTATTCTAGGAAGTTCTTATGAAAACTGGGAAGGAAGACATGCCCAGTCCTTTTCTCCCTCCTTGCTCTGGACCTGGTGTTCAGTCAAAGAATCCTTCTTAGGCCCAGTAAATTTCCTACCATCCCCTGGAAGTCAAAGTGTGACTCAGTCTGAAGTCATTGGCCAAGTATCTTCCCATTGGATGGACAAGCATATGGACATTGGACACTGGCCAGCCATTGTCTGAAATGTGATTGGAGTCAGTTGAGGCAATAATATAAAACATTTTGGTAGCTGGACTCTCTTTCCCAGGCTTGACATAGTGAAAGAAAAATGCTGCAGTTTTCCTTGTGGATGTAAGTAGGCTGGAGTAATTCCATCTCAGATCACACATGTCAGTAAGATAACCTGCATACCAGCTGGTGGTAAATGACAGTCTATATTCCTGATAATGATGGCAGGAGCCATATTTTGTGGTTATGAGGAGAGGGTTTTTGTTTTCATTAGGGTTTTTTGTTGTTTTTTTTCTGAAACTCTGCGTGTGAAGGAGGAAATGAGACACAAAGAACTGATTTCTGTCTTCTGCCCAAGAGGTACTGATCTAACAGCTGTCTGTGCTTTTTTAGTTTACTTTGAGTAAATCAAAAAGTTGTGTTGCTGTGGATCTAGAAGGTACCTAAAAGAAAAAAATGGAAAGAGCTCCTCTATATGCATGTATTCACTAGACTTTACCTCTCCTGAAGAATTTCTTCATATAGAAGATATGGGTTTAGAAGGAATTGAGAATACAATGAAAATCACTGCTCCTCCCCCCCCCCCTTTTTTTATTGTGCCTAGATCACTATAGATAGGTTGCGAGAGCAGATTTCAGAATTCCTTGCACTAGTTCATTAAGTAGGTAAATTAATCCTACCTGACTTAAGTAGAATGTTTCTTTACATTATAATTCTAATTGCATGGCTTTTTAATTTATGGAATTTTGTTTGTGATGACAGGCGCTTCCTCTCTGTAAGATGCAAGCTGCTTTTTCTTAAGAACTTTTCTCTTTGTAATTTAGTGTGCATCTACCCATGTAAACCTGAACATTTAAGCTGTTAATGTGCTCTTATTTGACTTAAAAATATCTGACTAGTTTCTAACACTTTAAAAGTAATCTTTCTATCAAAAATTGACAGTTTTCAACCTTCATTTTAATACTGCTACCCCTTTGATAGTTGCACTTTAATTTTCAGGAAATTGAATCCTAACTAAAAGCTTCTTTCCATTCTGTCAGTCTTCAGCTTTGTCGCTTGTAATTTTGGTTCTTTGATGCATCTGAAAGCTTTAGATGCAGTTTTTTGACATTGATTTTGTTGTTCTTGTATCCTGAGAAGTTAAAAAAATTAGATGAATTTTTAAGCTTCTGAAGTATGTGTCATGAAGGCAATGCAGCTATGAAAAGAACCAGGTAAAGCAGATTACCTTGACTTGGGATGTGGCTAGATATTTTTGCTTTCAAATTTTAGATCAGCCTTTTGAACAATTCCAGTAATAAATTTCATTCTAGCCATATGACATCACGTGTCCCTGCACATGTAGAATAACATCAGTGAAAATTCACTTGTTGATTCCTCAGATTTCCTCAGGAAACTTTCAAGATATTCCCTAAGCAGAAATTTAAGAAGCTAAGCAGCTGTGGCACAAGTAGTAGGGTTATGAAAGGATAAACAGATGGCTAGATCTTGGGAAGCAGGGAGTAAAAATGCATGCTGAATTTTTGCGGCAGAGAAACATTGTCTTTGTAGATATGCAACAGTTTGTGCTGAGACTTGTCCACCTAACACAGATCTTGCACAATGCACATCACACATCTTCTCTATGATAGCACATATCAGAAGGGTGTGTTGGGGTTTGGAGCTGTGATGTTTGGAAAGAAGTTAGAAATAGGATCAATTGAAAAGCTCCATAAGAACCTTCTGATTCTGAGTGAGACAGGAGAATGGCAAATCCAGGTATGCTAGAATAGACTAGAACAGAATACTTCAGTCAGATGGGACCTTCCATTGGTCATTTATTCCAACTGTCAGGTTGTCCTTTGGAAAGACAGAAAATCTTATGCTTCAGAAAATCTTATGACAGAAAATCAGTATGCTTCCTTGATGCTTTCCTTGCTGAAAGCATCAAAATACTATAAGTCTGGGGAGAGTCACCCCTTGGTGTTCTTTGTTGGGCTTAAGCTTCTGAAGCTAGCTCTGTATTACATGTTCAAGATATAAAAAAAGGATGTTCTTTCTTTACTTTTGCATGTGTAAGACTTGCAGAAAGTGTCCCTTACTCTTCATTCTTGCAGTGGGAAGTGAGTTCTGTTGTTTCAGTGTAGGAATTTGTCCTCACATATGTGGTGATGTGTTTGGAACCAGCATATGGTACCAGCCCATGGTGGGATCTAGATGATCTTTAAGGTCTTTCCAACCCAAACCAACCCATTGTAGGATTTTAATGGTACTCAGTACCTGTGTTCTTTAACATCTCACCACAGGTATCTTACTGTAAATCCACTTACCAAGCACAGCACCATTTTCAAAGCCTACAGTTGTGTTTTCAATTCACCATTGTCTAATTAGAGGTTGGGTAGTGCCATGCCATCAGCTGTTGTTACAAAACTTGTGTGAGCCCATCAAAGACAGTGGGGTAGAAAAGGCAAGTTTTTCTGTGTATTCCCTGCATCTCAAGGAACTGATTGAAGTGGTACAGAAATGGCAGTGGGGATGTTCTGTCTTGTGCAATGCTAGTGGAGCAGGGATTAGAGCATTCCTCCCATGGACACTGCAAGGGGAAACTTCATTTTTTGTGATTAGGATAAATTTGCACTTTGTTAAAATGCACTTGAGAATTATCCAAGGAAGAAGCACCGTTACTGGTCAGGATAATTTCCCCTCTTGGTTTTGAAAGCTGCATTCATGAGAAGGGGCTTCAAAATGCAAGAATAACCAAGAATATCAGGATAAAAAGGGGATTGGACCTAACAGCCCTTTCAGTTGAGAAGCTTTGGGAGGTGTTGGATGGCATTAACAAAAGCATCAGAGGCTTTGTTTCTCTTCCTAGCTATGTGTGGTGTTTATGAATGCTGATAGGAGAATTCCCCTATGTAATGCTGAACTAGAGTTTCACAGACAGGAGCTTGATGAAAAGAGAGTTTATTTTTGTGGCTTGAATTAAGTCCTGTGGTAAAAAGCTGTACAGTCATCCACTTTAGTGACAGGTGCAGGGTAGATAGTGAATATTTTGGTTTTTTGCTACAGCTTTTCCATTTTTTTTCCCTAAATTAATTGAAGCAGCTGGAAAGTAAATATGATATGAGAAAATTTTATCTCAAATGGAGTTCAATAGCTATTCATAAAATCAAATTCTAACATGGAAAGTAAAGTATTTATAGACAGTGGAAGAAAATTTCTTATTTACAATTAGAGAAATTTCAATAAACTCACTTTTTAAAAAAAGCTTTTCTAGGAAGTTAAATACCTTTCCAAAGGGACTGTTTGTTTTCCTGTTGTTAAAAAATTAATGTTATATTGTAACTATGTATGGTCCTGCTGTTTCTTTAATTGTTCTTGTATTGGGACTTAGATTCCAGCCTCATGCTGAGTGGCTATTAAGTCAGTAAGAGAACTGGCAGGGAGATTGATGTGGTACATCAGGATGCCGTTTTTCCCCTCATAAGCTTGTCTATAGATACCTTTTTCTGCTTTATAGGCTGGCTGCAGTTTCTTTGTCCAGGCGCATTCACCGTTTTCTCTCTTTGGGCCCTCTTTAAGTCTATTGGTGTGAGATTCTATGATTGTCTTACAGCCATAAAATCCTTTTATGCTTTCACCTTGATTTCATATTGCTAATAGAGAAAATGGGAAATGCAGCAAATGTTCTATAGCTGCTGAATTATCTGCATTGTTACAGTTTGAGTAATTTACAAAAAATTTTAGTTTTTGAAAATATTTCAAAGCATCTAATTTGTAGAACTTTCTTTTGGAGATTATTCTAGTGTACATTTTCAGTGCCTCCATAAACATCCCTCTTTATAAAATCAATAGCCTCCTTTTAATGATTTACTTTATTAGGTGAGATTTTAATGTAGTTTATTCAAAAAAAGGCTATTATTCCTGGTCATTAGCCCAGATTAACATAAATGCACCAGGCAGACATTTGTTAATTTCATTCTCAAAATTATACTTTACATTTTCATTACTATTCTTGATAAGAAGTATCTCAACAGTTCTGTAGAAGTCAGGATTTTCTAATGACTGCAAGCATTGTTCCTTAAATTCTGACTCTCCTCTTAAGATTGAATCTTTGTTTCACAGTGCCTAAAAAGATGACAAAAGCAAGATGACAAAAGCATCCATCTTGAATAAAAGTTACAGGTACCTCCAAAGGCACATCACTGGGTCTAGCTGAAGTGGACTCAACTCCCCAAAAAAGTTACACTATTCATACTCAGGAAAGTGTTAATTTGTGGAATTGTATGTTCTCTCACAAGGATGCTATTTATGGTTCCTTCCTAAAGCAGGTGAAACCAAGAACTGTAATGAATTGCATGGGATTGGCTTAGGAATGAAGAGTGAGAGTTGTTAGTGCTTGACATTTTTACAGATGCTGCATTGCAATCTACAGGAAATTGGGAAGCATCCTTCAGAGATAGCCAGTTATCAGTAGTGCTCTTTCTGCACCAAGCACATTAAATATGTATCTCAAAGTTTAAAATTGTTGGTGATTCTGAGAAAGTGACACGGAAGCTTCTCTGCATTGCTAATTATAATTACTCTTTCAATAGGACAAAAAATAATAAAACCCCAAAGCTCATTTATCCTTAGTTACCTTTTGGGAATGCAAAATAAGTGTAAGGTCACTTTAGTTCAGAAGAGCTTGACACACTATTAGTTACCATGTGTCCATCTGTTTGTCTTGCTATTTTTTACCTCATCTTGCTAATCAGGGCCTTTGCCCTCCACTGGATCTGTTCCCTGGGCTTACACAGAACAAGTTGTTGATTTTATGTGGCATTTCCAGTAAAAAATTTGAAAAAAAGTATTTTAAGGTAGTTATATTTTTCACAGAGGAGTATAAGTAAGCATGTAAATTTTACTGTTTACTAAGCACAGAAGTTGGACTATGAATCTCTTTTCTTGTCATATTTAATTCCGCAGTTTCTGAATGTGTCATTTAAAATTTTATATAGCCCAAAATATTTTCTGTTATTTATGTTGGTTTTTTTTTAATTATAAATGAGTGTATAGCACTCATATAAATACAAATTAGGTTGATGTATTTTCTCCATTTTTTAATCATACCACCATTAACAAATGCAAATTATCTGGTTATCTCTACTGCTACAAGAAAAAGATTTTAAGTGGAGCTATTTGACAGTGTATAGACCATGTACAAATCATTGTTTCAAATGTTGATTGCTTGGAAAAACAGCAAGCTACCTAAGGTATAGACTTACCATAAGAATATGCTGCATTTAGAAATAATGGTATGAAACAAAGCCCAGTCTATTCTTTTCAGTGAAAGACAAGTGAAGACTTTGCTTGCAGTGAAGACAAGATCCTCGCAATATATGAGGATATAAAATACTACTTGAGCAAAGAGATGCAATTTAATGTAGAAGAAACTCTTTGTCTTTTGACCTCCTTCTGTAGAGGTTACATTGTATGATTCAAAGGGTATACTAATTTCCTGTGTCATCTTGTGGAAGCTGCTGCTGGAGAATGCTCGGTGGGTACAGTTTTTTTGCTCACAGAGGTAGTCTTTCACATCTTAAAGGCTGTTCTCCTTAACCTGTAACTTGCACATTAAGCATCAAGAGGTGGTATCTTTCTGTTGCAGATTTGGTACTAAACCAGCACCCTCAAAGTGCTCCTTCTTTGTTCAGGTTCTGTCTTCTGTGGGATTTCCTCCATTAGTTTCTCTCAGAGTAAGGTCAAGCTTTCCTATAGTACTTTACCAGCTGCTCATCCTGGTCTCTCAATGCGTGGCCTTTACATGAAGCATTGTTACAGTCTGCTCCAAGGATTAAACAACTTCCCTAGCAACAGTGCAAACACATTTTCATTCAACTCCTTCCAGTTCCTGAATGTGTAACCTGAATGTGAGTCATTGTCTTCACTTTTTCTCAGTCACTTGGGTATCCATATCACTGCAGTAAGATTATTCCTGTGTGCTGTTGGATGCTAAATAACACAAATGGAACACTCAGTGTTTGTCTTCCCTGGCTTTCCAGTCTTCAGCTAACAACAAGCCCAGGAAAGCTGTCATGAAAATCAGTATGGCTGGAGGCAACTTCTCTTCTAGCCTCAGGTGTCAGAGTGCCAATCCCTCCTTGATTCAGTCTTAAAAATGCAAGGAGAACACAAATATCCAAAAATATTGCTGCTCTTCTTGTGCCATTCTCAGGAGAAAATCTGAATATAGTTGACCAGACCTTTTTTCTCCGAACTATTTCAGTAGCAAACAAAACTGCTATCCTTTCCATTTGCTCAGTCCTGTGGCAAGCAGTAGAGAATTGTGGGGAAATTTTGAGAGATACTTGAAAGTATTTTCACATGCACCTGTCAATTTATTAGGCTATATATCTGTTTTTAAAATGCATCTTCATTAATTTTTTTATTCTTTTGGGAATATTATATAGGAGGCAGACAAGGAACAGTAAATTATATAAGAAATAAGAACTGCTAGGTATTGATAGTAAAGCAGGATGCCCTTGACTTGAGGACAAGCTTAAAATCTAAGCACGTCAAGCCAAGTTAATGAGGAAAGAGAAGTACATCAAGTGTCTACTAGAACTTCCTTGAGAATATAAAAATCAAGTGCTCTGGTATTGATGGTTTTGCCAAGCCCAGAATCAGATTCTAAGATTCCTATGAGGCAAGTAAAATCAGTTAACTATAAAGTCTAACAATGGCAATTAAAGAGAAAGAGCCCAAATATATGTACACATTTTGAAAATCTGAAAGGCTTCGCACTGACTACTTGTATGTTGCTGGTTATCCTTTAAGACCTCTTCCTATCAGTATTCTAAGAAATATCAAGGTTAGTTTCTTAGAAAGTGCTAGAAAAAGTAGAGATGGTTCTGAGACGTGGTTAGACTGGGTATGCAGCTAGTTATACTGTGCATAATGGGGTCCATTCAGTTTTGTACAAGAGCTGACTAGAACAATGCACTTTCAGACTGGTCTTGGTGCTTATCTGCTGGATTAATACACCATAACAGTAGGTGTGACAGCTCACCCTTAAGGGGAGTTGTCAGTCATCACAGTAGGTTAGAGATGGTCAGACACTTGATCTTAGGAAATGGACAGGGAATTTCTAGAAGTTGTTTTCTGCTGGAGGGCTGATCTGTAACTTGGCTTTGTGTTTAGACATGCAACCATTTTCTAACAGTGGATGGATTGGGTATTTGACTGCACAGCTGAAAATGAAGCAGGCTGTTTGTGTGGTTATCCAGACAGTAAATGAGATGATCATACCAACTAGGATGCAGCTGTTGTCACTTCAGCTGATGCAAAGCCACTGAAGTGTGAGAAGTAAAGATGTGACATGAAATGTTTTGAGTAAATAGCAGGGGAAAACCATCCATTCTGATTATGGTTAAAATGAATGTATTCTCTACTAGTCAATTACATTGACTAGTAATTGTGAAACTGTTGTGAATCACAGGTTCACTAGAGGAGAAACTTGGGCATTTGGTAATAATGTTTCTTACGAAAATCAAACAAATTGTCTCCTATTTTGCACAACTAGAGCAGCCGAGTAGAACCTACTTCATTTTGTTGTCTATTTCCCTACTAGTTTGTTCTTTATTATTTATTATTTTTCAAAATAGCCTTTTAGAATGGAATGCCATATTGTAATAAACATTGCTCCAGATAGTACTACTATATTTCTTATTTAAACTGATACAGCACTTTATTTTGCAAGTATATTGAAACTCTGCTCAATAACTTGAGATGTCATATTCTTAAAGACTGCCAACATTTATCAGTTTAAATCTGTCAATTTTAAGTCAACATTTCCACTATGGTTACTCTCCTTGCTGTGGTTGCCTACAGCTCAGCCTCAAGGATAACCCTTCAAAATACTAGATAATTACACTATTCCCATAGTTAATTTAAGCATTTCAATCAAACAGGAAATAGCTTATAGTCTGTTCCCTGGTTGATTATAGTTTCTTCATATTAAAAGGGCGCCACTTAACATTTGCTTGCTTATGCCAGATGGCAAGTTCCTAATTAAATTCACTTCTCATGTGCCTAATTTTTCTGCTTGCATTTTGGCAAAGCTAAAATCTCAGTAGGGCAAACAGATAGTTGGGGTATACTAACAACATTATTATTGTTATTTTTACGGTCTTTCTTATGAATGGTAGCTCAAAAAAGATCTTATGGCTCAAGATCTGCAACTTAACCTTTGGTAGTAAGGCTCTGCTTCAATGCAAGTTCAGAATGTCAAACCAGAGTCTTAAAAATTATTTTGTGTTCCCTTCTCCTATTGCTCTTTAAGGGCTGTTCAATTTTTTTTTTCCACAGAAAGCAGGAGCAGAAGAATTGATAAGAAGCATTTTCTGCTTCTTTTGCATAGGCTTTCTTTTTGTCTTATCAGAAACATTAGAAGAGGTAAAAACTCCGGAGCTAAGTGCTGAGCTTCCTTTGTCTGCCTGATGAGGACAATTATCTTGATCCAGAAAAGTGACTCTGAATTAAGTACTTTGGTCTTGCATTCTTAAATATGGTTCAGTACAGATTCTTCATGAAGTGATCTTGGAAAATCATCAATTAAGTTTTATTTTATAATTTCTAATGGGTTCACTCTGGCTGGATGCCCTGTGCCCAACAAAGCTCCTCTAACTCTTCTCTTCCCAGCTGGATGGGGGGGAGAAAATATAATGAAGGTTTCATGGCTAGAGATAAGGACCAGGAAAGATCACTCACCAAATACTGTCATGGGGAAAACAGATTTGATTTGGGGATATTACTGAATTTATTACTAATAAAATCAGAGCAGGATAATGAGAAGTAAAAACAAATTTTAAAAACACCTTCCCCTACCTCTCTCCCTCCGTCTCATCTCTACCTCCTCCTTCCTAGCAGTACAGGGAGATAAGGAATGGAGGTTTCAGTTATTTCATCACATGTTGTTCCTGCCACTGCTGAGGGAGAAGAGTCTCCCTTGCTCCAGTGTGGGGTCCCTCCCACCACAGACGACAGTTCTCCCTGAACTTCTCCAACAGGAGTCCATCCCATGGGCAACAGTTCTTCACAGACTGTTGCAGTGTGGGTTACTCTTCCACGGGGTGCAGTCCTTCCAGTCCAGCCTGCTCCAACACGGGTCACAAGTCCTACCAGGAAGCCTTGCTCCAGCATGGACGCCTCTCTACATGGGTCTGCAGCTCCCTGCCAGGAGCCTGCTCCAACATGGGCTTCCCATGGGGTCACACAGCCTCCTCTCAGGCATCCACCTATTCCAGTGTGGGCTCCTCCAGGGGCTCCAGGTGGATCTCCATGGGCTGCAGGGGCAGCTGCCTCACCACACTCTGCACCAAGGGCTGCAGGGGAATCTCAGCTCCAGTGCCTGGAGCCCCCCTGCCCCTCCTTCTGCCCTGATGTCTGCAGGGCTGCTGCTCTCACGTGTTCTCACTACACTACTCTTTGGCCACAGTTACATCTGCCCAATAATTGGTTTTTCCTTCTTAAATATGTTGTGCCAGAGGCATTACTGTCATTCCTGATTGGCCCAGCCTTGGCCAGCAGCACATCTGTTTTGGAGCCAGCTGGCATTGGCTCTGTCGGACATGGGAAGAGCTTCTGGCAGCTTCTCACAGAAGCCACCCCTGTAGCCCCCCATGCTATCAAAACCTGTCAATGCAAACCCAGTGTGGAACTGTGTTTTGTTAACCAAAGATTGCCCAGGCCTTCAAGGTGTGAACTGTTTTGCTGGGTTGACTCTGCATCTCCACAGTGCAGGTGTTAACTATTTCTTGGGAATTTAAAAGTGAGAGACTGAGTTTTGCAATCAAAAATGGAAATGCTATAAAATACTGTATAATTCTAGTTTTCAGATTAATAGAATAACTTCTAGTTTCCAGAATAATAGCCCAAATATATCTGGGGTTAGGATGTTTTACTGTGTAGCACAAAAAATGCTTTTTATTGTGCCTTTTCTCACCCTCCACTCCATTTTTGGCATTTTAGAAGGCTAGGGCTTTTTTTCCCTGGCATTCTTTTAGTGAGTCATAGGGTGTAGCATGATTTTGATTGCAAAATTAATAGTAATCTACTTCAGAACAGCTTTACAATGGGAACTTGTAAAGGAAAAATCATTAATCATTCAGCATTTTATAGCATAGTTTTAAAGGAAAAGTAAAATGCTTTGGGAGCATTACTTTTTCTTGGCTACCAAAAAAAAACCACAGGAGATAATCAGTATTGGATAAAAGCTTTTCCTACACTGACTGCAAGACATTAATTCTTGGGGTTTTTTTTTGTTTTTTTTTTGCTAGTACTTTTGATATTTTGTGAGCTGAACTTGTGCAACAAAAGAATTTAAAGACATTCTCTTCAGGTCTCATAACAAATTGTTACGAATGTGTTAATTTATTTGTACTAAACAGCCAGTCTTACTTATTCTCTTTCTTTGAGCCTAACACTGGTCTGTAGTATGACCATCCTAAAATAACTTTTCCCTCTTGTTTAACAAGGCAGAAGTGCTGTTTTGATACTGTATTTTTACAGTATTAAATAGATTTCAATCTTTTTATCACTTTTATTGAAGACTGAAGTTTTAAGAAAATTAAACTAATGCAGATTCCTTCCATAATTTAATAGTCAATTGCTCCAAATATAAAATTAGAATCCACTAAATTCTGAGCATTGGGTCTGTCAGGGCACGAGTTCTGGGACAATGGTTCCTATTATAGGGTTCTGGCCAGAGCACTGTAATTTCCATGGTTTCACTTCTCTTCTTCTAAATCTTTTGAAACTGGAGTAATTTTTCTTGTGTGCCTTAACTTTTGGTTTTTTTTCTTTCTGGGAGGATGCATAGTGGTACTGAATGGGAATACTATTCTAACTAATAAGTAGACACTGAATAACTGTATTTAAACAAAGTTTTATGTCCTTTATATGCTTTTGTTTCAAATGCAAAATAGATAAAAGCTTGTTTTCTCAGAGTTAAGTATATGCTATGTTACTGAAATATAACATTTAATAATAAAATGGCAGACTTTATATCTCTTGATTACCAGTACTTCTGCTCTGTCAGTGAGTAGGGAAGGAAGCAAGAAAAATTACAGATAAAAGAAATAGGAAGAAAGCAAAAGAGAGTGTTAAAATCATTCTATTCTTTAGGGTTTGTATCTGTACAAGTCATTATGTGATATGAGAATATGGGTACAGAGGCAGGGCTTCAAAGGCCTAAAAAACTTGTTCTGCCATGGAGGGACAGTCATTCCATTTTCTGTTTCATACAGCCAACTGTACTGAGTGACAGCCATGTGCTTCACTTGAATGCCTCAGAATTCATATATCCCAAGGCAGACTAGACCATCCTGCTCTGGACATTTAGAGCATTTGGGGTTTTGGTTTTGTTTTTAGTAAAGACCAGGTGATGTAAGAGGAAATGTTATGACCAGAGAACATGAAATGGGGTTCTCTGTTGCTTGTCAGTGCTGTTGACATCTGTTGTAGAAGTGATTTGACATACTGTATGGAACAGAATTGTAAATACACTATTCTGTCTGTCACAGAGTGCTTGCTGATGGTGCTGTGAGTAGGTGCACAATGAATCATATCCTAAAATAAAAAGCCCAGTGCACAAAATAGCACACCTATTAAAAAGTTCTTTACTCCACCCTCCTGTCCAGAATATTTGTGAGTTTCATATGAACCAAAGTATATGTTTCTGTATGCTTTGGTAAGTATCAAAGCAAAAACATTTCTGGTTTCCTTCCTGAGAAAAAACTAACAATTAACTTCCTCAAGCTAGCAGTATTTGCACTTCATGCTTAGGAGAATACTTGAATTATACCAAAAACTCACCAGGACAAAATCACTACAAATCTGCTTGGACATGTAGTGTTTGGTGGGGTTTTTCCTCCTTGATACTTAGGCTTTCTGCTTTTAAGGTAGTGCTATAGCAAGGTCACTCCATTGTGTCTTCCAGTCTGCATAAGCTGTAGACTCCAAATTAATATTTTCAGCTGGCTCTTTGGAAGGGTCTACAAATATGTGCTTTCTTGTTTGCTCTTAAAAGATAGATTTTTCCCTACTTACCTATATTCCAGGGCAGCTGTCAGGCTCATCTTTGCACATATTACAGTGGTGAGTACAGAGTACGCATGCAACTTTTCACCTGTTGCTTCACTAAGTAAGCTCTTTAAAGGTTTGTGCAGAATTATACTCACAGAAATTAAATCTTTTTTAATCCAAGTGTGTGAAGACGCAATCCAAGTAGAAGATACCACTTAACACATCCTTCCCCAAAAAAAAACATTATCTATCCCTCTGTGACAGTTTGAAAGAGTTCTGTATAAATTAATTTTGTGTCTGCGTGAATTTGAAAAGAGATGGCATAGAGCTGGTGAACAATAAGCAAAAAAGCTTCTTCTTCTGGACCCACTGAGTGTACAGGGGAGGAAAGGTGACAGAACACATCAAAAAATGGGATAGAGAAAAGCTGTGTGGCAGCAAGGAACAGAAACCTAATAGCTGAAGCAGCGATTGAAGCACTGTTGGGGTGATCAGGCAATAGACCCACAGCCAGCTGTTCATGCTCACAGATGAAAAAAACTTCCTAGAAACCAGACCTGCCGTGCACTGACACACAAGGCAGTTGGATACTTACAAGTTCTTTAATTTTTGTATTGTCTTGCATACTACTTTTCATATTTATCTCTTTTAGTTTATTGTTGTTCATAATGAAACATAGATATTCCACGTTTCAAAGCTGTTTTGAGCCTTCTTATAGATATCATGTAATGGAATAGTCTAAGCAGATCTCCCTTAAAGCCTTATATTTTTGGGTTGTATATTTATATTCTAAAAGGTTCCTTTTGGACTGTTTTCCACTTTGGAACTCCTTAAAACAATTGCATTTTTGTAGATCTAATTGATGTAAGAATAACTTCCAAGTGTTTCTCTTTGTTTATATGGGAAAAATATAAGGGTCTTTAGCTCACTCTTTTGCTCAGGTTTAGAAGATTGCGTCCCATTTTAAACATTCACCATAGCCCTGTCCTTAGGAGGAGGCAAGGTCTCAATCTATCAGTAAATGAACAGCTGTCTTATCCCTTAAAATTTTAAAAAGCACATTAAACATAGCCAATTCAAACTGCTTCGGAGGGAAACACTAGAAAAATTCTTTCCAACACTTCTTACTTGGTATTACAGTGGAGTCTCTAACGTAGTGGGAAGTCAGGAGAACAGGAAAACATCATTTTTGAAAAGGTGCTTTTTCTGTGGCATCAGTATTCAAGCTCATCAGTAACTAAAATACCCACGAACAAGAATAGAGAACACTTGGGCATTTCTCCTCTGTTATTGTCGTCCAGAGATTTCTGGAAAGTAATTACTTTTTAATATTTTCTGGCCGTTATTACAGTTATCCCCTGCTTTAGTTGTTTTAGAATTTGGTTAATTTTGGTTTTACATTCATACCTTTTCTCACCAAGGTTTCTGCCATTTTATCTTTAAATTTGCTTTTGCTGTACTACTTGACCTCTCTGAACCTTTACCAAAGTATCTTTTAATATTTCATATCTCAAAACTCCTGTTTCATAGAATCTTTTAGGTTTAAAAAGATCTCTGCTGTCATCTGGAGTTACACATCTGTACAACCTAATTTTAGTCATTTTTGTGTTTTCCACATAATCACAGTATTTCAGATAAATTCCATTTCCTATACATGCTGAATAGCTTTGTTTCTTGAATACCCTTTGCTTACCACATCCTTATCACCACTTAAATACCCTTTGCTTTCCACTGCTTATCACAGCCTTTAAACATCTCACAGACTTGAAAAATATCTGGCAGGACCAAATGTCTTCTATGTCCTTTCTAGTTGGATGAATTACTTAAACTGATACCTGATAGTGTCTTCTCCACCACTGTGTTGTTTTGTACTTTGAGAAATAAGCAGATGTTCTTGAAATCTTATAGGCATACATCAAACATTTGTTAAAAAAAAAAAAAAAAAAAAAACAAACAAACAAACAAAAAAACAAAAGAGGGGAAAAAACGTAGAATCAGTTAAAATAGAATCAGTTAAAGAATATTGAGACCATCATTTCTGTTTGGTTGTTTTCCTGAGATGAGTTTGCAAGTGCTTCTAGTTAGTCAGGTGCTGGTATGGGTGGACTCTGATAATATGGAAGATAAATATGTTAGTTACCTTTCCAGGACTAAGTCATCAGCCATTGACTTTCAAAATCCAATTGAAAAGGAAGTTTTCAGTTTTGGGGCAAGGAATGGGATATCAGCATTCTTGAGCTGTGCAGAAAATTAGGGGGGAGGAGGAGAAAGGATTGCATTTGTACAGGTGCAATGTAACCCCAGAACTGAATATGTTGTTCATTATACTAATGGATTCCAATCTTATAATTGCAACAAAAATAGTTTTTATTATTTTGCACATAGATTTTTGAATAATGTTTATTTTGCATTTACTCTGCTGTCATGAACATTTGTAGTCCAAACAGCTCTTGGGTGTGCAGTGTTTCATTCGTTTGTGTCACATTGTAAGCTGAGTGAATTTTGGCCTATCACTTGTAATATGTTGTCAGTTGAACTAGTGAGGAGGCCAGCTCATGAATATATCTTATTTTTTCTCTATACTCAAGCAAAATTTTGCTTTCTCTTTCCCTTCTGTGCATTTAAATAGGAGGACAGCTGCCTTCAGATGGTACAGAACTCACTGACAGTTGCTCTTGCTTCAGTCCTACTTCATGAGAACTTCAGAAGTTACTAACTGAGGTATTTGTTTGTTCTTTTCATTTTTTCAAATTTTAACTTTGCAGAAATTAGTTATGTGGAAGAGCGGGACAAGGGAGACATATAGACTAATGAAGAGAAATCGTATATGGAAAATAGCACAAAGTTCTGTCATAAAGAGAGCTACTGGGCAATAGGATCTAATCTTTCAATAGCTAGGCTCTGTGTTAGTCAATCTTTTTTATATGTTTAGAAATCAAGTAATTAAAAATATGTCAAAAGAAAACATGCTATAAATGCAGTTAAAAGCATTGGGGTTTTGATGGTCATGTACTCACTTCTATCTGATCCTCTGATTTTCTCCAAGAATGGGCAAAAGATTTTGCAGAAAATCCCTAGACATGAATACCCAATTACTTAAATAATGAACCTTTCAAAACTCTCCCATCATTTATAGGTTTCTTCCTCTACTACTTAAAAGAAATTTCAATTAAAGAAAAGCTTTGGTATTAACACAACATACAAATGCTTTCCTCACACTTTCTTTCATACCTGCAATTAAATACAAAATCTGAGATTAAATACAAAATCTGTTTTTAAAATATTGATAAATATTTTTATTGGAAATATTTGTCATTTTTGGCCGATACCAATGAATTGATTTCTTTGCAAAGAAAAGAACACCATTTGTATATGTAAACAGAGTCTGATAAAGGATTTATGGCCACAGAACTCATGAAGGGAAAAAAAGTTTCTTGTAAGCCTGTGGTCAGCTGGATTTGTGTCAGTCCTAAATTTATGATCTGCAGCTGTTAAACGTGTGATAGGAGCTTTGTCTTTTAAAGCATGTTGACAGTGTGAGCACAAGACTGAGAAAAAAAAAACATAGTGCTTTGAGAAGTGAGACTGTCCAAACGTGGGTGAGGATTGCAATGCTTCTCATAGCACAAACCTTTTATTCTGTAAATCTTACATATGTATATTTTAATGCTTTTTAAATTGTGGAAAGCTACTGGCACAGATTCTAACATATCTGAGGTTGAACAAGAAGTCTGCTGGTCAGTGTTTGTGTAGGTAGTGTAATGTAAGCAGTGCCAGACTGGAATTCTTTTTCTGCATTTAAGAGCTCAAAGCTTTAATGATACTGGAAAAAAAAAAAAAAAAGAAAAAGAAGAAAAAAAGGACTTATAACTCCTACAATGTCTGAAATCCGAAAATACGTAATATAAGCAACTTTTTTTATATAGCTCCTAGTATTTAGGTGTGTGTATATGCATATATATGCATCTGTGTTTTAGATACCAAGATAGGCTTAACTTCTTGGAAAGATTGGTAATTGTTAGTATGGTTCTTGTATAAAATTTATATGTGCTATTATAGCTATATTACAATACCTGTATTTCCTTTTTAAAAGAGACTTTTTATATGCCAGACAGTATATATTATAGCTAGAATAATGCCAACCTTAAAATGAAAAGTTTTCAGAAAATGAACTCTTAAAATTCAGTTGGGATGTTACATACAGTTTCATAAAAGAAAGCAGAAGTCTTTTTTGTTTCTAATTTTGCATTTAGTGCTGTTAGCAGCCGGCACTGATAATGGATTTTAAGTGCAGGTTCTATGGAGTGCTCTCATTCTCAGATTTTAATAAAGTTGGCATTACGTTACAGGTTGAAAGATTTCACTGCACGTTATAGATTGGTTATGTCTTACCATAAGTTCATTTCTGGAGTCAGTACACAACTGTTTTAGCAGGAGAATTAACCGCTTATGTCACAGATTATAATTAGCTATGTCTATGTGCCAGAGCAACAGGATGGAATGCAAAACGTAGCCAAACATGTGAACGAATTTTCTTCCAGTGATATTTGGCCAGACCTAAAATATCTTCCACTCCAGATCTGAAAGTAGTGGAAAAGTTAGACAATTCTCTCTTGGAAAGAGACCGGTTGTAGTTTTTTCACAAGTCCACATTGTTTCAAATCTCCAAGGTAAGTAACAATTTTTAAAAATTATTTTTATATCTGTATTAAAACATTAGAATGTTAAAAAGGAGGGTTTTTGTTAGTTCTTTACTTGTTACATGGTTATAGTGAGCTTCTCCCCTTTCTACGTTTCTGTGCAACATTTCAGACTGATTTTGTCCTTATTTAAGGATCATTTTGATGCTCATGTGATTTATTTTAGGGCCTAAATTATGTGTTAATTTTTAGCTACAGTTATTATTTTTGATTCAGATAGTTTAGTTATACTTGTTCTTGCAATTAAAAGTTACATACTTTAAACCTGCACTTCTGTAATACTAAGAAGCTTAATTAGAAATTTTGAGTTTAGTAACTTCTAAATCTTTTACAGTATCATGTTACTGTACTTACATAAATATCTGATTTGCAGTAGTAAACCTCTGACGCTTGTAGCTGTAGATTTCTCTCAGTTTATTTATCACATACCAAAAGTTAAATTTAGTCAAGAAAGTATCCATGGTTCTGCTGAACACTTCTTCTTGGCTTGATTGTGTGATAAAAACCTCCCACCTGAGGAATTGTTACCAAAATTATTTCTAACTTCTGTGAAACATACTTAAATTAATATAGAACATATAATTATCTGTTATGTATAAAAGAACTTCTTTTGCAAGTTTGTAATTTCTTTGAATTCAAATACATTTTCCTGTGGGTAATTTCTCTTACTGAAAGAAAATTACCAACTAGTTATCAGTGGATTGCTAACTCATTATCAAATGATTTATTGGATGATACTTCATGTCTTGCCATCAACAGTTGCTTGCACTGCTTACTTAATCCCAAATCTGATTGAGCACAGAAGTTCCTAAAACAGGATATTGCCCAAGTATAGGAATGTGATTTTAGTGCATCAACACCAGTCAGCTAGGCTTCTTTTACTGACATATGAGTGTTTTTACTGAATCTGTCTAAAATCTCCTCTTACTTGAGGAGGACGTGACTCATGTCCTAGAAGTGTCTATCTTATCTCCATTTTCTGTGGAGGGAGCCTATGTAAGTGGGGCTGATCTTGTCTGTGTTTGGGGAGATTAATTTTGGTCTGCATAGCCACTTCCAAGTGAGTAGTCCATTTAAGTGAACTATAGGAACTATGTACCATGAAGTTCTGGAACTTTGCCGTGAGTTAAGATTTTGGAAGTTTTGTTTGTGATAGCCACAAATGATGCCACTTTGGCTGAGATGGATTTCTGTTTATCTTCTCAACAAATGTTCTGTTAGATACACCCCTCCCTTCTACTATGTAATGAAGAAGAACTGCTCCTAGAATACCACCAAAGGATAACAACAAGTGCATGGGGTTAAATTAAAAATAAAAGAGTCTAAATTAAGCCCAGCGTAAGAGGGAACCACTTAAAATCTCTTTTCCAAACCTTCATGCTTTTGCTAACAGCATGCAGCCCTTTCCTGGTTGAAAACTCGGTGGTTTAAAGCATGTTATATTTTGAGTTTTATTCATAATCATAAGGCAGATAACGTTATGTGTACAAAGATCTTCTTGCTTGAATAGCCTCATGAGATTTTTTTCCTTCCTTTAGAAAGTAATGCCTTCTATATGAAATACAAATCCCAGGTCCTAACCTCTTACTGTTTTTAATTATTTTCATGACTTGGAATTAAGTAAGCTGGATTTCCTGTGGACTTATTTCTCAGAGTTGATTGTCTTACATGTTTAACAAGCAGTGACTGAAGGTTTTTTGTAACAGAGACATTTACAAAGTCTTTTTCTCACATCAGTTTTCTGATATTTTATAAGGTCTTCATGCCCATACCTCAGTAAAGACATAAATGGGGGTTCTTATTTTCTCTGTATCTCATTTTCAGACAGTTTGCAGGAATATAGTTTTTGAGGCATCTGCGTGTCTGTTGAAATTCGTTGAAATTGGCCAAGAAACTCAAAAGCTATTGAAGGAGGTAGGGAAAATGAATGGGAGACAGATGGTTTAGACATTGACATAGGGTTTGGTTGCTTTTTTATTTATTAAACCAGGCTAAAAGAATCATGGCAGTTTGGATAACAGGTTAATTCAATATCGTGGTCAAATTTGCAGCTTGGGTAATAGTATTCTCACTATTTAATTCATCTTAGCTTTGGCTACCTGGGCCAATCTTCTCATTAAACCTTTCTGTATATCTGCCAAAAGCTGTTAAACAGTTGCTGCATTTCATGCCATGGTTGGTTATGTTTCTGTGGTGGATGAAGTCTGTATAAGACTGTGAAGAGAAATATAAACTAAAATACATAAATATTTTTTTAATGGAGTGTGGTATGTACTGAAGTGTTAGATAATCCTGGTGGCAGCCATAAAACACATGCTTTTCAATAAGGTGTATGTTCCTTTGTGGGTATGTATATCCTGAAGGTTGCCTGTAAGAATCAGGTATATAGTATATCTGTATTTTCAATAAAAGGATGTAAGGATGGAAACATCTTGTAGTAATGACTGTTAAAACTCTTCAGTTCCTCCCCGTTTATTTGCTGTGCTCTCAGTGCTCTGAGGAACAGAAATTTTGGTACCTTTGCTTCCCATTACCTTTTCCCAGTATTCCAAGTGCCAGATACTAAATTTTATACAGACCTTTTGCATCCTTGCCTTATTAGTTGTGGATACTAGTGGCTTTCAGAAAAGCCTGACTGTGTAGAGTACAACAGCCTGTTTCATGTTAAAGTTTCACATAGGTCCTACCTTGAATTTCCAAGCTGTTAGACCTTTCTGAGAGAAGCATGCAGGCTCCTGATGGAAGTAGACGTGTCTGCAAAGTTCCTCTGCACCCAATTTCCTCAGTTTTGAGGAAAAGGATTTTAAGTGAGAGGCAGTAATAATTAAATAAAAACCATGTTCTGGTGACTCCAGACTGCTGAAAACAGAATAAAATGGAAGAGTTTCTTAAAAAATAAATGCTCTGAAGTGAAGCTTAGTCAGTAGAGCAAAGCTGTGGTAATGAACCCTAACCACAGATCAGGCTATATTAGCAATGCTTTAATATCAAGCTCCTTCCAAAGGCCTCTTCCAGTCCAGCTTTGAACTGGAATAGATAATCTCCAGAGGTCCATTGCAGACCAGTTTTTTCTAGGATTCTCAGAATTTGTTCTGATTTTCATGACTATTCACTTTATTGTTATTATTAATTACCTACTGGTTTTGTTTAGTCACCTGGCTGTATTGCTAGGTGGTCCAATCGACAGTGCTTCAGAGTTCATGGAAGAGGGCATTTAATTTTAATTTAAACAATTTAATAAATATGTGAGATTGGTAGCTAGCAGTATTCTCAGGCCACATAAAGTTGCTGTATGTCAATGAGAATTAACTGTAGTATTTGACTTGTACTTGGAAATACAAGGAAGGAAATAGATGGATTCAGAACTTAAAGCCAAAAAACTAACAGTGAGTATTACTTTAATATAAGCATTCCCTATGAGATGAAAAGCCATGGGAGGATATTTGTACGCCTGGAAGAAAAGGTTGCTGTTATTGATTTCCTGAGTGAAAGTTTTCACTGTAGGGATAATAAAATGATAGGACAGATTTCAGTATGTGCAGGAAGAAGAGGTTGACTTGAGTTTGGCCTGAGTGCTAAACAAGGAAGTGAACATGGTGAACAATCCCAAAAGCCAGTACAGTTGAGGCTGAGAAGGCAGTGTCAGGTTTGTTCCCTCCACTTTCACCTGACAGTGTCCTGATACGCATTGTGCATTTGCAGTATACTCCAAGATTTCCAGCATATATTCTGGTGCTACCAAAAGTCATATTTGAGGGCTGAAGTGGTCCAAGTTTACCCAGAGGATACTCAGAGCAAAGTTTATGTAGTGTGGATGGGTGTGGCATAGAATTTTATGGAGTGGAGCCAAACCCTTTGTCACGTGGGCAGCATGACCAAGAAAAGACCTGATAGTCTCCTGTGATGCCCATGCTACTTTTCAGGCAATTTTTCTAATCTCAAATGGTCATACAGACCTGATGTAGCTTGTACACCAAAAAACTTGCCTTATTTTCAGCCCTTCTGTTTAGTATAAGAAAAGATATTTTTTTTTCCTAGCCCCAAAACTTTTCTTCCCTGTAACATTCTACTTGTAGTTTCGTTCTGTTATGGTAGGTATTTCCCACTTAAAAAGAATACTGATGACATCTGCTGAAAACTGTTATCTTGCTTAAACACGGAACTGCATTACAAAATAGTGTATTTCATTTTGAATGATTCCATGAGTCATTTGATAATTGTGTTCAATGCATGTGTGAAGATACTGCTTCCAAAAACAGAAATGCAGTTCTTATATTGACAAAGTTGTGTAAGACTGTTAATGTATTGTCATGACAGAGAAAAAAGCATTTCTAAGCTATATTTGATAAAAACTGTATTTATTTAAGTACCCTCCATTCTTTCTGAATTAAATATTTTGTTGAAATTCTGTTAGTAACAACTTTCACAATCTGTGAGAGTACTTTTTAAATATATATTCTAATTTTATTGATTTTGCTTTTAGTTAAACTTCTGTTGAACTGATAGTATTGTGATTCACACTTGGTGATTTATTTTAACTGATTTTAGTCACATTTATGGAAGAAAAAGCTGTATCCCTTTAATCATATTGAAAACATCTAAAATACTATTTAAATTGAGAACATTAATATGACTGTCTTCCTGTATCAGAAATCCTAAAGCACCTAATAACAAATGGCTTTACCTCAAGAAAAATTCAAAGCTAGCATTCAAAAAATTATGTAGAAATAAGCTTTGATTTAGGATTGTTTGGTAAGCAAAGCAAATAAATGGCTAGAATGCAAAATTGGGTAAAGGCAGTGGAAAGCAAAATTAATCTATATTCTTTTACATTGCCAAAAGATTCCATATTTTGGTACCTTTTTCTTCTTTTCTTTTTTTTTTACTTTCTTCAGCATCCCTAGGTACTTCCTTGTTCTCCCCATATTTTACAGTCTCCACTTACGCATCTCATGCTCATTTCCTGACTGTACTCACTACTTAACCTTTTTCTCTTATCTTCAAGTATCTACTCACAGTGTTTATTTTACTGTAATTAAAATGTGGAGACTTTTTTACATATCTGATCACATATTTTGTTAATTCACAGCTAAAAAGAAATAAAAACATTTTTAAGACAATTTTCCCCTACCAAAAGAGATCTCCACCTTGTGGTAGAATATTTTAAATTTCAACTGAAATTATCCAGCATTTTCTTTAAATTGAAATAATAGATTCTAAAGCTTTGAGGGCACTCTGCTTATGTACACCAGGGCCTGACAAAAATCTCTTTGTTGTCCTTATGTTGAACTAAAGCTTTTCTGAAAAGTGATTACCTTCCAGAAATGTACGTGACATTGTTCTCCAGCTGCCAAGTAGGAAATCAAGATCTATCCTAGGCAGAGTTTAGTTACCCAGTTGGTAGAGAACAGTCCAAATCACTGCAAACCTGGACTAGGTGAACCTGAGGCACTAAGATAAAGCATAGTTTATCTTTATCTTGCCATCAGAATCTTGCATGTTTTTCCAGAATTTGAGTTTAGGGAAGCCTGATCTGCAGCTCTTGGTTCTCTGATAATATCTCAGGCTACAAAAACTGATGGATGTCCAAATCTGAGGAACAAACAATGTCTAACTGAAGTTTAAAAATACAAGGTATACTTGTGCTCCGTGGATGTCTTTTCCTATGTATGCCTAAAGAGTAACTTTAGAAACTTCAGACATACTTTCTGGAGAAGGTAATGTGCTTGTTATTTGATCCAAATAGGAATTGTTTTTCAATTACTCAAATTAGAATCTTTAAAATGAAGAAATCTTCAAAATTAAGAAAAATAAATCCTACATTTCAGATTATACTACTTTATTTACAGCAGTAAATATTCTCTCAACTAAAGGATTTTAGTAATGCCTGCTGATTTCTATTTTGGAGTAAATACTTTGTATGGAAAATTCTGCTTTGAAATACAAGGAATGTATATGTTATGTCAAATAAGAGATCTTTTAGTTTTATCTTGGAATGACTACATGCTTAACAGGCAATTTGGGTTTTGCTGATGCTTCATTTGTTTTTACAGTTAACTGAAAGATCAGCTATGTCTTTCTTATAGGTTTTAATCCAAGAACTGGTATACTGATCAAAACCAGTATTTATACACTTCTCCATGTTCTTAATTTTCTGTTTCTTGCATTGCATTGTTGCTTTGTCACGGTTGCTTAGAAAGAAACTTAGAGATGGTTGCTGCCTAAACAGTTGGAGTCAACATCACCAAAAAAGGATTCTGCAATACAAGTCTGATGATGTCCTTATGTGTCTAGTACACGTTTAATGGGTTTTCCCCTGTGTAAGTAAAAAGAAGTAATAAAGTTGTTATAAGCAGGACTGCAAAGCAACGGGAACACATCATTTTGTAGTCATTGACATTTAAAATTCCTCAGAAAAGGGCAGAGGTTTAAAGTATGTAATGAGACACAGTATACATAGGAAAGCATTTTGCTTCCCTTGCTACTGAAAAATGAATTTTGAATCTTTAGTTTAGCTACATGTGACTTATCAAAAAAGGTACAGTTGTTATTTTCCAGATGCGGGGACAAATTATTCTATTGTGTTTTTTAAATATGTATGTGATGAATCACTTGAACTTGGGAGGGAAGACTTGAGGATTAATTTTCATCTCTAGCCTCTACATCTAGTTTACATCTAGTTCTATTCCTCCTTTTGTCTATTTTTATTTCAGTTTTCCAAAAAAAAAAAAAAAAGCTTCACAGACTCTATTTACTACCTGAAATCATTTACCAAGATTTACCAAAGCTAAATAAACTGCTTTTCTGCTTTTCATGCTCCACAGCCAACACAGGAAAGCATCACAAAAGGGAGTTATTTTGTAATTGTGTTGAAGTCTACTAAATGAACTGGAAGTATACTTCTCAAGAGATAACAGCATTCTACTACAGTAGTGCTTTCATAAAAGCAGCAGCAAGACAAGGAAAAAGGAAAAAGTTATGTCAATATGTATGTCTTTATGTACTTAAATAGAGCTATTTTCTTTCACTCTCATCTCTTCCCAGCTCTGACAACATGAAATACTTTTCCTGCAAACATTGAGGATAGTGTTAAAGAGCTTTTGCTAAAAGCTCTCTAAAACAGGACTTGCTTTAGGAACATTATTTCTAGAAGATACATTTTGGCCTTGCTGCTGATAATCATTGTGGTATGATAGGAAAGCTCTTCTATCACACACATTGAAAATAAAAAAAAAAATTTAAACAGAAAAATGCGCAACTGCTTTTTGTAACAGTATCTAAATTTATTCTTTGTCTGGTAAATATGCATACAATATTATGACACCAGAAATTCTTTCATTATTTGCCTCCATCACGGGGATTACTTTAATTTTCTTCACATTTACTTGGAATTTCAGGTCTTTTGATGTGTTTTCAATGACCCCAACGAAGATTATTTTCCCATTACTTCCCAAGTTAGCTTTGCAATTCTGGTCACTGTGTCACACTTCTAAATGCAACAAAAAGCATGACAAATGACAACAATTTTTTTAAAAAAAATTATGCCTACAAGTGTTTTGAGATTTCTGGTGTTGTCTCCAGTGAAGGAAAAATTGAAGGCCACAAAACAATTCTTCTTTGCATTTAATGGTGCTTAAGAAATGAAATTTTGTACACAGATTTTCCTGGTTTTTGCTGCAACTCAAACTGACTAGCTGCCAAATCCTGTCTGCAAAGTTTAAATTCAGTGTGTGAAAGTAAAACTTTGTAGTTCTGTCTTTTCTTATGAGACTGTACACTGATGATAAAGGAGGAATTAAATGTAAGTTAGAGCATCCAAGTCTTACGGTAACAATACAGAGCAAACAAACATGATTTAGAGTAACAATTTAAATGGCAATACAAAGAGCATGGGATGTATCCATTTTGTCAGATACTCAAACAAACTTCTCTTAATGTCCATGACACCCAGAAGCATGAAAACCAATCTAAAGTAGCTGGAATTCTGTTTAATCACCTAGGTTAAAAGTAGTACTGTTGACCCGTTATAATACAAGTTTGAATTGATGACTTGAGTTCTTAGATGTTATTTCCAAATAAGTAATATGCCAAATAAATACTCCTATTTATCAAATGTTTCACCCTTGCAAGAAAAGAAATTTTATTTTTAAATGTAATCTGTTTGTAAAAGCTGTGTAAAGTGTTAGTCTACAAATGGTTGCTGTCTATTGATACTTCGTTCTGGTTGAATTTTCTTCTTTGTTTTTTTTTGTTTGTTGTTGTTGTTTTAATTAAACAGACAGAATTCAATTTACTGTTGGCTGTTGTTTACCTCAGAGATGCTGCCCACCCCACTCCCCCCGCTATCTTCTTTGATTGTACAGTCAAATTTGAGTATGATAAAATAAAAGCATAGAGTTTTTCAAGGTAATTAAGTATTTTTTCAAGTTTACTGAAAGTGTCTTGTGAGATAATAGCCTCATTAGAGGAAAACTCTGCTGTGGTACATTCTGTTGGCATGTGGATAACATCTACTGGGTCAGAATACACAATTGAAGTTACCTAGTACTGATGTGTGTTATGTTTGGCTTAGGTAAATTTTTATAAAGCACATGGATAGAGCAAGGATAACAAGATTACTGTGTTGATGTGGGTGCTTGACCAAACATACATATCTGTACAGAATTAGGCCTCATCACTACTTCTGGTTACAGTACAAAGTGTTAATTAAGCTTTCACTGTTTCTTTGCTGCTTTTAAAGGATTTTTTGACACAATTGAAAGCAATAGCAAACACACACAAGTCCTGTACCCTAGTCTCTTTTTATTCCCTCTGTACTTTGCTACTAACTTTAGTTTCATCTTTGTTGCTGATTTAAGTGATGAGCACAAACTGGGCTCTGAGTTTGCCCTTTCTCAGCACTCTCCCAGATGAAACAGTTACCTCCCAACACAAATCCTGAATTTGTTTCAGAATATTATTGCTGTGTTCATAAAAGATGTCCTATATGTTCAAGTACCACGTGTGACCTGCTTCATGATCAGAGATAGTGAAGACCAGTCCCTCATGTCTTGTGTCTATTTGTAACGTCTAAGAATTCCTGTGTTGGGATGCTCTGAGGTATCACAAGTCAACTTTGGTAGGTGTTAAATTAGTATTTAGACTGTGGAGACAGAAACTCTGCTCTGTGGTACTTCCTGAATGACTTTGTATGTACCTAGACATACGTGAATCACTGTACTGATAGTGATTTTTTTTTTCCTCCATGGATTTTAGCAAAACAGCCAGAGAGGTAGACTTGAATACCTTCCTACACAGAAGATGTGCAGAGTTGGATAACTTTTAACAATCATTTACCATTGGTATTAAAAATTATTAAATACAGTAAATAAAATTTTTGGTGATTGATTCTGGATCTGTCTAACCTCATACTTTACAAAGACTGTGTTTGTGCAGTCAGAAGTCTTCATTCAATTCCTTTGTGGGCCAGGGGTTTTTTTTAATTGACTTGTATTTGGTTTTGAATATCAATACTATGTATTTGAGTACTGGGTATACACTGAACATTTGTATTTTGAGTGGCCGAACAAAGATATCAAAAAGAAAATCCTAAAGGAGTTAACATCAATGTTCCCCACTGAGGAGGTCTGGGAAATTTCTCGTACCTTTTCATTCTGGACTGGAAGATGGCTCTGAAGAAATGTCCCAGATGATAAAAAAATCATTAGGAGATATTTTGGGACAGATCAATACAATTGATAATAATGAGTTTTCTGTCATCAGGTCCGGATGTTATTCATATTCAGAAGGCAAAAAGTCTTACCTGTCTGGTAAAAGAAGCAAGATAGCACCAGACATGGCTTCATCTTAATTTTCAGCCCCAATAACTTCCGATATATTTAGGTATTGCTAACTGCATGGTTTTAGCTTTACTACTACAATATATCCCCACTGTCCATTTTTCCAAGAGCTTGAGTACAGAGTAGCATTGTGATGAGAAACACACGTAAATCTTCAAATATTATGCAGTTCCTATTAATTTTTATATTCATACAGGAAGAATTTTGTCATTGTCAGAGAATACTCCCAGGCAGATTATCCCTATCTTCGTCGTTTGAATAAACGAAAGAGCAATAATATCAGTTTAAGCCAAAATGTAACCTTTGTTGTGTTTAGAAATGATTATAAAGGGATTGTAAAGGAAGAGTCACTTATGAAAAAGTAAATGTAGAGTAAGCAAACAGAAACTATCAGATGTTTGCAATCAGTTGGGGAAGAATGTTTTAAGGTGTAGCCATTGAATAGAATCATTTCCAATAAGCTTAGAATTTCCAAAGGTATTGTGGACATCTCCATAGCCCATTGTAATGCAATGTGAGAAAGAGTTTTTCTTAAAGAAAAAAGGCAATGTCTTAAAAACCACGTATTTTCTGTAGCTGTCTCTCAAGTGCTGTGATTTCCTGGACTTTCCAATGATATTGTAAATCTAAGTGAAAGAGTTTTTCTCTGGAGGACAGTAGAGAGTTTAATATACAATTGAGAATACGATTGCATTCTCAATTGTATATTAAACAGAGCAGCCTTGGAAATGAACAGCAGATTCACATGTTATTTTCTGTCCAGCACTTTCTAGCAGGTCTGAATGTATTGCTTTTGCAGGGACAAGAGCTTGTGGTATAAAAATATGGTATGAAGAGTAAAAATATGGATTTCATTAAGTGTCTTAATTCGCCAGTCTTCAAATTTCTAATACAAAACAGAAATATATTTCTTACAAGCACAGTAGGTTTTATCTTTGCTAGAAATTTCAAATAATTTACCATTTGTAGTTGTTGATGAAAAGGCTATAGCAGGGAATTAAGAAAAATTAATCTGTAACTATCAGTGCACAATCTGGGGTTTTTTTTCAGTTATAATGACATCTTTTGTGCCCTACATGCAAATCTAAGTTAAAACATACATTTTTTTTATATGGCCGTGTAGAGCAACTTCGTGATGTAAAACAGTTCACTTCCTCTGTACAAGCTGATAAAATATTTTATATTTCAAATGAGGAATTATCCCCTTTTATAAAAGCAATAAGATTTCTCTAAGAAGATGATTTGAAATTGTATAACACATGGTATTCTTGTTATCCACAGAGGGATTTTATAATCATAGTAATTTCCTTAAATATGATTGACTTCCTTGGGTAGGCAGATATACAGCAAGATGTTGCTAAGTCTTGGTCTGAGTGAATATGTGGTTTTAATTGTGATGTTTTAACTTCTTATGTCAACTGATTTTTGTCTTGCCTGACTTCATTTTTTTAGTAATAGTAAAGTATTGGAAATCTGGGATAGATCACGTAAGATAACTTATATACTGTAGTCTGTAGCCATCATGTCCTTGTTTGGTATTAGATTTTGTGTATTTGAAATTTTTAAAAATTCTGTAATTTGATGTTTTATTCAAAATTTTGGTCTCCAAGTTACTTGCTAATCACCTTCAGAATTCAATGCCAGACTTTTACAGTGATTAGCTATAACGAGGACTGAATGGAAAAGCTTTATCTGCATACAGTGTAATGTGCACATCGCTTCTGAATAAGGAAATAATTTAGCTGTCACTGAATGAAAGAACTAAAATGCTAGTGAAGAAAAACTACCTGTGGTAGATTATAGCAAAAGTTCGGTAAATTTGACAGCCACCTTCTCTTCATTTCTCTCCTTGAAGTGTCAGATTATGCGTGGATTGCTTTGTAAACCTTTATTACTTGCAAGGAATGACAACTCTAAGGGAAACCTTCCACTTTCACCTGAAGAAAAGCCCTTTGACACCTGGAAGGATCAAATGATCAGAATAAGAGAGGATGCAGTTTTAAGTAATTTTATCATTCTTTGAAACTATCATTTTATAAATTAGGAAAATTCATTAAATCCCCAAGATGTCCCTATGTGTTTATTTTGTCCTTCTTCGTGAGAAAGCCCTTTATAAGAAGATTAAATGCTCATGGTTCTTATTTTTCATAAAGACAGGATTTTTTTAAACCATAAGGAGACAAAGAAGACTGATTCTCCTAGCCTTTCCATTAGATGGTTCTCAGCATTCCTTGCACATTAATATTTTCCTTTCTTCTACCTGAGCTGGTGCTACAGAGCTCATGGTACTTGTTTGAAGACTGGCCCATACAAACACAGGCAGGTAAAGTTCATACCTAGCCTAGTTAGAAACACTTTCTTAAATGCACAATTAAAGAAAAAGAGGGATCTAGGGGAATTAATCAACTCTGGCTTGTGCTTCAGAAAGAAAAACCTCACAGCCAGAAGACTACAATGATTTCTGTTCTGATATTCATGGCAGTACATTATGTATCTGGTGTACTTGCAGTCCTTCAAGGAAAAAAATAAATCATGTTGAAGAGCAGCTGCTACAGGGGAAAAGTGTATTGGACTGTAGAGGGCAAAATTTATTTCACAGTTAGGTTAATTAAAGCAAATTGTTCACTATCACTTTTTTATCCACTACTCAAGGCCCGTGAGATATCATCTTCTCAAAGGGGTTGGACAATAAAAACTGTACTAGTAAGAACAGATTAGTTACCTGTTGCAAGTTTGATCTTTTAAAATGTCTTTGTGGTAATAAACTCTATTGAAAAACACAGAATGGCATTCAAAGGACAAAACAGGGTTTTACACACTGAAACTATGAAAGTTCATTTCACAAAGAATAGTAAGTAAGGAAACAAATGATCTTAACACCATTAATGATTCTCAGTCTTTAATTGTTAAGTGAAAACAATGGCTGTACAGACTGCTCTTTTCTCTCTTCTTCTGTGTGGGCTTTTAATTCTGGTGGGAGTAATATGATTTTATTTTTTTTCTTATTTGAATAATATTTTTTTAATTTTTAAAGGAGGAAAATAAATATAATTGAAAGATAGAAAACAAGGTTTTAAAAAAATTACTGTAAATGAGATTCAACAGTACACATATTAGACAAAATATTTTATATAGCATATTATATTAATATTGATAATATGTTCTAATGGCAATATGCATACATTTACATAATATTAATGATTATGTCATTAATATTTATATAATCTTGTGCTGTCAGGGACTGCCTTTCAGCTCTACTTAAAAATGTGCAAACCTGTTAATTGTGACCATGTCATGGTTATTATGCCAATGTGCATTGCAGGGTATGCAACAGTTAACCTGGCCATAGAAATTTCATCACTGGTTTCCACAAATTACACTGCAGGGATCCAGCTCTTTTCAGCTGATGACACTAGTTTACAATTCAAATTGAAATATGCTAGATAACACAAAAATTTCAACAAAGCAAGATTGGGCAAGATTAAATACAATGTGATGGAAGGGCTGAAAGTAATTATAAAATTTTCACCTAATCATGAGACTTTGATTTTTCCCTGTATTTCTGATTTTTTTTTTTGAAAGCTTTTCTGTATAGATTCCAAAGGTTTCTCATTTTTTTCTCTGAACGACAGGATTGCCTAAACTGTCTTTCATCTTTCAGGAAGATACTCCAACAGCATCTCTTTGCTGTTGGTTAATCATTGGTCTGCTTCTGTGTTCACAAGGACAAAATGTGCATGCCTGAATGCACTAAAGTGTGAAACCTTGGTGTACTTCTGATGTTCATACTATAATAATACCCACCTAGCCCAAAACAACACACACAAAAAATGAGCGTAATATTCCATGAAGATACCATATGCTGATCGTAAAAGTAGTTTTCACTTGCCTTTGCTGACAGGTTGTTTAATTTCAGTTTTCAGTTTGTATACAATGGCACAAGAATTTAAAGATACTGAAATGGTCTTTTCACTGTACTGTTTTTGTTTAGCACTATCATCTTTTTCATGCCCACACCCTTTGTGAATTGTCTTGCATGTGAATGAATATACTTTATGTAAAGTGGTGTCATGGTTTAGGGATGATGGGTGTCCTCCAATTCAGTATTCCTATTAAAACCATGCCGCCACTTGCTCCCCCTTCCCTCCAACTGGAAGCACAAAAGGCAAGGATCATGGGCTGAGATAAGAACTGTTTGCTGGAAACAGCAATAAGATAAGAAAAGGAACAGTAAAAGCAACAACATTAACAAGAGAAGATATAGCACAAAGAAATTACTTGCATGGAAAGCCTGCAACAATAAAAAAATACCAATCAGTTCTTCCCAAACGTGTTTTTCCACTGAAAGGAATGCACTTTTCCTCAGAAGCCAGTCCCTTCTCCCCCACCCCTGGCAATGACCTGCTGGGGTATAGAAAAACATCAGGGTCCTGGACACACCACTTCAATAATATCTCCTTCCAGCTGCTGCAAAAAATTAACCTTGTGCTGGCCAAAACCAGAACAAGAGGAAAGAGTAGATGTACTGATGACTGTTTGTGAAGAAGAACGTGCATAGTACAAGCACCAGTGGTGCAAATTTCATGATGAAACCTTGCCAGTTCTTCTGAACTCCAGTTTGAAAAGAGTTTATTGAATGTTAAGCTTTTTGCTGAAAATATAAATGCTGATAATTACATAATGGTTAATGGAATGACCACTGGTTATGAGTATTTACCAGCTAATTAGTTCTGAATTTAAATTATTTTCTAATTGCATGTTATTATCAGTTGCTTTATGACAACATGACAAAGTACTCGAGTAACACAGTCCAGAGCTATGTGTAAAGGGGAGTTTTATTTAAATGAAAATAACAGCCATTTTTGAACAAAAACAATGAAAATATGTTTTTACAGTTGAAATATACTGAGATTACTTATTTTAATTGAATTTTTTCAATACTGTCTTCAGTATTTCCTACAGATAAGTCATTTCTGAAAATAGTAAAAATATCATGCTTTTATTCAGGCTTGCTTTCCTAAGCAGGCTAAAGGATAAGTTTTCAAATTACTTTTTAAAAACATAGGTGTCTTAAGTGAATATTTCAGAGCTGTCAGAATAGGTTTTGAACTTGGTGCCCAAACTAACCTCCAACAGTCCAACAGTAACATTTGTGATAGACAGTTTTTCAACGTCTTTCATAATTGATATTAATATAAAAATCTCCTGAACTTCAGAATCACTCAAATGACTGAGACCAGTTTCTAAGTTTTATATCAAAGAAGGTGCATTATAGCCAGGGAAATGTTCTGTCATTATTATATATTTTTAGGGGACACTTAAAAGTGTGAAGAGCATACAGGTCTTTCATCTTACTTGTATTATTGCAGGCATGAATTTCATGCCTTACATGCAACACATACGATGTCTGAACACATGGGAAATCTCATGAGGTCAAAAATCTGCAGTGTTACTCGTTGTTTACAAGTTTGACCTATCATTTAAAAACGGTGAAAAATCTTTTGGCAGCTAATTAGCATTCAGTATCTGGTTTAAATCAGCGAATAGCCAAGAAGTAATTGGATTTAAATGGATCCCTGTAAAATAGATGTTGACAATTAGAAAATACTTCTAAATAACAAACTATCGTGATAGAACTCAATCCCATGAATTATGGCCAAATCTACAAAAATCCATAGGGAATGTGCTGATTGTATTGGTCGTTGAATAGAAACATCAAGAAATTCCACTTTCAATTAAGTAGTTTATTTGTAGTAGCTTTTTTATTGTGGTACTGTTGACCTGATGCAAATAAGACATTTTCATGGCCCATTTGAAAGATATAAGAATTTTCATTTTATCTGCACTATGGCTTGCCAGTATTTCTTACTCTTAGTCAGTGTGTGCTGCTTCCTTGTAAAATAGTTAACAGAGAAAAGATAATATTTACCAAAGTCATTGTGCATTCTGCAGGTTTCTTGCTTCTCCCTGCACAACTAACTTGTGTACATCCAGGTGTCTAAGTCACCACTTCCTTCTTGCTGCCTGTTTAGAATGCTCCTACACAACCAGTTTCATGGTTATTCCACTTACAAATCAAATTTCTCATCATAGAACTAAATACCTGTTGTTCTTGTTCTATGAATCTATCTTGGATCTTGGCTGACTTCACAACACAACTATCAGGTCTGCCTATCTAAGGCTTTCCTTTCAGCCCACTTTTCTAAAACATCCCAGACTTACAAAAAGATTTCTTTCTGACTTCTCCAGACAGGTCGGAGATTATTTTCCTATGTGCATTTAGCTCGTGAACATACAAGTCAGTAATATGGAAAGTTGATTCTCCCAAAAGAAACAGTCCAACAGGATCAGTTCTGAAAGAATTTCCACTGTAATTATGTAATAGTAGGACACTAAATCTCTTAAAAATAATGAAAAATTATGTAAGGGAGAAAAACGTAATCCTTCTCAAAGCCTTCAGTTGTCTAGGCAAGCACTGCCTATTTACTATGACCAAAGCAATTTTTGGCAGTATTAATAATGCTCAGAAACAACAGAACTGTTTTCTGTCAGGAAAAACTAATCCATGCAGGGAACAATGCTGTGCTGGGAGATGTCCCCTGTGGAATTTCTGAAGGGCTGAAAACAATCACAAAACTCATAGGCTTTTTGCTGAAATACATAATGGATTTTGACCTCACCTCATTAAACAGCAGTACATAATACATTATGTATAAAACACTAAACTCACTAAGTAAACATTTTACAAAAGAGTAAAAATGGAACAGAGAAGAACAGAAATCAGAAAAATCCTATCTTGTTGTGAAATTACCTGCTTTGGAAATCATTCTGGTAGAAATGTCTACAACATATAGGCATACACATATGAGAAAGTCATCACAGGCTCTCTTTCTTTCTCTTTTGATGGAGAGAAGTTAAGCAGTCCATTCAATATCTAAAATTCACATCTAACATGAGTCAGATAACTAATTCCCAGCAGGGAGACCTATCTCCATTGACCATAAAGGGAGTCCAGGTTGACTGGCTCAGATATTCAGGGCTAAATTGTTCATATCTAACATTGTGAGATGAATTCCAAGCTCAGAGACCACTGTAATGACGCTGCATAAGACCGTGAAAATGTTACAGTTAATTAACTCTTCTGCACATCGTCTCTACTGCAAAATTTACCTTGCAGGCGTAGGAACAGCAGCACAAGGAACAGGCAAAGCAGTCTGCCTAGTGAAGGGGGCGTAGAGGAGATGCAAACAAATTCACGTGTGAGTACTCACCACACAGAAACCAGCAGCACCCCAACCACTCACCCGTGCCCAGCAGGACCAGGAGGGATCCCTTCTCCCCTTTCCTTCTTCCCCACCACCCCCTGCACATGGCAGGAAGCTGTACAGGATAACCTCAGAGTCCTAGCCATGCCTATCCTGCCTACTGCAAATGTTAACCATGTCCCAGCCAGAACAAGGACATAGGTGTACTCCTCATGGGCAAGAACTGCACAGCTTATTTCTCAAAGTTTGTCTCTGGTTGTTACCAGATAAGAGTTACTGCATCCGGTTCTGTAAGTTATGTGCTGAGAAGAAATTTGTGTGGAAGTAAGGGTGAAGGTTTGTCTAATCATCTTATGGAACCCGTTGTATGTATAAATGTCCCAATATCTTATGGCAGCACATGGTAACAGAGATTTCAGATAAGGGGCAACCTCTGTATGATTTACTATACAATAATTAGGTAGAAAACAGAAAAGACATAGTATTAACTTACGTTTAAACAGCATTCTATAATGAGTACTATGTGCTTGAGTAATACACAGAACTAAAATACACAATCTGATATTTTTAAACATAGTTCATCTGTTAAATATTAAGAAACATCTTGTAAATCTTGTAAATGTTTTGCACTAAGATTAAGCCAATTTATTTCAGAACCTATAATTCCTCAGTAATAAATTGCTATACAGTTTTCAGCAATGAAAATATTTATATACACAGTCTATGAGCAACTGACACTGGTAGCAGAAAAAAAAAATATTTTACCATAATGTCTGTAAGCAAAATTACATTATGAACTGCCAGTTATTTGGTCTCATTTTCGAATATAAATAAACAAGAAATTAATTTTTTTGGTGCAAGTGCAGAAGTAAGATGACTGCTGCATATATGCTAGGGGCTAATGCATAGGCTTCTGTTCAATTGTAAACTTATATGGCATTCTCTGTCTAGCTAGGAAGCTAAAGGAACAAAAGATGACATCTTTCTAAAGATAAGGGTTAGAACTGAGAGCCACAAGCATGTTACAGACACAGGGTGGCTCTGCAGGAAACTTCAACAGAGGCAGGGGTGTCTTTTGATCATGTTTTGAAAGCTGTGTGAGCAGAGCATGGTAATCTCATTGATAGAAGGAAATTCAAAATTGAGAGTAGACCTTGTGTGAAACCTTTCTGAAGGCACTCTCATTTGTGAGCATTATGTTACAGGAAAGTGGAGCAGTTTTTGGATGTAAGATGCCTGTGGACATACCTGGCTCATGGGAAGGGCTTGACTTTGCAATACCTATTTTGTTTCTGACATCCATGATAGGGTTAGAGGTTTTTTGCTTTTTTTGCTCAGTGTAAATGAGACACATATCGCCTACTGTTGTTCTTGATAAGCAGCTTCAGCTTAGAATGAGTTTTCATTCTTTTGGCCAAAATTGTAAGCTTTAATGAGTGGTTCAAATTGTTGCTGGTCTCTGTGCTGTAAATGTGGAAGTTAGTGAATATTCTCATCTTTTAAGGAAATGTTTTGTAACAAGGTTTTGTAAGATTCCTTTAAATTCAAACAATGCTTCTTTAAGAACTATAGTATAAAGTGAAACAATGCTTCTTTAAGAACTATAGTATAAAGTCAAGTTGTTTAAACCCTGTAGGCAGTGTTTTTGATGTTGATATATCTTTAAATATGAGTATCTGATTAATTGAGAAATCATTATTTCCTGTACATCATAAAGAATAATTTAATTTCTTTACATACATACTCTGAAGCCTAAAATGTATTGGCATTCCAACTGATACATACTTGTGAGCTGTAGATTATGATATGATGCCATGAAATATTTTATGATGGGAGAATTAGAATATTATGACAAATGGGAGGAAAGTTTTGCCATTCTTTATAGGATGAAATAAATTTAAGACTCCTGAAAATAGCAGTTAATGCAGTTCATATATTAAAACATCAAAAACTAAGATGTAAGTTGAAAAGAGCAGAATAAAAATGCTTTCCAGGTAAAACTTCATAAAGTTTCTAGTTCCTAGCTATTACAATTATATCTTTATATTTTCCTTGGAGTTTTATATAAATATTGTCACTTAAATTAAGCAACTAAGCAGTTCCCTTTCTTTTTTTTTCTTTACATAGCAGATGGTACGTGAACAGTACATGACAACGACACCAGGCACAAGCCTAGAGAGGCCGAAGAATGAATATGTTTACAAAATTGGAATTTATGGCTGGAGAAAGCGTTGTCTCTACCTGTTTGTTCTCCTCCTGCTTATCATCCTAGTTGTGAATTTTTCTTTGACAATTTGGATTCTTAAAGTGATGTGGTTTTCCCCAGTAAGTGTCCTCTTTAATTTTCCATTCCTGACTTCTCTTCCCTGCCTCACCCTTCACTTATTTTGTATGTAAACCAGCTTCTCTGTAGGTAATGGATAGTTCTTTTTTCTTTCTTCTCAATTGTGATTTGTACTTTGGCTGAAAGTATGTTAGAAAAACCTATCTATATACTTCTCCATATGTAATTTCTGTATTAGTAATAATTTTTGAAATACTGAGGTTGTTGATGCTTTAGATTGCAGTGAATTCTAACCATTCTATGAGAATGTATTTTGCTGTTTTCTCATAATCTCTGTTTAGTTGATAGTTTATAAATGTGTTTGCTGTAATTTTATCTCATACAGAATTCCTTAGTTAAAATATTGCTGACAGCTGCTGTGGTTTTTTAGCTTATTTCTCCTATTTATCAGCATCTAAAATTAAACAATTTATTTGCCCAATTAATTACAGCTTGGAGGCAATTATCAGTACTTCATGCTTGAGGCCCAGCAGCTACATAATTCAGAAATAAATTTAATAACTTTCCACTGTCATATATATATTTTAATATTTATAATGGAATTTTGCATGTAGTAGATTAAAGGGTATGTTTCAGAAGTCTGCAAGATACGACTTTAGTCAGGATGTAATAAAATGCATCAGTGAATATTGAAGCTAAGCTAATTTGCTCCTAACATGCAGTTGTGATACACAGATGATTTGAATAGACTTGTTACAAGAAAAACCATAATAATAAATTTCTACAGCTCTGCCCTGGCTACTGAAGAAAGTTTCTGTTATCTATTGTTACTGCACCTGTCACTAAGGGAAGACCGCTTTATCTTAACATAAATATTTCTATGCTCACTAAAAAGAAAGTATTTTAGTTTTCAGTACTACTTACTAATACGGTTTTTAGTGCTTGAATTCCTGTGAAGGGTCTTCCCCTACATGAATTCTTTACAGCACTGTTACTGCCATACAGATTAGAGTGCAAAACATCTTAGATCACAGATAATTTTTCTCTTACACAGCTCACATGGAAGATATGCTTTTAGTGCCTGCCTGTCATAAATCACAGAGAACATGAAAAACTTCTGTTTTCTGTGTGGCTCAGGGTTCTATTTTTACAGAGTTTTAAAAAATATTTTTTGTTGATTTGATTTCTACATATGAGCTTGGGTATTTCTTCTCTGATACCAGTGAGGATTTAAAAAAAATAGGAAGTCTACTTATAGGAATGCCCATCTCCTTGTAGTTCCTGTGTAGATAGCAAATGCCTTGATCTGCTGAGGGACAGTTTCCTTATGCTTTTGCAACAAGAGCAGTGGAGTAACAGCTCTAGCAGTGCAGGTTTACATCCTTCCACAGAGTGAAAGGGCTGTGAATGCCACAATTACAAGGAATTTCCTAATTCTGTGTTAAAGAATCTGTATGCCTGATGTGCCCAGTTGGATAGTGACTTAACTGTAATGCCTTCATTAATTCGGGATAATTTTAGGGAAATACTGAAATTCAGATAAATATCAACTGTAAATAAATTCGTGCAAAGTGCACAGGTATGTCACAATCCTCAGCAAAAGTGAATGTGATGTTGTTAAGAAGAGAGAACTTCTTTTACTGGGTGTTGTATTAATAGACTGCATCTCTCAAGACAAGAAGTAACTCTGAGGATACCAGAAGTCTCACCCAGAGAATCACAGAGAAGCACTGCTGGCCACTGAGTCTAAGAAGGATGTTTAGTGCACGTTCAAAGTCTGGAAGCATATAATTGAAGCATCACAGTTCTTTCCTGTGTCAAAGGAAACACCAATTATGAAGAATTAGTGTAATAGTTATAAGAAATTACCAATACTATCATAAAACCCTTTTCATGATGGAATTAAGCATTTATTTCTCCAAGTGTTTGGTTGCTCTTTGAAAAGAGAAGTATCAGTATAGTGTCAGAATTAGATTTTTATGATTCGTGAGTTCCAAGCTTGACAAGTATTTGCTGTTTAGGAAATGAGTTGATTGATGTATATCACACTTACCCAATTAAGAACTCCCATGACTGGGAAGAGTTTAAAAATAATTGCGAAATATTATCCTATATGCAATCATCAGTTATTTAGCAAATATTAATCTGTCAACTGTGATAACACTTACATTTATTAAATGTATTCTAGGTATACTGTGTAGTATACCTAGAATACATTTAGAGATTATAGGACTATGTTTAATATTCATAATAGATATTGTATTTATTCAAGAAACAAGTTGTATTGTCACTAAGGCCGATAAACGTAATTAGAAAAAATGTTGCCAACATTTTAAAATATATTTTTATAGTAGAGTCCTGAAGAGAGTGTATGCTGAAGGAAAAATTCAAGCATAATATGACTGCAGTATATAATTTTATAAGGAAAACAGATTTTCAATAATAGAGGTGTTGGTGCTTTAGCGATTGATTGACGTGATTCTATAGCACAGCCCTTTCACAAGCCCACTCAGAGCTGACAAACTGGTTATTTAGACATCAAAGTTTCTTTAGTTGTATAAAAAGTGTTCTCTTTTTCTATAAAGCATCCTTGACTCTTTCATTAAGTAATAACTTGCAGTATACAAAAATCACATGCTATGTCTATTCAGAGATCCGGATTAAGATAATAATGAAATTATGAACAGAGCTTGAAGCATTGAATTAATCCATGCACACATGTCCTGCCTTAACCCCCATAAAACCAGACAGTGTGATAAATACCAGCAAAGAAGCTAAGCTGATAAAGGAGAACATGAACCAGACAGAGATATGCTGCAAGATGAATAGAGTTTGATCTCCTTTTACAAATTTGGAATGATGAAAGGCAGAAACTTTTCTAAGCTCTATTGTTTGAGAGGCCTTTGGCATCAAATGTAGATGACTAAATGGAACAGAATTTCATTGTTTCATTTCATTTCACTTCATTGCATTTCATAAAAGCTAGACTAAAAGAGAACAACCTGAACAGAGAATATATCCCTTTTCTCATGCTGCCGAATTAAAAAACATATGGGCATCTCCAAATTGTGCACATTAATTCAAAGGTATCCGCTGTGCCTCATTCTTTTTTTTTCCTTTTCTCTCTTGCATTTCAGAGGGACAGTGTCTCAAGGTTTTTTGTGGGAATAAGCAAAGAAACCTGTGAATTCATTATATTCAGCTGTTTCAGAGAAGACATTCAAATAATTATGCCTTGAGTTTGGTGAATATGGTGAAATAGAGTAATTTAAAAAATACTATTATTTTTGCATGAAAATCAGTTTGAAAAAGGGTTGAGTTTTTTCCCCTGGACAATGTATCACATTTCTCATGTAATGGAAATTTCAGATTCTGTTTTTAACATAATGAGGCTTTCTGAGCACTAAAAAGGACTACTAGTTTTAAGAGTTTAGAAAATGAAGAATCTTAAGGGGTTTAAGGCTGCAAGGATGTCAGAAGTCCTGCGGACAATTCTGAAGGATCCATTAGGTCTGAAAGAGAGGACCTTCCATGTCTCTGATATCTGCTGTAAGTGTGGCAGGATGGAAGCAGTGAAGATTTCTAGAGGGTGTCAGCAACAGCTTCTGAAGAGGACAATTAAAGGTGGCACACAGCTGGATCTGCTGCTCACAGGATCCCATGGGAGCCAGATCTGAAGGGTAAAGTTACCCAGAAAAGCTTGATCAAGTTTAAGGACTGTATCCTCCAAATGTAGGATGGATCAGTCCTGATAGTTAGATAAATTTCCTGGCTTAGCTGGGCAGGTTACTTGTGATGGAGCTTCAGTGAAAAAGTAGTATAGAAGAGTTGGAAGTAGATAAAGGCTACAAAGAAGAAATTTCTAAACAATGTGTGGGCCAGGAAATGTGTCAGGCTTTCTGTGTCAGAAATGCCAAAGCTCAGCTTCAGTTAAGAATTACAAAGGGCAAATGGCAACAAGATGATGTGCATCCATTGGTGCAGAGAGAACTGATTCTCTTGCAGAGTCACCCTCTACAATGTTTGAAAGATATTGGAGACTGGGGAGATCCTGGGTGGCTGGAGGAATGCAAATGTTGCACTGGTCTTTAGAAAAAGGGGACCATGGGTTTACCAAGAGTGAATGATGCCTGACCAATCTGATTGCCATTTTATGATAAAATGTCCGGAATTATAGATGATGGGAGGACACAAAATATCATTTACCTTGACTTCAGCAAGGCTTCTGACTTTTTCCCACAATATTCCTTACCCTAGTTAGGGTATTACAGCCATGAGGAGTGGACAAACAGATAAGTATTAAAAGTAAACTGCCTGGGTAGTTGGGTTCTGAAGGTAGGTGCTAATGTGTTGTGGTCTGTATGGAGGGCAGCAATAAGCATTGTAATTGTCTTGTCCTGGCTCTTCTCCTTTGCAAAAACTTAAGCAATGACTTGGAGGAGATGACAGAATGCTTGCTCACTGAATTAGCAGGTTGTATCAGTGTGGGGGTACCATTCAAAACTTCCAAGGCTCAGGCTGGAGGTCACACTAGCTCCAGGCCAGGATTGTCAAGCTAGGTCATGCTAGGTCATGCACCTGATCAGGTGATTACCATTCCTAATGCTCTAGCAAATCTTTTTCAGATACCCCTCATTAATTCAGTTATTGCATTATTTAGGTTTAGCCACATTATCATAACACCAGGAACAGCTGGATGCCAAAGATTATTTCTGAATTTTTTTGGCCTCTGATGGAGACACCATGTTTTCCATGGATTTTAGTGGATACCCCAGCTATCGTGGTCTCCTGGAATAAGAAAGGAAATTGCATTGTATTTCATTTTGATAAGGACAGATAGTAATGCAACTACAGTGTTTACCACGATAACTAGTTGCCTTTCTTCAGTGTGGAGGTTTTTTTTTCCTCTGACAAAAATTTTAAGCACAGTGTAAGAGAAGTAGACAGGTCTTTATAGCTTTAGATGCACTGCTAATCAAACATAGTTCAAATCTGTGCTCAATCTCAAGTTCTCCTGCCATCCATATCAAACCTTACTTGGGTTTAAGTCTAACAAGAAGAGTCAAGTCCTAATACTAAGCCTTAGAATAACTCCCAGGTCACCTTATCATGACAGGGAGTGACTTGGTCTGTGGAGGGCCAAGTCAATCAGTGTCCAATGTCCAGTCCAACAGTGCATATCCTAAGCATGGTTCTTCCTAAGAACAGGATAAATGTTTGGCCTGCTCTTGTACCTGCACGTCAGCTGGACATAGAGACAAAGGAAATGAGAACTGTGAGGGTTTCTGCACATTTCAGATAGATTGCAGGCTTTTACTTTCTCCGTTACGCACTTAAATTTCTGGCACTGGAATAAATAGGGAAATTGCCACAGTTGCACAAAAACATACAGGGTTTTCTAGATATTGGCGGGTGTTTTCTTCTTTTGGCCTACTTTTAATTAGGGAGTACTCTATCCATGTAGCCATTCCCAGAAACTTTTATCACAGACATAGCACCCTTCTAAATTTCTGAGGTTCCCATTAAAAATGAATATAGGCAAATCATTAAAAATTCTTTTTTTCCCCTTATTTTTAAAAGTTTTCTGTAAGTCAATAGTAATTTTTTGATAGTTCATTTAATAAGACATGTTGAAAAGCAAGCTATATGTAATCGTACTATATATATATATATCTTAGTTGGTGGATAATGGTACTGCTCTAAATCTATAAATAGAATATGTACTTTGAAATAAAAAGTGGTTTTTTAATAAAATACTTCTGTGAACAACTATTCAAGCACTTGATAAACTCAGGCACTGAAGATTGAGGGAATTACTTAAGGAAATATAGAAATATGAAACTAGGAATATAATGAATTAAGAAAGCAAAATTTTAACTGAAAATCAGTTAACACTTTCTGACAGTGGGACTTAATAGACTGTGTAATAGCATACCTTATTAAACTGGAGATGCTCAACCATTTGGAGCACCTAAAACCAGAGCAGACAGCAATTAAAAGGTACAGTAAAGAACACTTAGACCAAGAGATCTCCTTCACCATAGACATACATTAGTGTACTTGTGCAGCCTTCCCATGCATTTTGTGATTAACAGTGGGTCCTCCATGGAATTACTTGTCATTTTGAGAATGTTGCATTACCTTAATACTTAAATAAAATAAATTATTGAATATTTCATAAATTTTCATCCAAATTTTCAAGTCAGAATATGAACATGCCATAGTTTCTATTCTGAATAATCCTTAACAGCTGTATTTTGCAACCTTTCTAAATATTTTATGCAGAGAGTAATAATTGAGTAGAAAGATACTGAGATACTGCAGAAAGCTGTTGCCAAAGAAAGACTTTTCAGTAGTGATACATATTTTCATTTAAATATATTTTCTTAAAGCATTTGATTATTCTGAATTATATTATGAATCAAATCATGTGTATTTAAAAGGGTGTTGAGGAACACTTAAGTGTACATTTGGAATAATTTATAATATTAATAAAGAGTTATAAAAATCTGAGTACAATGAGATTAAAGTGTACATGCAAGTTTAAGACTGGATTAAGAAAACCATTTCGAGAGCCCTTGCAAACCAAAGGAAAATATTTAATTCCATTTCTTCAGCTAAGTTGCATAATTACAAATGTTAATATAATAAAATTAACTACCCAACTTATAAAAACCTAATTCCTGAATAAAGACATGTAACAGTGGGAGTAGAAGTCTATTTCTTCATAGTCAGTTTTTCTAACAAAGCAGATGTAATGCCAGATGTAATAGCATTTTTTAATATCTTTGCGGTACAGAACCAAAGACAGAATATGGTCCTTGCTGAACAAGGAAATGAAGCTAAACTGAATCTGTTTTGAGAATATATTCTTTCCTCTTGAGTAACACCTGTTTTAATTAATACTTTAAGCAAGAAATCTGTTATTCTGTATATCAGGACAAAGATAAAAGAGAACCTGAAAATATCTTGAAAATATACATCTTAAGTATGAATCCTATTTTATGAAAGAAATGTTATAAAAATAAGCAAACATCAGTGGTTTGATAATTTGCATAATTCATAGCTGTTTTCTTACAAATCTGTTGAATTCAAAGTGGTCATCTACTTTTCTAAATCTCGAAATATTATCTACCCACTTTTCACTCTTGTCCACAAATGCTGTTTTGGTTTCTATCCAGCCCTAAGCCAGGTGAGACTAACTTCTATACCAGGAGTGCTTGCTGTTACCAAGGGCTCTGATTTGACCAAAGTCTTTGACTAAAATTACTCCACTGTCATCTAAGCAGATGAGTCAGATAACCTCTGTCTGAGCCCAGCAAATAGAGTCCTTGCAACTGAAAATGAGATGAGGCATCAGTAATGTTATTATACCAAGCACGTACTTAGCTCCAAAACTGGTATTGTAAGTCAAACAGAGAGTTTCATCAGATTCATTACCAATCCTGTTTTGCTGATTGCTCTTTAACAATCTCTACCCACAGTCCTATTATCTCAATGAAACAGTACACTCTTGTTTGCAAAGCAAGTTCTCTAAATAGTAATTGCTGCAAGAAGTGCTGCAGTGCAAGATGGATCCATAAAACCATTAAATTAACTAGCTTTGGGCCACTACAAGTGGTGTCTTGGTCTGAACTTGGCAAGGTATTTCCCTGATCTGGCCTGGAAGGAGGATGTAAGGATCCCACAAGAAAGAAAAGGATTTAACTGAGTGGAAATGCTGTATCCTTTCTGCTCTGAAGTTAATATCATTACTGGTTTCATTCAGCCACTACAGTGTGTGGACTTACTTTTATTATATGGAAAAGTTGAATATTCAGGAAGCAGAGACTGCAAATCAAACATGTTTTTAACTCCTGAGACGGAAGCTACTTGATTTGAATTGAATGTGTTCAAACTTATGTTGGAATCAACTTTGAGAATTTTTTTGGTTTAACTATGCTAGCATATGGGTCAGCCTCTTTCCAGTATTTGATTTCTCCCCAAAAGGAGAAAATACACATCTTCCCTTGCAGCTATTAGCTGGTACACAGAGCAGAAGTTCAATTTCATTTACTCAGAGGAGCCTGAGGACTGCATTTGAGTGTAATGCTGAGAAGGTACAGAAACGATGATGTGATGTGATATGGTGTGACATATGATACTGAGAGTGGCTGACCAAATTCAGTGAGCCAGTGTGTATCAGTGAGCCAGTTTCAGTGTTGGTAGGAAAATAAAAACTGTTATTCATCAAATTTAGGTGACTAGAAATACTCATTTTTAAACTGAATGAATGTTCCCTGTGCTTCATGCTCATTTCTAATGGCCACATGCCTACAGCAGCAGACCTACATTGTCATAATCCTGGGAGATAAATCCCAGATAAATCACGTGATGCTCTTTTGCTTCCATATGCCATAGGCAGCATGAGACTCAGCTACCTGAGAGCAACTCACTGTGAGTGCAAGAGCCCTAGAGCTGCATCTGCTTGTTTTCCACTCCTAATAGTCTGGAGTCTGTTTAGAGTTTAAGAAAATAAGACATCCAAGATGGTCCTCCCATCAAGATGTTCCACAACACGATGCATCTTACCTAGAATTCTGCAGTGGTGACTACTCATTTCAGCTGGTTTTGGAGTATCTATATAGATAATTCACTGAAAAGCTAGACGTCAAATGTCTTTTAGACCGGGACTTCTCAATCAAGTAGTCTTGATGAGCTTTTATGAGGATTCAGAGATTGAATGTTTGTGGTAGAAGGCTTTGTCTCTTTTTCTCCAAGCACATACCTGCTTGGGAGCATTTTCAAAGTATGAAAAATGTTTCTACTATAGTTGAAGGCATCCTGTTGCTGCAGTTAGAATAAGTCAAGCAGTTCTGAAATGAATGCTGGTCACACCTGTGTGAACACTAATGCTAAGTTGCATCTTTGGTACACAAGAGTTTGGCAGCTGCCAGCAGTTTCCACACTAGTCAGCTCCTTGCAGCAGTAAAACCTGATTGCTGTCTGCAAGATGCCATTTCATCCTTCCCTGCTGTACAGCTGCGTCCTGCCTCGCTGAGGGCTTTCAGTAATTACAAAATGTGAGTCTCAGCTATATCCGTATGTACAACATTGTGTTACAGCTCAGGGCCAGCAAACTCAAGCAGTGACAGTCACCAGCATCAGGATAACCATAATTCAGACTTGCCATGCATTTCTTGTCTTTATGGAGCACTTTTTTTACCCCCCACCCTAAGCAATAGCTTGTTGTGCAACTGCATCAAAGTCCACATCTAACTAATAGATATTGGGTCCCTTTCCTCAAATCAGTAGAAATATATTCAAATATTCAGTTATTTGAATAGGAACAGAATCAAATCCTTGAAACAGAAAGCATCACATTTGTTCACTACTGAGGAAGCCACAATACTCAGTAAAAAGCAATTGGTAATATAAGAAGCAGAGTGGTTGTTGAGAGAACATTATGTGTAAATATTATGCCTTGCCTTTTCATGGAGCTTAGCATTGGATCTCAGTGCATTGGGGTGGTTGTTTATTCTAAATCCCTCTATTTTATATTCTATGTAACTTCAATTTGCCAGTTATAAAAGGGACATAATAGAATTCTCCTATCTCGCTGTACTGCATAACTCAGTACTTTTACAATCTTAAGGTGCTCAAATATTGTAGTACTAAGAGCATAATAATTGTTTGCAGTCACAAAGGTAATAGAAATGAGGATCATTATATAAAATCCACAGTTTTATTGTTTGCATGCATGCTACAGAGTTTATGTTAGTCCTCACAGATAGTCATTTATGCACATAACCCAAATCTAAATTTCCTGGGTTTGCACTTCCCAAGTGGTCAATGAGAATGGATAATGAGGTTGTTAGGCAAATATATGAGAATGTGAGCTTTGTGTCAATGCTTAAATTAAATATCTGATATAAGAAAATACGGCATACTGGAGAACATACTTATACAAAGTAATCCTGAGGGATATGACTGGGTTTACTGAAAAAATAAGAACTTCTAGGTAAGTTGAAAGTGCTGAGTTTTGTCATGTGGCATACTATTTTTGTCAGAGACATTTCTTTATCTATATAGCATTTGCACAATAATCATTGCTGGGAAACCTGAATCCATTAGAAAGAACGTGCTAAGTAAATTGCATAATTTTTGTCCACATAATTTTTTTATTCTTTTTCTACTAAAAATTTCTTCCTGCCAAAGGCAGCACAGAGATTGCCACCTAGGAGTTTAGTTTTCTCCAGTCTGCTTCAGAGCAAGAATTAATCACTAGTTCTTCCTCTGCCTTCTTAAATTTCAGATTTGTCAATGTCATTTTTTTGTACTTATTCTGAAATATGTTACTTATTTAGTTCTTTTTATTTCATTCCATAAAAATATAAAAACTCCATTTAAACCTGATAGCTAACATAAACTACTTTCACCTGATGGGAAAAGGTATGAGCTCAGAGGAAATCATCAGACCCTAAATTTGGTTAATAAAAGAGGAGATACTTGTTAGTGGTATTTCTTTAGAATATCCTGATATTTTACATCAGATTTTTCAAGTGTTTTCCTTAAAACCTAATTGTCTTTATAATGTTGGAGTATTGCAGCTTAGAAGAAACTGTCCATAGTCTTTGCTAGAGAAACATATTTTTAAATCAGTCAGTGCTGGCTAGGTATTGTCATTATAAAAGCTCATCATAGGTATTTTAGTTTTGCCTTATGGGATGTATCACTATATACTGGGTACTTTTTAAAAGCTTGGCAGTGGTGTAGAGTTTGGAAACTAAATCTGTTTTCACTGAGAAAAGTCAGTACATTAAATATTTCAAAACAGTAAAGTATTTAACCCTGAAAAACAGATTCCATAAATAGCTTTTCTAAAAGCCTCTTTCCTGAAGCAAATCTTGCTGAGGAAGAATTGTGGTTGTACTCTCCAGTGGAGTGAATGAACATTTCTTACCCTATGGAATTTAAGCAAAACTTGTTTCTCTCTTTGTCTCCTTTCAGGTCTGCTAAAAATAGCTATGATTTTTTATTGAAGGCTGGTTTGAGATGTTACTTAGCATTTCATATATACATATACAATCTGATTAGTCAGAACATATATTTGAAAGCAATTACCATCTCTTCAATTATAGCTTTTCTCAGTGGCAGGCATAATTCATTCAATGAACAATTTATTGATGTGTAATTAGTGGCCTCTTATCTCTCTGCTTGCATCAAGAACTACCTGAAAACTGTTTAGAGTGAAAATAATTTTTTAGGTTTATTGTTTTTTTCTTTAGCTCTTCCATCTGTTCCTTGTAGTTTGCAGCAGTTGTCTTGAAATATTTTTATGTGGTCTAGCTGGAAGGCTGGTGGGTTTTTTTGGTTTCTTGGGGTTTTTTTGGCAAGTTTTGTGTCACTCTTTATGTCAGGGAAATGGGCAAATCCTTTACAAATTAGCTAAATACCTGTGAAATACCATGCAGCTGAAGCCTGCAAACCCTCAGATGTACTTACTGAAGTAATTCCTCACTCATTTTTCACATTATCAATTCTATGATAATGATGAAAGGAAGTAAAAAGAAAGAATGGAAATATCAGCTGGAAAGAATAATTGGGCTGAAAGCAGGAGGGACTGAGGAAGAAAGGATGAAAAAATGACAAGCAGGTGATACAGAAAAAGGTATATGGTAATGAGATATAGAGCCTTGACCTACAATTGAAGGAGAAAAAAACTAAGCTAATGAATTAAAACTTAATTAAAAAGAAGTTATTGATGAAAATGAAAGCAAATAAAAATTCCTCTTTGTCTGTTCTGTAGGCTTATATTATTGACAGAATGAACCCTGAGATGTTAATATAAGTTTTTTTATGTGAGTACTCATTTGTAAAAGTTTATTGTTCATTACATTTTTAGAAGGCAAGTACAAAAGCTGTTTCAGCACAGCCAATACAAATGCACTTTTTAAAAATTTAATGACTCTAAAACTGTATTTCCACTCCACACCCTCCTCCCACCATAAAAAAACCCAAAGAACAACAAACCAAGTTTAATAACTTCATGAAACCTGCAATTTCTCACAGAAAATTACTCCTGGGAAAAAATAAGGTATTCTCAAAATTTTAAATGCATTACTATTTGTATATTTATCAGTAGACTTCAGGCAGGCAGTTCTGAAAATGTTTAATTCATGAAAAGAACACAAAATAGATACAGCAACAATAGTAAATTGTGCATAATTCTCACATCTTCTCCTCAGACTGGAATGGGACACCTGCGTGTTACAAAAGAAGGCCTTCGACTGGAAGGGGAATCTGAATTCTTATTCCCTCTTTATGCCAAAGAAATCCATTCGAGAGTGGTAAGTGGGTAATCTTGCAAAAATGCTAAATAAAATGAATGCACTTCTGAATAATTGAACTTTCCATGATTTCTGTCCTGTAAGAAAAAAAAACAAACATATATATATATGTATGTTCATGTATATCTGTATATACACATATTTCTGCACGCTTTGCAAGATCAGTGTTACGATGCTTTGCCAGAATTAACCTTTATCTCTTAGGCATGTGATAAGCAGTTCAAACAGGAATTATAATTGTTATTGTATGTAAGTAATGCTAAAACTTGAGGAGTGTATGAAAAGGTTTTCATTATTTTTACTGAGATTATTTTTTAATACAGACTTCCCTAGGAAGCTGCTTGTTCTGTTTATTCATCCACTACAGAATAGTTTCAATATCTCTAAAATTAGTGGATCCCAATGGAAAAGTTACGATTTCTCTAAAATATATAGCTTTTTTCACTTCAAGGACAAAGCCATGAGATGTCTGACATGTTTATATATATATGTATATAAAATTTACAAGTCTAAATGGAAAGACTTAGTATTTTATCTAGTTCACCTAGACATAAAAGTTTGTTGTTGTTATTACTAGCAAGGTAAACTAAGAATACCAAGATTGGTCAAATATTTATCAAAATTATTAACTTTAAAATGCCACAGAGAAAGGGAAAGGTGTGGAAGTTGTAGGTTTAGAAAAAGGAAGAGAGCATCTGATTGGGATTTTAATTATCCAGGGGGACTCTGAAACTTATTCCAGTGAATTTTTTGTAGGGAGATGTCTGCTTCTGGCTAATAAAATAGTTTCCAGAACTATTGTCCGTAGCCCAACATCTCATGAAATAAATTTTTATGTTTTGTAAATATTACCATCAACCACTGGGTCATTTCATTGAATAATGTACTATTCAGTGACAATGAAAGCCAAATATGGCTCTTTCATGTCTTCAAACATGTAATTGAGAAGAAATCGGCAGCCATGTGAGTTTTCTGAAGCTAGGAAAAAAGTTAGTGTGTATATATATTGCTATGTCAAGAGAAAATGTAAATAAATTTATCAGAATGAGGTTGTTAACATGCTTGACTACTAAAATTTAAGCAATGCCAACATATTTTACTTATACTGAGCTTTTACTTTTCTCGAAATATTTCTAGTTTCAGGAGCAGCTCTTAATTAAGACAGTGAAATTCCATTACTGTATCTGTTTTTCCATTTACCTTCTTATGCTGTAGTCTTTTCTGCCTCACAGACAGTGACAAAACTATTTATGTGCTTCGGTGAATTTCCCTTGAGGTTTTTTATCCAGTAAGACATGTAACTTTCTAAGACCACCACAGCTAATGTTGAAGAACTCCCTCTAGTCCCAAAGATCGTTATGCAGTGTTAAGGTACCATTTGTGCTCTCTTAATATTCCTTTCAGCTCTTAGTACATTTAGTACAATATAGGAAAAAGAGGTGTGGCAGCATCTAATATAAGCTTAGCTGTCCAATGATCCATCATGATCATTAGTAGCGTGCATTAATTAGATCCTTCAGGCTACTGCTTCTCTCTGCCTACTGATAATTCATCAGAGGTTTTTTGTTTGTACCCTTGCTTCTTTTAAATATTTGAACTCTCTAAAGGCTTAATTGCCTGAAGCTTGGTCTCCTGAGTTGCCATTTATGTGTTTATTCACATAACGTTACTTATTTGTTAAGCTTTCTTTTTCTAAGTTTGTCTTGGAGAACTGAGCCCCTCTCAGCTTTCAAAGCAGCTTTCTCCCTTGCCTTAATAGTTCTCTCCTTGCAGTCTCCTAACAGATTTTCTCACCTAATGAGGTCTCCAAAGTGCTAAGAAAATATGTAGCAGAAAATCTACTTGCTGTGCATTGTCTCTGGAGCCTATTACAAGTTTATGCCTTTATTATGAGTCCAACACAGAGCTGTGGGCAAGACCATTGCACCTTTGCTGAAACATCTTCATGGAAAGATAAAAGATGAGCATTTTTAAATATGTTTCTAGATTTTAATTAGTCAAAACCACATGTGTGCAGCAGCAGGTCTAGAGTACAGTTTATGCACACTTTCATTTGATACCACAAATTACTAAAATATTTTTTAAATCAAGCAGTGACAATCAAATAAATGTAATAAAGATGCCCAGCTCCGTGGGTCATTTAGCAGATTTACTTAAATGTGCTATATTTACCCAATCTCCAATCTTTGTTGGCCTTCCTTTTCCACTTGATACTAACTTACTACCATTCATTCTAACATGTGGCTTACTTTTTTCCTAAGACTTTTTGTTATTTTCATTATTCATGTTAATTCTATGAGCTTTTATGTTTTCCCAATATAATTTATAAAGTGTGATTCATTTCTTTTGCTCACTTAATGACTTATTTTGAAAGAGCGTTTCTACCTACTTGTAAGATACTGTTTGTTTTCTTTTAAAAATTGTGTAACTTTTATGAGTCCAAATTGTGTGTTGCTTCTATTTCATTACTTTTTAATCAGGTTTGTGGTTTTGATACTAAAGAAGTGTTTTTAGTAAAATTCATCATGTAAAAAGTGTTTAAAACTCTCAGGTTGTCTCATACTCTAAGCATTAAGTTGAGATGAAAATATGCCTTGGGGTTATTTTCAGGGATTAGCCCTTCAAGTTACTATGTGGTCTCTGGTGAGTCCAGAAAAATAACTAGAAGCCATATCTGTGAAAGAGGCTGATCTCTTAATAATATTCCAGTAGTTAGAAACTCATTTATTTAGGACTGGGTATCTACACTGAGGTCACAAGCAGGCAGATTGCTGATACTCTCTTCATGTCATGTATTCCCTGGTGCTTTGGCAACTGAGATCTGCATAGGCACTTCCTATCACTTTCATGACTGCTTGTCCTCCAGAGACAAAGTGTGCTTTAGTATGAAAACACCTGTACTGCAGAAAACTTCCTCCCCTTTTTTTGAAGTGTCTACCAGTGTATTTACAGTTTGCTGATCCAAATGAGCGATAAGATTTGTGTACCCAGATAATTTTCTGATACTTAATGTCAAGTAAAGACAGTGGCCACAGTGATTACTCTGAAAATCACCTGTACTGTCATCTGTTAAACTCAGCACTGATCTAGTCAGCCTGCCACTCTCTCCATCACTCACTGTTAGAGCTTCCTTGCCTGGAGAGTTGATGCCAGGTGCCAAAATTAGGCCACAGACTGCATGGACCCTTGAGGAAGCAGAATGCACAGCATGTTTCTCACCACGTTAATACAATAGTATGAATTCCCAAATTCATGCTATTTAGAGTGCTCACACTCAATTAAATGGCTTGAGTTATGTACTGACAGGTACTGAATCTAGTACTAAAGCATTTTTTCCAAAAGATAAAATGTTAGCAGCCATGTTCATTGGTCCAGTAACACAGGTTTGGTTCACCTGGCATATTCCCTTTAATTATTTTTCTTACTTTAAATCTGATGTAGTATTAGTAATCAGAAATATCTGCCCACATTATTTGATGAGATCTTTGGATAGTTTTGTAGCTGCAAAGACCTTTCAGTGACTGAGGTGATACCAACACTAGACTAAATTTTGAAAATGGTTCACAATTCTAATTGTACTATCTAACATACTTTATTTTCTTTCTCCATACTTCAGGACTCATCACTGCTTCTCCAGTCTACTCACAATGTGACTGTGAATGCTCGCAATTCAAATGGGGAAGTCACAGGCAGATTAAATGTGGGTAAGTCTGAGTGATTATTCCTTGTCCATTGCTTTGGAAACATTGTAATGAATATTTGTATAGAGATTTGAGAATATAAAGCACTAAACACATTATTATTTATTACTATTATGGTCATATTTGAATAGTCCATCTGCCACTTAATAAAAAGCAGCAGTATATTTTCAGTTTCTCAGTTAGGCAATACTTCTTCAAATATTTTAAGCACTTCTTTATTGCAGAGTTATGCAAGAAAGGTCTCTGCGAAGGTTACCCTTTTTCCTTGTGTAAATATCTATTGATAGTTGCAAATCAATTTTTGAGAAAATACATTTAAGCAGACATCCTAAAAAAATTCAAGTTCAAAACTCAGACATTTATCTTTTACTATCTGTGGTAGCAGTAAAATACATCGGTTTACTTGGTGAAATCAATAGATCTAGACAAACATAATTGAGAGATCTTGGCAGAAAAAATAACCTGACCTTACTCTTTAAATCATATTTTTAAGGCAATAATGGCAACAATATGTGTAAGCCATGACAAAATTTTTCTTAGCTTTGTTACTATTTTTCAACCTTTATTTGACATTGGAGAAAAATCTAGCAAGTTTTTCACACATTTTTACAAGGTCCTCAGGCAGCAAAGCATAAATTCCTGCTCATTTAACTGTAGCCTAACTTGATATGTTTAAGTAGTTTACTAAATTGGGATCCAGCAGACCATTGATGAGCAACTTTTCAGTGCTGTTGAGAATGTGTAACTTCTGTGACAACTCCTGTTTGAAGAATTACCATTTCAATTCATATAATATTTTTCAAGCCTCACTGTTTTCAAACAAAAGGAAAAAAATGTATAAAGGAGCCTGTTATTCCACTTAAAAATGTATAATTATACAATTTATCTCACTTCACTCTTTAAATGCTTTCAGATTCCCTTTTTTAAATTCTGTCAATCATAAAGATCTGCATGACTTGTCTTAAGAAAATACTGCTAAATATTTATCAAAAGGAGTGTGATAAATAGGTGTGTAGCATACTCATTTTATATGCACAAGCCTTTGCTAAAGAGTTAATATCTTCCACAATTGCCAATGTGCTGCAATTATGTCTTAAAACTCTAGTCCTCTTATAAATAAGACTAGTTGCAATTGTGAAGAAGTCGTATAGATAAGCTTGGAATTGTTCCAGAGATGACAATATAATATAGCATCTCTCACAAGATTATAACAAAAATACCTTTTAACTCATGGAAATTGTGATTCAAATGATCTTTGAAAAGAATTTAATAAGTTACTAAGAATGATTTAAATACTCAGTCTTCAACAAAAGTAATTCACACAAGACACGTGAAACAAATCTTTACTTGATTGAAATACCCCCTATGAAGATAATAGGCACATATTATGCATTCCTTCATGAATCACAGATATACAAAAAAGACATAAAATGTGAGCAAATTCCAACATGATTACTCTGGCTTTAAAGCTTCTACATGCCTCTCAGTTCGTCTGCATGCAATACCTCTTGGAGGAGTTGTGTGGACATTGTTTTTTTAAATCAAAACGCTGTAGATGTTGAGTTTTGTACTGCAACCCATAATTACACTGCTTTCAGAAGTCTCACTAAATGCAAATACTTCAAAAAGTGCTTGCCAGGGAAATGATAATTTCAAAATAATAGGGACCATAATTAAAGAAAAAAAGACCAATTACATTCTTCATTCTTTTTTTTTTTTACTTCAGTGGCTCCCTGGATGACAAAAACACCCATTTTATTTTAATTACTTTTTACAAATAAACAAACAGGAACAAAACAAGGCATAAAAGGAAATAAGATTTTATTTAAGGGAAATGATGGCTTTGTTAATATTTCTAGGAGAAATGGGACTCCGAAGGATGTTGGCCCACAGACAGCAAGGAAGGAATCTAAGCAAAGCATAGTTCTGGGAATGTACAGGCTTAATAATCATAGGGAATTAAGAAAGTTGTGGAGAGAGTTGCTTATATGCAAGGCAACAATGTGTACAAAACAGATAGTGAATATTTTCATTAGAATAGCTCCTCTCCTTAGAATCATTAATACGATTCAGGAGTCATTGTTACAGCTTGCTAATCAACTTTCAAAACTGAAATATCTAGAAGTTTCTTTGGTAATCCACAAAGGTGTTAATTATGATTTCCAAGATTTCTGTTCTTAACCACTTCAAAGCCTTATTCAATCTTAGAATAGAAGAGCAATGCAGAACTTTTGATTTTATATCCAGAGCAATAATAAATCAACTTAGTGCAAAAAACTTGTCAAACTTTTTCAATATTGATTGATGATAAATATATTATGTACAAAAGAAACATTTAGACTATATAGTGAATTATGAAATCTTTAAGAGCAACATTGGTATCAAATAGTAAATTATGTTTTACCTAAGTAAACATAAGCGTCTGTGTACAGCTTATCAGCAGATGAAAATAATGCAGTCAGCTTTTGCAGTTCTGGTTCAGTCATTGATAGTAAGTCAATAAGAGCAGCATGTTTGCAACTGTCTCTGCTGAAAAGTAGGACCAGATTTTTAAGATATCTGTCTTTAAATGATTTTGTAAGGAGGTTTCAACCTACAGAAGATCCTAAATTCTCCTTGTAATATGTCTTTTCCAGGAGAAAATTTAAGAAAAAAAAATTAAACTTTTTTAAAAAAAGAAGTTTCCAAAGTCATGAAAGTTTTGTGAGAGCAGATTCCAGTAGAATGGGTTGCTGATCCTTGTCCTATTTCAATTTTTTACACCAAGGAATAGTAACATCAGTAGCTTAGGTCAGGGGTTCAGTTTAAAGTGTCTAAAGCTTGTAGGAATTTATTTAGATAGTTGGATTATGAAGCTGTTCTGCATTGTTAAGCATGAAATCAGCTTCACTCAGAAAGCATGGGAATATGGTGAAAGTCAAAATGGCTTATGCAGTGTGAAAAGAGAATTACAGTCAAAATTCTGCTTAGAGACTATGTCTCTAACATTAACCTGAACAGCCGTTACAATGTGAGTATATGTGCTATCTCTTTTTTCAGACTGGAACAACATTTTGAGGAAACAGATCAGTGTCAGTACCTGATACATTGCTTTAGCACTGATAATTGCCATTTAGAAAACTACTGCTTTCCAAAATCAAATCATGTAAGGGTTTATCAGCATTTTAATATTTCTTTTCAAGTTATGGTAGTTTTTCATAAGAGGCATAGGAGGAAGAAAACAGTGCTAAGGAAGCATGATCACTATAAGAAGAGTTTGATCTTGTTTTCACAGGGAAAACCCTGAAGCCAGTTTCATAAACTTAATGACATTGTAAAATCATTTAGCTTTTCCTTCTTTATTTTTCCCAGAAGTCTTTCATTAAAAATCCCATTTTTGTCCAAATAAATTCTTTCTTATCTCTAAGATAAAAGGCAGAACGTATTCCTTGAAGATCTTTGTCTGCAAGATGATTATTTGCACAACTTTAATTGGTGTCCAGCTGGGCTATAAGAAAGGAAGATACAACATAGGAGCAATTAATAGAAGGATAAATCTGAAAATTCATTGAAGTATTTTTGAGGTGATTAAGAATTTCTATGATCAAGAGTTTAGAGTATTTGTTCGAAGGGGATTAAAGTAGGAGTGTTTACTTCCTAAAGTATAAAAATTTTAGGTAGCAGTGAATCTGATCGTATAAAGACATACATGCTAGTTTATGTAAAAGTAAAATTTGGTTAGATGGATAAGATTTAGAGAGTTGACAGGTGGCTGCTAAAACATTCTACAGACTTTTTGACCAATTCTCCTTTTTAAGAGAATATGCATTAAATGCACATGCTTTTTAATATGCATTAAATGCAAATGCTTTTAGTCTTTGATTAGACCATTGAGTATTTGAATGTATATGATGTTGAAAAGAATTAAAACAAATAGCAGAAAACAGTAAGAAATATTCAAGATATGTTTAAATGAGACCTAGTTAAGCAAATCAAGCAGCAGTTTAATACTTAGACTCAAAGGAAAAGTATCCTCTTCTGAAAAAAAACACCATTGATGGTCTAAGCACCATGTAGAGTAAGATGCTTACAGTAGCAAGATATGCACACCCTGTCCCCAAATATGATAATCTTTGTGAAGAAATTCACAATGATGTTCACAGTCAGACAGACTGACTTAAGCCAGAATTAAAACATCCTCTAGCAGTTAATCAGATAGTTAATGTGAGGGTGGAGGGGCACTGGAACAGCATGCCCAGAGAAACTGTAGCTGCCCCATCCCTGGAAGTGTTCAAGGCCGGGCTTGGATGGAGCTTTGAGAAACCTGATCTATTGGAAGGTGCCCCTTCCCATTTCAGGGGATTGAAACTACACGTTCATTAAAGTCCCTTCCGACCCAGACCATTCTATGATTCTATGATGACATGCATTGCCGACTTGTTAAACAGGACAGCTTCACATTAAGGGAAAATTTAACCTGGTCCAGAGGACCTGAATCCTATGCTGTCACTTTTCTTCTCAGTCTAGAAAAGGATGTAATTCTACAGAGCTTTGTTCTGAAAAAAAACCGCTAGTATTTGGGAAGCCATTTTTTATTTGGAAAATAACCATTTGGGGGATACTTGTCTGTCATCAGAGAGCAATCACTCTTCTGAGTAGCTTCATTGTCTCTTTATTCTAATGGGAGGAAATAATTAAAAATAAGTCAAAAAGGGGGAAATATTAAAGATGTTATAACCTTCTCAATTTTAAAAGTTTCAATGAATTTGCAATCCCAAATATATTTTGGTTTCAGTGGTACAGTAATCATTAACATAAGTAATGGGGTGGTAATTGGAAGGTAATAGTTACTGCTAAAGATGAGGATAGTTTCTGCACCAAAAATAATTGAATTTTTGGCAGTGGTTAATGCTAGATGAATTTGTAAAGTTAGCTTAAAGTGGCTGAAATTTACTGAGATTATAATCTAAGATAGAATTTGGATAATTAAGTACATCTAAAATCCTAGTCGCTTCAAATGCAACAGCAGTTTTGAAGCCTGATGGCAGCTACTGCCCAAAGGAGGAGCCACACCCCTATCTTTGTGCATCAGGTGTGCAGAACACACCCTTAATCCTGATGGGCAGCTTGAGCATGTACCTGCAGTGTAGCCTTGTGGCAATGAGCACTAGGAGCACACTGGGCTGCACCATCCCTCATCTGGGAGGCGGAGGCTGCAGCTGGAATGCTGTAGACCCTCTCCAGTGGGATGGAGCTGCGAGCCATCCAGGGAGCTGCTCAGATCGCCAGGGAGTGGAAGCAATGAAGTGTAAGAGTCTGAAGAGGTTGTGTTTGTTTAACCTGCAAGAAGAGAAGGCTTAAGGAGAGCTTCTAATGGGCACCAGGTACTAGGAGGGCTAGAGACAAAATAAATCATAGAATCATTAAAGTTGAAAAAGACCTCCAAGGTCAAGTCCAACCTTGGACCAAATACCACCATGCCAACTAAAGCATATCACAAAGCGCCACATCTACTTATTTTTTCAACACTTCTGAACCCACTTCCCTGGGTAGTTTGTTCCAAGGTTTAACCACTCTTTTAGTGGAGAAACTTTTTCTTAATATCAAACCTGAAGCTCTCTTGGTTGAGGCCATTTCCTGCTGTCCAATCACTAGCATGAATCCAGACTTGAGGTGCACAGAAAAAGGGCAAAAGGCAATGGTCATGGTTTGCAGAGAGGCAAAATGCAGCTGCATAGAAGGGGTGGGTGAGACTCACCACTCTTCCATGGTTAACCATGGGAACAGATTGCTGAGGGAGTCTGATAAATCCCCTTCCTCAGAGGTGTTAAAACTTCATCTGGACAAGACCCTGAGCACCTTTATCTAACTTCCAGCCGAGCTGACCCTGCTGTAGTTAGGAGTCCGGACATAGAGAGGTGACCTCTGGCTTGCATTCTTCTGTGATTCAATCCTGCCCAGTCTTCACCTGACACACTGGAAGGGTTCACGTTGCTTACAGACCCCATATCAGACTTTCTGGTCTGATATAGAAATCCTGGACACTCTAGGACATCTGAAATAAGCTGAAGGCCAGGCAGAGAACACAAAAGAATTATAATGGTACTAGACAGCAGTTGTGAAATGAATGTTGTGAGATTAATCGTGCTCCATCTGTTCAGCTGATCCTCTCACACTGTCCTCTGCCCAGATCCAGTAGGTAGGCTTAGAATACTGCTGAAACACAGTGCATGAGTTGACCTTATGAAAATACACTTGTGGATTTCTTTTTTTTTTCAAAAAAAAAAGAAAAGGGGAAGAAGAATATCCATTATACAGACAATAAAGTACTCACTTAGGAATGAGAGATCAGCTATCCTCTCTGCATAGAGGGTTTCATATTATCATGCCTCATCTCCTTTAGTATTTTCCTTTTCACCTTATCTGTCTGAGGACTGTATGTTTCAGCTTTTCCTGTTGAAGTTCTTCATGCAACAAAATTTGGATTCATTAAGCCTGTGAGAAAAGGTGACCAATTTTTTAAGATCTCTAGACCTGTGTTCAGTCACAGATCACAACAAAATATAAACAGTGGTGACAGTAAGGCACTTTTACTTTGATCTGAGAGGGCATAATTGTTTCATCCATTGCATAAAAGGAGAACCAAGAGAAAAAGGGGAAATAGGATCAGCAAGTGTTCTATTAATGTATTAGAGTTGTTGTTCAAACCTATGAGAGATGTACGTTACAGGCATAAAATGTGTATGTGCAATGTGCACATTCCCTGTAGTAATACCTTTGTTCTAATGAAATACCATACCTTTCCATATGAAAATATACCTAACTTTATGTTTCTGAAAGTAAGGACTTTACATTTATTGGTATTGTATTCTATCATACATGGAATGAGAACTGAATCTGTAGGAGTATTGCATTTTTAATACCCTTTTAATGAGATCTTATTTTAAGTAAGGTGCTTTAGTTTAATAAAAATTAACTGGAAAAGGAAAATGCATAGGAATATCAAAGAGCAGTCTGGACTTTGGTTTATACCCAATACTTCAATGATTCTAGGTGGTAGGAGAAGAGCAAAACATACAGAGTAGCTGACAGCCATAGGTTAATTAGAAATGGCAGATGAAAAAAGAGAGTAAGAAAATAAAAGATATTAAATTACTTAGTGATAGAAGTAAATCCAATGTTGGAAAGCCTTTTCTTCTGAAAGATCTAAAGACACAGTAAAAATGCTTAGTAATTGGCAGAACTATTTGAAGAGTCTGCCTACTGCTAACATGTAGGCAGACTCTTCAAATTTCAGACTCTTCAGATTTCATTGGTATTAAGCATTTGCAGGTATTTATTTTATGGCTGGCCCTGTTTTTGACAGAAGATCCTTTGCTGTCTGGTACATCTATATTTGTATTGGCCTGGAATTCAAAGGTTGTGTAGCAGTAGAAGACAGTTTATTAAAACGCTTTTCAACTGAAATGGAGTCACTAAACAAGAGCTTCCTTCCCCGGAAAATCTCTAGGGATGTAAAGAGTGAGGACAAATGAAAATGAAGACTGTTTAGCAGTATGTCAGTTTCTTTTTGGTAAAAAAAAGTTGACCATTTAAAGCAGCATCCTCAGCGTCAAGAGGTATGTGATGTGAAGATCACTTACAAGGTCTGCTTCAGGACTGCACTGAAAGGAGGAAACACACAGAAACAATAGGCAATAATCAGCCTGATATGCAAGAATAACCCATTGACCTGGAAATTCATGTGACACATCTCACAGCAAGCAGAAGACAAATATTGTCTATAACCTGCATTCAGTCAGGTTGCATTTTTAATCATAGGATTTTATCAGCAAATATGATTATATAGTATTAGTTGACTTATACGTAGTTAATATGCTAGAGTGTTAAACAAAACACATTTAGGCATTAGGAGATTACACTTTCAGATACTGAGTTTGGCTGCTGTTTGTGAGTTGAAAATTAATCTCACTGAGATTATGATACAGTTAGTGTTATTGAATATAGCTAGTTTATGTGTATTGTGGAATACCATTAAGAGAAATTACTTGCACCTTTTCATTACATAAACTTTTTCCCATTTAGGTGAAAATCTATTCTTTCTTTTTGAAACCCTGAGATATCTCATCTCTAGCATGAATAAAACATATGTTTGAATTTTGTTTACCCTATCATTGCTTCTTAAGATTCAAAATACATCAGTTATTATTCATACCATTCTCTGATATTGAAGATTATCTATAGGACAGTCCTTGTCTCACATTAGTGGGGCACTTGTGTTAAGAAAACTGTGGACTTGAAGATTCTTGTTAAGGATTTATTCAGGTGTGCAAGGTCCAGGATCAAACAGTCTGAATGCAAATCCAGCATGGGCAAGGGACGTGAGTTGGAGTTCCAAAGAGAGACAAGTTGAAGTAGCTTTGGAAAATACAAAATGTTCAGTAAGTGCTCTCACACTGCCTGCAGAGTTTTTCCTTAATTAAGCTAGCTTTTAAAATCATGGAGTTGGATGAATGGGAAGGATGAGGGACCAGCCTCTGCAGCACTGGTAAAGTTGATATTATCCATTTTACTCAGGCCTTTGATTTGTTTGAAAACACAAGGATCTATCTACACTACATGAAAGGCCAGTTGCATTATTGTTGCTGGGCACAAACAGGAACAATCAATCACTAACCCATAAAATGACTCAGGTTGGAAGGGACCTTAATAAAACCTTAACCATGATTGTCTAGGAAACCATTGACAGGGATCCATCCCTGCCTCACTTACCCAGAACTGTTTCTTTTGCTGTAAAAAAATTTTTAAAAATACTGTTTAAGGCCTTTTCTCTTGACAAAGGTATTTTCTGATCTCACTTTTTGCAACATACTTCTCAGAAATAAAGTCTTGGGCCTCAGAACAGCTTTAGAGAAGAGCCATATTGGGGTCCATAAGACTGTGCTTGGGTGCACATGTGCCACAGAGCATAACGTAATGCAGAGCTCAGCCCTCTATCCTCCTTATTCAGGAAGAATCAGTATTGGGTTTTATGCCTTAAAATTGTTGCCCTCGTTTAGGACATTATGGCATCTCTAACTCTTTCTTTGTGTTTGGTGGACAGTTAAAATCAATGTTTTACATCTGCTGAGTGAAGCAATAAGCAATATGTATGGAGCCTCATGGTGTGCTTCTGTCATACCAGCTACCAACCAGATTTTGTCAAATGCCTGCATGTATTTAATGCCCCTTTCACATAAGAGCTAAAAAAAGAAAAAAATCCCATTTCTTTTGAGAATTACTACCTGAAATATATTTAACATTTATGGGAGCAAACATGGGAAAACAGGTTCTTAATGGGAAGGAAGCAGTTCAGTGCCTCTCAGTCTTGTGGATAGTCTGTGAAATACATTTATTAAAAATTGCTGAAAAGGAGTCTGAACTGCATTGACCATTCTCTGTAATTTTAATTCTGAACATAGATTTATGATGACAACTCTATGTAATAGATATTCAGGCTCGATGTGGTGTGAATTTTAATTGATCAGGTTGTTAGAACAGGGAATATTAAGAGTTTGATTTTTGTCTGCTTACCAAGCCAATATTGTAGAACAGGATGTTTTAGTGAATTTTGGATCTGGAAGTATGCACAGACTCTCTTGCTCATACTATTTTCATTTTTGGAGTACGAGAATCAATTGCAAATATTCTCTTAGTTTCTTGAAACCCTTAAGAAAATGATCAGTAGCATTGGTTAGATAAGTGGAGCCAAACTGGCATCTGTTAGGAAGAGCTGAGGTCCTGCTCTTACATGGGATGTTTGTTATTTTAAAGCATTTGAGCCTCCCTAATGAAAAGGGATGATGCTGCAAAGACTTTGATAATTAGTTTCTGTTTCAAAAAAAAAAAAAAGAAAGAAAAAAGAAAAAGAAAAGATAGATTCATTTGATCAAAGCAGTTTCAACACCAAGGACATGAATGTTAGTCTGGATCAATTTGTGTGGGATTTTCTAGATTCCCTGGAAACCCAACTACAAAGGAAGACTCCAAGACATGGTTTTGAACAACAAATTATGTCATGTAAATAGACTTAACAAATTTCAGAACTTATAAGTTCACTATCCTTAGAATATCTGAGTGCTTCATGCCCTTCAGTGTACTTAAATGAGTCACTACATTGTTAACACACCAATTAAAATTATTAATTTATATATAAAATTGAAGAAAAATGATGAAATTATTCCATTATTCTACTGTCTTTTGCAGGTCCTAAAATGGTAGAATTCCACAGTCAGCAATTTCAGATCAACTCAAAGGATGGAAAGCCACTTTTTACAGTGGATGAAAATGAAGTTGTAATTGGCACAGATAAGCTTCGAGTCACAGGTTTGTAACGGTTTAAAAAATGCTCAGATAACACTCATATGAAAGGCACAATAAGAATGGCATTTTTAAATAAGTTATTATGTGTGAATGCAAGTTCTTGTTTTACCTCATTAGGAAACAGAAATATGACCTTTTTCTAATCTAAGACATTTATATATGTGTGTGTGTGTATATATATAAAAAATGTGTAAATATTCTATAAAATGTGTAAATATATGTGTGTTTTATTTTAAAGCTATTAATAGCTGGAACTGTAGTGGTCCATCTTTTTATGAATTATTTAATGTTTCCAGTGCTCACTGTCTGAAGCTGAAAAAATTCTAGGTATTCCATTCTGAGTAGTAATGGTCTGATCTGTGAAACTTTAGGGAGAGAAATATCTCTGATATTTTTGTAAGGTTTTATCTTTCAAAGTGAAAGCTACTGTATTTCTGTTCTGTGAGTAGCACATATGTCACAGGAAGATATTTGTAGTATATCTTAAATGTCAACTGTCAAGAGAAAAGTTTGTCTTAGGCTGTTTCTTCAAATCACTGAAGTACTCATTTACAAAGTAATATGTCAAAGTTATCACATGAAAAGCTACTTCCTTTCATACAACCTGATAAAGTCAACCTTCATTTTCTAGGTGGCATTAAAATAGATACATCAAGGTGTGATTTCTCTTTTTGAGCAGAAGAATCAATCAAAGGAAATATTGAAATTATTCTGTAATTTCTTTTCAATTAATTTTTTAATATTTTTTACCTGATTGCAACTGCCATGTTTGGCCTTCCCTAATTACTAGTCCTCTGGAATCTTGAGGTCTTCATTTCAATGAATAGATTCATATTATTTCACTGTCAAAACTATAAATATGGTAGTAACTGTACAATTAGTGATTCAAAGCCAAAGTTAAGTTATAATAATTGTGTTAATAAATTTTGTTTACGCCTGAGGGTCTTATCTTAAGGTTTTTTACTTTTTAACCTAATTGAAATTACAACTTTGTTTAACCAGGAAACCATATCAAATAATTATTGTTTGCCCAAGGGATGCTAAACTTTAATAGAAAAGCATGTTTGACAAAGATATGAAAAACTGCATAATTGTTAACTGATTTGGAAAAGGTCTGTCTCTGCTCAAAGTAAGTAAAAATCATTCATACACGAGTTGAAATTGTTATGCTAATATTAATGACTCACTCATCCAATATTAATCTTTCCAGTGCATTGATAATTATTTACTTCAGCAGATATTGTCCTAAGACACATTGCCTGGGTTTTTTTTATACTGTAGTAAAATTCAAAAGCAAATACATTAAAGTCAGTGAGGTTATTTCAGTGTAAAATTAATGTAAGTGAGAGGAGATTCATGCCTACTTTGCTTCAAATTAATTTATTAAAATTGTGATTTAAATGATACTATTAGCATGAAGGAGAAATTATTGTGATTTTAATGATACTATTAGCATGAAGGATAAATTAGTACCACTAATATATACTGAGACTATTTTTAAACATCTTAGATAGAGAATTAAATCAATGTGAAATAAATTTTGAAAAGTTCATACCATAAAAAATAGATGATCCTTGGCTTAAAATACACAAAGAACATTTTGCAGTTTTTTATGTACAATGTAGTGAACTATTTGATGTTACTTCTCCTTATTTATGTGAATGATGAAAAGCTCAGCAATGATTTTTAGAAAACCTGACAGTTTTCAACTAAAATATAATATAGCAGACAGCAAATGTGTATGATTTGTGATATTTCAAGACAAAGGTAAATGTCTAAGAGTAATGTAATCCAACCCAACACCTACAATTTCCTACAATTAGTATGTTTCAACTCATACTATTTCAGTCAGACATTCTGTGGCCCCTGTGTAGAACAGAACAGTGCAAATCAAGGAAGAGCAAATGCCTGGGGAAAGCCTCAACCAGGAACGTGCCTCCGATACCCTGCAGGGTCGCTGGCAGGTCTGGGTGGTCACACTTCCCTGGAGCACAGAGAGATGCTGGCACCGGCCCCGGGCAGAGCTCTTGTGCCCACCTAATGCTCTTCTCCGCTTTGGGGAGGGTCCAGGGCTTGTCATCTCCCTTGGAGGAGAGTGGATACAGGCTGAGCTCACATGCTCAAACATTAACATCCAGCTGCGTGTGACACCACATGGTATCACTTTATCTCCAGGAGATGCTTCCTGTGATTGTGGCAGCTGGAGGCCAGGCAGGACACACAAGGGTGTCCCAGATGACAGTAAGGACATAGGAGGAGGCAAAGAAGCACTGCCTTTGGCTCATCTGTGACATCTACATCACAGACACATCTCGGTGTATATGAAACTGAAGCTGGGTTTAGCCCTTTGTGAAAATTACTGCTCCTGAAGGAGCATGGACAAAAACTGCATCCTCTTCAATATTATTTCAGTAAGGACCTGTGTTTTGCAGGCATTTATTATGTTGCTGTGGCAGTACTGAACATCCATGTTTTGTTCTGGGAAGGTTTTGTACATTCAGCTGGCACTGGTGACAGTGAAACCACCTTGTAACTGTATTGACTAGTTCTATAATGTCGTCATGGCAGGCTCATAGAAACATAGAATTTTAATGGTTAGAGAAGATCTCTAACATCCTGCCATAAACCTAACACTGCCATATTCACCTCTAAATCACATCCCCAGGTGCCATACCTGCGCTTTTTTTCCTTAAAGGAAAGCTGGCAGGGCAGAGAGGATCAGTTTTTTTATGGAGAAACATATTTCTATCACCCTTTCTCCAGTTTACTACTTGCCCTTCTGCTTGTTTGTCTTTTATAAAAATCCCCTGGAGTATTTGCTCTGTTCTGTGCAAAGGATTTCAGTTTGCGTAGCTAATGCTGAAGTGCAATGTGACAGTGTGTGTTTAATTTAAACACTTCTGCTCAGAAGGTAAGTTAAGTAGGAGGCAATTTGAGGGTATGAGTAAACATTCTGTTAGGCTTTGAAAAGGCAAATGGTCCTCGCTTGATAGGGTGCGTGGGGTGTTAATGAATCTTGCTGGCTTCAAACCTGTCATTGAGAAAATTGGAATCTTGTTCTTGTGTATTTTAGGAATAAATTACAATATCTTTATAAACAGTAGCCTAAAAAATAGTAAATATAGTAACAGTCATATCACAGTTAAACTAGGAAATGAAGACAGAAAATCAATTTAGGACCATTTTCCAAAAAAGGTGGCCCTGAGATTTTTTTTCTTTTAGTGGCATACTGTTAAAACTTAATGCTGTTTGATGAAGAAGCTTTACTCATATTAAAGCCAAGGTTTTATTCGTGCTTAGAGGTGAAGGCTCTAGAATATGGAAATAAGCCTTTTCATTCCATTTTACACCATCTGGCCACCGCCCAGAACATTAAAACTGATGTTTGCTGTTCTCTTTCTTCCATTAGCCTCTATTTCCATGAAACTTATACTATCTCTGTAACCACTTCCTTGCTTTATAGAATCATGGGATCATAGAATCACGTACATTGGAAAAGAACTCTTGAGATCACCAAGCTGAACCATTAGCCCAACACTGCTAAGTCTACCACTAAATCTTGTCCCCAGGTGCCACATCTGCACTTCTGTTGTATCAGTATATCCCTGCAAAATATCTTAGCTGTATCAAATTAGCATTTTCTGATAAACATTTTTAATTCCTTAAGCTGCAGAATATTCTTAATGAACATGAACTGAAATGTTAATGAAGCAGGGTTAATGCTCTGTCTGAATTAATAAATTTTATATTTTCCAGTATTATATTCATGCCAGTTTGCAATTTACAGAAAAATTAATCTATTTAAATTTATAAGAATATCAACAGCTAAATAAAATGTAAATTCAAGCTTAGTAAATCAATGATTGCTCAAAGTGGTAAAGTGATTTAATATGGTAATTCTTGTATCTTGTGTTCTTCTCTTCCATCAAGGAGATTTCATTCTAGGAAATCAGGATTTCAGCTAAAACTCTTTTCAAAAAGCAGCACATTTTATGCCTTCTCAGGACGTCCTGAGAATTTTCCAGCAATCCTCATGAAGAGACAGTCTTCCTATCAGTTATCTCAGCAATGTATTAATTTTAACGTTTTTTCTTGATTTCACTTCTTTTCTTTTTACCATGCTCTCTGAGGTTGCCCCAACCAATTTTTAATTCTCTTTTTCCCTTTATACCACATTTAATACACATTTATACAATCTACACCATACCTTTTAATCTTCCATTGCCATTCTCTGTCTAGACAGAGCCCAAATCCCTAACACAGGGATTTCTACAGCTCAGAATTCTTTCCAGAGGGTAATGGCATAAAGAGCAGCAAGACAAACCACCTGGACTAATATCCTAACTATTAAAACATATTGCCTTGCTACATATTCACCTGGAAAGTGCTCAGGTATATGAATCCTCAAAGCCAGAGATCTCTCAACCTAAGACCTCTCCAGTTTTTGATGAGTACATTCAAAAAGCCAAGGCACAGAAGTTGAGAGGCTCCACCCTTGCTGTAGGTGGTGGTGTTCAGCTGCTTTTCTTGCGCTGCCTCTGTTGCTGAGGGGCTTTTGTCCTACGTCAGCTGATTTCCTGATCCTAGTGAAGCTTAGGTGGAAGGTGGTCACTGGGTTGGTGACACTGAAATAATGCTAATACTCAGGAGAGCAGAAATTGAAGTCTCCTTGGAAGATTTTCAGGTGCAACAGAGACCTGAGCAGGCTCCTGGTGAGGCTGGGTGCCGACTGTTTCTTCCTCTTTGGAATGAAACTACACATATATCAAGGTGTAAACTATCTGATCCCATAGTCATTAACATCTTGCTTGCAGAAACACCATTTCATATTCAGCAAGTCTGCCTGTAAATAGGGGAGAATCTTTGATAAAGCTATATGACAGAAATTGTGATATGCATGGAGCAGTCTAAAATGAATATGATTATTTAGGACTGTAGCATTTGCAAAGATTTTGTATGGGTTTAATTATCTCTATTGACTATATTGAAAGTTACATTGTATAAATCTTATTTATTTATTTTATTTCTGTAAGTAGTTTAAAATTTATCTGTCTTCAGACCATTTTAATACTTTAAAGCTGTACATTTACATTACTTCTATATTGTATTTGTCCAACCAATACTGCAATGGTAATAACATAGCTGTATTTTAATTGTCTTTTAATTCTTAACATGTGTTCTCTTGATGTCCAACATCGAAATGGCCATATTAAAAAAACCACTCTTGCTATTTTTGTGTTATATTTGAGGTATTACATTATAATGTTTTTTCATCTTTTGCTTTTTTTTGCAGGGCCTGAAGGGGCACTTTTTGAACATTCTGTAGAAACACCACTTGTGAAAGCAGAAGCTTTTAAACAGCTTAGGTAAGAATTTAGACATAAATCTAATAAGTAAATATTATTTTCTATAAATATTCACATTTTTTGAACACATGATTTTCAACACAGAATTGCTAATAACTTTTTTTCTGGGGTCTGTGACAAGTTATAATTTGAAGGAAAATTATACATATTGTTCCTCAATTTTGAATTATACTATCAATTGTTTGTTGCTGATGGTGAATATATTTAAAAACCCTGTGGAAAAATTTTCTGTAAACTTCTATTTTGCAGTTTTGAAAGACTTTGAAATATGACTTTTTCTACTTAGTTACAATATAAGTTGCTTGTCTGCAGTAGGTCATCAACCTGTAATTAGTCAAGGTTTTTGAAAACTAGTATCTGAGGAAGCAGACTAAGAAGAAAAGTTTGTAAATGCATGAAGCTCTAATGTATGAAGGGAATTAAAAATTGGTTGGGGTAACTTCAGACACGATGGTGAAAAGAAGTGAAATCAAGAAAAAAACATCAAAAATTACTAAAAAGCAGTTTGGGCTGAGAAAATCATAATTAAGTACTTTGTATGTTTCAGAGCTCCTTAATTCAAGGATAGGCTTTTTTTTGCATTAATCTATTTAGTTTTGAGTATCCCAAATTAGTTTATAATATGCTGGTTATGATGAGGTAATAAAGTCAAATTATATTCTCTTCATGAACATGTTATCTTTCATTTATATGCCAGTTCAAAGAAGGGTTTGAAATGAAACAGGATGTCTTTAACAATTGGATTTCTGTCCTTTCATACCTTGGCAGTTTGCTTCTTTTTTGTCGTAATTTCTCTTTTTAGTTTTCCTCTCCAATAGGGATAACTACTGGAGAGTAGTGGAGGCTGATGAAAGCTTTCAAAAACACTGTCTGTATCTTGTTGATTCAATTTTCAAATTGAGAATGACAAATGAGACAGAGAGACTGTTAAGATAATTATTTTGATTATCTCATTTGTATTTAAGATTTACTTTACCTTGTGCTTGCATTTGAAGACATTTATGATTTCAAGGCATAATTTTAACATATTGATGTCCACTTTCAAAAATGTGTTTCTTCTGTTATGGTAGAATTTGGAAGTGAGAGACTTTGACCAATATTCTGCATTTTAAGCGTACATTGTCTGGTTTTGTAGGAAGTGGATTCATTCTGTTGTAAATTTGACATTTTCTGTGATTATCTCAACTTCAGTGAAGTAGGAAATCAAATTTCTTAATTGCAAAATCAAGAAGCTCTCTGCAAATTTTGATTGGATATGTATCTATTATTTTCCATGGTTGTTACATTGCTTCAAATTCATGATCAATTAATATTTTAATAGGGTTAATATAGTTATATTCTACATCTGTTATAAACTGTTACATTATAAGTTCTTATTTGCACTTTTGTTTAACAACAATTGCAATGTTCCTGACTATATACAACTATTGTTAGTATAATTTTTCTGCCTCTTTTTCAAATAGGATAACAGTAGGAAGGAAAACACTGAGCTTAATTCAAAGTTCCTGAAGTTCTCCTCCATGAATGAATTTACCTCTTTAGTGTTTGTCAACTATAAACAACTATTTTGATCTGGAATGTTGCTATTTGTTAGCAGAGCTCAAATGTAATACATAAAATCCCACTCAGTTCTGTCTTGAATTAACTTAAAATAGGGGGAAGTACAGACTTCTCCAGAATTAACAGAAGTTTGCTAGTAATTATTGTGATGTCTGGGAACTAGTGACATGGCCACTGACACACTTGTGACTGTATTTGACATGAATCCAGAGCTGCTAAACACCTGTGCTAGAAACTGAGTTAGCTTAACCCTAAGAAAACTGATTTTGTGGGCATGAGGCTGTGCAATGCATGCACCACTCACTTGTGCCAGCATAGAATAGCTTGGGCTGGAAGGGACCTTAAAGATCATCAAGGTCCAACCCTTCCTGCCATGGGCACCTCCCACCAGACCAGAGTCCCACCCAGCCTGGCCTTGGACACCTCCACCATCCACAGCTTCTCTGGGCATCCTATTCCAGTGACCTACTATCCTCACAGCAAAGAAGTTTTCCCCAGTATCTAATCTAAATCTTTCCTCCTTGCTCTATCACTTCATGCCCTTGTAAAATATCCCTCTTTTCTCTCCTCTCCTGGTAGGCCTTTACCAGAGAAGTTCAGGATGCCTCAGTCCTTTAATTTATTTTCTTTTTCTGTCATAATCAGTGTCAAGTTTGAAAGCAGAGATGGCAATAATTTCATATTTTCATGAAGGGATTCTGGGAAGGTTTAAGAAGGAAATGTGCTGGTCTGCAGTGCAGATGGTAAATGAAGATGTAGGCAGAGAAGACCATTTTGTCAAGCTGGAGGAAGGTTACTTTCAAGGGTAACCTTAAATGTCAGCATAAGCAAAATTCATGCATCCTGTTGTGAAGGAGTTCAGACAAATTTACCAAGAATATTTATATAATGCTTCACAAATAATCTGTTTCATTCCACACGGTTAAATACAGGTACCTACCCACTGTAGGTAGTACTTCAATATGAAAATTTAAAATGCAGTTTTAAGTATGACTTTCCTATTTCAGATTTGAAGATGCTTCCTTTCCAGATTAGTGTAGTGAGCACAGAGTTATAGTTAATATAATATATTTGCTTACCTTTAGCCTTATCTCCACACTTTCACCATCTATTAATCTTCTGCTATTTTTCCTTTATTTTTCCTTCCGTGGTTGTGCTATGCCATGTGAATGTGATATGCTGAATGAATGTGTTATAAGGTGCCATGGTCTGCAGCATTAAATGTGGGGAGCAGTGTTTTGAGAAACCCTATCCACTACAAATGGAGTTGCAGGTTTCAAGGAGATGACTGGAAAGCTGTTAATGCTTGTAATTTTTCAGCTCGTGTCATATGAATGGGGACCACATTCTTTCTCTGTCATTCAGATTTAGAGTAGGATTTCAAACAAAGCTGATACAAATGGCCTCTGAATTATACATTCTGCTGGCTTTCTTGTCCAAATGCGGAATTTCAAGATAGACTGCTTTTTTGGAAACAAAGAGATGTGTGTGTTAGAACAAACGTGTCTTTTTATAGCTAACTTATTGAGATAGAGCAGTGCAATTATACTGTGGTCAGTGACTGTCTTTTCATTTGCAATTTGAAGGAAAATTATAGAGTCCTTTTCAGTCTAAAAGATACAATTTTTGACTCACTCATAAAGAAAAAGAGCTGTGCTCGCACTTACTTCCAATTGGTAGGAAGAATTAAAACAACAAAACCTACATTTCAAGATTGTAGTTTTCCTAAGTTTAAAATAGCATTGCCTACTTTTTAATTCCTTTAAAGGACTTCCTATATCTAAGTAAGATCCATAGTTTTCATTTACAAAATTTGTTAAGACTTTGGGGCCAGGTGGACACCTAAAGACGGGGCCTTGCATGTAAGAAGCATCCAACAGACATCTCAAAGACGTGTTGAGAGTCACCAGGGAGGTTTGGATATATCCAGGAAATGTCCTTCCCTGACAAATACCGTTGAGGAGGCACCTGGTTGAAAACAGCCAATTGTCATAGGGAGAACAGAAATATGTCTGTGATTGCTATGATCCAGCTCTTTATTCCTGCCAAGCTATTTTATAGTCTTTTCCATGGCTCTTTGTGAGGGCTTGGACTTTGGTATGTATTTGGCACCTTGAGAACTTGCCTCAGTCAGGTCTCCTGGTGCTTCCTAAGAATTTATTTAGCTGATACCTAGAACTGGATCACAGCAAAGATTTAATGGAAAACAGAGATTTAACATCTTCCTTACCAGAAACACCTGAATTTAAACAGAATTAGGAAAGCTCATGTTCAGACACATACGTTGTGACCTAAAATGTAGGTCAAAAATCTGTAACAGCAACTACTGGAACTAGAACTAGATGCTGTAGACAGAGACATTTATAACAGTTGCCTATATGCCATCTTTTCCCCAGGTTCCATGTTAAGCACTGAAAATAGCCTCCTCTGATATTATCCTGAGTTTCATGTCAGCACACATACCTTTTTATATCCCTTGTTATCAAATAATATTCTCTGTGAAAACTGGTGTCTAATTTTAGACATTTTTCCAGTCTGATGCTAACATACTTTTCTGATAACTTAAAACAGCTTAGAATATTATTTAGCCTATTCCTGCATTCCTCCTAAATTTTTGTATCCTTGAATAACATGGAGTTCATACATAGTTTTGTCATTTTTTTACCATTTGCTTCTTGTGGTCTACATGGCTTTTGGTTTTCTAAGGGAAAACAGTGGATCAGCAAAACTCTTTAAATCTCAAAACAATGTTTCTGAGCTGAGCATTTGCATTTCCCAAACTTAAAAAAATGTGCTTACAAATGTGGCATTTTTCCATTTATCATCTAACTGTATACTATGAATAATGAATATAACGCTTACAAATTAGTACTATCTTTGTTCTCATATTTGCTGTGTATGGCTGTCTGACTGCCAACAACTGTGCCTTCTGAGCACAAATCTTGTGGGAAATCACTTTTAGTACACTCAGCTTGTGGTATTCAGACTGTTTTAACTGAGGGTTTACATCCAAGTTCAGAATGATCCACATCATTCCACTATTCTTGATTTTGGGAAGCTGTATAGCAGGAATGATATCACTGTTCCAGAGAGCCAACTTTTGCAGAGTATGATTATAAATTTATAGAGAGCGATATATGTTACCAGAATATGGGTATATTTAATGGTTTATGGGTATATACTGAAAATATTTCAATATTCCCCAGGGAAACTGATGTATTCTAAACAAATGTTTCATATTGGTATTAAATAAAACTTCAAATGTGTAACTAAGGAAGCATTATTTTATATTTAACTGAAATATCTGTCCAACACTTAAAAGCATAAAAATATATATATACAGGTATGTGACTGACATGTTACAGAATTTTGATAATTTGAATGCCAATTGTATGGTTTCTAGGTATCTGGTTAGACTAGATTACTGTACTAATGGTAGACTTTTCCCTGTCTATATATTCATAATTGACATACACCCTTTAATATTACATCTGTTCTGTGGCATCCAATAACTACTGATGTAGTTATGGTTTCTGCTTCTCTCAGATTCTTTCTGAAGTCGTATTTTTACCCTTCCAGTTCCCATTGATATTATTTTTTCCTTTTGCACTTGAAGTATTTGCTATGGTTGAACTATGTAATAAGAGGGAAAGCTGGAAACTGAATTTGTGGAGTTTTATGGATGTATGAGTAAGAATTATGAAGGAAATGTAGAGAAATGTATAGAAGGCAACCAGGGGAAAAGCATTTGCCAAATAATTGTTTAATCATATTTGTAATACTAATGCTTGCATGCTAATTGCTTAAAAATACATTCTAACCAATTGATGTAAAGTCATTTTGATTTGCATTCATTATGAAAATCAAAAGCCCAGTCAGTCTGAAGAGAATGAATTACATAATAGAAAGTAGGAATAAGGTTATGATTCAGTGTTTGCAAGGCACCTCTGCTCCATGACTAGTGAGATATTTCTACTGCAGTGTGATTTTATGAGCCCTGGCTTTAATTTGATGGATATAAATTTGCATTCATATACTTTTTGTAATCAGGTTAACTAAAACCACCATAAAATATCTATTTTGGAAGCTTTAAAGAATTTATTTCCATTCATCTGATGGACTCAAATGTGTAAAAAGGTGTCGTTTAGAAGGATTGGATAGTACAGGGCATCATGTTGATTATCTTTTCAGAAGCATTTCTGACTTGGATATTTTAAAAAAACTCTTTTAGCAAAGTCTTGTGTATTACATCACATCTGGTTGTCTTGTAAGCAGTGATTTTTCCTGTAAATGTTAGTGAAAAGAATTTTGCAAGCACTGTCATAAATAACTTTCACTTCCTCCAGTCCCAGGGCTGATGTCTTTCCTAAAGCCTCAGTTTCTCAGAGATGTCACTCAACACATTAAAACCAATAAAAGTTGTTGCTGCTGTAGAAACAGAAACATGGGGCAGTCATTTAAGTATTTTCCATGGCTGCTTGTGTCAGTAGCACAAAGAGCAAAGCTGTGATGATTAATGCACCTGTTGAACTGGGTCCCTGACAATGTCAGACTGCTCAGTGAGTTTGCTACGGTGAACTTGTCACCAATGATTACAGCATATCCCACCAGAGCACAAACCACTGTGAAAACTTTGATAGTGATTGTCACAGTTTTAGACACCACCTTGCAGGTGACCACCTGGAGCCCTGTTTGTAAGCCTGATTGTGCTGTCGCTGGTCCAAGCTGTAATACTGAGTTGAGCAGATCGTACCTTACATTATCTTTCACCTACATACATTTCTGCACATATATCAAGAGACCTGAGGAGGAGGCAGGAAGCAGGAGACACCCACCATAAGGAGGTGGGTGTGGGAAACACTGGGAGAAGAAAAGGGAGCGTTTCCTGCTAAGAGAAGCTTTTCCAAGATGCATTGCACATGTACACCATCGCTACTCACTCTTCCCCCTCTCCCTTGGACTGTGTGCAGAGTTGTGATACTTCAGTTGTGAGGAGTCTGATGACAGTGTGGCACATTCAGCCACTGTACTAACAATCACAAGAAGGAAAGGGCATGACCTGCTTTTCAGCAAAGCCTCTTCACTTGAGTGTTTGTTTTCATGAAGAACATGTGGACATTATAAACAGCATTTACTGAAGAACTCCAGTTACTTGAAATCTTGCTATGTTTCAGCATATTAATAAAAAATTGCTTGGGAATCATATAAAAGAAAGGCATGGCAAATTTCAGCCTGGAAGGTAATTTTATGAAACTACTCATAAGGAAAATGCCAACCCCATTTTTTACAACAATGATGCAAGTGCTGTTATTATATGAGATTAAAATTTTATAATACAAGACATTATTTTATAATATTATTAAAGTAATTTGAAAAAGATAGCTGTGCTGGAAACATCTGTTATGTGCCAGATTTAATCACATTCAGTGGGGCCTTGGTCATTTTTAATTACCTGGAGAGTCAGCATATCATAAAATTGAGGTCATCACAGAGACCTCTTTTGAATTAGCTCTTACCACTCTTCATCACAACTGTCAGTCTTGAAAGAGGCTTCTATTTTAATCATGTCTTAGTCTTATCTTTAGTCTTCATTCCTTCAGCGACTCTGCATTGAGTCTGCATTGACAGTAGGCAAACAGGAAAAAACACCTCAATATTTAAAATGGATGGAGAACTAATAAACAAATAAGTACACTGCGATAATCATATCTGCTGTGTTTTGGAATACATTATAAATGTTGTTTTAAATTGCTTTTAGAGCCTTTTCAAAGTGCCATTAAAACTGGGAACTGTTTTGTTCTTTTTTTAAGAGAACATGTAAATGCATTTGTCCTATAACTTTGAGCACTTCTTTTATGTGGCTTACATTAAAAAAAAGTTCTGTTAACCAAAACCTTGGGAGCTGGAAACATCTGATATTCAAATCTGGCTTTGTAATTGTGCTTATGCACAGAGATTCCCCCCTAAGCTGTAAACAGTGTTAGTGCCTGCTGTGCTTATGCTGAACAATTCCCTTGAATCCAAAATCTCATAACTGAGCTTTACTGGAATCATCTGCTGCCACGCATTTCAGATTTACAACATAAATACTCAACTAACTTGGAACGTGTTTTATTTCAAGAAATAAAACTATGCTAAGAATGTTTATATAAATTTAAAAAAAACATGCTAAAGAAAACGCCAGCTGACACCTTCAAGAGCAGCAGAAACTCCCAATATTTAAGAATGGCACCCCAAAAGAATGCAGGGCTTTGGGGTTCTGCCCTTGATCATTATCCTCGATCATTTTTAGCATAAGTCAAAATGAGCTTAAAAAATCCCAGTAGATTTATTTATTTAAAAATCAGCGGTGCTTCCTATGCATATGGAGTAGTGCTAAAAAGTGAGCACCTACAAAAACCCCTTCATCTGCATTTGCCTAACATTTTTGCTGATTCTAAATTGTTTCTTCATTGTTCATGCATGTGATTTAGCTGATGGTTCAGCACACACTCCTGGTTACCATTCATCTCTTACATATTTAGGCTGCATTCATGTGACTGAGTCCAAAGCTAGAGGACCTCTGTGTTCCCAGAATAAGCAGATGCATCTCAGATGTCCATCCAGGTATAGAATACTCCTCTCTCTGCCAGCAAAATCATTCATTCATTCGTTCACTGAAGTGGAAAGGGATCCTCCCACAAGCCACCCACACAGAAACTAACATTCCTGGAGCATGGCCCCAGGGGTTTACAACTGTTTGGGTAGATGTTCAGGTGGAGTCGATTAAATTTATTTGGACATCTAGGTGCAGATACCTGTACTGCATCTCATCACTTTTGGTGGAAGGCAACAGGTATTGTGAGGGCATTTTACAGAGATATCTAAAACAGAGCAGATTATTTATGCTCTAGCAGTACTTCTTTCCTTCTGTTAATTTTGAAGGAATGGGGGATCAATGGCATTTCTTTAGGAATTCTACACTTGCCAACTACACCATGTTTGGTTAATGTCTGAGGAAATCAAAATTCATCATAAGAAATCAGGCACTGCGCTGGGAAATGTTCAAGTTGCAGAATAAAGCTTTCCACTTGGAACCTAGTATTTCATAAATTCATCTAAATTGCTAATCATGGTTTATATAACCATGTGACTAGGATTAGAAATGGCTGCCAGTTATTGGTTCTTGTTTGATATCAGGCATGAGGTAATGAGTCCTTCCAAGCTAATCATTAGCTTGGAATGCTATGACTTTTTCTTTTCAGGAAAGTCATGACAACATCATATTTACCTAAAAGAAGTATCCTTTCTTAGTTGGTAAAAATCCATGGTTGTCTTGTACTCACTAAAAACTTGGAGAATTTCAAATAGTCTAAGTGTTTTCCTTGCTATCAAGTTTCTGAATATCTTCTTCCTTCAAAACCTTCTCTATATCTTCTGCATCAAATTCAGATTTCTTTTTTATACCAGTCTTGATAACTGTGCATCCCATGTATCTACATTTATATTTATTATCTCCTACAGTTCTTCCCTTGGCTCCTGTAATTCTTGTTTTGAACATTTTTCTGGTTTTCTGTCCTACACTGCACACTCATCTCCAATGTCCTCCTTTAACTGACTTATTTCTTAAAGCTTATGATTATTCAAATATGTATCAGAAAAATAGCACAATCTCTCTTTTCTTCTAATCTGAAGTCATCAGATTGCCCACAGTCTGAAACACAACAGAATAAGACAGCCTTATATTGTTAGTGCTTTTCTGTTATGGAGTCCTTAGCACAGACGTCATCAGAGGAACACAATCCAGGTTGATTTCCTGGGTCCTGCATCTCTGATGTTGGAATATGTAAAAGTTGGACACCCTGATGCAGCACTGGGGCACATAACAGACTTGCCTCCAAATCCAAGATCTTGGAGCTACAAGCTTATATTAAGTCCATGGATAAAATTATTTAAATATAGGCATAAATAAGGATAAATGGATTAATTTATCTACAGAAAATTAAACATACACTAGAATCTGATTAATTATGATTTTATTTTCTCACAATGATTGTCTTAACATAAAAAGCGTAAAGAATCTAAGATCCATTACTGCCATTGCTCAATATTTCAAAAGGTCATTACAAGATTGTTTTAGCTTTAGATTGTTTTCGCATTCCCTATAGGTTGCTTATTTGAGCTTAATGAGTATTTGTGATCTGATTTCTTTGTTTCTCCATTCCATGATTTTGTAATTTCACAGTGACTCCCCTTCACCCCAGCCAAGCTCAGTAAGCCCAGCTGTGTTGTGTATGATGAAAACTCCTTCCCAAGAGTTAGAAGAATGGGAAATATGAAAGTGGTTCAGTGAGTTTTTTTTTACCCTCCAGATATGAGAGCTCAGCCCTAAAATGGTTGAGTAATGAATGGTTGAGTAATGCTCCTAGGCCTTACCAAGAGAGGCCTCTGGGAGGGGAGTCTAATAAACATGAAAGGAAGGATCCTGCAGCAGTATCATACATGCCATACAGAAGGCCTGAACTGCAATTAGTAATGACTTGCTTGTGTTTCATGACTGTCTTTGTGCATGAATGTGATTGTCCGGTGAAAGAAGATTACCAAGAAAAGCAGAGCCTACTACAGCATTTTGTAGTTATTTCAGGGTACTTCTGCTGTTATGAAAGTATTTGGGATGTTTCAGAAAATAGACATTTCTGTCTATTTTCAGAGGTCAGAGGTGTTACAAGCTGCCAGTAAAGCACAGCACATTTTGAGCCATCCCCAAATGATTGAAGGCAAAATGATGGACCTTCCAAAATGACATTTTCATTAGTGCATTTAAGCAATAAACAGAAAAACAAAAAAAAAAAAAGAGGTTACTTTTAAAATCAAATTAAAACAGATTGCTCTATCATTTTATAGTCTTTAAGTTACAACATCGGATCACTGAAGATTTTCTTTTTAAAGCTTCAGAATTCCTGGAAAAATTAGGTGCTTTATGAACAGCTTATATTCTAGCCAAATATTTTTTCTCTAATGGAGTTTCTGTGTACATATACTTGCCTCTAAACAGATATTTTCATAGTATGTTTCTCTGAATTCACTTGTACCCTATGTGTTTTCTTACAGTGTTATCAGACATCTTCTCTCTATTTTCACAAGAGACTGGTGATTTTTTTTATTACGGGCACAAAACCTTTATTTGAGCTAATAGTTTTGGCATGGTTAAGTTGAAAGCACAGTTTTAATATTAAGCTGTATCTCATGCTACTCTTAAGTTTTCCTGTAGGTTTTTCTGCAATGGAAGAGCCAGATTCACTTGATAGAAAATTATTACATGTTCTTTACTTTAAATTTTGAGATAATTGCTGTTAAATTTTGATTCATTAAAAATATACTGGTTTGACTATTACATTTTATTGTGGCATAAATAATAAATTAACTTAGTGTTCAGTATATAGGAGATGCAGATATTGACATTGGTCTTACTAAAACAGAATATGTGTCCTAGTTCAGGCAAGTCCCAGAGGCAATAGTCCTTGGAAAATCATTTTTTTGAACTAAGCTACAAAAATTGGGGAATAGATTATAACCATTGACCAACTAATGAGCTTGACAAGGAAAAATGGATGCAGTTTTTCAGTCAATTTTTCTCATTATGTTTCATTTAGTTTAAGTCAGTGAAGTTCAGACTTAGAATACCAAAGTGAATGAAGGCAATATGGAAGACAGTATCATCCAGGTGGGAAGTGATTATTCCACCTCTTAATGAAGGAATTCAATAGGTGTGATGCAAAATGGGACATTTTAGAAAGAAAAATCAGTCAGCATTTGAAAGATTTATAGAAGTTATGTCCAATCAGAATTTTGTGCTAAAGCTTGACTAAGTAACTGCTATATTTTCATTACGCAGAAACTTACTGGGGAAGAGGATTTAATGAGTCATTAGTATTTTCTATTCTTTGACATTCAGTAAGAGCTATCACATCTTACTGTTGAATACTGATGCTTCCGTGTCCTCAAGATAGACACAGTTGATGGAATATGCTGTGAAACTCATTTTTCCTCTTTGCAAGGAGATGTAATTTTAGGAGCTGTTCCAAAGAAAATGCTTTTACAAAATTCAGAAATGAGGCTTCTAATGAGACTGAGATCTCAGTCCCGTTGTTTTGTCCTTCTTTGCCTTTGGACCATCTGGCAAGCAGCCAAAACCACAAGGCAGAACACCAAGATGCTCAAGTTTGGGTAATCATGTTCTTGCAGCATCCTGATTTCCATCCCCACTCACCTGACCTCAAAACAGCAAGCTGCTGGGAGATAAGTGAATATGGGTGGGGATTGGCAGTGGGCATTAATCCATGCCTGCTGCTCACTCTCCACCTCTAGAACTCCAGCCCAGTTTTGCTCAGCTTGTGTCAACAGGAATCCAGATTCCTCATAAAGAAAGGATATGGTTTGAAATTGCATGTACTGCACCATAAATAAATGCTGACAATCTCTTTTTGCTGTGTGACTAGTGCATGCTCTGCCTGTGGTTTACTCTCTTACAATGTATAGCTGCATGGCCGGGGAGTTAGACTGCTTTCAGATTAATCAAAAAGTCAATATACTCCTATTGCCTTTTAAAGGTTAACGTACATTCAAAAAGCAGGGATCAAAGCAGACATCTACAGAGAACCAAGGAAATTAAGCCCACAGAATCCTCTAGGTTGCTTTTTTGCCTTTCAAAACAGTAGTTCCTTGACAGGTTAAAGATTTTCCTTTTTCCCCTCTTTACCTCAAGGGTTTATTTTTTTCCTCTTCATTTCTTGCCTTTTCTATTCATCCTTTGCTCCATGACCTCTAGTCATTTTTAATAAAAAATTACTATAGTTATTTATTGTTTAATCATCATAATTTAATTTCTGTTTCCCTTAAACCTTTACAAAGTCAAATGAATTCTGGGGTAGGTGTTCATGGCAGGATTTCTTTTTGCACACCAAAGGTATATGAGGGTCTCTTGCTTACCTGATGATGTGAGAAAGATGTTTTGATTATAGAATCATAGAATGGTTTGAGTTACAAGGGTCCTTAAAAGTCATCTATTTCCAGCCCCCTGTCATGAGCAGGTACACCTTCCACTAGACCAGGTTGCTCAAGGCCCTGTGTAACCTGACCTTGGACACTTCCAGGGATGCACAATTGTTGGGTTCACTACAAAATTAGAGCTGGTGTTGATCCTGGACCTGTTCAGTCCAGTTACAGTAATCCTGATCTTCCTCAGACAGGTGCTGGCAAGAATGCCTACAGATGGGCAACTCCTGTCTGAGGTCATACGACTGAATTCTCTTCCCATTGAATTCAGGAGAGATGATGACTCTTGAGCTGGAAAGGTCAAAAAGGGGTCAGAAGGAAAGGATAAACAATTACCCAAGAGCAAGCTGGTTCCTCAGTCCTGCTCTAAGGGTCAATCAACCCCAAAGTGCAGTAGGAAACTTGTGGTACTCTTTCTTCAGTGTTAGAACTAGCTTTCTTACAGATCTTTTAAGTACCATCTTGTGGTACATAAAAGATCTGTAAGGCATCCTTCTGACTCCTGCCAGACCAGGATGAAAAAAGGATCAATATTCCTGCAGCATGCACAGGCAGTGTCACCTGCTTCTTTACCAGAACTGCTGCAGGCTGTCCCTGCCCTCACATCCTCCCTAACAGCCAACTGAGCAATTTCAGGTGATCTTATATCTCCACAAGTTAGCAACATGCTTATAGGAAAAGGGAAATCTCCAAGCCTTTTGGTTGTTGGGATGGTTTCAGATCCAGAGACTGGATGCTGTCGAGGTTCCCTCAGAATATTTTTTCACACAGGCCTTCATGAATTATTTAGCACAGCTCAGCACCAAATTTCTTTGGCTGCCAGACAAGACAGTATAGTTGACTGCTGGAACTCTTACCAACAAGTAAATATTATCTTTGCTGTAATCAATTGCAATGGACTGTGGAGAACCAATATACAGCAAATGACAGGTCTAAAATATTACCAGGGACCACCTATTCCCTCACCCTTCCCTGGCTTTCAGAAGCTGACATGGTGCAGTTTCTCAGGCTATAGGGATCAGGGTGAAGGCAAAGTAACTATTCTGCAAGTGGGCCCAGGTGTGGCTTGCTTTGCCTTACAATCTGTGGGTATGTGTACTTGAGTTTCTAAATTCAAATTAGAAACATGCTTGGGAGAGAAATCTCCCAAAGGCCTGTGAGTTCTCCACATCTTGATTTTCATTGTGGAACTGTTTGGGAGACATGGACAGGGTGACATTTGTGTTATCTGAACATATCAGGTGGTCTCGTGGAGAACACCTGATGTGCTCCAACCTTTATGTGCATCCAGTTGGCAACACCTAGTCCAGAGTTCTCCTCAGGACACACATAATGGGCTGTCAGGTCCTTGGCATCAAATATTATGCTGCCCAGATCAATTTCTCTTGCACCACACCCCTTGCTAATTGACCCTGGCAGCTACTGCAGTACCTAGAAGCTACTCATAAGTACAGAATCCATCTTCCCAAGTGAGATAGAGGCTGTGACAGATGTCACATTTAGGACAGCACATTACATAGATTAATTCCCCTAGATGGAAAAGATCATTCACTTCATCCTCTTAAATGTAATTCATGTGTCTGTAAGTTTAAAAAAAATATAAAGTGACTGGTACCAATATATTCCCTCATCATTCTAATGCACAAATTCAAACATTATAAAGTGACCAAAAACTCTTAAGACAATTAATTTCTTCCCTCTTACTCTCCAAGCAACCTCCATCATTTGCAAACAAACTGGATTCTTGTTTTGCCAGGACACCTGAGAGACACACATCAGTGTGGGGACTGAGAAGGGACATTCAAAGTCAAAGTTCGACTTAGGCTGTTTCTGCACTAGGTGCCCATTTCCCTTTGAGTGCATCTGGACTTTAGACACCAAACCTTAGAATACCGTACAAAGAAATGCGTCATTGGTGTTATTGACTCTTGCCTTTGCTAGGATCTCACATATTACAGTTCACATCACTGATTCACAACAGTTTGCATTGCCAGGAATCTTCAATGACGTGCTTAATTAGGCAAATCCAGGCTGAGTTAATCTAGAAATAGGACCTGTATAAACAGCAGAAATTTAGGTTTGTGATTAATATAGCAAATGTAATTCTGCCATGTAATTCAAATTATGTGTATGTCATATCATAAATCTAAGTGCTTCCGAAGTCTGTAGGCTCCGTGCCAGCATTAATTTTTGTAGAAAGTAAGAAATATTTCTCTTGTGTTTGATTGCTTTTTAAAGTCCAGGTCTGATATACTCTCAGAAGTTTGTCCCAGTCTGCTGTCTTGTGATATTTAATGGAGTTCAAAAATAAAAATTTATGCCTACATATAGTTTGCTTATGTAGGTGAAATGCATTACAAAAGAACATGAGGTATTTTAGACTTTAAAGCTTTTTGTTAAGACAAACTATGACAAAGTTATATTTAACTACTTTGACACTAATTTATGAAAATGCATTAAATTTTAAAGATTGAAAATAGAAACTTTTTTAATTTTTCAGTATATAATGCATACAAATGTGCCCTGAAAAATATTCTCATGAAGCAGACCACCCACATTAATCACTCAAGGAAGAGCTGATTTTCTATTTCATAGAGATATAAATTTAGAGATCTAAAGCAAAAATTAATACAAAAGTTGTTAAATTCCAAACTCTGCATAATAAAGATTACTAATACTATATTGGTTGTCTGATTCAGAACTTATTCTCATGACCTGGTACACAGCATAATCAGGACTGAAGTTTGTGCTGTCTCAGGTTCATGGGGTGAGGCATTAAATTGTCTTGTGGATATGGTCTCAATATGGGGCCTTGATGCATTTACCCATTGTTAGTATTTAATTTATTTATCAGTCTGGAGTTTAAAGTAATTGAAGGTGATGCAGCCAGGAGGTGTCAGGGAGAAGCAGATCATAGAAATGTAAAGTCATGGAATGGTTTGGGTTGGAAGGGACCTTTCAAGATCAGAGAAGATAGAATCTTCTGCTAACTCTGGCCAGCAGTGATAAGGCAATATTGCTTGAGCTATTTTCAGATTTGAGGATAAAAAATGAAGTTTCAGTGACTGTGCTTAGATATCATGGATTTAGGTTTTAAGTTATCAGCTGGATTTAGCTTCTTCAGAACTCAAAAATACAACTGAACTTTCACACAAACACGAACTGTCTTCTTTTACATTCTGGTTTTAATGAAGAAACAGGAAAACAAAAAGAAAATGAAGACTTGAGTCTCAGTAAATTAGACAGCTTATTCCTGCCAATAATTGGCAGTCAGAGTCTGGACTCACTACACAATGCATTCCCAGAAAAGGACCTACTTGGGCACAGCTTCCACTCGCCCAGTCTGGCAGCTGTGGAGCACCTGTGGAGCCAGCACAACATCTGCTGGGAGTGCAAGCACACACACACACAACCCTCTGCATTTCTAGAAAACACAGTGGCTTGGGAACAAGTGTGTCTGTGTTCTGCAGTGTGGATGCAGCCCACACTCTTTGGTATGTGTCCAGAGAATAGGAAAACCAGCACATGTAAACAGGGACCACAGTTGTCTCACTTTCTCTAGCCTTCATATTCACCTGTTTAGTATTGGCTGGTGTCTTCAGGAAGGGTGAGTGAATATTTATAAGTAAAACCTAATACGTATCAATTCTGATCCTGCAGTGCCTCCAGATGAAGCAGTTCTAGGTAATGTTCAAAAGAAGCAACATAATCACTAGCTTTTTGCTAGGATTGGGGTTTTTCTTTCCTTCTCATGATTTTTAGTTAGTACTTCTATCCCTTCTACTTAACATGGAAATGGTACCAAAATTGTGAAGAAACAAAGCCTTATCTCTTTGAAAAATAAAAATTATTATTCCTGCACAGCTGATCTGACGAGGTGATTACTCAGATAATACAGTGCCTTCCTGCCATCTTGTGGCACTGCAGGGTTTGCAACTCCCTGTTTGTTGCACTGTATAATTTTTATTTCAAATTAACAGTTTTTAAGTTTCAGATGTCATCTAGTTAAACAACACACACACACGAAGAGTGAAATCTTGCTCTAGCTAATTGCAGTGTCCAAAATCTTGTTGATTTTTAAAAGTTACAGACTGTATTAATTGTATTTATTTCAATGTCTTGTTATGTCAAAAATGAAAACAAATTGAAACTAATGTAAAACTGGGTTTCAGGTTAATAGATTAGGTTACTGTTATACTGAAATAATCTGCAGTTATATATGAAATAATACCTTGCATTTGTATTATGAATTGATCTGTATTTTTCATTTGGGATGCTTTGTTGGTTTTCAAAATAGCTGCCTCCTTTTTCAAGTCTGCCTGAAGGAAAGGAAAAATGCATCTTTTGTATGACTTCAGGGCCTGCAAGAGCTTGTTCAATGTTTACTTATTTTCCTAAAATAAAAGAATGTATGAGATTGTGGTACTGTCCAATTTTCTGCTCCTACTTTTAGGCTGGAATCACCAACTCGATCTCTGAGCATGGATGCACCACGAGGAATTAATATTAAAGCACAAGCTGGGAATATTGAAGCGCTTTCCCAGATGGATATCAAACTACACAGCAGTGATGGCGTGGTGAGTGCAAGCCCTTCTTTTCCATAACTGTGGTTGATCTTCTGTGTGACTGTAACTTCAAGTCTTTTTTTCAAGTTCTGTTAATTTAATTCCTCAGGTTTTAGGTGGCAGGATATTAAAATTAATAGTGCCAATAATAAAACTTTTATTTATGCAAATAATACGACCAACAGACATAATGTTGTATTAGCTTAGAGAGATGCTTTCTAATGAAACTTGGATACTGCTTAGCTCCCTCCTAGCATAGTGATTCCCAGGCACCCCAGTGGGGAATCTTGGGTCAGAAGCAGATGCAGCCCTAGAGTGGCAAAATTAAGGAGTGAAGCTCTGCAGACATTAACAGCAGGCAACATGCAGCAGCCTATTTATCCCCTCTGCAAGGCTGTACTGTGCCAGTTCTTCCACAGAGGAACTACAGACCAACCCACATCCATCCTTAACCAGCTGGCTCCGTGGTGAGGCCTCAGCACTCAGGCCAGGACAGACCTGAGTCCAGCAGCAGTGCTTGTGTCCCGCTCTTCTGTGCACAGGCAGGGACCCTGTCACTTACCTCAGAGTTAGAGAGTGAATTGTGCTGGGAGGGACCTTAAACATCATCCAGGTCCAATTTCCCCTGCCATGGCCAGGGACACCTTCAAATAGACCAGGCTGCTCAGAGCTCAGTCCAATCTGGCCTTGAACACTTCCAGGCATGGGTCATCCACAATTTCTCTGGGCAACCTGTTCTGTGCCTCACCACTGAAAGAAGTTCTTTTTTATATCTAATCTAAATCTATCTTCTTCCAGTTTAAAACCAGTATGCCTCATAAAGGGTCCCTCCCCAGCTTTCTTGTAGGCCCTCTTTAAGTACTGGAAGGCTGCAATGAGGTCTCCCCAGAGCCTTCTCTTCTCCATGCTGAACAACTCCAATTCTCTCAGCCTTTCCTCACAGGAGAGGTGCTCCATCCCTCTGAGCATCTTCGTGTCCCTCCTCTTAACTCACTTCAAGACACCCATGTCTTTCTTATTTTGGGGGCCCCAGAGCTAATGCAGCACTGAAGGTGAGCTCTCACCAGAACAGAGCAGAGGGGCAGAATTCCCTCCCTTGCCCCTGCCCATGCTGCTCCTGTTGCAGCCCTGGATGTGATTGATTTTCTGGGCTGCAAGCACACATTGCTGGCTCATACATAGGTTTTCATTTGTCAATACCCCTACATGTTTCTTCTCAGGGCTTCTCTCAATCCATTCATCACCCTGCTTGTTTCCATTTTGGGGATTGCCCCAACACAGGTGCAGGACATTGCACTTGGCCTTGTTGAACTTCACAAGTTCTCTGCTGAGAAGAGGATAGGCACCAACTTATTCCTGTCCTTTGTTTATGTCTGCCAAGAGCCTAGGGCTCAGAGAAACTTTGTGTATAACAAGTCCTGTGTAAAAGGCCGTTCTTAGGCCTCTGCCTAGCCAAATTCAACTTATCTCATGGCACATGATTGCTTTACCATCTCTAATAACCTTGTTTCTCCTGCTTTTTCCCACACAGCTTTTGCTGGATGCTGAAACCGTGCGACTGCCCAAGCTGCCTGAGGGTACAAGGGGTGGATCTGGGATTTCTCAGGGGCTCTATGAAATCTGTGTGTGTCCAGATGGAAAGCTCTACTTGTCAGTGGCTGGCGTGGGCTCCACTTGCCAGGAATACAGCCGAGTCTGCCAGTGAGGCACCCAAAAGGCCACACACTCCCTTGGGCATCTGGGTTTTGTATTACTCCTAAAGAGCATTACTGAAAGCATATTTTTCAGCATTTTAGAAACAAAGTACTTACAATTTAGGAAACAAATCTGCATCTACAGTTCTGGAATACAGGGTGTAAGGGGAAGAAGAGCACAAATGACATTTCCACTTCAGAAGAACGACTTGAATTAAATTACATGTTTTGTCAGTAACACTTGGAAAACAGCCTTACAGAGAGTATAAAAAATAAAACAAATATGTTTCCTTGCTGAACTGTTATTCAGTCAGATGATTATGTCGTTGTTCGTATTTTTGAGATCCGTGGGTTTTTCCTCTCACTACATGTAAACACTTACTGTATTAGTGGGTGAAATGAAATAGAGGGAACTACTTGAATTATTTGTAAGACAAAGCATTATTTGGAAAATTCTGAAAGTGCCAGAAAATGGTCTATGCAATTTTGTTCTTGCAATAACACAAGATAGAAAAATGTGGTATTTGTGTGAGTTCTGTGTAAAAGATGTTAATTTGTTGATAGCTTTCTGTTTTAATTTGGCAACACATATGCTGATTTGCTTCTTACTGAGATTTGTATAAAAATAACTAATGCAAAAAGCTCCAGAAGTCATGAAGGCCTCTCTGTGTCTCAGATCCATTCACTATAAAACAGAGAAGTATGTTAGTATATTTTATAATAGCATTGTTTGTTCTACTGCCTCTACCATCATATTCAATCAAATCCTTTTTTATTTTAGGGCATGCTAATTCAACAAAGCAATCTGTTGTGCCAGCTGGACTAGTAAAAAAAATGTGTCTTCAGATTGTGTGGCACAAGAAACTCTTTGGGCAGTGGGGAAAAAACCTTTTATGCAGCCCACAGATCTCAACTAAGAGGAATATTTCATTCCCATCTGCACCTGTTTACTGGTATTTCTGATCCTGTCAGAGTGGGACTCCATCACAAACAGAGAGAGTAAAACTGTTACTATTTTTTACATTAGGATTTTGGATAAAAAATAAATGCTCACCAGAGCTGACAAACCATTTATTGGCCTTGTAAAGAAACACAACTGCAGACCCATTCCCCTGTACAGTGTTGCACTGAACACAAATAAATTGTTTGCACACCTCTGGGTAGCAAGATTTGTATTTTATAGTCTGTTGTTTAAACCTCATGGGTTTTTAATTCCTTTGATGCTGTTTTGTGTATACTTTATGATCTTATTATCCAGGAAGGAGCTATCACATAGTGCCTTGGTGTCTATTTACAGAAGGATTTTAACCCATAGTGTTAGTAAACCACGAATGTCCACCTTTTGGAAAAAAAATAATCACCATCCTTAAAACAAAAGAATCAGGACAAAAAAACTACTAACAAACTTGCTACTTCAGCTTTGGTGAACAAGGGAAGAAATCCAGCACTTGGATGTGATCCCCAGGTACACACAAAAGCCTGAGCTGAGAAAGAGAGTCCTACGTTAATATCTTCCTCTATTATTGTGGTAAAGCCCAGGGCAGTTCCCACTTCAAGGGCTGCCTTTGCAATTTCTCCAAGAGTCTGATGTACAGAACTGAAACTGCCCTTCAGCAGCAGGGTGGAGCTCTCAGCAATTAATGCAAACTCCAAGAACTTCAGTAGAGCAAGTAGGAAACACTTAAGGTGAGCTTAGGCGAGTGAAGCAAGGGTTCACATGTAATCTGGAGAGTGCTCCAACTACTCTTACACTGCCTAAAGGAGAAGTAGGAAGCCACACATCTTCCATATCTGAAATTGCCTTTTCTTGGACTTAGACACATTCACTTACCCCTGTCTTCAGGAGTGAGTCCAAGGCAGTTTGCCGTAAGGAGAGAAATGTTTATCTCCACGACTGTATCTCTTGACTGTATCTGTTTTTAAGGCTAAGCCCTCAGCTGAGGTCCACTTTAATAGAAACCTATCTTCAGTATTCCTTTAAAGTCAATTTAGATGGTTCCAGCTCCATGCACAAGCTTTTACAAACCAAAACACAAGCAGACTTCATTGGATAGAAAGTTTTGAGTACTAAAATAAAGGTCAGCAAATGCTCTTGCATGTGCCAGATACCTAAAAACTGCTGCTACGAGTAAGTTGGAGAACTGTAATGTCACTGGTCTCTTACAGGTGTAGTATTAACAGCAAAACTGGGACTTGAGTCCTTAGAAATTTCAGCCATTGTTCTGACATCAAGGAACATATGCCTGTTTCCATGGAGTATCAAACAAATAATTCACTAATCTAACACCTAAATGTTAGCCAGATACTGCAAAATAGTTAAAATCTCCTTGTTCTGCTGGCAGTAGAAGCACAGCACTTCAAGTTATACATTTTAAGCTTTTGTTATGGAGGCACATCTTCAAATGTGATTTGCCAATTAATTCACAGCAAGGGACTGAACTGAGGCTTTCCAGGCAAGAATAACCTGACCCCTAAAGAGCTAGGAAAATCAGGGTGCAGTCCCCTGGCTGGTAACACTATTAAGCAGAATGGCACTTCATTTAGACACTGCAATAACTACCACCTTTCATGTGGAGATAAATCTTCTGGACTTGCTTCATTACACAAGTGGAGTCTAAGTAGTACCAAAACCTAAAGAGGTCTGCTGTACCCTTAGCACTGCCATCACACAAATCACCAACGTGATCCTTTTCATTGCTTAAATTTGATTCTTCTTTTTATTATGCTAAAACACTGACATCAGAAGTATTGTTCCAGTATAGAAGTTGTGCACATAAAGCATAGCTGGCGACATCTTGTCACAGACTAATTTTTTTCTTTTAGGTGTGGTTAGTAGAGAAACAAAATTTATGCTAACATTACCAGACTATTATCAGCTGATGCTACAATCTGAATTGCTGTTAATCTCAACATAGGTCATACATCACTATTTCTGATAATTCTATGTGGATGTTTATTTCCCCCTCTTTAATACTTCAAAATTACTGTTTCTACTTGAATCAAACTACAGTAATTAGTTAGAGTAACATAAAATTATGGCACAGGGAAGTGAGAGTATGCAGTTCTCTAGTTTATTTCCAAAAGCATTATCCAAATGCAGAAGAGAAAAAAAATCACTTCTAGCATAGTGAACTGATTTGTTTGCATTTTTACTCCCTCAAAAAGAATTATTTACAGCTGTTCTTGCAACTGGTTGCAATTGTTACACAGTGGAAAAATGATAGAAAAACTTCACTGGTGATTGCGCAAACATGAGCTTTTTTTTTTTCCATTTCACAGTCATTTAGTATTTGCAGTTGTCTATCTTTATATAGCTTTATGCAAAAGGAAATTGCGAGAATTGGAAACCAAGTTCTTGAATAAACTTTATACATTTTGAACAATCTGCTTCTGCTTTTGTATTCAAATGAAACATAGCTGAAATGAATGTTTTCATTTTTAAAACAAAATTGTTTTTACAAGACTAAGAATGTGAAATGCACTTTATTTAAAAATATGAACACAATTCTCCATCCCAGCTAAAAATGTACTTGGCAGAATTTAGGAAATGCTTTACAATTAGGTTTCATTGGACATCTAGCATTCATTTGTCTTAATCAGTAGTGGGTGAAAGTAAACAAAGAAATTACTGCAGTGCTACTGAATTAATTGTCCAGAAAACAAATCAAAGAAAAGATAAACAGTTTTGATGAAAATTCATTGACAAAACTCTTCATGTGACAAAAAAAATGTGTGTCTTCTTCAAATGAAAACATTTACTTTGGCTGCCAGGTTTAGTTATTTTTGAGCTATTAGTTCTTCCTTTGTTCCCCAGGGCCAATCCAGCCTTTCTCAAAGAGTTTAGATCCAGCAACAGAAATCTCAAAGGTGGTACTACATTCCTCTACTTCAATTGGAGAAATTACAATAGATTTAATTATAGCCTTGTTTAAAGCAACCCAAGTATACCAGTTCTAAGTGAATGCAATCCTTATAGTAAATTTTAAACCCTATTTCACAAATCAATACAGTAACTTTACTGATAATGATTTGAGTACAAATATTGTAAAACTACATTTTTTACATAATAAACCATTTATTCTTCAGGTAGTCAGCTACACAAAAATCTGTGTCCTTAACAAAAAACAACAACAAAAACAGAACAAACAAACAAGAGGTATGTTTTCTTGTCACTAATTGTTGAGGCAAGTGTCCTGTGCTTTTTAGAATAGCTGTGTAACACTTCATTGTTTGAGAGGAAAGCTTTTAAAGCACAAGATAGTAACAAGCCTATCAAGGCTGATTCCAACTGCAGTTCCTTAGATTTAAGCTTCTCTGTGTATAGTTGAATCAGCTTCCTAGACCACTGAGTTTTTGTTAAACTCCTCAACTGTAATTTTGGGAGACAAAAACTGAAACTGCTTTTCCTAGATAAACTGCTGGTACCTGTGGAAGGCAGGAGATAGACCTGAATGAAAATATATTTTCTCCAGTGAGAACTCATTTAATGTGCAGAATTACTTGCTAAATGTATTTTTGTGGAACCTACATGCTAACATTTACTTCTACAGACCCTTACTACAGAATCATCACATCCTAACTGTTCTAAGCCTCCATACCTGACTTAGACACATTGTCAAGTCTCCCAGCTGAGCCAAAAGGAAGAATCAATTAAGCATTTTATTTATTTGTTTTTCTTTTTAATCAGTAATTAAATGGCACTTACAGAATCATGTTCTGTCAAAATATGGTTTCCTGGTCTCACAAAGCCTCTTTATTTATGTTAGCTGTTACAGTGAGTTAAGCAAATAAGAAACTAAGAGACTTCCTACTGAGACAACTCACTTGCTTGTCCCTTTGCAGACATCTGTAAATTTTATTGTTAGTTTCAATTCAGGAATAACAGAATTAATTCATTTTTCTCTGTCATTCCAGTTTTCTTTCTCAACTTGGCTCAGAGTTTAAAATTATTTCAGACTATTAGCTTCCTAAGAACTAGGACCATTTTCTTTCTCAGTGTCAGCACTCAACAGAATATACAAACTAACCAAAATTAAAGTTAGAATATTTTAGTGATTCTGCACAGACATGTTAACAGTTTGTAATACTAATACTGGTAAGGCAACATAAGTTGCTTATAAAACACAGTTATACACTTAGAAGATTTTCTTCCTCAAGAGCTCACGTAAAAACAGGGAAGTGTTCATGGTGCTCCTGTCACACTTTTGCATGCTTCCATGAGACCTTATGTTTTAGCTCCATTTGAAATGAAAAGCATGAGAACTGTTTCCTTTTCAAGTATTTTAGTCTTCAGTCTTACCCTGAAGACTATTCATCTGACTTAATGCACAAAGCAAGAACCACAAAGAAATCTATTTTAAAAACATAGGGAATTAACTAAACTGATTTATTTCATGGCACACCAGGATTTGTGTTTTACTCACATGCTATTTATTGCAAAAAAAACCCCAGCAAATGTACAATTTGGTTGAGAAAACTGCAAACATTTGTCATTGAAAAAAAAAGGCAAGTTTCCTTTTCAACAGTATTTCAATATTTGTACAATTATTTAGAATTAATCAAAAAAAGATTGTGTATTTACCCATATAAAAGCTTCAAATAATAGGTAAAGTTAGCTTACATTATAAAATCAAAACACATCGGACTGAAATATATGTTTGCATTTTTCTTTATTAAATTTATGGCACTTAATTTAATAGCAGAAATAATAATAATAGGGCTCCACAATCAGAAGCAGTATTGTTTTCCAACTGTCACATTTCTTCAAGAACAAAGCCTTTATAATTTACTCAAAACTGAGGCAGACCTCATTGTGATTTTTTTGTTTTTGTATTACAACACTATCACAGCTATATCAGCTGTATCAGCAAGCTTACTGTTGTTTATTTTCCTTTGTATTCTGTAGGTTAAATTGCAGTTTCACTGTGCTGTCAAGTAGACAAGTGTGACAGCATGCCACTGGAAAATGTTTGACATTTATGTTTAATGTGGCTGATCCAGCAAAAAAAAATCCTTTCATTTAGCATTATCCTTCCATTTTTTATTTTTAAATTTTTTTTTACAAAAAGCTAATGTTGAACATACTGCATGACATTACCAAAAGTATTACAAACTATAAAAGAAAGAGTGTGAACTAATAATCAGATTTCTCAAGGGCTGTAGTGAATAACAAAATAAAACCAGCATTACATTGCAGCACCTTTAAACATGTAACAAAAAACAGTGCTCTGTGTACACCAAAAATGAGTTTCTGAATTGTACTATTACCAATGTTTGTGGAAAAATATATATATATGTACACACACAAAGGCACACACAGAGGGGGAAAAAAAGGAACTCAAGCATTTAGGCATCTGAAAACTGAGTTTTGGTGTTCCAAAAAAACAATAAAACACCATATAATAATGTTCACAGATTTTATATCATCCACATGTTTTTTCATTAAACAAAAGATGACAGGCTCTAAAAAAAGTAAATTAAATACTTAATTATTTTATAATAAAGTAAATGCAATCAATGCATGACATGATGTGGCATGTTAAATTTAGTATCATTATTCAGCATTAAAATAACTGTACCAATTTACATGTACTAAACTATCCTTAAATGTTTACAGTGTGATGCTGCAGCAAATTTATAATCAGATCCAGCTGATAAGAGTATTACTATGAGTGACATGAATGTCCACAGAACGCAAAAGAATACAGATATGCTTTGGAGTAATATCTCCAAAGTTATTTTAACTTCCACCCCCTTTCCCATTTCATTGTATGTCCAGTCTTAGGATTAGTACATTGAAAACTGACATTATCCTTTCAGAAACATTACATTAAATGAAATAAATCTAATAAGGAGTTATAATTACAGGCTTTATCTAACAGAAAGCTAAGCTTTGGTTATGTAAAGTGCAGTTCAATAATATGCCAATTAATCACAATGTTGTGCATACATCTAATTTTTGCAGCTCAATTTCCTTGCAAATTCTAAAAAATATTCAGGTTTTACAGTTTGCTTAACAGCAGGCTCAGTTAGGAAAAAAAATCTCATTTAAGTAAATTTCAGTTCTAGGTACCTCGGTACAATCCACCTTTGTGCATGACACTTCTAAACTGCTTGGCACCATGCAACCTCTTGGATGTTCCATAATCTGCACAATTGCATTTGTATGCCACCACTTGAAACACCTAATTCTTGATAAAACAGTTCTGTAACCTCTTCAAATAATTTATATTTTTTGTTGTATGAAGTTTTCAAGTTTTATTATGATGCAAGCAGTACATTCCATCACTCTCATAGCAACTTCTGAAGTAAACCTATCATTGGGAATCTGTGGAAAAGGAAGTAAGTCAGGATATCTCGTTTTTAAGCTATCTACTCCATAAGCCTCCAACGTCTGAACGTCATTTGAAAGTCCTTCAAGTTGCTGACTGTACTCCTCTATTTTCTGTGCAAGGGCTGCTGGTTTTATGTCTTTGTCTGACTTGCCCTTCACAGCGTAGTCAGCTGCAATCAAGGCCAGTTTAGTAGAAAGGTAGCACTTAAAGCACACCCATTCATTGGCATTTTTATGAAGGTCGTTTCGTGCGGCTGAGAAGTTGGCTCGGGCCTGCCTAAGCCATCGACGCGCCTCCACAGGATTGCCAACGGACCTGAACGTAGGGGGGACGAAAAAGCGCTGGGAGTAGGAGGGCCCTGTGGAGGAGGGACACTTTTCTTTATACTGCTGCCTTTCAGATTTGTGGCTTGTTGCTTCCTGATTCCAGGAAGTGTAAAATCTCTGAAATGAAAATTTATCTGACTGAAATCGAGAAGCAGAAGATGAAAATGGTCTCCTTGAGGCTCTGTCCATGTTTTGATCCATAAAAGCCTGTTTTTCCATCCTGTTAATCTCATTCTGCAAATGTTTGAAAACCTCATTAGCTATATCAAGATTCTCTGCATTTTTATCTGGGTGCCATTTAAGATACAGCCTCCTAATAATCTTTTTTCTTTCTGATTCTGGAAGCTTCCAAGCCTGTTCAATCACAGATGTCACTTCTCTTAATATTTCTGGCAACGAGTTTGACTTTATCTTTTTTGGAGAGTGGTGTTTTGAGGACATTGTTTTGTGCCCCTCTCTACCAGTGAAGATAGGTGGAATTGCCCTCGGTCCATGTGCTGGAAATTCTGTAGGACTGGTTGGGGTAGAAGGTGTGCTATCCCTGCCTTGAGAGCTTTCCTCTGGTCTGGAAAATTTGTACAAGTCAAGAGAGCTCACTATTTTATATTCACTATATCCAATATCAATCTGGTAAATCTTCCCTAGAAAACTGGGGCTTTCATCATCTTCTCTTTCTACTTCTTGCACAATGATTGCATAGGTGTAAGTAGGTTGATATGATCCATATATATCACCACCTTCAGAATCAACAAGGTAACCAACATATTCACCAGGATAAAATACATTCATTGGATCCATTAGAAGTGTATAGTGAATTTCAGCTGGTATAGGAGTGCCAGGTGTTGGTAGTTCAAGTTTTGATGGCTCAGAAGAGTCATACTTCACTCCTAAGCTGTCAAGCTTCTCACTGATCCGATAAATATCGTTACAACCCAGCATGGCAATTAAATATGAGGTATCAGAAATCAGGTTGTCAGTTGCAGATTTTAAGGTCATGGCTAATGCTAAGAGGAAATTTATGTCCTTGCTGTCAGAATGCTGTATGTAAAGCAATATTACTGCATTTCCATATCTCTTCAAGAAAGCAAATGTTTCACTTTTGCTGTGAGGAATAGGAGCAAACCCTTTAACTCTTAATGTTGTTTGCAACTTCTCGAAACAGGAAACTTTCAAACCTTCTCGCAAAGCTTTGCAAAGTCTTACTGCTTTTTCTTCATTAGCCAGGAAAGCATTGTCATTTTCATGCTTCATAATCCTAATGAGTCCTGTGATGAACTGCTCTGAAGACAACAGTAACTGTAACCTTCCCTGCAAAGAACATAACGCTCCAAACTGACAAATTTTGGGAGACTCCTCATCTAACTGTTCTTCAAGTATACTGCTAAGTAAGCGAGGCCTCAGCTTCTGAGGGAATAACATTATCAATTTAGTGTGAAAGCCATGGTCTTTGCCTAAGTAACACTGGCTGAGATCAACAAGCATCTGCACACCAATGTTACCTTGGATTCTACTTTTGTAGTGGGGTGCATCATCAAAAACTAAGATACTAGACTTTACCAACCTACCATCTTGACTGGGAAGGTAAAGGGCAAAATCTCGCATATTCTCAAGGTCATTCCTCACCTTTACAGAATCATTCTGAAGACTTTTGAACAGGCCTGAAACTACTCTTTTAACTGTGCGCATTTCATTGGGATCCAATTGCTTTCCTTCTGAGCTCTTATATATGCGACCTAGAACTTCAACATACTGCTTTGTTGAAATAATGTCTTCAGTGCCCAAATGTTTAAATAACTGATGGAAAGTACCAAGTTCTAAAGGAAGTTTGTAAAGATAAGGTTTAAAATCAGATTCATACTCAAGGTTTATTACCACTTCCTCAGGCTTAAGGAGCTTCCAACCTTCTTCCACCATTACAAAAGAAACTCCTCGAAGCTGAAAGCGGAATTCCCTCTTCTCTGTGCTGAGAAACTCATAAATGCTTCTTAGGACCTTGGCCCTAGTTTTCACCATGTCTTCATCCAAAGTTGTTATATTGCATATGTTCCTGCAGTTATTGATAACTTTGTCCAGAGGAGGGTCCAAATTAACATTCAGCATGGCTAAAACTTGCTCAAGCTGTTCTTGCGCACCAAGACTACTCCCCTCTTGCTCTTTGATGCTTAAAGGTGTTGCTTTCTCAGGAAGAATAGGACATGATGTCCACAGCAACTGCAACACATCGGTCTGCTTGAATTTAGGGTTCACCTGTGCCCCATTGAATCGTATAAGAGGAAGAGTTCCATTAACTTCTTGATACTGAGGATGAAATCTCACAAATTCTGCTGGAGCTCGCTCAGGACACAGAAAAGGAATTAAAGACAATTCTTTAAGAAAATTTCCTGAAAAAAGGTCAGCTCTTTCTTGAAATATATGATGGAGGAGAACGTCGACAGTATTCTGTAGTGTTTCTTTAGACCAGTTTTCTGTATTTGCTCGCATGCTGATTTCCTTAGCAAACTGCAGTAACTGCTGCTGTGAAATGATGAATTTCAATCCGATATGTCGCAGAAAAGTTACCCATGATGGAAGGAACGCCGCTTGATTTTTTGGTTTTGTAAGTTGCTCTAGCTTCTTAAAAAAATCTTGAGGTATAAAGAATTTTTCAGGCAGCATAACTTCAAAGACTTTTACAGTCCTGTCATAAAAGAACTTTGCAGGTTTTAACCTATTGCTTGCATCATGAATGATCAAAATGCTTTCAAGCTTTTCAAACAGCTGTTCTTTCATTTCTGAAGTTTCTTCAATGCTAGTTAGCCTATTCTTTAAGTAGATCAAATGTTCTAATTTTGCATCGTAAGACAGACTTTCAATTTTTGGCAAAAGATGTTTCAAGTACACTTCAAGATCATCCACAGAGACACAGCCAAGCATAGTATACAAATCTTTCAAATGAACTTTCTCCTCAAGAAAAGCCGATGAAGTTGACTGTGTCCATCTGTCTACTTCTACTGATGGGATGCTTTTTGTGAGGACATAGCACGTGCCGTATTTTGCAATGCTGATGTATCGGCCACTGATTGATTTGTAACACGGAAGAGACTTTAAAATTTTAATGTCATCCTGAGATGTCAAATGACATAGGTTGCAATTGAAGTACATTAGGAGAGCCTCAAAGTCACTTTCTGCTAACTTTTCAGTTTTAAACGTTGATGTTTGTACCATATATTGTATGGCTTTCAGAATGCTGGAGGGATTATCTATGTTTGCTGTACGCCCCGACAACAAAGGCACTAAAGCACTGTCTTTGGAGCAGATTTTGTTCAATGCCAGCTGAATGCAGCCCGTTTTCATTAAAGCATGGAAGACTTTATCACTCTGAGCATTTGGAAAGACAGCTATGTGCATGATGCTGAGTGGCAGCAAGACATCACACTCTGGCACAACCAGATGATTGGCTGAGACAGTAAACTTTATACCTGGCAGCAACGTCCAGTCCTTCAAAGTTTCAATAACACCATCAAATTTTGCTTGTGTATCTTCTTGCTCTTCCTTAATATTTAGAGATTCACTGATAAAATGCCAAGCACTTTTAAGCCAAGATTCACTTGCAAAGTTTTCCTTCCATTTCATACAATTTTTAGTTTTATACTCTCTAGGCAGCACAGATGATAACAATTCAGCAAAACTTTTGATATCAAAGACTTTTGCTACTTCACTGCTGAGCAGAATATTGTTGTATCTCAAATACAATGTGTTCATAAAGAGATCCTTCCGTGATGGAATCAATTCATGGTATGTTGTCAAGAATTTTGGTCGCTTTGAATCAAAAACTTGCAAAACATTGTCCAGAGTAATGAGGAGTGGCAAACCCTCAATTTGGATTTCATTTTCTTCTGCATCTTTGAAACAGTAGTCAACCAGGAGTTTGAGGCTATGGAACAGCTTCAAATTTGTCTGCTGAAGACGACAGGGTAACTTTCCAATGTGGCAGTTGGAGTCTGGAAAAGAAAATGTCATCAAAAACAATCGGACATCAGCAGGTGTCACATAGGTGACAGGAATATCTGCATCTACCAAACAGTGATAGAGATTTGCAGTCTCATCACAGTTGTGCACCAAATTAAATCCAATTTCTAAGAGTAAATGCTTTAGTCTATAAACATTTTCAGCCACTGTCTTCCGTGTTGTGATGTTGTATTCTGTGTTTTTGAGGTGCTGCAATTCATCTTGTAGCAAATTGTCAAAGAATGGTCTGCCTTTGTTCACAGTAGACATGTTAACCCATGTGATGATAACAGCAGAATGCAAATCAGAACCATCAACATTTGGAGCTCTCATAACAGGTAAAAGACGCTTCAAATCTTCATAAATGCAACTGTAAACTGCTTTCACTAAGCAATACCAGTCTGGTTGAATATCAAGTCTATTAACTGGAAAAAAGGATAAAAACTTTTTTAAAGTGTCTTTCACAGCATGAATAGGTGTGTTTTGCAGCACTGATACTGTAGGGTCAGTGCCTGGAAAATACCTCTTCTTCAGCTGAATCAGCAGTTCAACATAGGCTGGTGCTATCAGCGCTGTCATTAGACTACTATTCCAGTCACTTCTTACTCCAACACCGTTATCATCACGCCACAGATTTCTTCTTGCAGAGTCCAGAGCAAAGTGTCCATTCACATGGAAAGGTAATCCAGTTTCTAATGATAAGGGTAGGAAACAGAATGCTCTGTGGGGCTTTTTGTAATTGTGAGTAATGCAAGCTGCTACTCCACCACGAGGGAAAAGAGTAATGTCCTCATTCTTGTGGGCTGAGACCACACTTTTGGATACCTTTTCCATGGCAGAAAAGCCTGACCTGTTACAAATTAACCAAGTGGTGAGATTTCCTTCAGAGTCTTCAGTATCCATTGTGTACGTAATCTGCTGTACAGGTATTTCACTTAGCTGCTTCTTTTTAGTTACACTGTCGATCACAGATGCATGGAATTGCTTTCGTTTCAGTCTGTCTCCATCAGTGATTTTGCCTTGTACAGAATACAGGACATTCAGTGCTCCTGTTGTTTTTTCTATCTCACAAATAGAAATTTTTTCCATATGGTTCAAAAACATTAGGAGTTCTGCTCCATCTGTACGCAGCTTATCCAAAAGATTTTGGACCATTCTATCTGAGCACGGAACCGACGAAATTTCTGATACTTTCGCCATTTCTCCATTTCGAAGAGGAAACCTAAACATTGTACAATTGTCCAGTTTAAAGTGATTTCCTAAGTAGAGATCCAGTACATCTGAGAACTGTGTTCTGAAATCTGCATCTAGATCTCTAAACATGCGGCCAGGACTTGTTGATGTTGAACCTGGTGCATATCTCGCGTGAGGGTCAAAGATGCAAAGTATATCGTTGCCAGACAGGAAAGAAGGGCAATCCGTAATGTGATAAACAGAATTGAAACCTATACCATATTGTCCAGTTTTACAGGGATTCCCTACTTTTGTACCTTTTCCAAGGTTCTGGATTCCCCGAATATCATCTTCTGTAAAAGGCTGATTGTTGTAAACACACAGTGCTGGTCCTTGAAGTGGTGTCCATTTCTCATCAAATATTCTATCGGCTGGATGCTGTCTAGGATCAAACACAAAACAGATCTCTGTAGCTTTTGCATCATCTGCATTCTGAAGGAGCTCTTTCAGCATTTCTTTTTCTGAAGGGTAAGCATTCAGAATGCTTTTAATTCTACTAGTCAATTTTTCTTTTTGGCCAAATTCTGTTCCAAGGGTAGTAAAACAGATATTTGATGCATATCTCTCTAAAGCTTTATGGCGTTTTGGTATTGCTCCAAGCTTCACTGCAACTTCTCTTGGAATATCGCCATGACAATATTTAACAGTTGTGTCTTTAACTTTTATCCACGGACAGTCATTGTAACACAAAGATTTTGCAGGCAGAAGTGCAAGACGAGTATCTGGCAACAATATCTCACCATACTTTTTCTCACAAAATTCCTGTTTCTTCTCTCTAATGAGGCCCCATATTCCTTCACTAATTATTCTCCTGCAGAGCTGAAAGCTGTCTTCTGTTAGTTGTTTGGTCCCTCTCTCCTGATTTATTGATTCCAGAACTGCAGCAAAGTCTTCAACTGTGAAAGCCTGTCTTACACCCACACTTTCAAACAGCTCACGGAAACTATTTTTGTATTTGTTAGGCAATTGATAGAGATAGGGTGCTGCCTCAAAATTCAAATGAAAAGATACTTTTGATGGATCAGCATACACATTCTCAACCAAAATAAAACTACAGTTTGTTAGCTGTTCAATTATCATGGCTTTTGTTGATTCACTCTCTAACATCGCTTCATGCAGGTATTTGTAACAAGCATTAGTGATGTTTTCTTGATACAACGTGATTCCATCAAATGACTTTGCAACTTCTTCTAACTGATTTATGACTAAATTAACAGCTGGTTTCTTAAGTAAACCCAAAAATTCTTTGACAGCTAATGACAAAGTACCACAACCTTTAAAAGAGTGAGAATTTTCATTAAGAATTGGTTGTATGAGGCAAACTATATCTTGATGATCAGCAGTGAAAAGATCATTTGCTGAAAACATCTCTTCAGGCTGAAAATCACTGCCTTTCCAGTGCAGTGAGAAGCCTGCTGGTTTGCTAAGGAAAGGAAGGAAAGGAATGTTTTGACATTTTGCAGCAAATTCTTTAGCTCTAGGATCTCTAGATTTTAATTTTTCATCAATAAGACTCAATATAATGCTGCTTCTAAGACATGCTGAAGCATGATCAGTCTTGTTAATTTCAGCTACTGACTCTGCACGTTCTATCAGATCTTCCCATAAGATATCATCTTTAGCCATTCCCAACTGCACAAGTTTAACCAAAATAACAGGGTTAAGATAATCCTGAGTGGTACCATAAGGAAATCTTCCATCCTCAGCATCATACAACTTTGCAACTCTTCCTTCAGGATGGATCAGTCTTGATGGTGTAACTAATGAATGTCCCTCCAATGAACAGGGAATACATGGAGTAGCACGAAGAATTCCTGAGAACTCCTCAAGTTTTTCATTGAGAACATAACGCATCAGAGGATCACGTAGCTCTGGATCAATCTCCTGAATGTTAGGGAAAAATACCTCAGAAAAGAACTGTTTCTCAGAGAAAGTGTTCTCCAATAATATGTATTTGCATCCCGCTTCTTCAAATCCTGTCTTTACCCAGGATGGAAGATCTACAGCACACAGATTTTTGGAGCCAGTTTTTTTAAGGTACTTCAGAAAGATCTTGAAGGCTGACGGCCCAACGTCTGGCCGTTTCAGTATGGAGTCATCTAAAAACCTTACATTCTTCATGGAAACCCAAGACAAACCATCAGAAAACACTTTGATCCCTTCTTTGCTTTTCATATGAGCTATGTCCTCATAGAACCCTTGACAAATAACAGAAAAATCATCGTGAACTGAATCAGGATCTGGCCACACTGCACAGTAACTGTAGTCAACTAGCTCACCATTGATTGCCATGTCACGTAAAACACAAAGAGCTTCTATGTAGGCTTTTACAATAACATGCCTCATGAATACTGTATTCCATCTTCCTTTTGTGTCCGTTTTCCAGATCTCTTTCCGATTTGAAGTAACTGCAAAGCAGCCATTTATGTGGAGAGGTAAGCCTGTTTTTATTCGCAGAGGTAAATAGCAGAATACTTCGCCTATGTTGTTGCAATTAGGTTTCACAATCCATTTTTGATCCTTGGTTTCAGACAGCAATACTCCTACACCACCACAGGGAACTAGGCCTAGTCTTCGTCCACTTTCATGCAAAGAAAATTTCAAAGCATCTCCAACATCCATGCAAGAACATATAAGCCATGTTGTTGAATCTACTGTTTTCTGTGGCAATTCATCACCTGATCTTTTTGTCTGTCCTGATTTAGCCATTTCAAAGAAAGTAGCTGGATCTTCTTCAGTACCTCTGAAAAGTGGAGACTGTAAATCAGCAATCCGCCTGAACACATGGTGAAATTCCTCTACCACTATCTGCAGGATACATGATGACTTTGGTGTTTCAGTGGGAAGCTTTTTAGTACTGCTGCTGCACACCTTCATGAGTTTAGCTGCTTCCTTTAAAACACTTACATTTGGTGCTCTCAAGGCTTTGGAAGAACACAGATTTTTTCTAATAGTAACAACATCTTGTGCCACGCCGGGATCATCTGCTTCAATTTTCAAGTATTTCAAAACCATTGAATTTACACTCTGAGCAAATATTATCAGTCTGTGACCGCAAACGCTAAATTCATCCACAAGAGAGTAAATGTCTGCTGTATTGTAGGATGCACTGCTGACTTCACTCACTTTAGCTTCCTGTTGAGTCCTAAAGGACAGCCTGAAAAGTGTTCCTTTGTAGCTATAGGGAGATTCTACTGTCAGTGGTAGCTGGCAACCAAAAACTCCTATAAATGGCTTAAATTGATTTGGAAATTTTCGCAGTCTCTTCTGTTGCTTACTCCAGTTGATTTTGATGCCAGGGTTAGATTTATCTCTGATATGCTTACTTATGTGGTTGACATTTGGATCAAACATAATCATGAATTCCCGGCTCAAAATAATAGGAACATCAGTGATATGATAAACAGAATTGAATCCCAGTCCAAATTTTCCTACTTTGTCAACTTCACTCCTTTTTAGAGACTCTCCTAATCGAGTTATATTTAGGAAATCAGAGTCAGAAAACTCAGAGTTATTAAATGACCACAAAGCTGGACCATGACATGCTGCCATTCCTGGATCCAAAAGGTTCTCTCTTATATCCATATTTCTTCTCATGTCAATCAGGAAATTACATTCCGTTGCATTAGCATCGTCAGCATTTTGAAGAAGCTCCTTAAAGATATCTGAAATGGAAGGGTATTCTTCCAATATGTTTTTAATTCTCACAGTCAGAGGCTCTCTTTGCCCAGATTGCTCAAACCCCATATTTTCTGGATTAATCAGTCTTGTGCTAAGGCATGGGACATTTAACCACTCAGCGGTTTTCATTGGTATGTCTTCGTGCACCAAAATTATGGGTTCAACAGAGTCCTCAAGCAGATCGTTTAAGTCATCAACTTTGATGTCACAGTAACAGCACTCATGAATTGGCTTCATTGCAAGTTTGTAAGGAAGTTTGCCACTGTACAGGGGCATGGGCGTATGCAGACTCGCGGGGATCTGATTGCTGTACAGCCATCTTATGATGCTCAACATAATGTGAAGGCTTTGCTTACTCTCTTGTTCCGAGAGAGACTGCTCACTCTTCAGATATATTTTCTGAATGACCATAGAAACATGGTCTGGCGTTAACTCCTCAATTGAACCACAAGATTTAAACAACTGGTGAAACTTTGCCATAGTTTTTGGAACATAATGTAGATAAGGCTGGAGATCAAGATCAGGAACTGATTTTATAACTGCTTGTGTGAGGGAACAAAATGTTTTACCTGTCCAAACCCAGGGAAATTTCAGGGCTTTAAAAGCTTCTTTCCCTTCTTCTAGATGATCATGCATAAATCCATAAATCTCAAGCAAGATATGCTGAAATTGATAGTAGTCCTCATCACTGAAGGTTTTAGAACTATGCCAATCAACTACCACCTTGAAATGTTTCAAGACTGCTTTTATGCTGGGCTTGGTGGGGATGCCAAGTGCTTTCTCTATATCCAACAGTACATTTTCCACAAGAGGAACTGAGGAACCAACTAAAATTGCATGTGATATATCACACATTTCTGGTGGTGAACACAGATTACATTGATCTCCTTTCCAAACCAAGGACCCTGGATAATTTGGAGGCCTTTCTTTACTTGCAGGAATCCATTTTATCTTTTTCATTGCAGCTTTTGTTTCAGATGATTGAAGCAGCATATGGTTTTTGTTCAAAATTGTTAAGAGAGTTCTAGCTTTTCTTAACAGCAAATCATGGTTGGTGTTAGAGTCAGCATGCAAACTTTCAATTTTTTTTGCCACTCTCAAGATATCATTTTCATCAAGACTGCCTTCATTTTTTAAGCCTATTTGTCTCAGTGAATGAAGAATATCTGAGGATGTAAAAATAACAGGGGGGAAGCAACTTTCCTCCTCAGCATAAAACAAATGTTGCAGGAGTTCTACCTCAGGATCAAAGAGTTCGTTTGCTGACATTATCTTTTCCGGTGAGATCCGAATAAACTTTAGTGGTGTCAGCCAATCTATCACATCTGTATTCTCATTTTTCAGAAAAGTCAAATTTTCAAGAACCCATTGCATGATCTGTGCTGTTTCATCATATGAATAAAAATCACTCCTTATGTCTTCTATAACAAACTTCAAGCAGTCTGTGCTCTTCAGCTGTTCTGTTTTCATCAAATTAGCTAAGCGAATAGTTGCTTCATCACTGCTGTCAATTATTGGAACAGAAAACCTTAGACCAGGAGGAATTTTGGCAGTGTGGTGTAAAACCTTACTACCTTTTAGCCCAGTAAAAACAGGGACACTTTCATCAGATGATTTTTCAATTTTTTTAAATATTAGCAATTCCTGAATAATTCTCTTCTCTTTTTCATTTGCATCTGTTAAACTAGCTAAGAATGCCCTAAGAGCATCTTTATGTGTCGGTGGGAATGATGCAACCTGATTGCATAGTTTCTGTAAGGACATTTTTTCCATTATTTGTAAAACAGCACTTGGCAATGGTGGATGCACATACTTCTTTATAAGTGGATGTTGGATAGAAATATCCAGTTTCTTAAGTACAACTCCACCAATTTTCTGAATAATATCAGCTAAATATTCTGGGAGCTGAGTGTCAGATTCGTCTTCCAGAATGATGGGTGATGGATTCCTAAGTCTAACCAGTTCCACCGATGTTTGATTTTCCTCCAGCAGCGTCTTGGGGATAAGTGGCATTTCATCAAACACACTCAAGTCATCAGAAAAATGTATGTATAGATTCTTCCAGACCATCTTCAGCCAGGAAACTGATGGGTGCTTTTTTTCTTCCAAGCCTGGATACCACTGTACAACCACATCTCTCCCAGGCCACACGCTGTTCATAATTTCTTTAATGAGCCGGGCAAACCTTTCTGGGTTCAGGAGCTGCAGCTGAGTGCATGGCCTCCCTGAAATTACAGCAAAAGGGAAAAGCTGTGAAAATCACAGAGCAGAGTTACTTAGCAAATGGCTTCAGGTGACAAAGAAAAAAGAAAACAAGGAAAAAAAGTCCAATCCGTACCCTGTATTTTGTAGAAAAAAAAAAAGTTTGTTAACCAGGACTGCAAATACCAGCTTCCTTTACTTTCAGGAGTTAATTAAAAGAAAATACATTCCATATTAGTATGAAAATATAAACAATTTGAAAATTATCAGTATGTTATTATATTTGTTAGTTTAACACAAACATTCTCAGGCATATGTAGCAACTAGAGATTTAGAATTGAACTACAAACTTTTTTTTTTAGTTAGTTCTTTACCCAACTTATTTGCCTAGTGGTAAATAAAAATCTAATCCTTTATTTGTCTATAACTGGAAATGTTAAATAGATTTGAAAGATTATTTATTAGATATAGAAAAGTGATTCAGGTGCAGCTGCTCTTATAACTAAAACTGACTATAAATTAGACTCAGGTAGGAATTGCTGAAACTTAGTCTATATGTTTTTATTCTTATTACTGATGTTCTGACTAAAAGAAATATGTCTTTACACTCATGTCTTAATTGTCATTAGGAAAGTTTATACTTAAAAACTACAGAACTTCTGGGAGTAAAACAGCACAGAATAAAAAAATATCACTACCTCCCAACCCATCAGAAATAATGACAGAAGTGAAAGCAAGACATCTATCTGAATTTCGGATCTTTCATCACACATCTAGTTAACATTACTATCTTCTTGAAGGCAACAGTCCAAATAAAAATTGAGAGCAGTTATAGACATCCTTCAGAAAAAAAATCTTTTTTCTTTCACTTAATGCCTACAGAGCTACAGAATGATAGCTCTATTGAACACAAAAACAGGTAAACACATCAGCCCTGTAAAAGTGAGGAAAACTTGCGGAAAGGGTCCATGGAAGATAAGAATCTACTTAAAAGCTCAACTTAAACCCCATTGTTTTAATTTGAGAAGTTAAAAATACGGGTTTTAAAACTATACAGGTAATCCTCCTCTTTCTAGGAAGACTAGAAATTTTCCTGCATGTAAAATTATTAAATATATATAAATAAACCAACAAAGATATTGATAATTTCCATGTAACATAATCACAAGGTTTTCTTCATCAATATGCATTTTCCCCTCAACTGTATTTAGAAATATTTTTCTAATTATGTTAGGTTGTTATGTCTTGGCAGCACTATTCGGCAAGTTTTTTTACAAGAAAGCTGGGGCAATGAGAAAAGCTAATCACCAAATTCACACAAATATCAAGCTTCAGTCCAAACCAGTACATCTTCAATTGATAACCATACCTGAAAATCCCCAGAGAAGCTGTTGGGCTAGAATATAATCAAATCCATTTTTAGAAAACATCCTGTGAACTACATATTAAGACATTAAGTATAGAAACAGTTACTAACTAGACAAATACAGTTCACATTTTAGGAGAGTAAAAGTCAGATCTGTTCGCCTTTGAACAACACAATAAAAACAATTGCATCCCATCTCAAAGAAATATTATAAAAAGTTTCTATTTCTACAATTGTAGCAGAAATCTCTCTGATGTAATTTCTACAGCTATATAAATAAAATTTTTGACAGATTAAGATTTCTAAACCTGTCAAAACCCTCTCTAATACTTATTATTTATAGTTACATACAAATTTTATGGTAGTGCAGTTGTACAATTATGCAGAATCATTGAGTGAATAATAATTTAGGAGGAGGGAGAATGAAAAGTAGGACACCTGAACCTTGTAAAGGATTATCTAATAGTATTTAATAATTCTGAGAACATTTAGAAGAATATTTGCCATATTTATTTACAAAAATATGTTCTTCTAATGAATGGGAGGCATACTACCAAAAACAAGTCCCTAGAAAAATATCATCCAAATTGACAGAATAAAAGAGAGACTTAAATGCAATAAAAAGCAAGACTTAAATGTGAGCCAGAATTTCCTCAGTAACTAAAAGGAGTAGAAATACGTGATTTGAGTTCTGAGACCAAGCCTGCAAGGGAAAGAATGTCCTAGAACTCAGCAAAGGACTGGTTTAATAACATACAGGGGTTTTTCTGTTTCTGTCACCTCTGTGTTTTCTGTTTAAGATGTATTCAAACACATACTGTATTTTTATTTTGGTTGTTTTGCTCTGTTTTTTAATTTAAGCCTGCTTTTAAACTGCTTTGTCACATTCACTCAGAGGAAATTGTCTAGGAAAGTACATTTCAAAAATCAGCTCAAGGTTTCATCACACAGAACAGGTATTTTTCAATACTAACATTGCTGTCTTACATGAAACCTTCATCCATCTAACTCACTGTGGTTGTCTGGATACCTATATATATCCATTCCTTAAAAGGTACTATAAACAGTAGCTCCTTTTGGTTCTATACTAGATCACAAACATTCCCTGTACTTTACATCCTGTTTAAAAATAGCACAAAGGGAAATTAACAGTAGAGAAAAAAAATTAAGCATATTCTAGTGCATTAACAGACACAGCATCCATCATGTAATATGGTATGAGGCTAGATGCTTAAACTGATTTAACCTGGTTTAAAACAAATGTATTGAAGTGATCACCTGCAATTGTGAGTTAAAAGATGATCCACAGTACTATAACCATGACACAGCTATTGCATATGCAAATACTATAAATATAAAACAGAATTAAGACTGTCTTAGGTGGAAGAATACTATTTGAATAAAAATCTTCATCCTTGAATATATTTTACTAAATTTTATCACAAATTTTCTTCCTTTGCCTTTTTGTTCATTTATAGTTTTCATTTGTGTCATTTCAATTCCAAAAAGTCTATCACATCTTAATGGTTTTTTTTTTTTTAGATTACTGTCTTGTTTATGGGAACTCAACTTCCAGAGACATTACTTTAAACTTGGGGTTAGAGCTAGTCTGTTTGAGCCATTAGAAGTTCTGTAAGAAAATACAAAAGACACATTACCTCGGCTTTTGGCGGCTTCTTTCAAAGCAGCAAGGACCTCAGGCTTCAGGTCATCAGAGAGTAACCTTCCCTCCAGGCCAGGAAAGAGTGATCTAGCACACCATGAAAAAAGAGAAAAAGAATAAAGAAAAGGCCCCCCACACTTAAGCAAAGCCTCATTTATTTGTGTTACTGTACAGACATCATCAGCTTGGTAACCATCATGGCAGAACAGAGTAGCATGCAAAGCAATCGTGCATAGGCAGATTAGGGCTTTCAATGGGTATTTTCTGACAAATAAAAAAGTTGTACATTTAGATGCAGAGACTAGTAAGAAAGTACTTTTTCCAACTACTTTTCAAAGCAAGTCTAAGGAAGTTTTCTTTGATAGAAAAACTGGGATTAAAAAACTACTTTTACCTATTCGTAATCTAACAAAAAAAAAATAGCACCTACCATTCTATGTCTCTTAGAATTCTGCTTGAAAAGTTTACATAAACTAATTCTAGAATGTCACACAGACCTGTGGATTTGAAAAGATCTGCAGATTTGAAAAGATCTGCAGTCAATACTTAAAATTATTGTGCCAAGAGTCAGTCCCATCTTCCCCATCTCTTACTTTGGCACTTTAAATCAGCTTTCAGGGCTTTGGTCTTTGTGAAATCAAAAATAAATATCCAGTTTAGTTCTGATTGCAGGTGTGTTCATTAGACATAAACCAACACAGAATCTTGTTCTTCCACAGTTAGCAGAAAGAAAATTTCAAAGAGCTCATTCTACCTTCTTAGCAGGCTCCAAATTTGAATAAGAACCAATCTCCTGAACTGAAAGGGTTTTGAAACATCTAACATACATAATTCATCATACTTAAAACATTAGAATTAAAGATACTTGATGTAGGCAAGAATAGAGGCAAAGAAAGCTTTACTATTTGAGACTCCTGTTTCATCACCACTAGCAAGGAGCTTTACGCCTGCTATGCTTTTGTATCAGTTTCACAAGGCTAATCAAACCAGGTCCATTACCAATGGAGCATGAACTGAATAAGAAATACTGGTATCCTTAAGTTTCAAAAAAATTATCTTATGACTAGTCTGAAGCAGGGCTCTGATTTGTTATTCTCATCATAGGAATGTTTTCTGTATTAATATACTGGCTGAGCTTCTGGAAGGATTAACAAACTGAAAGAACAACAAAAGATAAATAATCTCACAGTAGATGCTAAAAACCTTTTTTTTAGAAAAAGACACTAGAATCATCGGCCCCAAGTAGCTTTAATCCCTTTATAAATAACCTGAATCGTTTAGAACAAGAAAAGATTACGGGTCTTTGTATATGGGTTTAAATTTATGGAGCTCCTGGAGTGGGTCCAGCATAGGGCTACAAAGATGATCAAGGCATTGGAGTCTCTCTCTTATGAGGAAAGGCTGAGGGAGCTGGGCCTCATGAGCCTCAAGAGGAGACAGCTGAGAGAGGACCTCACCCACGTCTGTATGTATCTGAAGGGAGGGTGTCCTGAGGGTGGAGCCAGGCTCTTTTTTGTGGTGCAAGGATTCAGGCAATAGGAAAAGAGGCAATGGGCAGAAACTGATGCACAGGAAGTTCCAGCTGAGTATGAGGAAGAACTTTGCACTGTGCAACAAACTAGTACTGGAATGAGTACTGATTGCCCAGAGAGGCTGTGGAGCCTTCCTCACTGGAGATACTCAGGAACCATCTGGACACAACCCTGTGCCATGTGCTCTGGGATGGCCCTGCTTGAGCTGGGAGGTTGGACCAGATAATCCCCCGAGGTCCCTTCCAACCTGACCCATTCTGTGATTCTGTTTAGAATATAGCAAAAATAGAATAGCAGCAGGCTTGAAGATATGCAAATTGTTTTCAAGAAAGATGAGAAGAAAAGTTACTTGTATCCAACTACTTTTCTTTAAGATTGGCTGTCTAAATGTATAGTCAAAACACAATTTACATAAGGACTTCACTTGAAGCACTTTTTACCTTAATAATACCTATATGGGCACACTCCAACCCACCTCCTCTTCCCTTTTAAACAGTCCATAGAGCAGTAAAAGCAACAAAACATATGCCAAGTGTCACATTGTCTCAAGTTGAGGGTCTGGACATGAATGGAATTCTGAGGCAAAAGAGAAGGAGGGCTCGATGTTATCATGCATAGGGGTAGCACTTTGTAAGAGGAAACACCTGGTGTGTCTGAGTGACTTCAAGGTTATGTCTTTAGACATTGTGTGCAGAATGGTTCAGATTTAACAAGTATTTAATACATGCATAATCCAGTACAGACATGAAAAGCAGTAGTCATGCTTTCTCCCCAGTGACCCCAAGCTTGTTCATTCCAGCTAGCCTGCCCTTTGCTATCCCCTCCCCAGTGTCAGTGCAAGCTCTGTTGGCTGAAGAAATGAGAAACAAACTGGAATGCAGCTGGGAAATAAGCAAGGAAAAAAAAACTAATTGGAGAGGGACTGGAGAGAGCAAAGGGAGAGCAGATGCAAAACACAGCTCATCATAGTATCTGCTTATTTCCTGAAACCAGTTTTTAGTACTACCTCACTGAAATGAAGTGTTGTGATAAAAAATAAAAGCCAGATATAATCTCAATGCTTAAGTTTAATAAAAGCCCTTAGCATTATCTAATTTAATGAACTTCCTGGTATGCATGTTGCTAATCTCCTCATATTTGTAATTCTAAAAAGAAAATGAACTGGAATTGTACCCTGAGGTATTCTCTTAAAGCGTAGATCACGCAATTCTTTTATAAAGGGTTAATGGCAAATGGGTGTCAAACTTTTCAAATGAGGCGTATGTACACAGATATATACATATATACAGAAAATTGAGTTCTATCTCTGCCTTATTTCATCACAATACAGGCTGCTGCATACCTTGTTTGTTGACAAGCAAAGGAGTCTGAAGCTCTGTTTTAACATAAAAATTTAAAAAAAAGAAAAAACCTGGCAAAAACCCTCCCCACAGTATTACAAATATTAAGCATACCTGGGATATTCTTCTGAGGTTATGTAAACTATATCCTGTTCTGCCACGGATGAGGAAAAAGGAATAAAATTCCCATTCTGTAAAGGCAAAAGCTCCAATCCAATCAGTTCACTGTAGACTCCATCAGAAAGCACAAATTGTAAAAGATGAAGCTTTTCTTCAGCAGGTCCACTGTGCCCAGATTTCCTTAGCACTTGCCGCACTACAGCAGGAGTCACTTTTTTCACAGCTTTAGCAGCAGAAAGAGTAAGATGCACTGCACTAGCAATATTTGCTGGTACCTTAGCAATCTGCTTCCCTGAATTCTGGAGGTAGTTGAGAACAGACTGCGTGTACTCCAAACTCTCATCCATTTCAGAAAAGTGCACCTGTTCCACCTTTATCCACTGATTACTCACTGAGTAAATAACTGTATGCTGGAGCAGGTCTTTAAAGAGAGGTACTACTATTGGTTTCCAGGGCACCCTGATTTTATTCTCATCAGGCCATAACCTATAAATTCTTTCAGGTGACAATGGAAAATCTGAATTCTTCTCAGTCTCCATTCGTTTGATAGCTTCCAAAATAAGGGTTGTATATGCCTTAGGCACTATATTTACCACAAGAAGGTCATTCCACAAAGCTGCTGGATCTCTCCACTGATCCAACTCTCGCCATTTGATACTCCTCCTGTTGTCTGTGAGACCAAAGAAACCACTAACATGAACTGGAAGTCCAGTTTTGCTTTCTTCACCGGGAGGCAAAGGCAGAAAACAAAATGCTCTTCCTGAAAAGTCTGCTACAGCTCCATTTTCCTCCTCGTTAGTTGCTAAAGACATGGCTATTCCAATAGTAGGAACAAATTTCAAGTCATCAGCTAAAGAATCCAGTTCTGTGCACATTCCTCGACCACCCACACAATTACACACTAACCAAGATGTTTTCTGTGCGTCCTTAACACTCTCATCTTCTACAACTATATTTACATGGTATGTCACACATGTTATGCTATTGCTTGGAACTCCCTTACAATACTGATTTATTGCAGTTCCCAGGATTTTGATAGAATTGGGTCTTTCATGTTTCAAGGCCTTGTTCTCACTGGCAGTTACTCTAAAAACCAGCCTCTCTGTCCCATCAGCTTCCCGCACGTGCAATGAAACATCCTGAACACTCTTCAGGAAAAGCAATACTGTGTCTGCATCTGCTCTGAAGGATTCAAACAGCTCCAAGACCTTCTGTTTGTCATAAACATTGCTGCTCAGTTGGGAAGGCTGCAGACGAAGTGGGAAACGAAAAAATGTACCAGGAAAGTTTCCATTCTTAAAGGTTTCCTTAGTGCTGCCAAATACACCAATGAAAGGTGCAAACTGGTCTGTAAGTTCATTTATTTCCTTGCTATCTTCTTTTAGATTCCAACACTGGCCTGACTCATGAGGTCCAAAGAGGGTTTGATGGGGATCAAGCATTCCAATCTGGTCACCACTGAAGATGCTAGGGACATCTGTAGCCATAAAAACCAACAATTACTAATAAATCTAAAACAACATACTTTAAAAATACAGTGTTGAGGAAAAAATTTTTAAAAGGTAAGAATAAAATATTCTAAAACTGTGATGAATTGAGTACAATCCCCAGGGAATTGGCTAAGTCACCATCCCTGGAGGTACCGACAAGACATGAAGATGTGACCCTTAGGGACATGGCTTAGTGGACTTGGTACCATTAGGCTTACGGTTGGATTCAATGTTCTTAAAGGTCTTTTACAATCTACATGATTCTGTGATTCTGATAACATAATTCAGTGCTTACTAACAGGGAAGAAACAAGCATACACCTATTCTGCAGCTGAATATATAAATAGTCATTCAACCATTTGAATTCTAACCCACAGTGAACAACAGGAAGTTGCTTTCAACTTCCTTCAACTACATACTTTTATGTTTCTACTATTTTCAAGAAAAAAACCCAACTAATTAATTTACTACATGTATGTTCTACTAGATTCATACTTTGCAGATCTTGAAGGCTGGCACACAGTAATGCTATACGTTTAAAAGCAGAAATTTGCAGAATTATCAAACAACAGAATGTATTAATTTTATTCACGCTCAGCTAGGTAAAATATTTTTTGGAAAATATAATGTGTCTTACAAATTCACTTCACAAGGTAAAAATTTTTACCTTTATTTTTCTCTGCATTGTTATTAGTGTGGAGACTGTAAGCATTATTTATCCTTCTTCTGTACAACAATAAAACATTCTGGGAGAATAACAGATTTCAAGACTGAATATTAAGAGTTTGCAAAACAGTATGTACTATCTCTTTCAAGTGTAAATGTGCATATACCTCTATTACATATCTTTTGTAGCAATAAATAAAAATCACTACTATCCAAAGAACTTGCAGAATTCTTTTGGTCTAGTGAGTAGAACTTTCACACTTCTACTTGGATACCTATCCTGTATTATGAGCCTCTATAAAATGAACAGCATTGTATAATTGAAACACTAATGTAAAGAAATGTTCATTTCAATGTAAAGGACTAAGTACATGATTATGTTAATAGAAATATCTTCAAAAACCTTCAAAATCAAACAGATACCTTATAGGATTAGAGAAAAACAGGAATGTTTCATAAGAAAATCTAGCCATGAAGTAATTTTAAAACACATTATAGAGAAAATATTAAATGTTTATGAATATCTAAAGTAATTTAACTATTTAAAACTTCAACATTTTCTTTTTAAAATAACTACTAAGATTACCTGTTATATGATAAACTGAATTAAAGCCAATTCCAAATCTTCCAACTTTCAGGGGATCATCCTTCTTTCTGCTTCTTGCTATTTCCTGTATACCATGCCAGTCCTCAGGGGTGAAAATTGCATCATTATATGCATAAAACGCTGGCCCTATAATAAACAGGCAAGAGTTAAAAAGATGACAGAAGAAGAAAACTATTTAATGTTTAAAATTTCTAGGAAAGGAACTCACAGACCTGAGAAAGCATTTCTTTGAAGTATATGCATGTGCAAACTTAATGGGAAAGCTATGACTCTAAGCTGACATCAAATTATGCCTGGTAATGAAAAAAAATGCAAAATGCAAAAGCAATGAGATTAATTTACCTCTGTAAATGGTACTTAGATTTATATTCTGATGTGTTATTTAATTCTTACATCCTCATTTTAAAAGAATGATTCTGAAAAATTGGACAAAAAGCAGAAAACAACAAAACTTCTGAAAGTGTCATGTGGCACAATGCTTAAACTCAATCTGTTCAGACTATCAAAAAGATGTTTGAAAAATGCACTAGTCACAGTCTGAAGATACCTCTACTGGAAGGGAATATAAGGCAAGATAAAACAATAACCTGTGTCTAGAAAGTAAGACAAATTCATATTAGAAGACATAATAAGGCTGATTAACAACTGAAAAAAAGCCGGAAGAAAGAAGTAGTGGATCACTGAAACTTCAAATCACAACTGAATGCCTTTCGGGATGACTATGCAAACTAATTTTAAATGTAATATTAATAATAATTAATTAATACATAATTGTCCTTTATCTCACAAAGCCATACTAAATGATGTAAAAAACTAAAGTTTCAAGAAGCTGGATTTGCAATATACAGACAACATGGAGCAAAGCTGGGTGTACAGTCAAGGGAAAAATGGGATGGGGAAGAAAACTGAACTTCCTGGAGAGTGCTGAAATGTAAAGGGCACAGGTAATTTTTACTTTAAAAACTAGTGTGCTGGCTTGTACTTCATGGTAGCTGGGGGCTGTGTTTGGGATTTGTGCTGGAGACAGTGACAATAACACAGGGCTGTTTTAGTTATCACTGAGCAGGGCTTATGCAGAGCCAAGGCCTTTTCTGCTTCTCATGTGGCCCAAACACTGACTGGGCTGGGGCTGCTAAGGATCTCAGAGGGGGCATAGCCAGGACAGCTAACCCCAAACAACATGCATACTGAAAAATAATGGCCAAATTTAATAAAACTTACTTACCCTGATATTGTGCCATGTCCTTTGACCATAACGTTTCTGTTCCATACTGAGTTTCATCATATAGAAACCTAACCTCCGTGGCACCAGCATCTTCTGCATTCTGTATCAGCTCCTGAGGCAGAAAAAATTAAACAAAACAAAGTATAATGCAGTAATACATATTCTAGCAATGGCTTTTGAACTTATACAGTAGAAAATAACAAGTAAATTTCTCAAGTATAACTGTTTTCGTACGATTCAACCAAAATGGCTTTATCCAGTTTATACATGAGAATAGGTTTTCTTATAAACAAATATTCAGACAAATACTATAAAAATGATTTGAATATGGAGCTCAAATATCATAAGAAAGCAGTCATACAAAGTTGAGAAATAAGCTACCAAACTATTACTACTATATTATCCTAAGAATCAGAGCTGTAAAAGTCTCAAAACTAGGCAAATGTGAGAAGAAGAAAAAAGAATTTTATATTTATCAAAGTGTGTTAGATAAGTCCTTTCAAACAGGTGTCCAACAACAGTGAGGCACAAACAGGAAATGCACAGCACTCTTCTTTGCATCAATTGAATTAGGCTGAAGTTTACATTTCACGGTATGAACCAACCATTCCTGGGCCGTGGTGCTCATGCTTCTAACACCCCTGCAGCAAAGGGCTGCAAAACAGTTCTGACCAGTGGCTCCCTAAGTCATGAACCAACAGAGAAGCAGCCCTGTTGAATGAAACCCACAGACTGGAAAGAGGCTTATATTAAGACTGAGTATTTGCTAAATAGTAGTATCAGTGGTGAGAGCTACAGAAAACTCAAATGTCAGTAAAGCAGTTCTGTAAACATGACCATTAATAAAATATGCCTATCCAGTCCTGTTTTCATCAACAGCAGACACGTAAGCATGATTATAAATACCTTGGGGATTACAGCCTCACACAATGGTCTATTTACACTGAATCATCACAGTGTATCAGGGCTCCAGACACATAAACACGTGTGTATGCTTATGTGGGTGTGTGCAAGCTTGGCATAAGCAAGTATTTCAGCTGAATTGAAAAGCAATGTAGATACATCACATGCAATGTATTCACATACTTTAATTTCATTCAGTTATACATAAAAGACTTCATAGCAAGATGAATTTCTACTTAAAAAAATGCATCAACTAGCAATCAGTATTTCAGATTAGGTTGCATTCAAGTATACTGTTGAGACTAAAATAAGCTCACTGTTACCTAATACCTGGTTCCAAAATTATAACCCTTTTATTTTGAAGTTTTTGACAGTATGTTCAGACTATAATGCATATTATATTGTCACTTCTACATAGTTTTGAAGCATTATGAGATAGCAAGAAATACACCTACAGTTAAGCATAAATAACAGATGTTTAAAGAATCTTTACAAGATATTTATATGCAGTTCTTCTTCTAAAAGAACGATCATGACAGTCTTTCATGAAGACATAGTAAGATAGCCCAAAGTTTCCAGAAATATTAAATACTAAGTAGGGCAATCACCATGAAGTCAGACTTGCATTCATGCTGTGGCACAAGAAGGTAACTACTACGTTCAGCAGTAACACCATTGTATCTGAAGATTGAAAACACTGAAATAAATTTAAAGGTATCAGCAAAAGTCCTGGTAGTAATCTCTCTCTAAGAATCTGTTAACCCTAAATTGTAAACTACAAAAACAGCATCATTTCTACTTTTAGATTTACCTATCTGATTTCTAAGGACATTTCCTTATTTCTTCATATTGGAATGAAAGTTTGGGTTTAAAATATTGAGGAAATCTGAACCCTTCTTAATTCAAATGCATTTTACAGATGCAACTAGTACTGAGAAATAATAAAAATGTAAGGACCCTTCCTACATACAGACACTGCTGAGAACATACCCAGGAGGCAATTTGCCAAAACAGTTGAAGATGTGCTTATCTTGGGCATTCCCACTAAGCATAATCAGCTTCTAGTTCCATGGTTGCAAACAAGACAGCAGACATAAAAAACTGTCATCATCTGTCAATATTTGTATTCAGGTGTTTTGGGCGTAGGCATGTAGAGGTAGATAAGATATATCTGCATCAAACCCCGTTCATTAGAACCTAGTATTCCCATACACAAATAAAATTAAGTTACTACCACCCGTGTGATGAAGTATGCTCTATTAGAAGTTTAACATCCAACTAATCACCCCAGATGCTCTTAAAAAAAAACCCACAAAACTGCCATCTTCAAAGAAAAAAAAAAACTACTAAAAACCACACAAAGCACACAACTCGTTTTGCCTTGTGCACAGAAATGGACACTTCTATCTTCTGTAGTACAGTGAATCTAAGATAAAACAACCACAAGATTTGCTGGGAAGTGTTAAACTTCAGCATTATGTCATGCACATTAAATAACTGTTAAAAATACTATTTATTGTCTACCTTAAGAATCTGTCCTCCCTCTGGATATCTTCTTAATATATCCTTTAGAAAATCAACAAGTGGTGGAGTTGTTTGTCCAAAACGACCTAAAAGCAAACAAGTAAATAAAAAGATTATTATTATAATTATGCTGTGTATTATGCTGTTGTGCACTTAATTTCAGATTTAAAAAAAAATACTAAACAATTACTGAAAACAATAATTTCTTAAAATTAACTCAAGGCCTATTATTGTAAAATCTTGTATTTCCAGAATCATCTGTGGAAAGCCTACATTACAAATCTTTAAATTAAAAAAGGTGAAATAGCAGTTTTGATGTTGACATCAATGAGCTGTTTCATATCTAGATGAAATAAACTTGGGGGGGTAAGTCTTTGCAACAGTTGTGCCACAAGTGCAATTACTTGATGCTCAAAAGTAGCAATTTCTCAAGGACTACTGCTTTTTAAGTAGCAGGACAGTATTCCAGGGCAGCAGTGGCTGTAACTCTTTTACAGCCAGTCATGATCCCTAATGACAGCTACACATACAGGCACAGAAGTTTTTGGCTCTAGTGTACACTTCCTGTTCTGACATATTCTGGCCATGGACCTGGTGCCAGCCTTGGTGTTGCCAGGGCCTAATGCTGGAGGGAAAAGAGTCCCAGCATCATGAACATCTGCTCCAAGAGAAAAAGTCTATCACAAAATGAAAGTTTCAATACTCTTCATTTCAAACTCCAGTCTGAGACTAAAGGGCCGCTCCCTAAACCAAACCTCTAAAACATACACAGACCCTAATGATGCCCCATTTAAAGCTTTTTTTTTTTAATTGTTAAGAAGTAATTACTCTCTCCCTCTCTTCTGCATAAACATGTTTATGAAGCACACAGATTCAAACCTGCATATTATGTGTATTCTAGAATAAAACACTAGGATAAAAAAGCAAAGTAGAAAAAAAGGGGACAAATAAGAGTTTTATTTGCTGAGAAAGCATCAAGTAAAAAATCAAGTATTTTGTCTTTAAAATTTTCTTTGGTTACTTTATTTAAGGTAACTTAATAGCATCAATGAAAAAATAAGCAAGACATTGTAACTGACAGCTGAATATGTGAAGTATTTCATAATTCTATTATATTTGCAGTATAGAGAAGTATATGAAAGTCAGTATGCCATATGCATACCTCCAAAATAAGGCAAACTGATCAACCGACATTACCTAAAATGAAGAAACTGATCTTCTCTAAGTTGGACAGGCAGGTGGAAGTGTTTAAAGACACATTTCATTCACCATGGGAACCACCACAAAAACAGACAAATAACATTTAAGTGATAGGAATGAAGATAGACTTTGTTCTCTTTAAGAGCAGAGCTCTGTGTATGTCACAACAATTACTCTGGCTACAGGTTATTATTTACTGCATCCCATGAAAGGCTAAACTGATTTTTCTTCAGTATTAAGAGTTGGTCATATTTAAAACAAAACTGTTACCACAAATTTAAAGGAGAAACTCATTCTACTATAAGAGCAGTCAAGCACTTAGGAGCCCAGAAATCTGTGCAGTCTCCCTCCTCTTTCCAAGCTCAATCAGATCAACCCTCAAGTGACCCAGACTGACCTCAGAGCTGCCCATACTCTGAGCAGCAGGCTGGAGTAAAAACATCCTCATGTCCCTTCCAACATGAATTATTTTGTGATCATATGAAAAGATCATGCATTATTTGATAGCAGCAATGAATGAACACAAAGGGGACATGGATAATCCTCAGAGTACTTCAGCAATCCATGTGCTTGGTCCTATTGACCATGCACTTCCAAGTTAGAAATTCAGGGCATTTCTTGATTCACCTGCTGTAAGGAAAAATCTGTGAACTGGAAGACTCCAGAATGAACACAGAAGGCTAATACTGAAGACTTCAGATGTTTTAAGTTTACTTACCTCAGAACTGTGGGCCAGGAAAAGATAAGCACTTTATCTAGACATAGATTACTTACAGTGACATCTCTAAGAAAATCTCCAATCCTGGGCACAAAAATACAGCAACAGTTTCTCCTTCCCATGGAAAATTTCTTAGGGCCACTACACTTTAGTCTCTATATAGTTGCATGGTGGAAAATGAGACTCTTTTTATTTAATCTACCATAGCCTACACACAGCAAAATATTACAGCAAACTGTCAAGAATGACAGAAAGAAAAATGTTTGATATCAGAACCATGAGGTCATAGAAATGAGGTCCATTTTCATAGGTGTTTTCTAATCACCTCAGGTTCCAGAGAATGTGAACATGAACTTCTGCCTAATATACAAACTTCTCTCTGTCACTAAAAATCCGTAATCCAGTACATACATGCCTTGAACAGGCTAAGAAATACAATATTTTATGAGACCAAATATCTGCATGAAAATAAGGGTTTTCTTCTTCATCATGCCATCTGATTAGCATATATTTCATTGCCTTACAGGAAAGTTATTGTGAGAAGAATATTAATGCTAGCAGCCAAATAAAATAATTATGACAGATTTTAAGAGCATTTCTGAAGATATTCAGTTATCAAGATACTATATGAAAAGACAGACCTTCCATTTTTTAAATAAAAATGTAAATAACAGACAGAATCAAAAGAAAACCAAGTTATCAAAGAAAAAACTCTAAAAACAAAAGAAGAAATCCAGAAATGTTTACCAGTGTTATAATTTTTTACATGGTGGTTACTGAAAAGATATCCTTTCAGTATCAGAATTGTTTTCAAGTATCCAGCTTATTTTATATGAGACAAGGCAGCTACAACACTACTGAAAGGCAAGTCTTATTGATTCCAAAGGATAGCAACCTTTGGAATCAATAACCTAAATTCTACACATTGTATCACAGGAAAAAAATTAAAGACCAGGGCACTTAAAAAGAGAAGCTTAATGTTTCTAGAGCAGAATGAAAAGAACAAGTGACAAACCTAGGACTTACATGAAAAATAATCGCTTCCCATTTAAGGAAGATAAAAATTTCAACTCCATATTGCATCAGAAAATTCTTTGAATTTCCAGTTTATAAACAGAGACAAATACTTTCCATACCTCCTCCTTTCAACCCTTTTGACTGAAGCTCCAGAAAAACTTGATTTTGAGACTTCTGAAGATCCACAATCTTGACACCGTCAGACAACTGAAGGAGAAAATAAGACAGATCTTGGTCAGAAGTTTCAGTTTCATAATAACTGGAGAAAACAAATCAGGTGGAAAAATGCCTATAGAAGCATACTAAGAGCAAGCCATGGCCTCTTGTTTCTACAATTGAAAAAGTTTTGTATTCAGGGAAGTTCTGGAAGCATAAAAGTAAAACAGTTATTGTTCTAAGGTGCATGCCCACAGAAAAAATTAACATATACAGGAAGTACATAGTCTGTATACTCCACAAATACATCTGGGTATGCAATTTCATAGAGGGCTTAAACTAAGCAATAGCAGCTCAAAGCAGCAGGAAAGACACTGTGTGGAGACAAAAGTCTGTCAGAGAAACACCCTTGAAGAATTTGACAACCCCCATTACTTCTACATGCAAACCCATCACAGCATGATCAAGGTTGAAGGGACCACTGAAACTCACCTAATCCTGCCTCCAGTGCCTCACTAGGAACATCATAGAGAAACTGAGGCAAACTAAGCAACACATTCCTCAGCAGCCATTGGGAAAACTATTATTTATTCATAGCACATAAAGATTTTGTTGCAATTCTAGTTTCATGTGATATATGTCTCATTCATATACCAAGTGCTGCTAGAAGATTCATATATCACCCATGTTATCCTGCACGCAACAACAAATGCAGATTTAGAAGGCCACTGTACTAATTAGAAACTAGATTAAAATATTATTATGTGAAATTGTATTATTATATTAGTCTCAGTTTGTAGTAGATTTTGGGACTACTTCCTCACTTTGATGGGTAAAAACAAATCACTAGAAAGCAGTTGGTGTCTACACAGACATAGATGCTTACAATCTAACTACACTTAATAAAAAACAGCCTTAGTCCAGAGTACGTAATCATTATTTAACATCATTAGTAAGAAAAAAAACTTATGTTCTTTTTTACTTTTATCAGTTTTAAATAGTGATTAAAACAGCAGTGGGTTTGTAAAACCGCAAAAATATTGTACTTGAGTTGAACTTTCTCAAAATGCAAATTATAACCCAATTGGGTTATAAGTACTCTGAAACCACTAAAATAAAGCAATCCACAGAGCAGTGAAAGCTATCACCAAGCATTAAAGGGATACAGTAACCAAATATTCTAAGGTAGGATTTTTGTATCAAGACACCACTAGAAACTTGCACATTGAATAGATCCAAATGAATAGTTTAATACATTAAGGAACTATAAGAGAAAAAGATATTGGAGTTTACTTAACATCTATCAATTGCACGTAACAGTTCTAATGGAAAAAATTATTCACAGATTAATATTCTCCTATTCAAAAAGATTTAAAATCATTTGATCCCAATAAACAGGAGTTCAAAAGTTTATAAAGGATTTTCAAATTTGCTACAGTACAGAATAAATATTCTCATATATATTCTAGTGTATTATATTTAAAAAAAAACAAACAAATAGAACAGCAATTACAGTCTGCTTACTGACTGTTCCCTGCAAAAGATAAGTTTTCTGTGGCAGTCAGATCTTTGCTTCCAGGCAAATTTTAGAAAGTGATACAGAGTTTGTCCTGCAAAAAGGGAAGGCCTGGTGAGAACAAAATCAAGGACACACAAAAAAAGATAAACTACACAGGCAGTTTGCTTCAAACCTGAGCCCTCAAAGCTAGCTTGTGCTGTCCAGGTTCTTAAAATCTTCCTAAGCAATACAACCAACTCGTGTATCTTTCCTTGTCTCACTGAATGGTTTGGGTTGGAATGGGACATTTGAAGACCATGTAGTTCAACTTCCCCTCCTACCATTGCCATGAACAGGAACTAGATCAGGTCTCTCAAAGCTCCATCTGATAATCAACATTTCCAGTCATGGGGAATCCACAACTTCTCTCAGCAACTTGTTTCGGTATTTTATCATCCTCATCCTAAAAAATTTCTTCCTCGTCCCAAATCTAAACTTACCTTTTTTGTTTTAAAGCCATTGTCCCTTGTCCTATCACTTCAGGCCTTGGCAGAAAGTAACCTTCCATCTTTCTTATAAGCTCCTATTATATTTAGAAAGGCCACAATAAGGTCTCCCTAGAGCCCTCACTTCTCTACCCCTTTGCAAATCCCCTTGCCCTATTTAACACCAATTTCCAACCTCCTCTCTCTCCCCTTTTTGTCTCTACTCATCCCATCCCACCAGGTCTCCAGGTTCCCAGTTCCCAAGAGCACAGCTAGAAGCACAGGAAGCAGTACTGAAAGACTGACACCAGGCTGATGCCTGCAACAGAACAAGGTCATTCATTCATTCATTCGACTCTCTCCTGTGCCCAGACCTCAGTTTTCAGCTTGTCACTTTCATCTCACGGTGATGTCAACTCTGCTCTTGAAACTGACCAGAAAGGCAGGAGGGCAGAACAAACAGATCAGCACTCTCCGGTGAATTTCTGCTCTCCCCAACAACCCCGCAAAGAAATTAGGGTAAAACACACGGAGAACTTCAGAAAAAGAAAGAAAAAAAAAATACGCAAGAACTCGGATGATAAAAGCTGGCACTATCAAGAGCGGTATGAGGGTCATCCAAACAACCTCCGTGCTTCCCACATGAGGACCCCCTAAGGACAGGCACACACCGCGCTGCCCACGCACGGCACAGGAGCATCCGGGTGCGCACTTCCCTCGCCCCCGCGGAGGTTCCGCGGCCCCGCCCGGCCCTCACCTCTCTGCCGCGGTGCCACAGGCGCTGCTCGGCGAGGGGCAGCCCGGCCTCCGCCTCGATCCGCCTCTTCACGTCCCGCACGGCCGCGGACGGCGGCAGCTCGAAGGTCCTGCAGCCCAGGCAGTCATGGAGGACGGTCACCCGGGCCAGCCTGCGGCGACACGACAGACAGCAGATGAGAAAAGGCTCGCCGCGCTGCCGCCCGCCCGCCCGCTTCCCCCTGGGGCACCGCGGAGGCCCGAGACGGGCGCCGGAGCCCGCAGGGAGCAGCGATGGGCGGGCGGGCGGGCGCTTGTCCCGCTCTCCGAGGGGAAGCGGCGCAGCCGATCCCGCAGCCTCCCCGCCCCGCCCGGCCCGGCCCGGCCCGCACTCACATCCCGCCGGTGCCGGCGCACACAAAGGACCGCTATCCGCCCCGCCGGCGGCGCTCCCGCACGGGGAAGGGGTGGGGCCGCGCCGCCCGGAGGCCCGCGCCGCGGAGGAGGCGGAGGAGGAGGCGGGAGCGGGGCAAGTGCCGCCCTCAGAGCGCCGGCCGAGGCTGCGGAGGTGTGGCGGGGCCCGGGCGGCGCCTCAGCCTCGGCTCACGGAGGCGTTTCCCCGCTCCCCGCGTCCCGCTGTCCCCAGGGCGAGGCAGAGGCTGCAGCTTCGCATGTACAGCGTGAGCCGTGCCTGAGGGTGAGATCTAGAGATGGTACCGCAGGCGCAGCCCTCCCTCGGCAGGGAGGCACGCTGGTGTTTCACGTAATTCACAGCATTCAGGCACCACCGTGTGGAGCACACATAGTTACTGCTGGTAAACTTCATTCTTTCTCAAAGATGCAAAACACAGAAGGAAACATACCTTTTCTGCTCTCTGTCGGAGAGCCTGCCAAAGGTCAGACATCCTGCCCTATCTCAAAAGGGTGTATGCTAAGTCCTCATACCGTTCAAGACTTAAGGAAAGTGCTCTCACTCCTGAAAGGTTGAGCCTTAGCCTGCCTGTGATCCCGATGAATTGAGGGGGCACATGGAGAACCTTAAGGAGGGGGCCTGCAGAAAGGTCACTGTTCATCGTGTACAAAGTTCTGCACCTGGGACCATGGGCTGTGCTTCAGTGAGGGGCTGGACAGCAGCCCTGCTCCAAAGCAGCTGGGGGATACCAGGGATACCAGGCTTTCCATATAAAGGGAAGTCTACTCAGTGCCGATGAAGGTACTGTGATCAGAACATAGTGGTGTTTTGGGCTTGCTTTGTTCCCCAGCAGAGGATTACTGACATGGTCAGGGGCCCAAAGCACATGGCCTACAAGGAGTATATGAGGGGAGTCGGGCTGCTTAGTCTGAGGAGACTATAGGTGCAGCATGGTAACATCTTACATAGACCTGAAGGGCAGTTTCAAAGGCTGTGGACCTGAGCTCTTCTTAGTAGCGCAAGACTAACAAGGGGCAATGGCAACAAACCAGTTTGGGAGGTTCGTGCGAAACAGCCGGAAAAATCCTGTCACTAGGAGAGGAGCTGTCTAAAGGTACATGATTGACCTGAACCAATACTGATCCCCTGCTTTGAGCAAAAATATGGACCACAGACCTCCAGCCAACAGTTCCACTTCATTCCAACAGTTCCTCAATTACAATTTATAACTAAACTAAAAACATTTAAGACCTTACTCAGTGACAGGGAGCTAAAACTGATGCTTGACAGACAAAGGCAACAGAGTTTCTGTGGAAAGGGAAAAAGAGACAATGAACCTTTGTAGAAAGTGTATCAAGCTAAGAAAAAAAAAATAAGCCCACTAAAATTTATAGAAGGCTAAATAACCCATAAAAATCAGCTTGATCAGGATCCAACCTGGTATCTAAGTAGGAAGGTACCAGATTACCGGTGCTACAATCAGATTACCAGTGCTACAACAACTGATTTTATTCATCAGTAATATTTGTAAATTGAATTCTACAGGATTATAAGAAACTGTTGGAAATAATGTGGATCTGACCATGCTTTCACCCAAAATAATACAAAAACTATTTTAACATAAACAAGATGTCTCTGTTGGCTTTGCTTTAGGGCTTTGTTCATTTTCTATCATTTTCTATCATTTTGTCCTCTTTACTTCCCATTTTGTTACATCCCCTTCAGAGTTCTTCATAACAGAATTTTTCCTACTATGTCCAAAAGAATGAGAAGGCTGTTTTCTAATCTCTTAATATTTATCTTGTTATGTCTTAATACCTGCAGAGGGGACACAAATGAGGGTGACTGGGGAAAATGGAAGGAGTTGAAACCCAAAGCAGTTCCATCCATATTAGCTACTAAAATATCCTCCAGACCTTGGTGAACCACCAAGCTGCATTGGCAAAATCTAATTCTTCTTTTCTAGGGATCACAGGAGTGATTTAGCATCTTATAAAGCATGCACAAGTGTTTGAACGGGACCCTGGAGAGGAACAAAGCTATCTCAAGAACAGCCATGTCTCCTTGTGAAACTTTTCAAGTGGTGGGACACAGGCAGGACCATGGACCATCCTGCTATCAGCACCAGCCTGAAGTTCCCCACCCTATGCCACATCACATGACAATGCTCACAAATTAGGTCCTGTGATGATTTAACATTAATATTAGAGGAAAAACACTTTGAATACCACAGACTCTTAGTAACTCTATGTAACCCCTTAGTAGAAGGGAAGAATTGGGAAGAACTGGTAATACAGAAATGGAACCTTTTAAGGTTCTGGACAAAGGAGTTGGACTCATGAGCTATTGGAATTTAGCCATGCCTGTTCTCAAAAATCTGATCCCCTTACTTTTACTTAATGTCTAAATAAAAATATCCTAGAAAATGATGAGACAGAAATCACAGTGACTGACTAAAAAAAAAAAGAGTACATGTTCGTACTTGCAGATTTTTGCAATAACAACAAAAATAAATTTTAAAATCTCATCCATTTGAAAAGAGAACTTGGAAGCTGGGTAATCCTAGAAAATTTCAAGGTATCATGTACAAATTTGTTATGCAGAACTATTAAAAATTATTTTACATGACAATGTTTAAAAAAACCATATGACTTTAACTGCAAGGAATTTTTTGACTACCCATGGTAATTTAAAAAAAAAACCATATGTATATATATATAAAAGGCTTCGGTCTGATTTGAGAGTTTTAAAATATTATATAGAGAATTTCCTATGCTAACAATTTTATAACCACTTTTCCAGGCAGAACAGCACTAGATTCATAAATACCTATGGAAAATTCTCCTGTGGCTATAAATAAATTCTATTTGGTTCAGAATGAAGTCATATAAGCCATACAAGAAGGGACATGCAATAAAAATAATTTAAAAAAAATTTAACAGTCTCTGCAACATTAAATTATTTTTATAACATGAAAGCTATTTTCACAGCAATGTTTCCTTGAAGATAGGAAATTCTGCATTGCAGAACCACCTTATATTTCCAATTATTTAAAATAAGACTGCAGTAGCAGAAAAAAGATGGATGCCAAGTCCCTTCCATCCTGTCACTGTGATTAGAAAGATGGAATGGAGTCTACAAAGGGATGTATGGTGTGATAAGAAACAGACACGAGTAGGTCACTCCTGCCAGAGGAAAACCACTGCAGCACAGCAGCTTCCAGCAGAGCAAGTAACATTCTGCATTGCTGGCAGGCAAGGAGCAGTGACTCAACAACTTCATCTGGGCTTGAGACAGTGCACACCAAACTTACAGCAAAGCTTTCTGTGACACAGCAAGCACTGACCTTCATTCTTAAATCAACGCTTTAAGTGTTACCAACAGATGTTTTAAACATTGCACTGTATGTATTTCCCAGCAGTCAGAGATTACAGATTGCATTGGTCCATAGTCACTGCTGAGAGCTTGCTATGCCCTTGCTTTACTAATGTCTTTTCAAGAAGTTTGAAAATAAGCCTACCATTTGTTGATGACACATGTGCTAGTCATTGGCAAGCCACCCCTTACTGTACAGTTTCTGTTTCATTTGAATAGCTCCACTAACAGAAAACATCTGATCTTTCTCTAGCTAGAGTTCTATCTAGTACAAATGGCCAAACCCCCCACAACCTATGGCATGTGAAGTGTTTGATTCAAACAAATGTCTCATTTTTCCTCAGATCTGTTACACAAATTGGATATTTTGATGAAATTATTTATTTTAGATTGCTGCAGTGAGTTTACAGAAATATTCCTACCTTGCACCCCTCATGTGAAACCATTATTAGCAGTTTTTAAGCAAAATATCTACATGATCATAGCTTAGTCAAACATTGAAGAACTGAAGTATTATTCCTTCTTCAAGCTGACATATTTATAAAAGTCAAATATCAACAGAACAGGATACTTTTGAATAGTACTAAAAATGAGCAAAACCTTTAAGGGCACAGAGACCAGGAACAGATACTTATTTTCATCTAACGATTTTGATCTCTCTGGGATTTGCTTTAATGTACAAGTGAATTCCTTGATGGCACTAAGCAAATTCTAATGGAAAATAGTTTAAAAACCTATAAAAGTTGTTTCAGTTTTTTCTTTGCAAATAAGGAGCAAAGCAAGAAGGCAAAAATAAATTACAAGATTTCAAAATCTTAAATGCTGATGTAAAATTTCCTCTTTGATCCATCTTTAAGAAAATACTACTTTAAGCTAAGTCCTTGAGGAGACAACTCAACTATAGAGCAGTAACCATTACTCCACAAATTTGAATTGCTGAGAATTGCAGAGTTTTCAATTCCAGATGGTACAAATAACAAAATACCAGTACAAAATGTTTGACATTTCAAATTACGCAAAAGATTATACCAAATTATAAAAATAGACTCCTCAATTACTCTTCAGGGATTGCAAGAGGAGGGAGTACAGTATTGCAAGAGCTGCTGTTGGCATACAATTTTTAATAAGCAATATGTTAAATTACTGGTGGTATTTTCTTTTGGCCTTTGGTGCCAATAAAAGGGCCAGATTTAGAAAATCCACTTTAACCTTGAAACATCAAAAGAGCAGAGCCTAAATTTGCAAATTGATTTCAGGACCTAATGTAGGCTCCTAAACACCTTCATTAATACAGGCCTAGGGTTTTTTCCTCCATTTAGGACACAGATTCATCAGGTTATCAAAGCTGGGGTTTTTCCATACTACCTTAAAACATTTTTCCTATTTTAATTTCAGAGTTAATGAAGCCACTATCTTTCCACTAAGGAAAATCAACTCATTAACTAAAATGGTCCAGATTACACATGCATTAAACATTTTAAGTAGTATTTACTGATCCTTGTTTTTGCTGAATATTACATTGCTTCAAAGTTTCATAACATTTTCTAGGCATCAGTGAACAGAGTCCTTTGTATTTAGAGAAAACTAGAATACAAAATAGAAGGAAATACAAGACAAGTAGTTTTAATAATTGTGAAAAACCACAGCTTTGAGCACTTCTGCAAATGTCTCTTCATCAGATAGTGGATGATGTCCAGCAATATCCTTCCAAATAATCCTAGCTCTTTTCCACCTCTGTATCAGTTCTGTCTCGCTCATAACACAATTCCATAGAGAAATACAAGCTACAATTTATGCTTCAGAAAACAGAAGGACAGGTGGCACAGAGGAAGAAACATGAGTCACATGAAAAGCTAGTAAGAGGAAGGGAGGAAAAGGGGAAGAAAGCACACAGGTCATCCTCTTCTGGGTAAACACAGAGACGTGAAAAAAAATCCTCAGAGATGCCCAGGTGTATAAGATTTGCATTATAAGGGCCTAGTTAACTAACCTACAAAAAAAGAGAGATTCAAAGCCCCAAATTTTCTATCCCACAGTCACCTGGCAATGGGAATATATAACTTCCATGAGTTTTCACAGAATTACCCAGGGAGCCAGTGGAACAGACCCTGAAAGAGTAGTCAGCTGTTGCTAACAACCTGTCTAACACAATGCAAAGCCCACCTTCTTAACACACAGGAAAAACCAGAGGCTGTACATTAAAGAACTGCAATCAAGGGGGATTCTGCAGATTGCAAGGCTGGGGGTGGAAGCTGTCTTCTTCCTGCAGGCCCACTGACTGCAAATAAGAACATTTCTAATTACAACTTTATGTTTTGTAACTTACAGCAAGTAAACACTTATTAACTTTGTTTAGACACTGTTGACACAAAGAACTTGCTTTGCATTTTAGCTGTTGGCAAGAATATACATTCATCCCAGTGAAACAATCTGTTGAATTCTGAGTTAGGCAAGCACAGGAAGGAAACTTTCACTTGTTTACAAAAAGTGCTATAGTGAATGGAGACTGTAAATTGAAAGTTAGACTATGAACTCTTTAAACACAGGAGTTTTTTCAAGCAGTTCTCATTAATTTCATGGAGACGATTCATAAGCAAATGCAGCAGAACCTGGCACCTATAGAATATTTTGTAATTTAAGAAAATAATTTTACCTTTAAAAATAGCAATTTTATACAAACACTAGCCAAGTTTCAGACTTCTTTAAATTACTGACCATAGATGTTTGAGCAAGAACATGCCAGCCTAACAGTAAATTTTTTCACGAGATTTTTTTGCTTGGTTGGTGTTTTTTTACCTGTTCTTATCCTTGATCTCCATTGTCTGTTTTTCTTTGATATCTTCTTGATAGGAACATGAAGCAGATATTGGATTTATAAATTAGAAAGTTATTTTTTAATCCTTTTTGCTTATCATCTCTTCAGTGGACACCAGAAAGCCCAAGCATATGAAAGTCAATTCAGTATTCACTCCATCCCTTTTCTGCCCAAGATGTCTCTGTGCATCACCATTTGCTACTTCTCCAGTTTTCTTTTAAAGCCACTTGCTTATTTGTTCACAGAAGTTCATTCTCTTATAATCAAGAACAGATCTCAGAAAGCAAGGAGGTCTTGTTCAGTTTCTTTAATATAGCCTGAATTCAGGCTATATTCTTGTGCAATTGATTTCTATTTCTCTTCTAGAAAAGGCATGGAATTCTGGAAGCTGATGTTTCTGCTGTCTTCTTTTTTTCTGGAAGCAGGCACAGTTGGAAGGGTATTAGTGAAGCCCAAAGTCTGACATGTCTTCTTCATCACACCTGCTGGAAGATACTTCTTAACATCAGCTCAAGAGTTCTGGAAGAAGGAGCACAAGGGAAAAGGGGAGGGTCATTCATGCAGAACGAGTTGAGCTGAAGGGTATGAAAAAGCCATTTCCTTTGAGGGCATAGTTGCAGTTACCAGTATGGAGTGAGTCATGATACTAATTATAAATTGCCTTGTGCATTGCTTGTAGGCACATGGAGGGAGAGCTGACACAGAGCAGTGAGGTTTCCTGCTTCTCCTCCAGTTTAATACCATACAGTCAGCTCGGTGACAAACACGCAGAGCTGCAAGCATACTGACTGAATGGGTGTCATGGCTTAATGCCAGCTGGCAACTAAGCACCCAGCAGCTGCTCATTCTCTCCCCAGAGGGATGGGGAGCAGAACCAGGGAAAAAGGTAAAATCTGTAGGTTGAGATAAGAACAGCTTAATAATTGAAAATACTATCATTAATATTAATAAGAGTGAAGTAATGCAATGCAAAGAAATAAAACAAAAAGAGAGCCAGAAATAATATCCAAGAAAGAAAAGTGATGCACAAAACAATTGCTTAGTGCCCACTGATCAATGCCCAGCCCATCCCTGAGCAGAGATCCATCCCTCATGGCCAGAACATCCCAGTTTATATAGTCAGCCTGACATTCTAAGGTCTGGAACACCCCTTCAGCCCCTTTGGTCTTAGCTGTCCAGGCTGTGTTCCCTCCCAGTATCTTGTGCAGCTCCTTGCTGTCAAAGAACAGAAAATTGAAAAACCTTGATTTAGACTAAGCATCAACGAGCAACATCAGCAAGTTATCAACATTATTCTCATACTAAGTTCAAAACCACAATGCTGTACCAGCTACTAGGAAGAAAATTAACTCTATCCGAGCCAAAACCAGTACAACTGGTAACTGTTCTAACATATATATTCCTCTACGCTAGATATTACAGTCTGGATGTAAAACTATGCCATCAAGGAAAGTAACAGGCTGGGCAGAGCTTCCATGGAGAAAGATTTTGCCCTTCTATTCAAATGGCTTGCAACTAGGGGAAGAGGTTAACTAGCTTGCACTGACTTTCCACTGGGAGGATTCAAACTCTTCCCAGCTAATCCCCAGCCTCAATCTATATAGGTCAACAGCTACCCTACGCTACCTTTGGGAACTATTTCCACTGAATTTCTGTAACACCAGAACAGTATACAAGTGAGGCAAGGTGTGCGCTGTCAAGCTGCAGAAAACAACATACTTCAGTATTAAGTTATTACACAAGGAAGATGAGTTTTAGAGAGCTGGGAGTCCTGAAAATGGTGTTCAATTATTGTTCTGCATCTGTGCAAATGTAAATCCTTCTCTGAGCCTCTGACAGTGTTGGCAAGTTCTTTTCATCATGTGCAGTTGCCTATGTCCCCCTTCAAACAGCAAAGCACAGACATTCCTTCCTGACCCAGAAAGAAAAACAACTGTGGCTAAATTGCAAAATATTAATTAGATGCAAGCATGATACTGAAATAGAAATGGTGTGAAAGAAAGGGAAGTAGAATCTGTGGCTTAAATACTGGGGTTTTTTAAATACTTTAAGGATTTTACCTACTCAGTAAAAAAATGTTGAAAAGTATGACTCCTGAATGCATATTTACTGTGATAAGCATTATGAAGAATTTAAGTTAACATAATATTTTTAAGTGGCCTCAATATAAATTTTTCTTTCTGTCGATGCTGAGATGTATATCTACCTTATAAATGAAAGAAAAGTCCACCCTTAAGTTATACTTAAATAATAAAGACAGAAGCAAAGAGCCTTGCAAACCCAGCCCCATTTTCCCAGATGTGAATAATTTCAAAGAGAGCAAAACCATTGCAGCCCAGCTGCATAATGGGTTGCAGTTGGAGGGCAGCACTAAGGGAAGCTTTTTGGCTGCAGTGGAAAGCCAGGCTCAAGAGACCCAGGCACTGTGTGTGCACCCATGGCTGGAAGATAAGGGTAGCTTATACCAGTTCCTCAAAAATGTCATTAGAAAAAATCACACATGAAAAGTATTTCAAGTTATTTGAGCAGCTTCAATTGCCTTGAGGAATGATAAAGGAAAAATACATTATAATAGAAAGTAATAGAAAGCTAATTATGCCTTTAGGAGACAGCCTCTCCATAATTAGTAAGTGACACACTTTCTCAGACTCCATTCTATTTCTAGACTTGGTCTCTCAAAGATTGTCCTTTATTATGTCGCCCCCTTGATATGTTACTTTTCTTGGTACTGACACATGCTAGGAAAACAAAGATAGCTTCTAGGATTTTTGACAATGACAACTTGTTCAGAAAATTGAGAGGTCCAAATTACGTAAAAACAGCCTAAAATTATTGATACAATAAATACTTTGCTTAGCAGAAAAGCATGTTCTAGCACAGTGTGAACTGACATCTCTACAGCAGCAAATAATTCCAATAGTCCTCGAAGGTGCTTGGTCTTGCCAGCATAGATGTGACCAAAAGTTTGGTACCAGATCACATTGCAATCCTAGAAAGATTTCAACACAGTCATGTCTATGTTGTCTCCCATGGAAAGAAAGAGAGCCAACTTGGCTGCCAGACACCAGATACAGATTTATCCTGGCACACTTAACTGACTGACCTTACACTTCCCCACTGCCTGAGCTGGTCATACAGGTTACCTTATTCTTTTATATGATACTGAGCTGCAACATCTGAGAACATTCTCTGATTTAATTTATTGCTATAGCCAACCATAAATCTCTCCTGGAGGAGAAAAAAGCCAGTTACAATCAATGCCTATGCCAATTTTCTGCTGTGAAATTTATTACCTTTTAGGATAAAACACCCTTGCTGGAGGATTTTATGCTTGTCTTTAATTGAATTTTGGGGGAGGAGGTTTAGCAGTCAAACTGCAAAAACAATCTTCGACTTTGTGGATGGCTGTGATTAGTTGTAGGTAGGAACCACAGGTAGAGCTACACAAATACCAAATTTTGTCTCCAAATCAGGTAGGTGGATATGTGTGTGTGTGTATATATATATATATACTGCTACAGAAATTTTTGTTTTTAAAAACATTCATGGTTGTCTGATTATCTTTTTATTCACTCCTCCTCCATCCTAATTAATATTAGGGTCAGTCTAAATGAAATACACTGAGTTTCTTTCCACATTGACAATGCCTAAATCAAAATTGTTAAGTCCATCCAACAGCATAGGAAAAAATACAGAACCATCAGAATTACTGAACATCATCCAAAGTTTTGAGTAGGAAATTTGTGGACAAAGTACTGCAACAGCTAATGCTTAATTTATGTTTTAGACAGTCTAAAAGCACAAATTGTTCCTGTCCGCACACAACTTTTACTAGCTGAGTTCAAAATGAATTTCTATCAAATTAAATTCAGGACCATCACACAGCTGCAGGTATCAAACAAATGTAAAAACTTGCTTCTCAGAGATACCTGTTCAGCAGAAATTTGAGACAGACCTGATACAGTGAAAAACAATAATGTGACAGCAAGCTATAAAAGATGGAAATAAAGTAGATATGCCCTTAGTATGTTAATTGTCCTGACATTTTGGTGTAGCAACTTCTACTGCAATGAGTAGTCCACGCCATCAGCAGATAGGAATCAATGGCATCAGCAAAATATATGGCTCTGCATTTATATTGTTGTGAATTACAGGAGCTTTCATGCTTTATCACATACAATTTTAAGATTAAAAATATACTGAAAGCGTTCCAAAATGCCAATACTTTAATAATAATTATAGAGTTGATTATATTAATGCTACAAATTCTATATCATTAATGCTATTCATATTAAAATCAATAAAAATACTATGTTCTTGTTGATTTTTATATAGAGAGGAGAGTGCTTGCATCTGTAACAGTGATTCTTTTTCTAGAGTGTGATGAATTCAATGCGTTTGCACAGTAGGCATTGTTGCTTTTTGATGAGGTACCACAAACATACATAGAAGGATAAAAATATTTAACAGATGAAAATCAGGTCAGATGCTGCAGTCAGTTTTTGATGCAAGTATTACTTGTACCTACCCTTTCCAAGGCCAGGAAGAGGAAGCAGTTATTCCTCTTAGGACCAGCACCAGTTATTCCTCTTAGGATGGCCATGAGCTGTCAGTGTGCTCCCACAGCCCAGAGAGCCAAACGTGTCCTGGGCTGCATCCAGTGGTGGGCAGCAGGGCCAGGGAGGGGATTCTGCCCCTCTGCTCTGCTCAGAGCCCACTGCAGGGCTGCATCAGCTCTGGGGCACCAGCACAGGGAGGACAGGGACCTGCTGGAGTTGGTACAGAGGAGACCATCAAGCTAATTAGAGGGATGCTGCACCTCCCTACAAGGAAAGGCTGAGAGAATTGGGATTGTTCAGCCTGAAAGAGGGAAGGCTTCATGGTGTCCCAATCATGGCCTGAAGGAAGCCTACAAGAAAAGTGGAGAGGGGCTTTTATAAGAGCCTGTAGAGTCAGGACAAGAGGGAAGAGATTCAAACTGAAGAGTAGCTTTAGATAAGAACTTCTGAAGATATTTCTTTACTGTGAGGGTGGTGAGGCACAGAAACTGTGGATGCTCCATCTCTGGATGCCTTCAAGACAAAATTGGATGGGGCTCTGAGCAACCTAGTCTAGTGGAAGGTGTCCCTGACCGTGGCCAGAGGTTGGAACTGGATGATCTTAAAAGTCTCTTCCAACGCAGAATATTCTGTGTTTCTATGACCTACAGCAAGGTTTTGTAGTTCCCTCAAGATGAGTGAAGGCCCGGTCCTGCTCTTTGCCAGCATGGCAGTCATCTGACCATCACTGAAATGTATTCTTTGTGAAAACTTCTTTACTATTCAAGGAAAGAAGACAGCCTCCAACAGCAATCACTGAAGGCACAAAGGAAAGTAGTAATTCTGGTGTGGATGCATTTGTAGCACATACTGGAAAAGACTTCAGAGTTGCCTGAGCAAACAGAGCAGCCACTAGCTCCAAAACCAGAAGCAGCCTGGTGCTAGCAATCCAGCACTGCAGCAAGCAGAGCTGACAGCCCTGTTATTCTCAAGATTAATCCAGTATCTCTTCACAGCTCAATGCTGCATGAATACATCAGCTGACCATTATCTTAAGCCATGGATTTGGGGAAATTTGTCTCAGACATAAAAGAACAAATTAACTGAAACAAAAAATAGGTCTCATACCAACTTTATCTGTTTCTTTCTTAGAGGAACAAAAACAACACAATTCTTAAAACGTAAATGTGCTTAACACAAGACCTGCTATACTTCACCTATGGAAAAGGTGACTCAAGAAGTATGATTACATGCAACATCAGGAAAATTCTAAAAATTACTTGGAATAGTATGAATAAGTTTGATTCTATGGTATCAAATGACCTCACAGTAACCATCTGGGACTATGTGGTTGAATTATGCATAAAGAAGGCTTTCATCAAATCCTGATGAAGTAAACTCATATACCAAATGACAATATCTCAAAGTGATTTCTCAACAATGCATAGCAGCTGAAGGAAAAGTTTTTAAAAACCCCCAAAACTAGGAGAAAGAGCCACGTTGTTAAGACCTCACTGCTGTTCTCTAGGAATGTGGGGATTTTAAGACCTTTTCTCTGAAATGATTGCCATAAAAAAGGACAAGCAGAAGGAGAACTATTTCTGCTTATTTTGGTTCTGAATCTTTTAATGGGCTTTCCAATGAAATGGGAAACTGACACTGCCCATGAACCATAATACAGAAGCCTAAAGAGCACTGCAGTCACAAAGATATAAACAATGGGCTATTAAGCTGAGGAAAAAATAGCATATGAATTATGACTTGACTGCAGAATATGATCCCTTTAGAGATACACAGCTTAATAGATAAGCTTTTCTTGCTCTAAAGACACTAAATCTGAGCTGAACACTAATTTCTAGTGTCTGAACCAACCATCATAGCAACACACTGTTCTCTCCAGATTGGCCAGTGAAAGACTGTATGAATTTTCCAACAGCAGGGTGTCAGTCTCACAAATCCCTGATGAGAAACCAGATGAAGGACAAGATAAGAACTGAGCCCTTATACAGAAAACACTAAAATTTCAGAATAATTACATAGTTTTTGTTGAACTCAGTCTTTGTAAGTGATACAGAGCTGGAAGGAAAAGTAGTTGTTCAAGTGCTCTGAAGATACAATTCCACAGGATGAAAGAGAACTGAGTACTTTTGCAGATTTCCTTCTCACTCTCTTTTTTTTCTTTAATTTAGATTTTGTTTGTCTTTAGATAAAATAAATCTCCTTCAAGCACTTATCTTCAAGAGTAAACTGGAAAATTCGCACCTTAATTATTACTTTGCAACATTACTAGTGGCTAAAATATCAGGAAACTCAAACACCCTTCTTGGTTGCTTAAGGGCACTGTACTGTGCTGTACACAGAAAACCATTATAACAGATACATGAAGTCTCAAAGTGCATCATCTGAAGTACACTTTGCAGATAAGCACTTAAATTGAAACAATAACTGAACTTATCCCAAGGATGAACTTAGAATAGTTATATACTATAAGGTCAGTTATGCCCTAAATGCTGAATACCTCATCTTGTATCCAAATTCCTTGTGCATTGCCTCCTGCACTGTAAGATAACAGGCAGTTCAGTCTTGGGTATACTGAACTATACCAGATAAGAATACTTGATTTACTTGGTTTAGATGTACACAAATAACTCTTTGTTTACATTCAAGTGTTTAAAGCAGAAAAAAGTACACTTGGGAAATGTTATTACTTACTAAATAAATCAAACTCCAAGTAATTATAACACGTAATCCACATATACGGAAAGTTTTCCTTTCACACATTGTGTCTAAAATTATTTTTGTTTTTACCCTTAAGTGAAGGGTTTGACTATGTCCAAACATTGTTACTGATCTAACTTCAACATTTCAATGAAGGGTAGATGGGTTCAGATCTTGAAAAAAATTACCTTCAATGAAGAAAATTAATTGAAGTTTGACTTAGGCATTACTGTTCCCTGAATGCTATCAATATGATAGGTGGCCTCACTGCTTTCCCTGGCCTAGCATCTTCGCCTTTGGTCACTTTACAGTACAGATGGCCAGGAAGTAAATATGCCTGATGATGAGAGTAGGTGTGGTTTTAGTTGGATATTCTGTCTTCTAAGGACAGTTTGGTGTCTGGGGTTTGAGGAGGATTTTTTGTTGGGGTTTTGGTGTGTTTTTTTTCTTTTTGCTTTCACCAAATGAATATCTATTATTATATGGAAGTTCCTCCTTTTGTTTACAGTTATTTGAACTCAGGAAAGATTGATAGCCACAAAGCTACTAAAAAGCCACAAAACCACTAACCTATATCAGATATTCATAAATGTGATTGATTGATTGATTGATAGATTGCATGAATGTGTTTTGCAGTATCTCATTTGTTAAAGTTTGAATTAGATGGGAATTCTTAGACTACAACTCAGAAATCTGTGTTTGACAGACAAAAGCCTGACGAGAGAATTTCAAGTCTACAGTTACAGTATATTCCCAATACTTTCATGGAGGGGAAAATATTAACAATTCTCAAGGGAGCATTTATGAAGGCAAATCTTCTAATACTTCTCCTGGCCTCAATTATCCTTGTGAAGAACCTTTCTTCACATTGGGTTACTGGAAAGCTTGTGATGAGGTAATCTTGATGATATCATGAACCTGCCAAGTCAGTCTGTCCTTTGGGAGGGATGAGATATGCAGACAGCACCAGTTTTAGAGATATCCAGGTGAGACAAATGTGTATTGCTGACAGAAATACCTCTGACAAAACTAAGCTCTGATTCATCTTGTCAGGATTGCAGTTTTGGACTGCAGGCTGTGTATAGCACACTTGATCACTGAACGATGCATCTCCTACCTTAAAATATCTTCCAAGTGATTTCTGGGTACAATTTGAGATATGACCTTTTTACTTAGAAAGCCTCATTCACAAACTGTTATAGAGCAAGGTAGCAAAGGCAAGTAGCATATCCTGATATTTTTAGCATTCAACATGGCAACCAAGATGATATGGCTAGTAGGAAAAAAAGGTGCAGAAATTGAAATTCCCTAACTGAGGTAGGAATTAAAGTTAATTTACTCTAATTGGAAGTAATTGGATAATTTCTGAACTTGCATTTTTGTAGGAAATATTTTTAATGAATCAGAGATTAGTACTTTATACTGGGAAAAAGAGTTCTGGGCAGTTACAGATCCTCTGTGCATTGTGAATGGTGCACTCATGCATCCCAGATCTGCTAAATGTAGGCTATAAACCAAAAATTAATAGATACATTAAGGACAAAATACCTTAGTATGCTCTCCTGAAACAGAAACTCACTTGTTCACTCAGCTGGCAGAGAATTTCGGTGTTGATGTTGGTGGTTTTGTTCTGTTTGCTTGCAGCAGAGCATACCACAAGAGTGTTCAGCTAAAGGTAGAAGAGCAAATCACATCAGTTTTGCCTGGCACCCAGACTTACGGCAGGACTCTCTGACTTAGGCCCAGGAGCAAAATATTTTGTAACAACTGTTTGTTTGATACAGTAACGCTGTAGTACCAAATCTAGCATAAAGGCCCCAAATCTGCAACTATTAGAAGGAATCACATAATTTGGAACCTACAGATACATCAGAGCAACCTGAACAAACAGATCAGACCTGTGCAGAGAGGAGGGAAAACAAAACATTGCTTTGGATCAGCCTGATCCTGACCTGTGGAAAAAGTGTATCAATACTCCCTTTTTTGCCCAGCTGGTGATGGTGTGTGATGCACCCTGGGATGGGGTTTGCCCTCCTGGCTGCCAGGGCTCACTGCTGACCCCACTGAGCTGCTGCCCACCACAAAGCCCAGATCCCTCTCTGCTGGGCTGCTCTCCAGCCCAGGCTTGTACATGTACATCTCTTGTGGTTTGTACGTGTGCCTGTCCTGGTCCTGGGTGCAGAAACTGGCATATCAGATACACACCATGCCCAAGGTGATAACCAGGCTAGATCTGGGTCATGCATCGAGGGGGTAGCCCTGCTCCCGAGTCTCTGTGCCCCTATGACACACCAGCAATCTTGAGAGATTTGCAGGAACTTTGAAGAAATGGGGATTGTTTTAGGTCAAAAGACCTGAAATAATGATGGTTACATTGTGTAAAAATGGTACTGCTTTAGCACAAAGCTCCTAGCACAGACTTAACCCTGCATGTCTCCATGACTGGTGTTAAGGAGAGAGCCAGGTCCATGAGTAAGAAGTGAGGAATATTTTGCAGGCCATAGTCTTTCTCCAAAACAATTCCACATGGTAACCAGCCAAACTTCCCTGCACAGGACAGGGAGCTGTGTCAGAGACAGACACAAGAACGAGATCAGCTCTGATGAGTTCTGTTCATATACCCGGCAAAGGGTATTCAGACCAACAGAAATACTTCTGAGGCATTTGTTGCATGGCTAATATATATATATATATATATATATATATATATATATATATATATATAATTTTTTTTTTTTTTTTAGTTACTGATGTTAATTAAAAAAAAAAAAAAAACTTTTCTCTTCATTTCCTCCAATTTCTTAATAAAAAAATCAGGAAGATATTTTTATGATCACTATCTACTTGTACAAGTATGGACAGGGTTTGACAGACATGACCAGGAGTGTTTTTTTCTTTATGTCACTTGTCAGCCACAATTGATGACAAATGGCATGGCATTTTCTGTCTATGACTAGTATGCTTTTAAGCAGTGAATCCATCTGTATTAATTTTTACTTGATAAGTGGGGGAAGCTTGTCTCTAAACTGGACACATTATGTTGAAAGCTTTCAGCTAGGAATGCCAAATGTTGCAGAAGCAAGGAGATGAACACAGATCTGGCTTGATACAGCATACCAAGACAACACAGAGGAAATATTTTAAAAGCTAAGACTACCCAAGTCATTTACAGATGCTACCAAGTGTGGAAAGCACTGAAATGTCACCTGTTTGTGTAGCAGGTGCCACTCATGACAGCAACTGTTGTTGAAAAACATCTTTAAAACTCTGCCAAGATTTGTTGTGCCCATGCTTTGACACCACATCCTTCTGTCCCATTGCTTCACAACATACCCAATTCTACATAGGACTTTGTAGAGGCACATTTTAATGCCCTTTTTTCTTCCCCCCACAATCAAAAATGTTAAAAAGGTGGCCTAATACTGAAAGAAAATGACTGAGCGTCTGAGCATGGACTTTTCAACACATCAAACAGCCATAACATTATTTGTAGAGAGCTATATTAAGCATCAGGTGCTGCATAAATAAATAAAGCTGCATTCAGGAGTGTATGCAGAGTGTTTTGAACTACTTGATTAAACTGCACCTTATTAGTGAAAATTATTATTAATGATGAGCTTATAACAACAAAGCTCTCTCTGCAAGCACTACAATAAAAAGAAAGAAATGAGAAGCACACTTTAGATTGCAGTTGCTATGCTAAGAATTAATAAATGAAGCCATGCCAAAAGGGTATGTGGAAGATTTTTATATTATGGAGTTTAGGTTGACAAAAAAAACCAGTGCAATTTGTTCTATTATTTTTGGCATTTTTTAAGAAAACAGTAAGACTTCATTGTTACTTGGATTTTACAACATGATGACAGAGATGCCAAAGATCAGGATAAAGGGTCAAGCAGGAGGCCCTGGGATAAATACACTTAAAGGAGTCTAAGCAATTTTGTTTCTCCATTATGTTCCCCAAATTAAGCTGGTGGCTTTTCCATCCAGCTATAACATTAATCCATTAGCTGAAGAGGAGACAGGTTCCTTCTCATTTATTATTTATAAAACAGGGCATGCACAACTTATCTGACATCATCCTTGTCACAGCTAATGAGAAACTGCAATAAATCCATTTTTATGGATCTCTCACACAAGATACAAGAAATCTCATATCCATGTTTCTGTGGTAGAGAAGGGCTTGCTAACCTACACAACTAAATAGATTATTGTATATGATTGTGTATGTCCCAAAGGGATGAGCTTTCCACACCACTACTGCTGTTTGAGGGATGTCTCTGTGTCCATATACGTACATTGCATAAACATCAAACAACAAGCATGAGTCAAAAAGATGTTTTTACCATTTACAGGAGTAACCAAAACAAACCAGAAATCAATTTAAACAATCTAAGTTCTTCAGCTCTTAAATCTACTTCACTGTGGTGGGTCAACAGCATTAGGCTGAGATCCCGACTGGCACAGGGTGGGGAAACACAAGCCAATGCCAAGATCCAGGGAAGCATTTCCAACACCAGTCCAATATGAGCATGAAGGTAGTGAGCTGAAAAGTGCTGGCACCTGGAATGAGGCTCTACATCACTGTATAGTGCAAAAATCTCCTCCAGCGCACATCTTGCTCTCTCTCTTACCCATGGAGAGACAGAGAGACCAGACAGAGAGCCTGGCTCAGAACATGCAGGCAGGAGCTTGGCTGCACCTCTGAGCACAGAGAGCTAAGGACTTGAGCAGTATTTAGTTTGCTGCCTCTTATTTAACAGTGCATGTGTGGCCTGGAGAGTTGGAGAAATGTAAGGTGCTGCTGTAGGATTGGGGCAGGCTGGGGACACTGCTGTTACAAAAAAACCTCATGGGAGTTGGTCAGAAGTGGTGGTTTGTGTAGGAATTGTCCTGGTATGAAGACAAACAATAATATGGAGGGAGAAATTTGAGAAGGAAGGGGAAGGTTGACAGGAAGCATTTCACGGGAAAAGTGCAGGTAGCACACACAAGGATGGAGGGCACAATCCTGAAATTCCCCTTCTCTCCCAGCAGGTCTCCAGACATCTGACATTAACAATTTCTTTCATAGTGTGAATAATTTTATGGGACAGGATTTTGCAACAGCTGGTGTTTTCTTGTAAAGAGCATCAGACCACTCTGAAGCAACTATCACATTCCCCAGGATCTCAGTTTACATAATTTAAAATCTAACAATAATTTTGCTATTACCTCTGCAGAAGTCCACATTGCATCATATATGACTAACAAAGAGATAGGTAAATTATCCTCTCCTAAAATGAGAAAAAGTACAGGCTGTTCCTTTTGCTTCACTGAAACTTTAACTAAAATTATGTGGTGGTTTAATCCCAGCTGGCAATTTAGTAGCTCACAGATGCTTTGCTCACCCATCTTCCCCCAGTGGGATGAGGAGGAGAATCAGAAAGAAGGTGAAACCCATTGGTTGAGATGCAAATAGGTTAAAAAATGTAATTAAACAACAATAGCAATAACAATAATAATAATGTTCATGCAAAGGAATACAACAAAAAGAGAGACAGAAACAAAACCCAAGTGAAACAAGTGATGTACAGCACAGTTGCTGACAATTGCCCAACCCATCCCTGGGCAGCAGCAACCAGCCCCTCCCACCAGCTTAAATACTGCACCTGACATTCTATGGTATGGAATATCCTTTTGGCTAGTTTGGCTCAGCTGTCCTTGCTTTGTGCTGCCTCCCAGCTTCCAGTGCACCTCCTTGTTGGCAGAGCAAGGGAAACTGAAATGTCCTTGATTTAGAGCAGGCACTACTTAGCAACAACTGCTTCAGTGTGTTATCAACATCATTCTCATACTAAATCCAAAACACAGCGCTGTGCCAGCTACCAGGAAGAAAATTAACTCTATCCCAGACAAAACAGCAATTTAAACACTAACATTGTTGTTTCTTTCCTCATGGGACCCCAGAGTGCTAAAGCTCTGACCTTTGCTATTTTCCACCAGCTGTCATATCTGAAATAGGTGGTGATTGGTATATGCAGCCAGCTGTAACATTCTCCTGTAAGAAAAGGGAAACCAAACCTCACCACTGAGAGGGGCCTGAGGCACATTCATGCCCTCCTGTGAGGTCACCAGAGGAGATCAAAACACCTGCCCCATCCTCTCATGAGAGTTATCATCACCCATCAGAAACAATGCCTTATTTTGGGTTCACCTGAGTGGAGAAAGGTTCTACAGGTAATTTTATGGAAGACAATTAAACCTCATTTATTTCTAATCTGAACTTTATTTTGCACATTTTTTTGCACATGAACACATGAAGGTCTTCACAGACAATGTGAAACCTTCCTTTCTCACAGCTCTGGTGCACCTCCATGTCAACCAACAACTTGCTAAAAGTTTCAAACAATTATCATCTTCTGCTAAGCTGATCAAAAAGAAGAAAAAAATGCTAATGAACTAGATCATCCCATTTAAAGATTTAGCTCAAGACTGCTAAAGTGCAAATATATCCATTAAATACACATTTAGAAGAAAAATGCCAACCTATTGTACCAAATAATTGTATGAGTTCTTATATTTCTTATCTGAGGCAGAAATAATTGCTGAATAATTGTGTGTATAACAAAGAATATTGCTGAGTGAACTAACACTTTTTTCAAAAAAGACTAAGTCATCCAAAAGATCAAATATGTAAAAATCTGACATGCGTGTTTTCAATTCTGTGTGTTATTCCAAGGGTTGATATGTACTGAGCAACTATACACTGTTTAAACTCTTCAATAAAATGCTTTTTTGCCTTACAAAGCCTACACTTTTGTATATTTTAACATAAAAATGATATGGTATTTTAGAAACTCCGCTTTTGAGAGTAGGATCCAAGGGCCCCCCAAAATCTGAAGTCAGTGACCATGGGCTTAGTTTTAGATATGTGATATATCAGTTTTTTCTGGAAGTGCTCTTTGCTTCCATTAATGGAAAGAAAATACAGTCCAAACCTGAGCATCTAGGTCCTCTGTATTACACTTTATAAATCTGTGCCTGTTGCCTTGGAGGTCATAAAAAATTACATCTGAAACAGGAAAACAAGCAAGAAAGAAGGACAGAGAAACAAAAGGTTTTTGAGTTGGCCCCAGAAACACCAAATTCCCCCCAGTGTAATTCTGCTGGAAACAATGGAAGTACACAGGAGCTGAATTTTTCCCACTGTCTTTACATAACTGTAGGCAGCCTGTAAAACTATTTTATCCAATAGTCCTGCACATTTTCAGTAGGTGAACAGAACTTTTCTATGTAGGACTGAGGGTTTTTTCAATATTTTTGTATTCCTGCAAATGACTACTTTTTTAATCTTTGGAAATCCTGTTTCCAACCAGAAATGCTGCTTGGCATTGAGAGGGTGACCATCCTGACACTGGGGAGGAAGGGACAAGGATCAACACGGACAATACCAAGCCTCAGCATTCACAATCACTGCCAGAGCACTCCCTAGGTAACAGTAATTTGCTTTAAGCTCATTAAGGGATGAATTTGGCTTCTTATAATTCAGTTTATCAGAAACTGAATTATTGCTATCAGAGCAAGCAATAAGAAGTTGTTTTGCAAATAGACAGCTGATGGAGCTCTTATACCTCTGGGAATTCAAGGTGAGGGCAACTTCCAAAGCAATGATGGCAAAACTTCCCTGTGGGTTCCTTGGTGTGGGGGAAGCTCTGCCTTACATCCCCACTGAGCTGATCAGTGTGGTGGGGCAGCAGTGCATTACCTTGCAGCCCTCAGCATCAGGAGCTGCAGCTCTGCCAGGTCCCACAAGAGATGCACAAAAGAAGGCTCCTCCTTGCAACATCTGCCCACCCTCCTTAGCAGCTGCTCGTCACCATCACCCCGCTGTCACCTCCCTGACACCGGAGGGAGAGCTCCCGGCGTTCCTGCAGGAGCTGCATTAAGCACCAAGGTGCAGCCACAGGGGACATCAAACAGATGGATGATATTCTCTGGCTTACAGCAAATCACCACAGCATGATGCAGTACTTAGATGAAAGCAAAATTAATATTCTCATGAAATAACAAGGAAATACTCACTACTTGCATTTCTTTCACTCTGCTGATATGTGTAGTTTTAGCTACAATAAAAAATTTTGTCTGATTACCAAAAAAAATTGCTGAGAAATGCAGCGCTGTAAACTTACCCTAGCTCTGCTTTTTCTCTTGTTTTTAAAGCAGGATCATTACTAGATCATTAGGGCATATGCAAAATAAAAAGCAGCAAATCATTTGGCAAAGAGAAAGACATTGGATTGGATGAAAGACATAAGAAAAAGGCTTATATTTAAAAATATATACATCTACTTCAGCCAGCAACAGTCCAAAGAAAGGAAAGTGTACATTCCTTCGAGTAATAAATCATACTTGGCAGTCTCTTTGGGAGAGCTATGTTAAGAACTAGTCTCCTGATAGTAATACACGGAGCCATTGAAATTTCATAAACTTTCTAACAACTGCATACATGAGAAAAAAAATTAAAATAAAGCACTTAGCATGAAGTAAGTTTGTATAGCAAATAATTCTAGGGAGTGTGAAAAAATGCATTGTGCATCCCTGTGCTTGAAGGCAGAGCTGAAATTCAGCAAGAGGCCTCTGCACAGGGGGGGTGGTGCTGCAGCAATCTGCCAGCACATCTATAGAGCAGAGCCCAGATAAGCCATCAGAAAAGGAGAATAAGCTCATGTGCACAGTCCTGCTCTTCACCCACCCTACCAACACTCTGCAGCCTGTAAGTCACTCAAAAATCCTGTAGAGACAGAGACAATACAGTTATTTGCTTAAATACACTATGAACCGAGTCACAGTTAATGCTTTCTCCAGCTGTAAGTGCTGAAAGCATCAGGATACCCATAAAACATCTCCCGCAAACAACTGCAGTGACCACGGGATCCGCTGTCGAGCTCGTACTTACATCGCGGCATCAGCCGGGACAAAGCTCGGCATTTAACTATTTCTTCGTAAGCTGCTTCCACATGCTTGTCTGCTCATCGTGCCGTTCCTTCCATTGATTGCTTGTGTTTGGCAGCATCTGGGCTGCAAAATGATCCTTTTCCCCTCTTTTGCAAAATCAGCAGGCTGCGGAGGGATGCGTGACCGCTGCTGCAGCCGATGTATCCAAACAGCCCAATGCAGCAAAGGCTTTAGCTCCCCCTTCCCAGCCTGGGTTTTTCTTTCTTTGTGTGTGTGGGGTTTTTTTTAAAGAGATATGGTCCTGACTAACCTCAGGTTTCAGGAGCACAATACAAGCTCCAGGCACAAGGCAGTCAAACAGAAGTGGAAGGATACCAAGACAGAAGACCAAAATAGTACAATTTTAAGAGATGTTACTCAAGGTGTAACATGTATTTAAACTATTTAAAATTTTGTGATTGGTCCTGTTTAATTCAAATTTTTCTTGACATTTTGGTTCTTTATTTTTTCACTTTTTTCATTTTTTTCAGCTTATACAATAGGTTTTCTGCTTATTTCCTTCTTAACTCTCCTTCTGTGTCAAAGAATGTTTACATTTAAATGTTCACAATTTGAAGAAGTCCTCTGTTAAAACTTCTGTATGTATAGCAGTTTTAGCAAATATCTTTACTGTTTCGCCTCTGTTTTGCTAACATGGTAAGCTCACACTCTTTGGGACTTCCTTAAATTTATTTTGTCAGTGCTGATTACATCAAAAGTCAGAAATCTGTGGGCTACCAGTAGCATCCCAAGCTTGGTTTCATTTTTTAAGCTGGCACAGGTAGCTGTTAGTACTTCCACATTTTTAAACTCATGTCTTTATTAATTTTACATTCATATTCCTATTCATGTTATCAACTGCATAAAGCAGATCTCAGCATTTGAGGCATTTCTAAGATTTTTCATTCTCTCCCCTTGGTCACTCGTGTTAACTTATCAGGTGTCCTCCAGGAAAACCAAGAAACGTTCCCTTTGAGAGCCCTTCTAATCTCACCAATTGTGTTTCTTTGAATTCCACATGCAAGTGTAGAATGTTATCCCTCCTCTTGATCCAGTAGCCTACTGCCAGAAACACATCATTCCAACCTGTCAGTCTTACTTTTAAAATGCTGGACTAACACAGCACTTCACAAGAGCTTCAGGAGTGGCTGAAAGGATGAGATTAGGGATTTTCCCTGAGTCTGGAGCTCTCTTTTTCCCTCTGCAGTCCTGAGATGCACAGGCGATGGACTAGAAATTGCTGCTCTACAGGATAATGTCAGCAGAGGCAGAAAGAACAAACACAAAGTGCTAATTCAACTTTGTACAGACAGAGGACTTTTTCTTAGACAACTCCTGGACTTTACTACACTTCTGCTGCTTTTGGTTAGAAAAAGCCTGTTTTCCTGCCAAGGAGCCGAGGCTGGCTTCTGTCATGTTGAAGGTTAAAATAACATTGCAATACTAAGAGGCTACTGCTGTGTTGTATAAAAGAAAATATTACTCCTCCAAGGAAAAGAAGTCTATTCCATATTAAAGTACACCTAGATAGTAAGTGAAGTTGTGTTATCAGAAGCAATTTACCAGAAGAGGACAACATCTTTATATTTGGAATCCTGATCATGAAAGGTCAAGAGGAACTGAGCATAAGTAAGCAAAAACACTGTCCCTACAATATTGCTTTTTGTTGCATAGAGATCAAGGAAAACACATTTTTCTGGTCATCACATCTCAGCTTTAACCACAGAAACAGTAAGAAATCCTGTCTGAGTTCAAGTAAACAAAAGGACTTTGTAACCAGGCAGAGCAGACTGTTTAGCCAGGAAAACATGTAGTGCCAGTCTCCAAAACATTGCCCCACTGGATAAGCTCCTGCAGCACAATGATCTCACACAGCTGTCGTGTTGCTCCTAAGTTTCAGTGCCAGAAGGACTGGCCTCAAAGCAGTGGCACTCAGAATGACCTTCCTGAGCAGGGCACGCGTGTCAGCTGCAACTGTCCATGGCCATGCTGGCCACAGGGGCCAGTAGCAAGGCACCAGCCCTGATTATCAATGTCACATTCTGAATGCAGGAAAAAATCCATATAGGGGGGTGGGAATGAAGCCACAGATGACACAGGAAGCATTGCAAGGATAGGAGGCAATGGGGGAGAAGATGTCAAAATAAAAATGCTTTAAAAGTATTCTCTCCCAAAGTGCTCAAATCCTTTTTAAGCAGCAGGCATAAAGAGCACTCCTTTGAAATTCCATTCCTAGAGTGAAAATAGATTATGAACTACGAGCATTATTAGCAATCTTCTTACAGAAGAATGTCAGCTGAGGCCAGCCCTGTCTCTAAAAACTGAGCCTGAAAAAGCAGCTGGGCTTCCCACGTGGGAAGCAGGTGAAGGGCAAATTTTGCCTCCAGGGACAATTTAAAACAAAGGCAAAAATAAGTATTTGATTGATGCATTCAGCATCCCAGCTGTGAAAATCAAGCAAACTTAGAAGGTTCATTTCTGCTGCTGCTGAGTTTGGTTGGTGCTGACATGGGTGAAGTGCAGCCAGCCAGCTACTCAAATTGGTGACCTGCGAAGCTGATACCTTGTAAAGTTCACTTGACTCCTCTTTCAGTCAGAAACATTTTTCTTATTTCTCTTCCTCTTTAATTTCACTTCCCTCCTCCTCAAATGGGACGCTTCCTTTCATGCAGCACCCTCATCATCAGCAGCTTCTCTATGTTGTCCATGAAGGGAGAGGCACAAAGTCACATCCCCTGATGCCTCTTGGCATCCACTGTGGCAGTGGCAGAACAGGGAGAGCTGGGTTCCTACTGGGCAGCACTGGGCTGGAGGCTGCCAAGGCCACCTCACTCACCCTGCCACATACAGGGCCACTGTCACATTCCAGTACAAGCAAATGGTTTCATCATCCAGATGCATCCCACAGCCCCCCCTGTAATGAGAGGAGCTGAAATCTTCCTCAAGTGGCATCTAGGTGACAGACCCAGTTCAGAAGGTACAAGAGTGCTCTGATTGCTTTAACTGTGGAAAATCTCATAAGAGCTGACCCAACCACTCTGAGAAATAAAAAACAAAATGAAAAATCTTAACCAAGATTAATTTTTATAGTGAGCTCTATTTCCTCCACAATTTTATTGAATTTTCCCAGGCATTGCAAGATCACACTCCTCAGCTGTAGGAGAAGGACTGGCAATTTTCTGTTTAATTCTTCTCCCCAGCCCCCAGCATAGCCAGCCTCCAATTAAAGGGAATGAAAGGGAAATTTAGCCATAAAACCTGCCTACAAAGTCCATGTATAAGATACCTGCACAATGTAACAGCAAAGATTAAGTGGAGTCTTTGAAGCTGGTGAATGCATAACAAATATCTAATCAGTGACATATGAAGATAATCTGAATTGTTGACAATCTGAAATAATTTTTTTAAATGTCAACAATAGTGACAGGGTTTTAATCATCTAAGGTTAAATATATGGAACTGCATTAGATGGATCTTGTAGTAAGATCACTGTAATATTTGGAACAGCAACTCTTCAGCACAAACTGCTTCAGCTGTTTTGACTCACATGGTTTAAAGCTGCTGCGAGGAAAAAGTTTTAAAAAAAGACAAAATACGAGGAAGAGATAATCTAACTGAAAATTCTCCAGTATTGTAGAGCCAAGACACCTGATTTTCTTCTGTTTGAGGTTGAAATTGTGATTTCTGCTTTTTGTAACTGATCATATCTGCGGTAGACCTCTTGTTAACCTAGATAAAAAGGCAAAAATGTTATAAATTAACATTTCTAGGCTGTGATCCAGGATGATTAAAATACCGTCTTGCCCAGGCTATTAGTGCCATAACAATTTTAATGCCAGCAAGGCCAGGCAATTAGCATTTGTGTGATTAAAATACCAGCCTGGTCTTCTAGAGCCAAAGTAATTAGTATGTTGCCAGTCCTAGCTATTAGTGTTAGCACCACCAATGGTGAGGAATTTTATAGTCCTTTGAGAATTAACTTAGGCTCATATTAGCTTGACATGATGCTTTTTCTTTACCTGGACTTTACCTCATTGAAATATACATATACATATTTCAAATATTTACGTAATCATAAAGAAAAAACTATTTTTGTTTGTTTGTATCACCATGATAATGGAACATTTAACATATTGTCTGTGTAGAAGGAGTCATGAAAAGACTGGATTATCAAGTAGGAATTCCAAGCAGGGAAATTTAAACAATGATGAAATTTGTTCACCCTCTGACTAAAACTTAAATGCCAGCTCACTCAGTCAGTCCATGGCATGCAGCCAGAGACGTGCAGCCTGACTGACCCCATTTGCCCAGGGCAGTGGATGCATTAACCACTGCAGTGCAGCCTTCTCTGCATCCCAAGGTAAGTGCAGAACACGTGAATGGGTTCATGGAGAAAGTTGTCTTTGACAACAAATGTTCAAATTCAGGAGATGGGCTTCTTCTATGATAAATACAAGGAACACCAATGAGGGGCAAAATTCAACATTAGGGGCAAAAATGTCATGGCAGAGACCTTGGCTTAGGCTGTCCAGGAAAAGTGGGGCCAGAAAAAATCACCTTTGTAGAAGCAGATACCTACAGAGGGCTGAAGCCATGTCACAGCAGATTGTTGGGCTGTAGCACTCAGGCCATCGGAGTTCAACTAGGAATTGCACCTACACTGCATCTTGGGACCTGTGCAGCATTTGTATAAATGTATATCTGTAAACACTCTCTGTACTCTCTATAATCATACATCCATTTTGACCATTTACTGCAACTCTGAATTTTCTATTATTTAATCAACTCCCCAGATAGCCATGCAGTCTTATTCTGTGGCCACTTTGAATTCCTAAAAAACCTTCAGCAGTGGACTGAAATGTCTTTGGAATTCTAGGTAGACAGGATTTCCTGTATCCCTTTATGCTGCTCCTCTCAGTTGAAGCAGGTATGTGAGGTGTGATTTGCCCTCACAAAAGTCATGCCTTCTCATAGTGTCATAGTTGTTCAAGTGTTCTCTAATTTTATTCTTTATTATAAATCTTGTAGAAGTATCCTGCTGACATAATGAACATACCAGTCTGTAGTTCCTCAGATCCCTATTGGAACCCTTTTTGAAAAATGGTCCCATCAGCTGCTTTCTGGCACTCTGAGAAGCAAAGGGTTTTGAAGGAGAAGTTGCAAGCATGGACTGTTATTCAGGTATTTCCTTTACAAGTTGTTAAATTAACTGGTTTTTGAAAATGTCTAGACCCTGGCAATTTGTTTTTCTTCATTTTCCCTACTGTTCTACATGTATTTCACTCCAAGGCAGCAACTCTGTGTAGTTTCCATCTGGAAGGACGCCAGCATGGAGATTTTCCTGCGCTTTATTGTGGTGAGCAAAGATACAAATAACTGAATCGGTTTTTCCTGTGATGGGCTTATATGTTTTGTTTACCATAGAAGAGTTTGAAAAACTAGGGAGAATTTGTTTTGCACTTTTGCAGGTTGTTCATCAGCAATGAGCTCAGAGTTGTGTCACTTCCAGTCTCTGTTTATTTATTAATTAATCTCTCTAAATGAGATGTTTCACATAAGCACTGGTAGCTAATACCTTCTTCAACATGATATCACAGGGAATGTAAGATAGGCCTGAGCTAGCATGAGCCACTGAGTTCAGCCATGCTTAACACATTATTTTCTACAATTTAAATACCAAAGAAACTTACGCAGGAGGGAAAGATGAAGACCCATACATAACCATTTGCTGACCGCAATGGATATCAGTAGAGCTTTTGGAAAAGATTTTAGGGGTCTCTCATCTTTCTCTCTTGTACTGCTCCCTGGACATCATGAAAGGACAGAAGAGCAGGCTGTGTGAAATGAGGGGTAGCATGAGTCAAACTGCAATGTCAACACTGCACCCTGACTCCATCCAACAGTCAGAGAAAATATTATTAATTATTGTTGTAAGTAATAGTAAAAATACTATACAAAATACAGATATGTTATATTTTATGTGTTTATTCAGTAGGTAAATAAATACAAAGGATTTTTTGTGATTATTTATAAATATGTTTCTTTCCGAAAACTACAAACCAATTTGATAATCTTAATAATTATTATAAAACTTGTCATAACCATTATCTTCTGGCATAGTGCACCCATGAAGAAGGCAAGTGTGATCTACAGGGGACAGAAAATGGTTAGTTACTAATGAGTGAGAGCTAATTACAAGATTCTGTCCAATTCTGATTTAGTCCCAGTTAAGCAGGATGCTAAAAAGACATGGAGAATAGATTCAGAGAAGCCCTAGCAATGCAGTTAGAGAAACAATATTCACCCTAAAAGAAAGAGATTAAAGAGATTAAACCTTCTTAATTTGTTTATCAAAAGAGGGTGAAAAAATTATAACTAGTCAGGAAGCAGAATGTATTTTTAACCTACTGGACAGTACTAATTTCTTATTCACAAACACTCTTCTCATTTTTTCATGCACTTTTTTTCCTTTTTTTTGTTTCTGTTCCACATTTCACAAATTTTTAAGCAAAACTTATCCTTGAGTGCAAAGTTAAGAAGTATTTCTCTCCCAAACAACCTTCCTAAATCAGTTTTCACAAACTTGTTGATAACTGGCTCTGCCTTTTACCTTCCAAGGGCATGTAGTGACAGAACAAGGGCCAGTGACTTTAAACTGAAAGAGGGCAGGTTTAGGTTAGATATTGGGGAGAATCTCTGCCATGGCAGTGGTGAGACAGTGGGACAGGCTGCCCAGAGAAGTTGTGGACGCCCTGTGCTCAGAAGTGCTCTTCAAGACCAGGCTGGATAGGGGCTTGTGAGCAAGCTGGTCTAGCGGAAGGTGTCCCTGCCCACAATAGGTGTCAGAACTGAATGATCTTTAAGGCCCCTTCCAACCCAAACCATTCTGTGATTCTGTGAGAATTGTCCCAGTGAGTCATGCCAAGCTCATGAGGCACAAGATCAGCACTGTCAGTGCAGGACTTTTGGTCAGAGCTCCAGGTTACACACCTGGCTCTCTCAGGGGCAGTTTCTGAAGGCCTTGGCACCTCTGTGATGAGCCTGGAGAAAACAGATCCTCTCCACCATTCAGGGGTATTGGCACCAAATGTCTGCTGGCAAGAGAAACTGAACTGCTTTAACCGTGCTGATACTCACAAGGCTTTTAGTCACCTGCAAGAGGAATAGGGCCCCTCTCTGAACCACCTTGAATCTGGGAACTCAGGAAACCTGTCTGCAGTGGTAACACAAGAGTTCATGTATTTTTTCCTGGTACCTTTGTCAAAACAAATTTTGTTTGCTTTTTTGTGCACTCTGTGGGAATTGTTTGGCAATATCAGCTGGCTAGCAAGACTTTAAATGGTGTGTAGAATCTTAGGGGGCAAAACTGGAGATTATAGCAAATGAACCACATCACTGCATCCATCAATTCAGAGCTTTCACAGTAGAGCTATAGCTTCTGAGAATCCAGGACACTAAAACAGAGCAAATACTGACTATTTAGCTGTGATTAGAATAATCTTGATCCCAATCAATTAAACTCTCCTGAGAGGCAATGTATATTAGGTTAGGCAGGATGCCACATAAACACTTGGAGCAGGAAAGGAGTGAGCAGATGCTGGTCTACAAAAAATCATGTAGCCATATCATTTGCCTACATGCATGGATCTACTTCTAATCAAATTTTGCAGATGACACTAATTTGGGGGGAAATTGGCGAATACACTTGAGTTCAAGCCATGTAGAAAGAATGGAAGAATGGTCCAGCCTTGTGAAATTCAAAGGCAAATGCAAAGCCTTGCTCCTGGAAAGGAAGAGCCTCTGACACCTCTGCAGGCTGATCCTGCCTGACTAGTGGCAGCTCTGTGGAGAAGCAGGATGAACATGAGCCATCAGTGCCCTGGCACCAAAGAAGGCCAACAGATATTGTGCTGGGGCAGAGCCAGAGACCAAAGGATGAGATTATTCCCCTCTACTCTGCACTTACTGCCAGGCCCCGAATACAGGAGAAGCATTGACTGTAACTGGATCAAGTTCAGCAGAGGCACCCCTTTGGTGGGGGATGGAGCACTGGCCCTATAAGGAAATGCTGGAGGAGTGGGATTGCTCACCTGAGCCAAGACGGCTTGAGGAGACCTATCAGCTCCTGGTGCCAATAGGGAGGTCACTGAGGGGGAGCCAGGTTCTTCATAGCAATGAAGAACAGGAAGATGGGAACCAGCAGCCATATTTTGAAAGAATAAAAGTTTAAAATGGAGTGCTGGTTTGGGCTGGAATAGAGTTAATTTTCTTCACAGTAGCTGGTAGGAGCTGTGTTTTGGACTTGTGCTGGAAAGAGTGTTGATACCACAGAGATGCTTTCCTTACTGCTGAGCAGGGCTTGCACAGGGTCAAGGCCTTTTCTTCCCCTCATCCCACGCCACCACCAAGGAGGCTGAGGGCGCACAAGGAGTTAGGAAGGGACACAGCCAGGCTAACTGACTTCAACTAGCCAAAGGAATATTCCAGACCATATGGTGTCACGCTCAGCAATAAAGAGGTGAATGGAAGCTGGCAGGGAGGCAGCTGCTCAGGGACTTGACTGTGCATTGATCGGTGGATGATGAGCAACTCTTCATCTTCATACATAATTTTTTTGTTTATGGGTTTTATTTTGCTTTCTCTTCGATGTTTGGTGTCCAAAAAGGTGATGCACTGTCCATCTTTGAGGGTTTTCAAGCCCTGACTGAATGAAGCCCATTTCAGCCTGGTCTGACCTCACAGCTGACTCTGCTGGGAGAGAAAGTCGGACCAGAGGCCTCCTTTTGTCCTCCCTGTTTATATTAAAGTCCTGTGATTTCATGATCCTTCACATCCATCCTCTTGAAAATGCATCCTTCCAGTACATTAAAAATTCTGGGCAGACATCAGAGCACCAACTCCACTTCCATCCTGGTAGCACGTGCAGAGCCACTTCTTGCTGTACCTTACCATGTCCTTACCTGAGATCCAATCTCAGCACTCCAGCTGCCCTTCACCAAGTTGGCTGAAACAGATTTCTTGGGCTGCTGAGTGGGAGAAGCTTATTCATCCCTCCTCATGGTAGTTCTGGGTTAAAAAAATCATGAACAAATAAAGAAATAAACAAAGCACTGCACCTTTATCTTAGTTTCATACATGCAAACAGGTAAAAAATTATAGATGTGAGCCCCTTTATCACTCCATTAAGAAGCTTAAATGAGAATCTGGGCTATCTGCCTTGAAGACACATGTAGGTACATTTGTATTAGATACTCCAGGAGGTAATAAAAATCCCACTGGTGAGCAGTATGTAAGTTTACATTTGTATCTGGTTCTGTTCTCAGTTTATCTCATGCATAGTTCAGGTCATGGCTAAAGAGTTTTATTCCCTGACCAAATGCATTGTTCATCATTTTTTATGAAACTAGAATCTTCAATTTTATTCAAACTTATAATTTAGGAATTTTTGATTGAAAAAAATCCAGAATGCATGAAAAAAGAAGAAATATTGAATTATATAAGTGTACACTGATATTTCTTTTATTCCACAAAACTGATGCTACAGGAATACATAAAAACTTGCAACATTACTGCTGAAGGAAGGATGAAAGCATGTCCCTCAAACTGGGATGATAAAACTGTCATGTTGGGACTGTGTGTCACTGAAAGGACTGAAAATTAGATCTGCACAATTAATATAGGCACTATTTATAAAACTATGAACTTTCATGATATATGTTTTTAAAATGTAGGCAGGTGCTCATGTTTGCACCAGCACTGGCATTGAGTAATAGTCATAGAATCATAGATATAGACTCATAGTCAAAGAAAGCAAATCATTGCCTGGGCTGCACAGCAGAAGTGTGGTCAGCAGTTCTAGGCAGATTATTCTGCCCCTCTGCTCCTCTCTCATAAGATCCCAGTTTAGGTGCTGTGTCCAGGTCTGTGGCTCCCAATATGAGAAGGATGTAGACTTGTTGGAGCAAGTCCAGAGGAGGGCCATGGAGATGATTAAAGGGCTGGAGCACCTCTCCTGTGAAGACAGGCGTAGAGAGCTGGGGTTGTTCAGTCTAGAGAAGAGAACCCTCTGGGTAGGCCTTAGAGCAACCTCCCAGTACCTAAAGGGAGCCTACAGGAAAGACAGGGAGGAACTGTTTATCAAGGAGTGTAGTGATAAAACAAGAGCAAATGGTTTTAAACCAAAACAGTGTTGTTCTACATTAGAGTTAAGGAAAAATTCTTCCACTGCTGAGGCAGTGGAACAGGTTTCACAGAGAAGCTGTTGCCCATCCCTGGATATATTCAAGGCCAGGCTGGATGAGGCTTTTACCAGCTCATGACAGAGGATTTGGAATGTCATGAGCATTAAGGTACCTTCAACCCAAACCATTCTATGGTTCTATGACAATCATAGAATCATGAAATTGTTATATTGGAAAGGATAATCATATCCAAGCTCTGGCCAAGCACTGCCAAGTCCACCAAAGCAAGGTGTGCCTAAGTGCCACATCCACAAATTTGAACACTTCTAGAGGAGGTGATTTCACCACATCTCTGGCCAGTCTCTTACAATGCACAACCACCCTTCCAGTGAAGAAATTTTTCCTAATATCCAGACTAAACCTCCCTGATGCAACTTGAGGCCATTTCCTCTCACCCTGTCACTTGTTACTTCGGAGATCAACTCCTACCTGGCTAGAACCTCCTTTCAGGCAGCTGTAGAGAGGGACAAGGCTCCCCCACGAGCCTTCCTTTCTGCAGGCTAAGGTACCCAGCTCCCTCAGCTGCTTTTCACGGGAACTATGTCCCAGACACTGCACCACTTTTGCTGCTTTGCTTTGGACACGCTCCAGCACCTCGACGTCTTGCGGTCACAGCGTTAATTTCTTCTCATTAATTTCCGCTTGCATTCCCTTATTCACTTCCAGTCGGCTTCCCTGGCGAGGGCAGCTTTGCTGTGGGTGTCCGGGAGCGCAGGAGCCGAGGGCTGCTCCGTCCTTTGGCGCCACGAGAGGTCCCCCCAGCCCCGCCAGCCGGGAATGCCGGCCGGGAGGCGCTGCAGCCGGGCGCGCATCACTCGCAGCAGCTTTGACAAAGCCACTTCGTCATCTTGCCCGCATAAAATGAAGCACCTGGCCACGAAATTTATTTTTATTTTTTTCCCCACACAATGGATGCATCTGTATTGGGAATAAGAACAGGACTAGTAAGATCCAGCAGAGAGCAGAGTCTGCTTGTAACTTATCCACCCAAGCGTGTAATGATAGATTTATGGTTCTTTTACCTATGAAGGTGTTTAAAATAATGGTATTTACAAATTCCTGCCTCGTAGTCTCATCTTTGCATTTATATGTGCCTGTGTTTGAAAGACTGGAGTTACATGTGTTGGTATTTTAATAGAGTAAGTTAGGAAAAAAGAACAAAACAAAATAATAAAACTAGAACTAGGAGGGGGGAAAAGACATTGACTAAATATTCAGAATAATTTAGAAAAATATTCTATCTCTGGTAAGCCCTCAAATAAACCCAGTTATTGTCTCTTCTCTCCAAAGCTACTTTTAAAATTATAATGGGTGTGCAAACATTTTGCTGCCAAGTGTGGGCCCCTGGCAAAATGATGTGTATTAAACTTTTTCACACAGCACCTGCCACTGAATCATATTTGGAGTCGCATTTTGGTAGGCATTGAGATGACTTCAGGCAGGGGTGTGGTCCAGCTGAATTGTGAATATGAATAAAGCTCTGTGGTAGTGAAAGTGACACATCTGCAATATTCATCAACATGAAAGGCAGGTGCAGGCAGCACCAAATTAGCCATCCTGTTAGGTTTGGTCAATGCTGCATCTCAATGATTGTCACTCATTTTTTACAAATTAATTTAAAATAATGTGAGAGACCAACTCATTGCAAATTAGTTGCTATTGCAAAAGGTAATGGGACAGGGACAGATTGGCCTAGTTGTACAACTAGAAAGAACCAGGGGCTAAATAGGGTGAGATTGTGCCCTAGCCTTAATCCAACAAAGCATGCATTTAATTTTAAGTTTGTAAGCAATTCATTGACATCAGTATGATTATTCTCATGTTTGGAATTATGCACCTGTAAAAATGCCATACAGGATTGGACATCTCCCTTCAATACCCTGAGAGTGTTCACACAATAATGCTCTTTGTAGTGTCTGAAAATCTGGTTCTTCAGCTTCCTTTGCCTGCAGTGATACAGCCTCATATGAGAAACAGGCCATTTCGGGCCCAGTCCTGCCATGAGCTCCCCTTAGGCAGATGTCAGAGCCATGAAGAGTTTCGGTAGCCCAAACATCTCAGTCTGTTTGCACTAACTGCAGTGATGAATCCATGTGCCTGTTGCACTCTTTCCCCATCAAACTGACTTTGGAAATATTGCAAAACAACTTCAGGCAATTCAAAATCATCGCTGCATCAGGGGAACAGCTTTAAAATTGCGTAAAAATTAGGCAGTGCCTCTTGACAAAATGCCCTGTTCACTTACAGCCTCAAAGTTCTGTGACTTGTGATTAGGACACTATAAGAATACAGTCCAGTAGACTTAAATGTTTGTTTACCTAAGCTCCCTAAAACTCTTGCTTAAGTCCCAGATAAAAAATGTTCAGTAAGTGCACAGCACTGTTAGCAAGTGAAACTGGGGAGTGAGGCTGTGCTGGAATGCACAGAACACCTCAGATGCCTCAGGAACAAACCTCAGAGAGACTCTGGAACACACAGAGCACAGGGTGTGTGTTTGCATGCACTGGTCATAAATGCTTCAGCTTTAGCACTGGATGACCCAGGGGGGAATGAAATAACCCGGTAAGTGACTGATTAGAAGGGGAAAATGTTATTCTGTCATTAAAGAGTGACTGAAGAGAGGAATAAATTTCCAGTTCGAAGACACAAGCTGAAAGAATTTGAATTCCTTTCTGATGCTAAGTATATCAGGCATTTGGACAGTGGCCATTGCTGCAAAGCTCCTGTGGTGAGCCAGGAGTCAAGTTCACCACAGAATTGCCACCAGGGAGGAGTGGGTGAGGACTGTCCTTCCCAAAAGGCACTGGCACACTGGTGGCACGATCTTGTGTTGGAGCTCAGTCATGCAGTGAGTTAGAAGCTTTACGAAGTGCCAGGTTGATGCCTTACTGTAGTGCCTTCAGCCACAGCACCAGCTTTCTATTTGGATATATCAAAGAGACAGGAAAAATGTTTGTGTGCACGTGTATTTCTGCAGGTATTATATTCCATTCAGAGAAAATAGAATCTGACCCTTAAAAGGGGCTGCTGCAGAGATTAGAGCACAAGTTTCAGAAGCAGCTGCCTTCAGTCTGCCAGCTTTGTGCTTAAACAATTTAAAGTTCTGAAATTTGTGTTTAGTGGATATTCCTGACATTAATGGAAAGTGCAAGAGAGGGGTTATGATCCCTTAAGTTTAACTTTTGTATTTTTCAGATTCTGTGCTGCAGTGTGTAACTCTGAGCTTCATATTAATTGTTAGCAAGTTCTCTTCACAGGAAAGGTAGACAAAACAGTGCTTTTCCAACTTGAGACCAAGGACAAATATTACAAGCTCCAGGCCAAAAAAGTACAAATGGTGAATTGAAGAGACAAAAACAAAGAGGATGGAACTTCATAACCTAAATCTGTAATTGGACAGTTAATTAACTGCAATATGCAAATGGGCCAAAACTCATAAAAGTGAAGCCTTTTGACTGGTCGTCCATTTTGTGACCACTTTGGGTTCATCTTGGTGTAGCCCTGGCCAGACTCTTTTACTGCCCAAGGTGTATCTATTAAGGCCTTTTAAGAAATACCTACTTTATTCCTTAAATCTGTCTAGACTCTGTTCTAGGTCAGCCTTTTCAAGGCATCAACTTATATACAAACATATAAACACAGACTGGAGTTTTGAAGCCAGGTGTCTTCTAAAAGTCTTACCAGTTGTATAGAAAGAACTTGAATAAACCCATATGGTTGCATCAGCTTTGAAGAAAGAAAACATATGAGAAGTTTCTTCTTAGGGCACACATTTCTGTGTGTTATTAAACTATTTATGATCCCACATATTTGTATAGAAGGGCTTTTAAATTTTTTTCCATATTGCAGTGTCTTAGTTTACAATGGTTGGCATCATAATTACTATATATCATATAAAGTGTATATATCAGCAAAATTTATGCATAGAAGCACATGGAATATGTAAATAGATATAGAGGGAATGAGTAAAGTCTCATGTAGCAGAGTGTGTGCTACACAGCGCTGCTCTTGGGTGTCATGTTTTTCCCCCATCACCTCCTTTCCTCTTTTTTTCTTGTCTTCTCTTCCATGACATGGAAACAGTGGTTCCAAGATGCTGTTGCTGCCATGGGGTGCAGAAGGGGCCTTCTGTCCTTTCTCTTCACCTTCTGCACAACTTTGACTTCATATTAGGGAGTGACCCTCCTGCTGCTTTATGAAGTGTAGGACTGACTTCTCCAAAACAGACGTTTTTAGAAATGCCCCATTATCTGCAAAAAACCCCCAGGCCCGTGAATGTTTTTTTCATGTCATTGATATTAATTCGAATCCCATCACTGCAGTACAAATTACAGCTGAATTTGGCCTTTGCTGGCTTTGAAGCAGTAAGGGAAAACATGTGTGTAATCATTAACATCTGCGAATTTGCACATTTTGAGGCACATTTTTAAATTAAACAAATGTGCTCTCTGAAGATCTTATTAGTTGAGCAGGAATAAATCCTACAGCTATATTGAAGTCTGAGGTGCAAATAACAGTAAAGCTCTGTCTTCAGATGCTCACAAGGTTTTTCATAAAATATTCTACATAAAATATTCTATCATAAAAACTTTCAGAAAAGCCTGCAGACCATTGTGCTGAGAGTAGGGCAAATCAGAAAAAAATACATAAAGACAATGTTTTTAGGAAGAGGTAATAAAGACCATATCTGGATAATACAGACCATATTACCTCTATTCATATACTTCATCTTGCTTATGTCCTTAAATGGCGACTGCTACTGTAGCACTAGACACTGCCCAAAGGCAGGAGTCTCAGTTTTAAATGCCTCTTCATTTTTCCCTTTAATACATTCAAGAAGTTTTGACACATCTAGGAGTTCACCAGTAAACCACCTGTGACACAGCAGACATTTTATTTTTTAAAAAATCATCACACATTTGAAATGCCTAATCAATCTGCTCTATACTTCTGCTTATTGAAAAGTGGTGCTGCCCAGAAGTGTTGTTCCCAGAATCCAGCAAACGGTTCCCAACAATAGTGGAAATATTCCAACCATTTCCCCATCACCCTATTTAAAACTGTATCCACACACTGAGAAAAATTTAAACATTTTAATCCTGTTAAATGTTTGGACCCATAGAGGACAAATTTATGCCAAAGCACTAGAGTTACCTTTGTAAAGTTTAGAGAGTTTTATTTTGATTTTTTGTGGCTCTGCCTGAAGCACAACTCGTTGCCAGGGTGCTTCATTATCTGCATCCAGCTCCCTGACTGGCCAGGCCAGGCATCTCTTGGAGTTCACTGTAGATTTAGCCTGGCTCACATCCCCAGTTGTCCTTCCTACGAAATCCAGGTATCTGAGGCGAGGTGACTGGCATGCACATGGGTTCACCCCAAAATGTGATCCAGACATGGCCTTTGTGCACATTCTGAGTCAGAAACTCAGATGTTTCCCAGGTTATGGTGTCTAGACATAGGCTTAGTGCTTCTGGGACAATAATTTACGTTTTCCTGCAAATAGGTTTCTCATCTCCATAGTGGAGGTAAAATGGTGCTGTCCATGTTGCTTGCTGTTGGGGGTAAGAATGGTCTCCTGAGTTCTTGTTGAGAGTTGAGACATGCACACCCTAATTTCTGTCTAGATCTTTAGCCAGTATTATAATTACCGCATGCACAATAATTTGTTGCAAAGTGTTAGGGCACCTATAAAGAGCATATCATACTGCATACTGTGAGAAACCAAAAGGGCCAATTAAACTGAAGTTTGATCTCTCAAGGATATGTAATGTGTGCTTCTCTGCTACAGCCTGACTGTGGTGATGACTGTGGTGATGCCACATACCACATAAATGCAGAAGGCTTATAAAAAAAAAAAAGTATGTCATACCACCTGTTCTCATCCAGCTTTTCTTTTTTTAACTAAAGCAACTGCGAGTGAAGCGCAGACTTTCAAGCCAAAGAAACACTTCAGCCGGCATCCAATTTCAAAGGGTTCATATTAAAATTGTATGAAGAGAAATCCAACAGGAATAACTCTGGGAATTCAAAAAGACAAAACCTGGTAGTTTCAAATTCCATTCTGGAAGATGACCTATTTTTACAGGCAAATGAAAAGTTCTGCTTCACTTTAAAACTGTTCTATTTCTGGAGCTCCAGAAGCTGTCTTCTCAATAAAAATGAGTAATAATAATAACTACAACATGTGAACACTGGCCTTCTCACAAGGGCTTGCAACTTTTAAAAAAACATTGCTGACAGTCATTGCAGATATTGCATCCATAAGTGAAGGTAACTAAAGTGACGTTAAGTGAAGGTAACTTAAACTTTTGTTTAAGTGAATGTAATTTCAACTTTTGGCAGCAAATTTTGTCAGGAATTATGCTAGGTAAATAAATTCAATTCAAGCTGTCAGAAAAAGTGGGTGTCTGGACACCTGTTTTTCATTTATAACATTGGATTAAGTTCCTCTCATCCTGAAGGCAGGAAAAGCATCATTGGAACCCATCTGAGAAAAACTGACTAAGTGATAGCTTATGCAAGAATGCAGAAATTCCCTTTCAACTAGAAGTAAACAAAATGGGTCACTGGTAATTAAATTATTGATTAACTTGGCCTGCCACCCATTCCACAATGCTAACTGATGTTTATACATTTAGACAACACATATCAGCACACATTTTAATAAAGGAGCCCTGACCATCTGAACAGGTAGTTACCTCCCAGTTAATATATGAATATTGTTTTTAAAGATCAGTGTTTTCTAGGCCAGAAGGAGAAAGAACAAAATATGTTGAGTTTTAGTTCTGTAAACAGGAGAACTCTGTGACTATCTAAAGTCTTTTCTACCAGCAAGTTTTCGAACCAAACTCCTTTGGCTCCCCCATTCAGAAGGGCTTTATTACTCTGAATCAATGATACACATATAAAACAAGATGCTAGTGCAGGGGCTAGGCTGCCACACTCACCTGTGCATCACACACTCAAAACTGTCACACACAAAGCTGTGTGACAATTTTTCATCCTTCTCTGTATGAACAAGCCATAGCTATTGCCTTCAGCTAGCATGCATCTATTATGCAGATGTCTGTATGATTAATGTGCCTTCAACCAGTAAGTTTGGCAAAATAAGTAAATACACATATAAATAGTTCCAAATTAGTATCAGTATTTTGCCCAGAAGTTAATAAATTACATTCTTATACAGTGAAAAAATAACATATCACATTTTCTACATCACTCAAATGATTTTTTCAACAAAGGGTTACAACTCTCAAGTAAAAAGTCGTTGTGAAAGATGACACAATTGTCTCAAAAAAAATTAAGGCAAATCCATCTTTATGCAATTAAATATGTATTTCCTTAAACAGTTGCACTTGTGAAGAAGACATTACTTCTGTTTGTGGACAGAACAGTCTCAAATATACAAAAAGGATTGAATCTGAAATTAACTCTATCTCAGCCAAAATCAGGACAGCCTCTGTTTCACTGTGTTTGCTCCTAAACTAGTCCTTTTTCTCCTCACTAGTTCCTGCATTGTTAGTTGCCAGTACAGCAACTCATTTTCATTACAGAAATCTAAACTGTGAAACAAGTGCAATATAATAGTTAATCAAATACTATACAAATAGAAGCATTTGTATTATGGCCTTAAGGCCATTGGCTGATTTTAGATTGGAGTTTTATCTTGCACATCATATCATCTAGTCTAAAATTTGAATATAAATATGTGTGAAGACATTTAGATAAGCAATACCAAAGCAACTTCAGCACTGCCTTGGTTTTGCAAAACAGCTGCATATAAGGCCAGTTTTATTCTTTCTTTCTTTATTCGTTATACCCTGATGTTACATGGACATACCCGTTTTGAGGTGTTTGTTCCAATTCCTTTTTTGGGAATAGGTCAAGGTGAGAAGCCAAGTACAGCTTCTGACAAGAATAATTCAGCAAGACTGTTCTCAGAGAGAGACCCTTAGATGGGTTCATTATTTCATCCTAAGCAAAATTTGCAGCTGTTAGGTGCTGACTGAAGACCTTCCAAATTTTTCCTTTTTGTTGTGGATCTTTAGATATCATTAGTTTTGTATATGTCTGCCCAACATGTCTTGACAGCTACTTCATCTCATATTATCTGATAAGAAAATGTAGAATAATTTACTGCTATTAATTATAAACTCTCTTAAGTGCTACTTTGCAAACACAGAAGAAGAAAAGTGTATTCACATAAAATGAGCAACGCGTGAGTATGCCCTGACAAGTTTTGCCTTTATTCCCAGCAAAACCTCTTTTCCTTATGACTTCACTCCAGCTGGTTCTGGGGAAAGAAAGATAAAAGGGTGCTGGGCTCTGCTGCACATGCTCTGCTCAGCCAAAGGCACCTCTCTTTGCTCCCTCAAACCATGCAGGCAGCCCAGCTGTGGAGAAGCTGAAGGCACTCTCTGCCTCCTGCTGTCACGCTTCCCAGCACCCACAGGGCTGGGAGCATCCTGGTCTAGGAATACAGCTGTAATAATAAAAGGGGTGGAATAAAATTTAAAATAAAAGTAGCTAGGTAAAAAATCAAAAGAAAGCCAAGTTTGCCACTCATTCTACAGCTGCCCAGAGGCTTGTGGGCATGTCTCTGTGCTTTGCTACCAGTGGTTGCACATCTGCAAAACCTGTCTCCCAAGCCTGGCAGACCTTCAAGGCATCTGTATAAACAGAGTCCTGAGTTTAAGGGAAAAAAATTTTCTGAGAAGAATTAGGTATCAAGTATCTCATGCTACACTAGCATGTTTGCATGGATGTCAGTCCTAAGCTGACCCTTGTCTGGCCAGTTCAAAATGCAAGTGGCCATGCCTGCCCATACAGACACAGCACAAAGCTCTGTATTTTTCTGCTTCCCATATATTTTTTTTCTGCTCTCCATATGTACATATATATGCAGATGCATTCCTTCCCAGTCCCTCAAAACTATTTTTCCAATTAATTTAACATCACTAGCTGTAAGATAAAGCCTTCACTTTTTTCTTTTTCATTAAACCAAATTCTCTCATGATGAGTATGGATATAAACCTGCAAACCATTATTTCCTTTTCTAGTCTTTGCAGGAGAAATTCAGCTCTGGCACAGATGGCTGTATATATCATCTTGTCCTAGATGAAAAGATTGCAGAAAAAGGGACTGCAGGATTATCCAAAGTAGCTCAAACTCTTAGGAGAAAACACGCAGTTCCACAGCTTGGTTGCTGCATAGTGCTACAGCCTCCAGCAGAGAGTTTTGGGAGTGTGTTGCTGTGAAGTCAGGGATTCTTACAGCCATGCAGTGTGCCTGGCAACAGGACATGAAGGTCTAAGTCTGCAAATGCTAAACTGCAGGCTGCTCTCTCCTAAACTCTCTGTGCTGCACCTCTAATACTGCTGCAGGAATATTGTGATCCATCTGCTCCTGGCACATTGATCCTTAGACTTCAGAAACAGCACTCACAAGAGCCTGTGAGCCCACAAAACAAAACAAAAAAACCCCTCCAATTATCAAGATCTTTCATGATCTGATATTTCAATCTCTTCATGGATTAAGCTAACTAAATGGAAGTAAAAAGTTTTTTTGCTGCAATGCCAGTTCAGCTATGAGGTTCCTGCAATTCAGCATAAAGGAGGTTTATCAAATCCTCTGTTAATACACTACAGTACTGAGTCCCAAGCTAAGACTGATGGAATGAGATAGCTTTTGATTATGGAGCAGACTTTCAAATGAAGCCATAAGTGCCTAATTCTTTGCCTTGAGATTATATCTGAACATTTTTTTACAGATCTCAATCCCTCTGAACTTTAAAACTTTACAATAGCATAATTGATTTTAATATTTCCTAAGCACTTATCTGATATATGAAACTAGATGCTTTATATTGTGATTCAGCCCTCAGGCCTTAAAATTTGTAGATACAGTTACTGTGAAAAATGAAATGTAAAATCAAAAATTTTATCTCTAATGACAGTGTTAGATTTCTCAGTTTATTTTTTTAATATAGTGATTAACATACATCCCCTGTGTTTTTGCCCACAGAACTTTTGCCCAGTGTATTGCCCAAACCAATATTAATAATTGACTTCACTGAAACATATTGTCAAAAAAACTAACTCAGCTGTGCAGCAATGTTTATAACAGAATTTACAAGATAATGTTTAGGATCTTTAGCACTTCTGCCACGACTATGTCATTTTAATGTCCAGCAATGTCAAACTGCACAGATGAGTTAAATGCTTGGAGCACTGCTGTGGAGTAAGGCCACATGAACCTCTAGGTGATGGGGTAAAAATCAAATTCATAACCAAAATTAGATATTGAAGTGTTCACACTACCTGCTGGAGTATGAAGCATCTACAAATAGGATATTTACAGGAGAACACGCCAACTCTGTAGCCAAATACGTGAACCAGTAGGAAATGGGGAGAGAAGGGTAAATCCCGGTGTCAGCACCCTGCTGCCAGCTCCAACCAAAAACGTGTATGGATGCCTTTTGATTAAAACATGGTTGTTCAAATTGCATAAGAATTTTGGATTAGATTATCCTATCTTTCAAGCAAATGGATTGAAAGGTGGATTGGTTGATAAGATATTCAATTGATTGGTTGATAAGATATTCAGCCAGACTCACTGTTTCATGTACCATCAGTGAAGCAGAGCAGAACACTTCGGGAAAGTGTTTGCAGCTTTTGGATTGCCTACCTAAATTTAGACTTGCCCTCACCAGAGAACAATCATTGCTCATGAGATCCTCTACAACATCAGGACTGGCTATGACAAGAGCAGAAGTGGAGTGGCTGAGAAGCAAAGCTGGAAAGAAAGAAGCATAGCCCTTTCATCAGTCTTTATGCAATGAAGGAATATTAAGGAGCTTTCACCAAATACAGCTGCTCCACTCATCCAGAAGTTGTGAAGGCAGTTGGGCAGTCAGGTGAATCCCCCCAGGGCTCACTTGGCCAATGCTGGCACCAGTAGCTGTAATTTCAATATCACAGGTCAGCAGAGGTGAAGTGGTGAATGGATGTCTCTCCTGCTTTTAGGGCAAGAAAATCATAAATTATAAACTGAATTTAACATCTACAAACAGCTAGTTCAGGGATTTTTGCATGAGTTATATGTTGCTGACCTTAAAATTGTGCCTTAATACTGATTGAAAATGGGGGCGATGCATGCTTCATAAGAAAGCAATGGGAGCCAAACCTAGAAAACACACCAAAACATTTATTTGTTTGTTTTCTCTGTGCTTTTCTTTTTTCCTAAATTACTCACTTTGTGGCTACACCACCAGGTGCCAGTCAAGAGTGGGATGAAAGGATACAAAAATAAAACTGCAGTTTGTGCATTTGAGGACCCAGGTGCCACTTCAACATGAGATGTTCTACTCTGATTACAAAGCATCTCACAGGGTTTAGGACACAGAAAATAAACAGGACCAAGTGCAAACACTGTGAGGACTAATTTTAGCCCTTAGTCTCTTATTTCACTGTCTTGAACTGGAACAGAAACTGCAGAAAAAAATTTCCTGTAAGCTTAATCTCTGTCTTGGATGCATGGATATTTCTCTATGTTATATGACACTCTCCAACCTGTCATGTTCTGCTATCACTCAAAACTCTTTATAACTTGTTAACAAGGTGGTGAAGGGGAGCTGAATATTTTCCCAGAATGGTATTTACACATTTTAATAAAGATAAATATCTTGATCATTTTAAGGCCACATAAAATAGTGCAGAAAAATAGCCTTCTTTGACAACTGGGAACAAGATCATTTGCTAGAAGGTGCTAGAATTTCACACAGAAATGACTTTAATGAAAATTAGTCTGACCATTGACAGGAACAAAACACATGCCACAGATTTCTTGATAATTTCATAGCTATTATTAATATAAAAGAAATAATATTGTAGGAAAAACTCTGTAAAACCTAGAGAAAACGCAGGCTGGGAAAGAATAAACTACCATGGCCTTGATGTAGATTTCTCTGAGAAACAGGCATTGCTTAAATTCTGAAGGGAAATCAATTTATGATTTTTACAATACTCACATATTTTCATCATGCTTTTGGGCAACTGTCCCAAATTATGTATTCAATTATTAGATATATATAATGTGAATGAGTGAAGAAGGTAAATTTGGTATGTCTTGGTGAATTAATGCAGATCTAAGTCCTGTCACCATGTGTAGAAACTTAACAAAGATATCACTAATAAAATCTTGTGAAATAAAGTGAGAAAAATACATGATTTAATGAAAAATAAAATGACTGTTAACTTCATCTCTGCAGTCCAGGTATGAAAATAAAATCCTCCTTAAGAGCTTAACAATGCATCTGTAACAGACTAAGTCCTGAAGCCCTGAATTAGAAGAAACTTTGCATCTGTGCCAGCATCTGCTGAATCAAAGTTCACATTGAAATGAGGTTTCTTTCTTTCAAATGTTCAGTTTTCTTTGTTTATTTCAGCCCTCCTTTCCCCTGCACCCACCACCACACAGCCTCTTTTTTCCCTGTTTGTTGCCAGAACACAGAAAAGTACTTTAAGCATTTTTCCCAGCCCCATCTGAGGAAAAACATCAAACTAAGTGAGATGCAAATAAAAATGCCATCTGTTTTCACATCTTTTAAAGTGTCTGACTTTTTTGTTTACAATTTAAAAAATTACTTAATTTTAAAACCTCAGATTTTAAATTATATCTTCATTATGCCATGAAAACTAGAAAAAGAACAAAGAATTAAGAAAACAGGTTTTAAATGAATATTTTCTCTTTCCCTGAGATGCTTTAACAGAAGCAGCTGCAAGAGTGAAATAGTTAGTTAACTGTATGATATTTAACTCTTTGGATGCCAACTTTGATCTACATTTTTAAAAGGAGTCAACATGTTTTGTATGCTTGTCCTACTTACCTCCCAAGTTAAGCTTTTGAGATAAGTGCATTCTCCTCTCCTCAGCTGACCACCAAAATGAGAGCTCCATGCTCCACTTTTACATGTGTTTTGCTACTAGTTACACTGCTGTCCCAGAATAATAACTGAGAGAAGTTAATACCACTGGGTCACTGCCATTCCTGTGCCCAAAAATGCAATCTTTGTGAGAAAATAGATTGCCGAGATACTACCTGTGGGCACAACTGGGCACTATGAAAAATAAATAAAGAAAAAAATGACAAAGAAACAAACTAAAAAAATCCCAAGGTTTTGTGGGTTGTGTCTGTAGCATTCCCTAAGTCCAATCTTGAGAGGATGTGTATCTGTAAGTGTGTTCAATGATCACATTTGGTGGAGAGGAGATATGGGTAGAAAATGAGTATCCACCACTTTTCCAGTTCCTTTGTCCCAGGCTTCTTGATGGCCAAATTAATCCCCAGTACCACATATGAGTAAGTCTAATTCTACAGAATTAGAGCAAAACCACAATGGGAGATACCACTCAGGCTGTCCCATGTCCTTGGGATCCCTGTCCCAATGGACACATGTTTCATCATGCTATGGATGCCCCCAGACAGTTTTGGTTTTGGTTTTTTTTTTTTTTTGAGCACCTCATGCAGCCTGCAAACACACAAAGGCTGAAGTAAAGACCAAAGGAATTGACCTGAGTTGGGTGAACATCACTCAGACTCCCATCTGACTTCTTTAGGAGAAGGAAACTGCAGGTGCCTTGAGGCAGAGCAGGGCTGGGCACAAAGAAGAAAGTGGCAGTGACAAGCAGCCACAGGCCTCCCCAGGTGCCACCTCCTTGCAGAGATGCCCCAGCTGCAGGAGCCACAGGCTGCTCTCAGAGCTCCAGCCACTGCTGCTGCATGGGACTCTCATGGCACAAAAGAAAGCTGCCCACCCTTAGTTAAGAGGAATCCTGGTGATCTACTGGGGCTATGCTTCCTGCTGCAGCGCAGTGCAACCTGCAGGGCTGCCTGTCATGTGAGACATAATTTGCTCTTCTTTGCAAAGCAGAATTGCCTTTGATCCGCAGCCTGAATTAAAATTCAACTTTGAAGGTTTTCTAAGTGGTGATACATTTTAAATTTTCCTATAGATTAATTTCAAGACCCAACAATTATCTTACAGAAAGCACTTACAAGCTCCACCACTGTGTTGCTGTGACCTTCTTCCACAGAAGCTCAGGTTGGAGTAGGATATCCTTTCCAAATATAGCATCCCCAACCCACATTTTACCTTGGGAACCTCAGGTAGGCCCCAAGATATAAGCTGAAAATTATTTCCCGAAGTTAATCCACTCCCCTCAGAAGAAGTGGGATCAGATGGAAATATGGATGGCATCCGTGAGTTCTAGCACACGAGCCTAGTGCCAGTGAGATGGGCTAATCTCACTTCTCCATGAGCATCAAATATTGCCCAGGGTCCTACTCAGCTCTTTTATAGAACAAGGAATTAGCCAGTTTAAGAAATTTGATCCTTCGCACTACTTTGTAGTACTATTTTTTTGGCTGGTTTTGGCAGTCTGTTTGGTTAAAGACACTAAAACCAGGTTAGGCTGCCTGATTTCATTGCTGTGCTAGCATTGTACATCCTTGTTGGCTGAAAACTTACATTAATGGCAATCACTGGGAAGCAACCTGCCAAATTAGAATAAGGTCATTACAATTTACACCCAATAAAAAAGAAAAGGTATTAAAATACATTCCCAGGAAAACACATCATTAAATAGATGGCACACAAGATAATTCAAGGGTTGCATAATCTTACAATCTAGCCAAGTAAATATCCACCAAAAAAAATTTGCTGATCATCTAAGAAAACATTCAGGAAATTTTAGCAGCTTTTAAAAGCATGTTACTGTTATCTGTTAGTCCTCAGTAAACAACATTTGCAACACTTTATACACATCAGCAACTTGTGCCAACCAAAAGATCACTGCTGCTCCAATATGTATCATTTAATACTTTATGTGTTTCAACACCAGTGCAACTAATTTTCACTTCATTCTGACAGGAACTGTGACTCAGATTAATATGCTGATTTCTTCCCCATTGCCACATAACGCAAACAATCTCTGACCATGCTATCTTTCTGTGTCTTCTACTTATCCTCTTCCTTCCACTCATTTCATGTAAGCATGTGGGAAAACATGTTGGGTGTTTTGGGGGATATTGTTTGTCTGCTAGGGGGGATCTTGGGGTTTTTGTTTGCTTGGGGGGGGGGGTGTTGGGGGTTTTTTGTTTGTTGGTCAGTTGGGTTTTGGTTTTTGTTTGTTTGTTTATTTTTGTTTTGTTGTTGTTGTTTGCTTTTTTCAGGAAGATAAATGCTTTTTATTGTTTTCCATTTTCATTTGGCTTTTTTTACTGCCCTGTTTCCTTTTACATCTTTAAGTGTTTGTCTTCCAAGATCCCTATCCACCTGCCCAGCTTGTGCTCCATCTCTGAGGCTACCTTTTTTCTGAAATAGTTTGTGATGCTCTGTTTGTTTCAGATTATAGCTAATTCTCCTCATTCTATGTAGACAAAGTGGGGCTTTTTAGATTAATATTTAACCAGGCCAGTAATGACTGGGATCATCTAAGCTAAGTCTCTGAATAATACTGGCCACAGGACTGCCTTGAATTAACTTCCCTCTCAACTGGAAGAGACCTCTAGAAACACATATGAACTTGATTTAAATGATTCCAGTGATGGTAAATCCACCACAACCCATGATAAACTCTTCCAGGGTTTAATTAACATCTCTATTAAAAATGTGTGCTGTATTTGCAGTTTGCATTTATCTGCTTCATCTTGCACCAACTGGAGGCTATTAAAGCCTAGTTCATTTTAGAGTTCAAAAAGCCTTTTCATAGTGAGTTTCTGGTTTTGATATAGGTACTTAAGCATAAATTGAGTCTCACCCCGAGGCAAGTTTTTGAGGACTCTGGTCATTACTACAGCCCTTCACCTTCTTGACATGTAGACATGAGACCCTGGGACTCTTTTTTTCTCTAAGTAAGGTATTTTTTTTCTAAGTTCTGTGACCATCTAAAGCCACAAACAATATTTCAGGTTGAGTTTTCGGTCTATACTCCACTGCTTGCACATGCGAGGATAGAAAGTTTCATTTTCAACAAAGCACCATGTTCTGATGACAATTGTCTTGAAAATTTCCTGCACAGGAGACTGAGACAGGGTGAGAAATATCACAGCCAACACCTATCAAGACACCATTTAAGAATTGAAGTGTTACTACTGGTAGCATCACGCTGTTCTTACTAATGGCAGGTAATGGTACACTCAAGTACTGAGACACAGATGATCCTGCATTTACAATCTGCCTTTTTCATAATTTACTTCTTCCCCAAGCATCTCAATATCAGAACAAAGTTTCATATAGGAGCGCTGAGAATCATTTTGCATTATCTTTCACACAGATCATTCCAACAGGCTTATTAAAATATGTACGTATATTTCAGTATTTAAAGAGAATTTTTTGATTTTAAATGTCCTTCCTCCCCCTAAAAGAACTTGAAGTGAGCTTTACATATTCTGAGTTCATTACAGGTATTTAATCACCATATATCTTCATCTACTATGATAATCATGGGTGGAAAATAAATCACATTTTTCTACAGCTCCTAGAAACTTCTAGAAACTTTGACATTTGAAATATATCAAAAGTGTCTTTAAATGGTATATCATGGGTTTCTGAACTGAAAAATGTCACTCACTCATAATGTGCTCTGTAGAATATTTTCAATTTTATTCTTTCATAGCTGTGCATCAAAGCAAAATTGAATTTAGAAACAAGAACATAAATATCCCAAGCAGTAACTTTCTGCTACTTCCATGACATGTAAACATATTAGACAGGAACAAGTTAAGACAAACCAGTTGCAGATCCTCAAAGTCTGCTGAAATCAGCAATAGAACTACCCCCAACTTCAGTGTCTGTGAGCCAGTCCCTTAACACTAGTATTGGAATGCTTTACTCACAGGTTTTGAAAAAAAAAAATTTGAAAAAAAAATTCACTGTTGAACAAAACAGCTACTTTCCCTGATGATCCCAGAAGTAGTTCATTTTAAAAAATAAATAAGTAAACCAAAACAAAACCCAAACAGAACAGCTGAGCTTGGGAAATAAAGATTATGGATACTTTTCTTAGAGAGTGCAGACTCCCCAACCCACAGATCAGAATTGACTCTACCAGTAAACCTCTACTGACCACCTTAATACACCAAACTTTTCTTATATAACTTCTCCCATATGCGCACGTTTGAAATCAAACTATTTACTTCACTGAGGTGGAAGAGAATTTAATAATATCTCTGGAGTTTAGTGATGCCAATATAATATAAATTCTACATCCTGAGGCACTCAAATTGAACAATGTTTCTTTTGGTTGCCCCTGTAGGACTGAGTCACCTTTACCAAGAGATGTTTACCTGGCAGTGTTTGGAGGGCATAAGGTTCTTATACAGAGCTGCAGCATTTTGGGTTTGAGAGGGTGCGTAGTTTTACCTAGTTGGACAATCTTCCTAGCAAGGCCTCAAGCATGATGTGCAGCTTCTTTTGGAGTCTTAGTGTGCTCTGCAGAAAGCTGGGTAGTATTCCTTTTTTCAGGAAAAATCCCAAATTTTGCAGCACATGAGGGAAAATTGCTGGAAATCCGTGACTTCAAGGAGCTTTCAATTTTTTTAAATTTTCAAGAATTTTGAAGTTTTAGTCTGATGATGAAGCATCCGTTCTATAATCCTGCCTCTGTGCTATCTGATGGTAAGTTGTTTTTATTTGATCTTTCTGTCTACATTTCATCTTTACTATGCTGTGGACTTGCCTTTTTAAGTTTAAACAAGCCTGGTACAAGGCAGATCCCATCTCTCCACTGTATTATTTCTGTCTTCCTCTGTGACCTCAGGAAGGCAATTCTATTTTCTTACAACCATACAAATAAATTCACATAGTTTCTCAAACTTCAGGGCCAGAAATATTTTAAAACTAGGGCTGGGAGTTTCTCTGGAAATTTACCAACTTATTCTGGAATAATTACTTCAATAAATTCCAGTAGCTTCACAAGTGTGGGCAGACCCTCAGAATGGAGACAACAATTCTGCAGTAAGGGGCAAATTCTACAACAAATCCTCTCCATAAATTACTGCCTCAGCAAGGATATAACAATTCCACTAGATCTACACATCTGGTCTTGTTTTTAATATCTGCCAAAAGATTTCAAATGGATATTTTTGATATGAGCTGATTTTGTCCTCTTTTGTTGTTGTTCTGGTAATAATTCTGACCTATTCCTTTTTAAAACTATTTGAGAATTGTCACGTTGAAGGGTTCCCCAATTCAAGACATTACTATCATAGTTACTCTTGTATTAACTGGAAATTTTATTTGTTGTTTTCATGACAGTAAGAACAAACCGGCTCTCTTTGTTATTTTTACATCAATAGTGTGCCCTTGTTCTACAGTAATTATTTTGTTTTTCAACACTTTTATTACTTTGGAAGTGGTTTAGCTGTCTTTTGTGTAACTGGTTGCATTCCATGCCCAGTATGCTCACCTATCATAGCATTCATTTCTGGACTCCTTTTTGATGGTTTTCTAAGCTTTTTAGCAGATAAATAATATTAAAATATATACCATTTTTTTCTTCCTGAAATTTTCATAAGCATACTTAAACATAACTATGTGACAAGTATGCGGTGAAATAAATGATAGCAAAATTTTGCCACATGGTATTTGTCCACGAGCATGCACATATCTGTAAGTGCACGTGTATTTGCCAGTGTAGACACAGGTAATTATGAGCTTATCATCCCAAATGTTAGTTTAAAGGCAATTGCACACAGAATGTCTCAAGAACATTTTCCTTTGATCAAAGTTGATATTTCAGTCAACCATTGAACCAAATGAAAATCATTTACACAAGGGATGACTTAGAGCAGTGGAAAAAAGTGCAAGGTGTTGTTATTAAAATATAATCAAAAGTGAGAAGCGTTGGTTGTGCATTTAAAGACAAGGTGAGATAGCTTTTAATTTCTTTACCTAAAAGTGCTTTAGAGACTTGCTATTAGGGTGCCCATTGTTCTCCTGCAAGCACTCAGAATCTTCACAGGAGCAAAGGCCAAATGTCACATACTATATACCCTGAGATCTGAAGGACACAGGAAACTCCAGGCATATTTCAGAGGCTGAGAGTGGTATTACTGCAGTGGGAATTCATCTATCCTGCAGTAATTTGGGGAAGTGCAGAGCACAGAGCTTGGTGTTACATTTCCTGCTGATGCTGGGTCCCCCCACCTCCTGCTTGCTCTCCTCCTCCTGCAGCCAGAAGCCACAGCACTGCTGGCAGCCTTGTGCTGAGCTCTTATCATGAGAACTGCATCTGAAGCACATGCAAGGCACAGCTGAAAGGCTACAAGCTTCCTCACCCCAGGCTATGAGATGTATGGAAGTGTTTAAACAAAGCTGATTTCAAAGGCCAGAGTAATTTTTGGTCCTGATCCTTTTGGCCTTAGTGCAACTCCAGAGAGCTGAGTAGTCATAAAGCACAAGCAGCATAATGCATTTTGTTTATCTTATCCAGTTTTACCACTTGAAGCAGTAGAATTAAAAAGCAATCAACCAAAAAGTAGTTCGTAATCACTACTCCTTGGTAGGGTGGGAAAGGGCAAGAGGAATGAAACCACTATGAATATCAAACTAGCCAAGATCTCATTAAGTGAATATGATCTTCCACCATGCTTAAACTGCTGGCCCACCCCAGTGCCTCCAGGGAGCTCCTCATATGTAGCTCCTGTCACTCCACCCCCAAATCTGCCTGGTCTGGAAAAAGAGACATCTGAGGGTTTGTCTGCCACTAACCCCTCTCTCAGGGCACCCCAAGAGAACCTGTGACAAGTGGCAGAAGACAGGGCTTGCACAGAAAATGTCAGGACTAACAATCACACAGGGCTTCCTCCACAGGCCATGAAGCATTCCCCAAAAAAGAAGTGGTACAGATGCAGGTTGTTCTTTGCACAGAGTTGGGATGTCGTCAGAGAGCAGTGCACCACCAGGCTGCAGACTGACATGTTAAAAGGTGATAACCTCTTTTGCTTACAGAGAACTTCTTTGGACCCCCAACAGCAGCTTAGCACAGTGCTTAGTCCAGGATAATTTGTTCTTCACCATGCTGTTCATGCAAACTGCTTCTCACCCTTGGCTGAGTCACACATTTCTGCAGCTACCTTAGGATGAGCACTTGGCTGGACCCTGGAATAAACAGAAGTCGTAGGGACTGACAGAATTCCCAATGAACCAGGGAGGATATGGGATATCTGCCCAGCTTGAGAGGGAGTCTCTGGGCTTACAGAATGGCAAACAAAGTATTATTTCCCTTAAAAGACCTTTACAGGAGATTTTCACACACATTTCCTCACCAAGAGGATATCAAATAAATTTTACCATGGGAAGGGGAAACCTGGGGAATTCTGATAACCCAGAAAAACCTGTTTAAAACTTCTGAGCTTAGGGCATCTGCATATAAAATATTCTTAAGAGGTGGGTGTATGCATGGAACAACTACATCAGATTATACACACTTCCACCTCCTACAAAATTACACATGCAAAAGAGGGAGGCTACATTTAAAAGAGAGAACTACAATTGTCTGCATCAAGATAGACACAAGATTCAGGAAATTACTTTGGCACGAGACTTGGAATACTAAATTGAAATATAATGATAAAGCATGGAACCATGACACACCTTCAGTTTAGATAAGGCTGCACAGCGTAAAACTGTAGAAAGCTGTTTTTATGCCATAGCAGGTGGTTACAGATTCCTGCCAGACAAATGACAGCTAAGACAGCAGCACTTAGAGAACATAAATCACACTAACCAATTGTAATATTCAGAAATTCTAACTAGTAAGAGCTCAAGTTACTCTATGGGTGGGCAGAATGAAAAAGACTTTGAAATCCATCAGGAAGTACAAGACTTAAAATATGGGAACAGGGCTGATTTTTCATACTAATTGAAGGGCCCTCTAATTCTGCTCATGGTATCTCCTATCTTGCCCTCCTACTGAAAGGAGCAGCTACTTACTGGGAAACATGTGAAAAAGTGGTTCAGCACCCTGCATACATGATACTTTGAAGTTAAAATTTACATTAGGAAGTCTTCAGTTTAAAGTAGATAAATAAAAACTTTCTTTCTAGTAAAGTGAATAGTTCTATTTAGTTCAACCAGCAGATACGGCAAGCAAAAAAATAAAACAAAAAATTCCCTGTGCTATCCTTTTGCAACTTAAATACTTTCAAATGTCCTAAGTAATTAAATTTAAAACACTTATGTATTTTATTTTCCAGCATCTGTGTTATTTGTTCAGTGATAACATTTTGTCACCCATCATAAACATAAGAATCTTCATTTTGTTTTACTGTCAGTCTGTGTCCCTCATGCATAAAGAGAAGCTTATAAGCCAAATAAGAATTTAAGGCATTTATAATAATTTTAATATCTTTTCTGGAGAAAGAAAAAGGAAAGACTAAATTAAACTGAGGGATCACAATTTACTCAGAATTTACAGCATACTGTATCTTTTGTTTGAGCAAGCACATTTCTACAGAAAAAGCCCCAGACATAATCCCTACATTTAATAAAAATATGTAGAGATTCTACCTTAGACAGAACCCACTTCTTTATCTAAGAGCTATGAAACTGTTAGGATGTCAAGCACAAGTCAGCTTGTGGCTTTCAGGAATATTTGTGAGGATTTTATATGTTGGGATTTTTCCCTATGATCTGTTACAGGAATTTGTGTTTTCTTTTGAAGCTTCTTTTGAGGCTTTGGGCTCTGCCACCTTTGTATACCATCAGGGCATGTGAAGAACAATTCAATGAGAAATGAAGTCTCTGATTACTAAAACTTTGGGCTTGCTCTAGTTATCACACATTTATACTCCCAGAGTAGTAAAAAGTCAGAGAAAGAGCCTCTTTGAAGAAAAAAGCAGTAATATCCCTGTGAGGACATTGGGAGACTTCACAGTGTGATTTATAGAAAATGTAGAAAAATAAGTCCTCCAGCAAAACCAAATAAGTACAGATTTGTCAAAACTTGTATTTATTTTTGCAAGCAATGGAGTTTTCAAATATTAGATTTTTTCCCAAGTAAAAAGGTCAAAAATTATAGTACGGCAAATATAAGAACTATTTTTTGAAATTAGTTATCCTTTATGCCTCCACTTTATATGCTATTTGTAAAAATACCAAAATCATTATCATGCAAGGAGACTCCTTTGTTCCCTTTCTCCCTACTGTACTGAGAATGATTTCCAGATATCAAAAAAGGAATATACTTCATATTAGTATCAACATAAAATTCTTACATATTTCTATTCCTACTAGCTAGTTTTGACAGCTGTCCATTTTTGGGGGCTAAAGAATTTATTAAGTAGAACTGAGAATTTCTTTGATACAAAAATTGGGCAGGGTCTCAGAACCCTGGCGCAGCATAATTCAATCAATGGGAACTAGAGCAGAAATTCTGCACCAGTTAGCCCTTTACCTGAAAGCTTTTTCACCACATCTTTTTCTGCAGTGCTCGACCACAGTAGCCTTTATTCTGTTCTGCCTTTTGTTGGTTATTTTAGAGTTTCTTCAGTATTTCTATTGTAGTGGTCATCAAAAAATACATCCTCCTGTACATCCCCAGTGCTCTTCATGCTGAAAAACATTTGTAAGATGCTTCTGATTCTTTCAGACAGCCAACTCAAATAAGTTTGTTTTTCTCTTCTATTTACCTTAAAAGAAGGATGCCATTGCACTAGGAGCTGAGAAAGGAGCGAAGTTGCTGTGTCTCAACTAAGCAACAGCTGTAAACTCATTCTTTACAGCTGAGTTAGGGACCTTCTTTTCTTTCATTCTTCTGTTGTCTCCCACATATATCAGCATACTTCACATGCAAAATTAACTCCTTTGAGATGGATTAACTCCCACATGAGATTATTAGTAATATATACTCATATGAAAGAGATGAAATAGCGGCAAACTAAGAAATATCAGTTCTGATTTATCCTCCTCTAACTAGATAGGGAAGGAAAGTCATCCCCCATAAACTGTTTTATGGGCTGGAATTTAAAACCTTCAGAGGTACATAAAGTAAGTATATTGCTGAGCATTCATGGTTTGAAACAATAGGAATGGCCAAGGCAAATTATTCATTTATATGGTAGGAAGATATATTGAATTTTCAAATAGTGATAGGTGTGAAAGTGTGGCATTGACTCTCACTATTTCTTCCCTTTTAAAAAGACACAATTAGCACAGATGCAGGAAAATATCATTATGCCTGAATATCAGATATAAAACAATATTTTCAAGAAATATTCAGACTTGACAAGGCACAAAATAATTTCACATATACATATTTGTCTATAGCAGATATATTTCTAACTATGAGGATGCAAAGATGTCATTTACCAGTGCTCCATTCTGCTTAAGAGTGCTGACAGAGCATTTCCAATGCACATTGCTGTGGTGGCTTAGCAAAACTAGGAGCTCCAACTGTCTGTTCTACTTCTTTGGAAGAAGATTCCTTCAAGGAGGAATCTAAAACAAAGTCTCTGTCACTTTTGTGACAAGTCTAGCATTTTGATAACCTCTTTATACACACAGCTTAAATCAACTGAAAGGAACTGTGTCTTTCAGTTGAGACATTTAGGCTGGATATTAAAACAAGGTTCTTCACCCAGAGGGTGGTTGTGCACTGGCACAGGCTCCCCAGGGAGGTGGTCCCAGCAGCAGCCTGACAGAGCTCAAGAAGTGCTTGCACAATGTGCTCAAGCACATGGTGTAGTTCTTGGGCTGTCCTGTGCAGGGCCAGGAGTGGGACAGTGATCCCTGTGTGTCCCGTCCAACTCAGGATGTTCTGTGATTCTGTGCTTCTAAGAGGTAGGTCTGGACAGAAGCCCCTGATGTGCTGTTCCTGCTGTCTCTGCTGGGAGAGCACAAGCAGTCAGCTGGGAATGGTGTGGTGACCACTTGGAGGTGAGTCTCAAGATCTGTGTGAGCTCATCTATGTGGTTTTCAGTATTACCTCTCTTCTCTTGCATCCAGTGAGTCTTCATCTTTCACCAACTTGCTGCATTTTGTTTACATATCAAATTTCCTGGGGGTTGTTATCTTTGTTCTCCGTGCCAGAAGAGAGAGAGAGGAAAAAAGAACCTTCGGCTATTTTTGCTGGCCTCCTTTCTAGAACTCCTTGGTCATGAAATATTTAAACTTTTCCCCACAAGATATCAAACAACATTATCATTATCTTTAATTACAAACTAACCTGGTGTATTTTTATAATTAAAGGGAAGTAAATAACATTTAGAGTTTAACTGTGAGCTTCTGTGGAAGGCAGTGGTTAAGTTAAATCACTTATTGGAAATACAAAATACTATTCACAAAAGATGAAGGTGAAATGGACATAATGACAGACAAATTGAATCATATCCACAGTACCTTCTATTTCAACATAAGTTTCTGTATGTTTTCAGCACAAAGAGAAAGAGCCTAACTCTAAAATGTAGTTGGGGCAACCATACCATGACACTAAAATACAGCTTTGAACAGAATTACGTTTCTTGTGAAATAGGGATGAAAATTACTGTTGGCACATCCTTAATTAAAAGGTAGCTATCAAAGCCTTTTAAACCAGAGAGTTTACCAGTTCCCAAAATGTAAAGCTTATACATTCTTCCTTCTATACAGTCTTCCAACACACGTCTCTTTTCAAAGTGTGTATGCTGAGGAAGAGGAACATGAACGCTGTGGATATCAAAATGGCAAGACACATATTAACATGATTTTCAAAGGATTAAAGATCCAGTAAGTAATACAATTATTTATACTGATTCTGTCCATTTCAGAGTGGTGTGAAATGCTGCCAGGCAGAAGGAATCGAGGAGCACATGATGTGCTGCACACTGCCTTTCCCAAAGGATGGCAGGCAGCATCTGCTCCCTGGCCCACCAGACAGCCCACGCTCGCTGACCATCCACCCAGGGCAGCATCTGTCCCTGCAGGCAGGGCCCCAGGGAGCCTGCACAGGCTGTGGCTGGGACAGGAGGGTGAAGGGCTTTTTGCTGAGCAGGATGTACAGGCGAGCTGCTTTTCAGAAAAGGAGTCAACACCCCCACAAAACCTTTGTGTGACAACAAGTGAGCTTTGGCCAGGCTGAACCAGCAGGGCTGAAGGAAGAGCAGGGTGACCTACGCAGGGTGTTGGTACTGCCCCAAACTGCTGGCAATTCAGTCACTCTCCCATAGCTGGCTGAAAGATAAGCTTCTAACAGTAGGAAAATTTGTAGTACATCATAGTGCCAATAACATACACAAACATGTTTACAGCACTGCGGATCCTAAAAGGTTCTTACATCAGAACCTTTCATTTTATGTTGCTAAAGATAGGGTCTTTATTATAGCACTTGCTATTTGTAATTCTGTCTTTGAGTTACTGTAACATTATGCAAGGTCCCATGCCTTTCAAGATTGCTGTGCCGTAAGTCTTGCCTGAAAATGTAGCACTAATCTGTAAATCTCTGTGCGTTTTCATAAATACCACAGCAAACCTCTTAATTGCAGATTATCGTCTTAATGCAAATTTCAACACATCTTCCTCTGTGTTCACCTGCCACTCTGCCCACTGACTTACTCTGTGCTAGAGATGTTTACCAGTGATTTAGCATCTTCCACTGCTTTTCATTCCTTAAGTGATGTGTGGGCCATCATCAGGAGAAGACAGCTTTCATGAAGTTAAACTCTCCATGTAATGGGATTTGGCCTGTGTCTGCATGCTCCTATCAACACAATGAGTGTAGGAAATAAGTATATTTGAAATCACACCACAATGCCTCAAATGGCTGGTATTTGATACATCCGGATAGTAGTGGTGTTCAGAGGGTTCCTGAAGCCACACCTGTCATCAAGTATTCCTGAACCCACTGCTGGATGAAGTTTTTTCCTATTCATAAATGGCATGAACACTACTGAGCACGTCACTATTCAGACAGGTTTACAGAACAAAAGCCTCTTGTTTTCAATCAGCCAGAATTCTACCAGGCACCAGGCACCAAGTCTTTGAGTAATGAGATCTTCCACCAGGTACACGTACAGCTTTATGATGCAGGGCACTGGAAACAGGTTGGGCTCTCTGAGTAAACAATGAGCAGTTGTCCTGTACATTTATTGGGAGGTAGTAAGATCCCCCCTCATCCCTTAGATATATGAGTCTCAGAGATATCAGATGTTCCATTACTGCCTCATTATCAGTGTTTGTTCATTCTTTTTTCTGTGGCTGATGAAGAGGTACAAAATGAAATAATACTTATTCTTTATTTTTTAATTATTTATGTATATTTACCCAGTGGAATACGAAGTGAAATAAAGAACACGCATATAAAATGGATTGTTCCAGCTGTTCTCTTATCCCAGTAAAGTGCTTGTTCATCAACCCTGCTCACTCAGGTTGGATAAATCGCAGGAATAATTGTCTCACAAATGCCCAGCAACACAATTTTTTTTTCTCCAACCAGAATTTCTCCAGGTAGCACTTGACAGAAGTGCTTGCTGCTCAGCATGACAGAGCCAATGGTAGCCTGCATGTAGCCTGACAACATGTAGTATCAGCCAACCACTGTTTATCTCAGAAGATGACACTGCTAATTAAAATCAGCACCTGGTGTTGATATAATGCCAAGTTCATAGGCAAATCTGCACTTTGTCCCACCAGCCCCTCACAGAATCCTCCAGAGGGAAAGCCAAAGCTCTTACAAGTTACTACTGCTCTTGAAATTAGTTACTAAAAGTTACTAAAGCTCTTGAAATTGATGGCCTTTCTGCCTCCTACAGAAGGAGACCCTGCAATAAAGCGCTGCTCTTTGGCTATGGCTGTAACTCAGGTCATAGAGTAAAGTGACTGGGCATTGCCTTATGTGTTTTATTGAATTTAAGTTGATGGCATGCTACAAACACTTTTCAGCATGTGAAAGGGTAGGCCAGACAGGTTCTTTCATTAGATTCTCAGTAAAGAAATTTGAATACTGGCATGCTTTTTTTTAGCAAAAAGATATCTCTGTAGGAAGCCCAGTGCCTAACCAAGGCTAGAGAAGTCAGTGCAGCTGCAGTTTACCAGAATGCGACCACAGCATAGCTGCACAGAACAGCTACTTACAGCTGCTTTGAATTATTTATTTTTCCTTATCTGAACGAATAAAATACTGGGGACAGACATACAGAAGCTGATGATATAACAAGTTTTATTCACTTTAAGCAAATACAGCAAAGATCATCAAAGGTCAGGAAATAAGAGCAAACCATTCTCAGAAATCCCTTCATACATGTTTTTTTTCTGTAGTTTCATGTTTTTTTCTTTTGGTGCCATTCCAGAACTCACTTTTGTACCATGGAGGATACAGGACGTCTTCATCTAAAATACTGCGCTCAGTTTTGATCCCCACTACATGACAAAAAATGTTGGAGACAGGTTGGAGAAAGGCCACACAAATGAAGGAAACCTGCTATTTGAGGAAAGACTGAGAGAACAGGCCTTGTTCAGCCTTGAGAAAAGAAGGCTTGGGGGAAACATTATCGTCATGTTCCAGTATTTAAAGAGTGGCTGCAAAGAAAATGGAGACTGTCCTTTTACAAGGAGTCACATGGAAAAGATAGGAGGTAATGGGTACAAGCTTCTCCTGGGGAGATTCCAATTAGACACAAGAGGAACATTTTTCTCAATGAGAAAAATTAATCACTGGAATTACATCTCCAGGGAAGTGGTGGATTACCCAACATTGGACAATTTTATGATTTGGCTGAACAAGGTGCTGGGCCATCTTTTCTAGGCCATGCTTTTGCCAGGAAAGGTTTGACAAGAAGATCCTTCAGGTCCCTTCTAAGCTGGTATTTTATGATTGACTCTATGATTGAGAATAACTTCTGACAGTGGGTGCCACAAAGCAGACTGGTTCTCAGAGGCCTGAGGTCTCCTCTGTGTTCACCTCTCCTGTCTCACAGGACCCACTTTGTCATCCTCTTCTTCTTTTAGGACATAAGGATTCTCTACTGAAATCTCCAGTCTGCTCTGAGGCAGGTGTTTCAAAAGACAGAGAAAAGGATGTGAAAACACAGGGAGTTTCAAGGCTCTTCTTCTTTTCTTAGAAAAAGGAGCTTCTGCAAGTAACATCTGTTCTGGCTTGCAGGAGAAAGGCAGGGGAATTGTAGGGCCAGACGCTGCAGGTTCAGGAGGAACAGAATAAAAAATCCCTGTAAGCTGTTACACTGACATAGCTGCAGCACCCAAAATTTCTGAAAACACTTGCTACTGATGATGGTGAGTATATACTCCAGAATTACCCTGTAGATCTACTCCCATTCTGCAGCTTCTTGTAGACTGCATCTTCACACAGTTCCTGCTTACAAAAGGAATCCAATGAGACAGAGGGCTTAGTCTGGAGGTTTGCTCTGATCTTGTGGAATATATAGGAATCCAATATCTCATAGATCATGGCACCCTTCAATTGCTATTTATAACTACTAAAAACAAAATCCCAAGTGTTGGCATGGAACAAATTTTCCCTGTTTATTTCAGTATGAGAATTTTTGGGTATCAAATAAAACAAGTCACGAGGTCCAGAATAAACAAAAAAAGAAATTTCTTCATCCAGCATGATGTGAAGTTGCAGAACAATGGAGGCATTTTCATTTTACTGATGGCTTTGGCTATGCTATGAAGTTAAGTTCATTCCTTGATGAAAATGTATGTTTAATAAACAAGTGCATAGAATAGGTCAGAAGCTGGGATATATCACATAAATAATGGATCCATGTTTCTAATGTTTTGAGAGCAAACAAGTACCTCACTCAAAAATAAATCAAGAAATAAAACACTTTGTCATGCAAGGGAATGGTCCACAGAATAAACAGGCTTCTAAGAAATTACTTCTCTGTGAAAATTCAGTAAGGAATTTTAAAAACTTTCCCTCTCATCACTTATAGTATGACTTTGAAGATACTATTAGAACTTATGATTACTTTTCCTGAGTCATCTTCACTTCAAGTTTATAGTCTCTTGTTTTTTCCATTATTTTCAACTATCTTTTCATAACTCATTGTTTTTTAGAAGAGCACACAGAGCTTTAAGGTGAGGAAGAGTGTAAAAATATGTCTAGGGAAAATAAACTGAAACTTTGCAAATCATGAGCTAGGAAATGTGTTAAAGTAGATACAGAACTCCAGACTGAAAACAGATGAATGTCAGAAGAAGAACATCTGCTTTGAAAAAAGTTGGCAGCAGATCAGCTGAACCTGATGTCTTTTGTAACCTCTGCTCTTTTGTTTATACTTTTCCTTATTCATTTGGTATTTTTATGGCTGTAGCTAATATGGAAGATTTCTTAAGGACAGTAGGATAAAGCTGTGAATACTTCACACAGGAAAAGTATAGTTTATCATCTATAACCAGGAAACAGGGGAAAAAAGAATTAGCAAATCTATCAACTCCTTCAAAGTAGAATATGTGAAACAAATGATGTATTGCAACTGGCACTGCAGACAATTGCTTAGGGATTAGATCTAGTTACTATTTCTTCTGAGACATTGATTCTGTTCAGATGTCTTCTTAATGATAGTGCTATTTATCAAAGCTGGCTATTTAAGAGTGGTGACAATCTGTATATCTTCTTGTCTTTAATTTCTTTAAATAAACCTACTCTTCTCTGGGAGGTGAAACTCGGCCAAAAATTACACTAATGTTGCTCTATGAGTCAGTTACTATATATCATCATCTGAGGACAGGTTCTTTATGTCTGGATATCCAAAAATAACACACAGGCAAGGCCTCAGTTCAGAAAAATGCATTTATTTATGTATTCTTGACTGTCTCCTTCTTAAAGATATGGACATATAAGTGCTTTGCTGAATGGATATATAGATGGAATTAAAGAAATCTCAAGTCTCTCCCCCTTTTGACTTTTGAATATGATTATAAGGTTTTGACTGACTAAGATTAGGCTCTTGACTGCAGAGGGAGCGAGTGCCCAGAATTTGCAGTCGTTCCATAAGGAACTTGAATTGCTCAGCAGAGAAACTTGGATTTGTGTTTGCAGTATGTATACTTTGGAATATAACATTTAGGCAGTACAGGATTTTTCATTTGAACTACTGAAGTGAACTCCCAGATGTCAGAGCAATGACAAACAAGGGAAACTAGAATTGTCTTGTTAAGGTCTGTACTAATATAATTCACAGAAAACTATAAGTATTTGAGCATCTTGACTACTGCATTCCTATAGGTTCATGCTTCAACTAAATGGTACTGAATCAAAGCCCTGGTATAAAAGAACATTTTAGAAAACAATTTCAAATAAAGCACCCACAAAAAACCAATTTCAAATAAAACACTGACCAAAAAGTATTACCGCGCCTGAGTGGGTGCAGCTGGTGAGAGAGAGATGGTGAATCTTGTATCTTGATCAGAAGGCTTGATTTATTAATATATGATATATAATACATTATTACTATACTAAATAGAATATAGAGAGAGGTTTTGCAGAGCAGCTAGGCTAGGCTAGGAAGAGAATAGAAAGAATCCATAACAAAGTTGTGTCCAGGGACTCAGTCCCCTGGCTTGCACTGATGATTGGCCCTTAATTATAAACATAGAAAATGAGCCAATCAAGGTGAATCCTATTGCATTCCACAGCAGCTGATAATGATTGTTTACCTTGTCTTTGGAGGCCTCTGGCCTCCCGAAGACACAGAAATCCGAAAGAAAGGATTTCTGTGGAGAAATGTCTGCGACATCTCACCTTTCTAAATTGTATAAAAATAAAAGAAAAATGCTGATGTGGAATGAACAGGAAATTCCTTCACCTATAAAATATAGAATACTCACAAATCACTAAAACAATCCTACAATATAAGAAAAATGCAAAATACAATGTAAAGAGAAGTTGAGTCCATGCAGCTGAGTTTCAGGAACAGTCCAAGAGCCGAAGGTGTTTCCCTTGGAATATCTGAGAGTCCTTTTGGTCCTGAAACAGACTTCTGCAAAAGAGTTCCATCAATAGTTATCAAAAACCATTGACAGTCTTAATACAATTTTAAACAATTTGTACAATTTTGAAATGTCCTTTCTGCTGGCCTTTCAGTGCTTCAGCGCTTCAGAGCTGCTGCCCAGTATATTCAATCTTTTTTATTTAATTTTTAAATGTTTTTGTTTTTTGTTTTTTTTTGATCGAAAAGCAAAAGAGCAGCAGCCGGGCAGAGCAGTGCCAGAGAAGGAAAGGCCCTGGGGGCCCTGGCCCATGCTGGACCAGGTACCCCAAAACTGGCTCACAAAAGGGGGGGACCTGGACCGGTAGGACAAACCAGAATCCCCAAAAACATAAGGAGGCCAAGTGATGGCCCTGGCCCAGGAATTTCCTGAGCCAAACGGCCCAGGCCAAACCCATAAGGAAGGCTCTGCATTCCCGCAGGCCTGAACCCTGCTGCCAGCACAATGGCAGCACAGGTAGGCAATGCATCGGGTTTGTCTCTCATCCGCCCCGTGGCATCATCCCCATCCCCTCCGGGCTGGGGATCAGAGGCAGAACTCTCTGGATGCACCTGCCCCCCCATGCCACTAGGACACAAGAGAGGCGGCGGCCTCCATGGGACAATCCCCGAAAAACCACCCCCCAAACCGCCGAGAATGCTGATCTTAAAAACAGGCAGCTGGACTGCCACAACAGTCAGCTGGCGGGCAGCCCCCGCTCCACGGAAGGAGAGACCCCGCTCCAGGATGGCTGCTGGGGCAGTCTCTGACAACGGCAAAGCCGCTGGGACATCCAGTGGAAGCAGCGGGGGGGAAGCCGGAACTGGGGAGGGAACCGCGCTGAGAGTGGGATCAGCCGTAGGCTGCTCCGAGGGTCCCGCAGGTTCAACTCCATTTTCAGCCCCATCCTGAACAGGAACTGTCTCAGCTGGAGGAGGCGGGGACGTGCAGGAACACGCTGTTGCTGCGTCCCTTGGCTCTGAAAGCGGCGGCAGGCACGGCACGGGCAGCAGCGGAGCTTGGAGAAGCGGCGGAGCGTCACTGTTGCTTAGCAAGAGGTCAATCGCCGGAAGTGCTGTCTCTTCTGCCTTCTCCGACACAGGCTCTTGCGGGGGCAGGGAGGCCGGTGCAACCGCGGGTGGGACCTCCTGGAGAGGCGGAGACGGGATCTCCTGGAGTGACGGCTCTGGCAGGGACGTGGAGGAAGCCTCAGAGACCGGTGCCACCCCCGTGTGTGAAGGCGGAGTCTGTGAGGCCGGCACTGGCTTGAGCGGCCGCTCCCATTCCCCCGGAGAGAGAGAAGGGGGGGAAGGAGAAGGCTCCATCTGAGCATGCTCCGGAGCAAGAGTAAAAAAACTTCTTCGCGCCACGAAGTTTCGCCTCCCCCCCCGCTGTGAAGCGGGGGGGGAAAAAAGCCCAAAGTCATCACCCACCGGATCTTCTGCCAAAGGTGGTGGAAACGGAGCTTGGCCATAACAGTTAGAGACCCATTGAAAACAAGCTGCTCTGCGTTTCAGGACAGGGAAAAGCTTTATAAATGCTGGGTAGATAGAAGGCAACACGCGTCCCTCAATGTAGACGCGCTGGATAATGGAGTCCATGCACTCCCAGACAAAAACATCTAAAGCATATAAGACATCAGCAAAGAACCCAAAAAGCTTTGCCCATCGAAAGAATTCATAGATATCTGTTTCTGACAAAAGGAAACCGTCTTCCCTGCACCAATGTTTCCAGAGGGCTATTATTTTCTCCTCTGAAGGGGAGAATTGAATCTCTTCTGGCAAGGCATGTGTTTGCCATACAAACAGCCACAAGCTACGAAGGGCTGGTTCATCAGGGATAGAAAAGTGAACAGTACCTTTCGAAAGAGTCCAGCTTGCTCTGGCCAGCTCCACAGGTCTGCTGCTCTTTTCCATCATCTTTCCTGATGGTTTTCCAGAAGAAAGGTTCTCTTTGTGGTCAGCCTTGGCTGTGAACTCTGTCCAAATCAGGATCTTCAGTTCTTCAGCTCCTGGCTTGAATCCACTTTCTGAGGTCACTTCAAAGCAACCCTCAAATGCTACACATACAGGATTTTTACCCAGTGCAGCAATTTTGCTCCTCTGGTCTTATCAGATTAATCTTTGCTCTTACACGAGGGGTCACCAGATATTACCGCGCCTGAGCGGGTGCAGCTGGTGAGAGAGAGACGGTGAATCTTGTATCTTGATCAGAAGGCTTGATTTATTAATATATGATATATAATACATTATTACTATACTAAATAGAATATAGAGAGAGGTTTTGCAGAGCAGCTAGGCTAGGCTAGGAAGAGAATAGAAAGAATCCATAACAAAGTTGTGTCCAGGGACTCAGTCCCCTGGCTTGCACTGATGATTGGCCCTTAATTATAAACATAGAAAATGAGCCAATCAAGGTGAATCCTATTGCATTCCACAGCAGCTGATAATAATTGTTTACCTTGTCTTCGGAGGCCTCTGGCCTCCTGAAGACACAGAAATCCGAAAGAAAGGATTTCTGTGGAGAAATGTCTGCAACAAAAAAGAAGTCAGTAAACTTGTTCTCAGTTTGTTCTTGAGTATTTGTGGGGAAAATAAAGATTGGGACAGAAGGCCAATTCTGCTTAAGATTGGCATAAAAAGGGGAAGAGGAAGGGAAAAGTAGTATGAGATCTGTGAAGTAGACTGAGAGTGTTTTATTTAAATGGGGAAAATTCTGAAGTATGAAATGAGAATAACGGGCAAAACTGAACAAATGCTTGAAGATAGAAGCATGGTGATGTGTTTGCAGTGTCTCTATGATCAGACATAAGTATTTATAAACAACATTTTGTCTGAAATAAGAACATTCTTTCTAGCTGCAACTAACTTCATGATCTTTTAGAAATCATTTTGCTGGAGTTTCCTTAAGGGAGTGCTTCTGAAACTCTGTGTTTTGATAACAACTAGGCAGGTGGCCAACTAGGATCTCTACTCTGGATCACTGAATTGCACATCTCAGATTTGTTTCTCCATTCCCTTTCTTTCCACATTGCATCTTCTATAGAGAAGTTAGAATTGGATTTGGAGTTTTGGGGGATTTGTATTGTTTTCTGCAAAACATAGCATCTCATGGTGAAACCTCAGAATGTTTTAAGAGTAAAGGTTGGGTAATTAAGTGCTTTGAAGAAAAGGGTGTGCTACAAGGTATGTAATTTTTCTTTAAAGTAGGATGAGAATACAGTGTTTCAAAAATATTTGCTGACTTCTGAAACACAAATTACAAAATCATTGAATCTCCCATTGCAGCTACATGAGCAATACTTCTAATCCAGCTTCAGCAGCCTTAGGGAAGTCAATTCACTGACACAACTCCACCAGCACCTCTGGAAAGAGTCCTAGGTTATTAAAGTTTGCAGGCTGGTGCAGAACTTCACCCATCCTAAGAGGCAGAAAATCACAGTGGATCATTTCAGTACAAGTAAAAAGAGGGAAGAAACTTTGTGTTTTCATTTAGTGAAACAATAAAGAATGAAGACATGGCAGAAGCTTCTTTCTTCACTTCTTGGATATGTGTGAGGACAGGTAAGGGCTGTGAAACTTCATTTCACAGTAGGGTGAAAAGCACACTATTGCCCTAAGGATGCTTGTTTTTATTAATCTTCAAGAACACTTTCAATAGAGAAACTTTTGAAGTTTCAGAACCAGATTATTTTAGGTTGGAATTCATGCAGAATTGCTTTGCATTATTTCAGGTATAGTATTACAAAGAACTATTTTTACATTATTCTAAAGAGATAGGAAAACATACTGAGGGAAACTGAGGGAAACTGGATGGCCATACAGCATAAACCAACACTATTCCTTTGATTTCATTTTACCTAAAACTAACACAACTGAAGAGCTAACACAGTGAGAAAAAGTAACTTGCCTCCAGTCATAGCCATGTAATAGAACCAGGAATAAAACCACAATTTCTGACTCCCAATCACAGGTAAATTAGCTATTACTTCCTACAGCATGCATCTACATTATCCTTGAGGACAACCTCAAAGCCAAATTCAAAACTCTCCATGTTATCTAGATGTTGCAATGCCCATGAGGCTTCCCTCAGAGTGATCCACCTGGTGTGCCAAGAACTAAAAATCTCCATTTTGCTTAGATCTCAGGGTACTCATAAGGGAACAAGTCAAAGCTGTCTCCTATGAAGACCCATGGGGGAAAAAAACCCACAGGCAAACTGCAATAAAAATTCAAGACCAAAGACAGGCAAAAAAAGCTGTTTTCTTCACCCAAATCATGAGGTCAGAGATCTGGTATTGCAGAACACATTAAAGGCAGACATAATTTTTCCCCTTGAAAAATAAAAATTTAATGGAACTACATCCAAAGCTATTATTAACTAGAGCAAGCTGCACTGCAACTGACAGTGCAGAGTGTTGCAGATCAGGGTGAGTCTGATGACACACTAGGTGATAACAACGAGCCAGTTTTTCAGGATATGCCAAAGGGTCTTGATTTTTCTGCCTAAAGGTGCTGTATCTGAAGTTCTTACACATTATGACTCTGAAGGAGCTTGCAAGTGCTGGAGCAGGAAGTGGGAGGAGGTATCAGCAACACCTGGGCTAACAACAGCCCTGTGATCCAGCAGGAACAGGATGCCAGCTTCTGTCGGGATGGCAACGCAGATAATGCAGGTGCTTGGATTTGGGTATTCCAAAGCATCTCTCCTCACCACAGGGCTGCCTTGCCTCATGGAACAATATCCCCCTAATGCTTTAGGAGAGCAGTGATCAGCACTTCTGACATCAGCTGGGACCAGGATAGGTAAGCATTGCTTCAGAGATAGTGCTGATCTGCCAAAAAAAGGCTCTGAAGATGGTCTTCCACGTCTGTAAATTGTTATCTCATCACTTATCATCAGGAGATAGCAGCCACAGTAGATATGCACGACGAAAGCTTGTCACTGCACCAGTGCTGCTTGTGTGGTGTTTATAAGAGGATATCCAGCATTTTTGCCACCCTTAGAAAGGCTGCAGCCAGCACAAGCAGTGGCTGCAGGGCCAGTGAGTGGGCTATAACCATGGCACTGCTTGTCCTGTGATGGTTCCTGACCTCCTCTCTGAACATCTGCTGGAGCTCCTGTGCACTGAGGGAAAGCAAAGGCAAGAGGTGCAGTGAAGAGGTGCAGACAGCTCATGTATAAAGCAACACGATAAATCATTTGGTGTATATGATACAAGTATATAAAGCATAGCTTGAGCATTATGAATATTAGATATATTAAGAACAGAGCAGAGGTACAAACCCCTTTATTTGGCTTGACTGTTTCTTCCACAAATAATTTTTCCCAAGATTTGGTTGTATTTAAGAAACATCTCCAGAAATTTATTACTTCTATCAACTGACAATCTTTTATAGCTTTGACCCAGTTAAGCACTGGCTATGAATAGCAGCCCTGGACTTTGTTCTGCTTCCCAAAAAATTCTTAAAGAGGAATCTAAGAGCCTGAGATCCTCATGTGGTAAAAAGAGAAGGATAAACCCACTAAATGTTTCTCAAGGAAGATTCTGTCTAAATTTAGAAAAATTTAGGCAATTAATTGGGAAGAAAGCATCTTCCTCTGCAGGACTTCCTCTCCAGAGACGCCTCTGGTTTTTCATGGAAATCACAAGTGCTTCTTCCAGAAAAGCCTTTTAGATACCTAAAGAGTGAGTAAAAGTTGGGTCCCCAGTTTCAGCAATTTCCTATCTCAGTAATTTCAGTGATTAGAATAAAGCCTCTAGAGAGGAACTTAATGGATTTCAGACCACTTGTGCTTGAATGCCTTGCTAGGTTAGTGACCACAAGAGAAAGTGTGAGCTGATGATCAAAAAGTGTAAAAGTGAAGTGTCACCTCAGGTAAGTTGTTTCTGACTCTGGTCTGTTCTGTGCTTTATACAAATCACAATATTATCCTCATTTTATGTAAGGAGTAAAAATCATTATCAGCTTTTGGAAAAATATTGAACAATGGAAACAACAGCTGTTGCTATTATTACACACATCTGGCCAAATTTTGAGGAGCCATAAAATAGGAAGTAGCAGATAGTTCAGGCTGACAGACTCCACAGTGAAAAGTAGTGTCATAAATGCAAAATGCAATGCCTAAGCTTTAGAATGTTAGATTGGCAATAATTAACCTTACTTGTCTTTTTCATATGTATGAAAGAAAGATCAAAGACCTCTAATAAACCATCAGGACTTGCTTTTGCTTAAAATCCAGAGAAATAAGAGGCGCTTTCTCTGAAGAGCTTTGTTCTTAAAGCGCCATTGAAATTGAAGGGGTTATTTTAGTTCAGCACAGCCCACCCATACATTTTATTTCAATATAAGCATTTCCAGTTTTACCACAAAAGCTACAAATGGAGTCTTATCAAAAAACTTTCTGGTGATAGAAGGTTGTATGTCAGAAGAATGCAAATTAATGTTGAAAGAGAAGTAAGCAGCCTGGATAATTTTCTTTTACTTATAACAGTTGGAAGTGGAAATTAGAGAAAGAGAGAAATATACGGTTTTTTCATGTTTTTTTCCAGCAGTGTATACCTGAAAGTCAGTTCATTATCTGCACCATACTTCTTTGTACGTGCATCAGCTCTTCTCCATCTCAGTTACCAGAACATTAAAGTCCTGCCTGGACAGGTGACACTAACCAATAATTAAACTCCGTGCAGCCAGCAACAGAATTACATTCTGCACCACCTTTTGTAGGTTTCTCGAGCATTTCTGGAAATATTTCTTGCCATCTCGAGGAGCAGAGCGCTCCTTGCCGGCGCACAGTGCGCCGTGCCACCAGCAGAAGGCTCCCTATCCCAGCGAGTGCGGCGGGAGCATCATTCCCGAGCGGCGCAGGGCAGGGAGCGGGGACGAGCCGGGACAAGGAGGAGGCTGCAGCCCACCCACGGCAGCGGAACGAGGGATCCCCGCCGGACCCTCCATCGCTCCCGCGCTCGGCTGCCCACTGCCCATTATCCACTGATTGTTTGCTTTTGTTCTAACGCTTAAGGCAAACGGGACCAGCACATTGCCTCCTTCTACTTTTGCGTTTTATAAATGAATTCACGGTTACTCGGTGTGCAGATATTTGCATGAGTCCCCCAGTTGACAGGCTCGTATCACTTTCATCTGCGCATGTGGTATGCCCAAAGTATGGGGTATGCGTGGATGGGAACTTCAGCAACATCTTCAATACGGCTGATTACCCTAAAATCCATCCTGCTTGATATTTGTATGTTTTATTAGCCGCTGAAGTACAGAGGGCTGAATCAATCTCTGCGCCAAAAGTTAACTTAGCCTCAGATCACTGAATATTTCGTCGTACATTTCTTCTGCCTTTCCTCTGCACTGCAAGGGAGAAAGTCACAGCAGCCTTGAGGATTTCCCTGCTGGCCAGGGCTACACAGGACCCTCCAGCAATCCTCAGAGCTGCGACCTGCAGCAGCACAGAGAATGTCTGTCCATACACTGCCATGACCCACAAGCCTCCCCCTCCCTCTGCGGAAGCGCAGTGGTGACCACTTCAAATCTGCTCTAGCTAAAAAATGCCTTTACACTGAAAAACACTTCAGTGAGTTACTTATGGCAGCTTCACAGCTCATTTACGTAAAGGAGTCATGAGCCACGGATGAATCAGGCTCAAATAAAATGATTTGCAAAAGGCCACACAGTAAGCAGCAGGGAGGACGTGAGCCAGAGACTAAGAGCATGCTCTATTGTGCTTGGTGTTGCCAGTGCAAAAATCCAATGCCAGCGTGCAAAATGCACCATTTTCTCTGCTTAAATCTCGACAAAGAGATAAAAGTAGTTTCTCTCGTGTGATACAGCTGCCTAGCAAACCGACCTTCATGTCTGACTTCAGAACTTTATGAAAGACTGTAACTTCCTTTTGCAGTCAAAATTATAAAGGATCTTTAAAAGAAAACTTTCTAGCTACACTATTCTCTCTTCTTGGGAGGAAACTTAAATGCAGTGAAGACTTTGAAGTGAGCCTTGGGTTTGCTACAATGGACTAACCTGATTAGAAATCATGCAAACTCTTGCTGCTCTTCAGCTGCATTCCCCCACAGGCTGTATTACAGCTCTCTAACCAGTCCCACAGCATTGAATGATGTCATGGGATCTGCAGCTCAGCGAGATGAAAGGGATAAAGCGGAACCCGCTGGCACTGGGGAAAGCTTCCAACACACAATCCACAACACAGCTTGGGAACTCAAAAGCTACAGATCCAGCCACTCAACCCCAAGCATTTCAGAGTCGTGCGCATTCTCCCAGCACAAGCAAGGAGAGGGGGAAGAGAGCCAGTGCAGAGCACTGAAAGGCAGAATTTGAGTGCAGCTACCTGCTGGAAAAGGAGCTCTTTTTCCTCGCCAAAGCACTGCCTTTGATGTACGGCAACTGATCACTGATCAGATTACAGGCATTTGGTCTCAGTGCTCGTCTGCCTTTGATCTGCATGGTTAATTTTATTTTCCCGGATTTGGAGTTTCGTCTGGGCTTGTGCTGACATACTTTTTTGTTTTTCTTTTCTTTTTCTTTCTTTCTTTTTTTTTTTTTTTTAAGGAGGTAAAAGCACTTAATACAGAAGCTCCGGCGGTGTGAAATTAAGCTGCAGAAACTCTGGCACTGGAAAACTTCATCAGATAACAGGTACTGAATTTTGCGGTTGTTTCTCAGTTTTCTGTTGCAAGAATTTAAGGAATTATAAAGTTCACATAACCAATATTACTACACATCATTGTGTGTACAAAGTTCAAAAGATTGTTTGTAATTTATGCAGCATTTAGTTTGCAGCTCTTGGGCAGAATTATATAGAGAACAGACTATCTAGGATAATAGATTGAAAAACTGAAGCAAACCCAGTCTTTTTTAATGCTTTGCGGGTACATAAGGTTTTGGGTTGCACTGGTCATTCATACCATCTATAGTTTTGTAAATTTGTATTTGAATACGTGTATTACATGACTCAGGGGAGTACTTATTTTCTGAGGAAAGACCAACCATAACCCCTACACACTGTAATACTTTGTTTGCTCTCAGTGCATTTATTAAACTGTGCCTTCTTCAGACAACACTTTTAAGCCCAATAGTTCCATACTTGAGATGAAAAAAAGTCTCCACTTCCACAAGTATTTAGAACTAAATTTATAAGCATAACATCCCTATCCACAAAAGGAAATGGTTTTATTTTAAGTTTGAAGGGATTATAGTTCAGCTGTACCATATGAAATATTGAAAATAAAAGTAATCTTCTGACCTGATGATAGAAGTTTCCTCTAAGGCATTTTAATAAATATATTAAAGAAATCTTAGGTTTGTCTAGAGCCAACAGCTAGTTTTGCTGAATTTCATAGAAGTTTTGCTGCATTTCAGTGATGCAATTTCCACTCACAGTGTTTTGTCTTCTGTTCCTCAAACTCTTATTTATGAAAAGTATTGTGTTGAAGAAATTTTGAGACATCTACTCCATAAATTCATTCTAAGGGAACAATCTTTTGAAGGTTTAGGATTATTCACACATTTGCAGTTTTAAAGGGCCAGATCTTTGTGCAGGTTTGGGCCAAATCCATGAGTGTTCTGTGCCTGCAGCTGGAGTCAGACTGTTAAAATAAGACTCAAACTCCTTCTGTAGTATTTAAATATAATTTAGATTTTCAGAAGAACTTAGAACCCATAATTGGGACCAGACTTGTGAACATTCCAGATACTGAGGTCTTTGAAGATCTAGTCTTAATGGTGGGTAGTAATACTGACTTATATAGTCTTAGGTCTAAATTTAGGTGTATATAAATTTTAAATACATTTATTAAGAAATTGCAACTAAAAGTCAGTCAAGCATCACTTGAACACTATTCTTTAAGATGTCTACCAGTCCACAGGACCTTGAAGATATTAATATTTCAGTATGCACCATTGCAACATGCAAACCCAAATTTTAACAGGCTGCTTGCATCTGAGGAAGATCAAGTTATCAACACTTTCAGATAAATGTAGATACCTTTCATTAGTCAGTCTGCAAAGTTTGTTTCTTCTAATTAAAACAGTATTTGTATATATAAAACTTCAATTTACTGAATATCAAAAGATAATATGCCAGATACAGATTAACTAGGCCTGACTTGGAATTACTTAGTTTTCCATGCCACCAATTAATTCACATTCTTACTCAACAAGTCAATTATATTATAAGGAAAGTAATTAGCACTGTATGAATAATATGTGTATAGCTGTCAAGAAAGAATATAATTTAAGGCATAGCCAAAGCAAAATGTAGTATTTCTCCCTAAGTCGCAATGATTTGCTAAAATATGTTCCTGTAACCCTGGAAAGATGGCTCTATTTATTAATTCTATGCTTTGCTGTTGAGCTTCTCTGCCTTTCCAGTCCCCTCTTGCTTGTTGCTTGCTGTCCAATACGTACATCTATTTTCTGAGGAAAATTGTTTCTAAACTTTACCTCTGCTTGGTGTAAAGTAGAAAGGGAAGCAAATTTTAAAAAATAACACAAGGAGTCTTTTTCCTCAGAAGTAAAAATATCTGTACAAGTCTAATGCAATTAAACTATCACTACAAGGGTCTGACCTATCACACAAATGGGTGAAGTTGCACACAGGAGAAATACTGGTTAATCAGATAGATTACACTGCTGAGTAGGATTTGTATAGATAATTATTTGCAACATTTAGGCCCTGAAAATGCATTTAAGAAACAAAGTGTTCTTAAATTTTGTAAAAAGCCCCTAGGATTTTAGGTAATCCGCCAGATATTTAAACAAAGATGGGCGTCAACCCAATTAAGCTGAAAAATATCTTTGCTCGTCTGTATGTAAGTGAGGCTGAAATGAAAGCACACTTGAACACATTCAAGCATGGTGGGAAGAGGATTTTCAGCAAATTTTGTTGTTTTAAATAGCAGTTCTCTGACAGTTTAGCCTGTCATTGATCTGACTTTTAAAGATTAAATAGTAATAATTCTTGGCACTAGTAACTTTGCTTTTACTAAGAGCTGTATAAACATTAATTAATCCTCAGGCTTAAGCCTTCAGAAACAAAAAATTCACAATGCTTTTTCAAGCAGATCTGACTAGGAAACTCCCAAGTGTATGATTTTTTTATTAAAATAGCTTGAGCAATTTCTGATTATAAATAGATCCATTTTCAAACAGTGTGCCTTAGATAACATCATAAACATATTTTAAGGTTTGTAATAGTTAAGATTATCAAAAGACATTGCACAGTTATACTGACATCAGTTTCCAACAGCTGTCATAACAAGAGTAGATCTATCTCACAGTTGACTGGGGGAACTGTGTTAGCATTTGAGATATGGAGATAACAACTTCCTATTGCTGTACAATTTCTGCTTCCACATCAGATATGTCACGCAACTTAGTCTTATCAAAGGGGTCAGCTGAAACTGCTTTCCAAGTATTTCTTTTTTGCTTTCTCTGTTATAGTGAGAATCTCTGTACTAGTTTGAACAATTCACTTCTTCAATTTCCTGAGAAGCATCATGATTTAAAACAATGTAAACTCTACAATTTTCAATACCTTTCAATGATGAATGGAACTAACTCATCCATTTTACATTTAGAGGAAAGATTTTACATGCTACAACAAGGACTTAAATGTTTAAGTTTCAGTGTTACAGACAACACGTTGCTCTGAGTTCATTAGCATAGTAACCCACTGTCTGATGAAAGTCTTAATGTTTCTTTATATGGTAATCCTGAGTGTTTAGTCAACACTTCAAGAAATCTGAGATATTTTAATACCTTTGTCTAACTATACTGCTTTAAAACAAGTATCTGAAACACACATGATGATTCTACTAAGAAGAACTCACGCAACAGTTTCACTGGTGGCTCCAGAAAACAGATAACACACAAAAGATTGTCAGTAAATAGTGAGACAGTGTGCAGTGCTCAGTGGTGTGCAGCAGCTGCTATTCACAACAGATGCGCTGCTGTTGCGCCGCAGCATGCCATTCCTGGCTGAAATTCCAGCCCCTTGCAGAGCTCCTCCTGGCAAGGGTCCTGAAGCAAAGCTCTTCTTTGAAGGCCCTTCAGAAGAGAATTACAAGAAAACCCCTGTACATTCAGAGTTGTTTGGGTTTTATAATTGGAAACAACTAGTTTTGCAGCAGTCATTTCTCTCTTTGCATACAACTTGCTGGATTTCAATAAGCACTCCTTGTTTTTAGAGAAGCACTTTGGCTGGTGATCTTCAAACTTTTTTGGTGAGGAGATCCAAAATTTCTGTTTATTTGAAAATGCTTTACCTCCCAGTATGTTCATTTTTTCAGAGCCTAACCCTGTTCCTTGTGTGTCCATACAGTTGTCTAGACTGTAAGTGGATCATTAACTTTTTCATTAGAAGTAAAACTAATAACCTGAAATCCTTGCAGCAGCAGTACTTTTACCAAGGTCTTCAAGACTAGTTTCACCAATGTTGGAGCATCACTAACTTCAGGAAAGCTCCTAATTTGTGTCACAGTAAGTGGCAGTAACACCCAGCCTAGTGACTATGAATAATTTACTGTCCTTGAAGGGCTGGATTTCTCCATTTCTTCATGGATACTTGCATTTGGTATTGGCACTGTGCTTACAGCTGGGTAACTTATTACCTGCAGAATGGATAGAATATTTCAGGCTCTGAGCTAGCAGGAAGAAAAAGCTACTCAAGAAAGGAGAATTTGCAGTGTGTTATCAGAAAGCCTCTGTCATGCTTTTTGGGCAGGAGAGGTGGAAAGGGCTTTGCTGAATTACAAGGATTCATTGTACACTCACCTGAACAGTGGCCAAGAGCCAGTACCTTTAGAACATCCCAGCAGCCACAAACAAGCCTGAGCTCCCTCTGATGGGGATCAGCAACGCCAAGGCTGCAGTCCCAACACTGGGCAGCATCTGGAAGCAGCGGTGGGCACAGGAGTGCGCTGCTATCCTGTCCTCCTGGTGGGATAAAAGGGACACCAGCCCCTCACTTGCAATTCATCCTGGCTTTGCACCAGTGGTAGGGGGCACACTCCCCCACTCACCCCCTCCCAGCATGGACGCACGGCGCCATCCATCCATCCATCCATCCGTCCATCCATCCATCCATCCATCTGTCATCCATCCATCCATCCATCCATCCATCCATCCATCCATCCATCCATCCATCTGTCATCCATCTGTCATCCATCTGTCATCCATCCATCCATCCATCCATCCATCCATTGGCTGTCCGCGCTCAGCTGACAGCCCGGGGCGGGGCGGCGTTGCCGGGGTGACGGGGCGCCCGTCGCGGGCGGGCGGCGGCGGAGGCGCTGCGGGCCGGCCGTGGCAGGTGGGTGCGTGCGGCAGCCGGGCCGCGGGGGAAGCGGCGGCTCCGCCGGGGCACCGGGGGCTTGGCCGGGCACCGCCGCCCCGCCTGGCACCGAGCCGCCCGCCCGCTCGCCCCTGGGGCCCGCGGCGGGCTCGGTGAGGGCAGCGGGCTCGGTGAGGGCAGCGAGCCCCGCGGAGAGCGCCGGCTGAGGGGCGGCGGGGCCGCGGGCAGGGCTCGGCCGGGCCCTGCATCCCCGCGGCCGCTCCGGCTCCGGCGCTCCGAGCCGCCCGCGCGGTGGGTGCGCGGTGGGTACGCGGGGCACGGCGCAGCCACGGAGCTGCTGGTGGTGGTGGTGGTGGTGGGTTCTGCAGGTCTCGACAGCCCTGGAGTGGCTGCTCCACGCCCCGGAGCGCGGCGAACAAAAAGCCCTTGAGAGCCGGGCTTTCATGTTCGCGAGCGCTTCTCGTGTCTGCTGCATTAATAAGCTGCTGTTTGCTTCAAACAATGTTAGAGCTGGAGTTGGAGGAGTAGGAGCTCCCCACTTTTTCTTTTGGCTGGTAAGAGGTTTAAAAGCTCCAATTACAGTTCGGTTTATTGAAAAGGTTTTGATTGTTTGACTTCCTTTCCTGTCCCTGTTTAATCTGACCTTGGACCAAAAGCTTTACCTGATATTTGTGAAAAGTCTAAATACTTATTTACCACCTTTATATTTACAACTACTTTAGAAGGATGCTTTTATCAAGTTTACAAAGTGGTCCAGTAGCATTTAATATGAGTAATGGCAAATTGACTCAGTCTGTAGGTAGGTTTCTTAACTACTGCATAATCTCTTTCAAGCACACCTTCACCATCAGGTGTAAAGCCAGTTACTTAGGTACTTAGGTGTGTTACCTGGGAGCTTGTTACTGTAAGACAAGAGGGTTGGGTTTTTGGAGTGGGTTTTTCTGTTGTTGTTTTTGGTTGGTTGATTTGTTGGGGGAGTTTTTTTGTTTGTTTCTTTTCGACCTAGAAGTAAGCTTCTTTATTAGTTTACTAGTAAGATGCTTAAAATGTCAGTTAAGGAGGTAATAAGTCACTTTTTCTCACTTTCAACAACTTGCAATCCTAGTAAAAGAGAATGGTGTGAATGAAAGTAACTCATGTCTGTGGTAGTTAAGACATCGCATGCCATCCAAAATTGCTCAAGGCTGACTTGATAAATGTAGCATATTGGCATTGCACCATTGTAAGGTATATTAACCAGCCCAATGCTTTCTAATTCATGATCCTTAAAAATTACTTTGAAAAAGAACTATTCGTATATTTTGGTGTAAGTGAAGTATGAATATAATACTGGCATTCTCAATGTATTACTTATTCACATATCTGAGTACAAAAGTAAAAATTCATCTTGACACTGAGCTTTCATCTAGCAAACCAGTGTCTCCTAGAACTTAAGATGGGTGAGATGTGTTAAACAGAAGAAGCAGCATTCTTTTCACCACAGTTTTGATGTTGTGTGAGTAGGCTCATCAGCTTTGGTGAGAGTGGGAGTTCTTGTGTGAATCACAGGCTCTGATCCTCTAAAATGCTTTGTTTATGTGTAGGAAAAATGTTGCCACATTGCACCTTTGTTAACACTATTTCAGTCTAATATCTAATTAATGATAAGCTGGATATGTTGAAGAACACAAATGATAAACTGCTTTATCACCATTATTCCTGTAAAGACAAGTACTTTAATTAACGTAACTTGAAGTGTGTGGTACTCAGAAGCAGCACAAATATTTCCTGGCTGTGTCTTATGGGCCTTTCTTCTCATTTCCCTCAGCCCCAAAAATACATCTAAGTGGTTTTGATCACCAGCAAGGTTCTAACTTTAATCTATTACCTCTGTCTTTACAAAATTAGAAATAAATCCATAGCAGCCTAATGTTGTATATTTCATGGTATGGCAGGATTGTAAATTACAGATCTTTTCAATGTGATATTTAATGTGACGAATGTGTCCTAACTGACAGTATGGAGTTTTTTCCTCCACATTTCTTGGAAAACTTGGAGCAAATGTGGTCAGGCAAGACCTCATTTACTTCATAAAGTGGAAGACTACAAGGGTTGTGGGCAGGGTGTAAGGGGAAGGTGTCCTAGACCTGTGAGACAGAAATAACAATGTGCAGCTCTGTAGTGGAAGTTCTTGTCCCTAACTTGCTCCCTTGCTTTGTCTTTGTCATTGCAGCAGCATGAGTACTTTCCCTTCTCTTGTTTCCTTCCCCTGGGGCACTGACTCTGCTGAAGCCATCTGCCACTCCTTGTTTTATTGCGCGCAGTTGACAGCTGCGGGTGGGAAGTAGGTGGTTAGAAAGGAGCTGAGACCCTGTTTGTTGGATACCACAGACCTCTGTTGGCAAGATAAAATGATTATATTTTCAGTCCTCTTTCTCACCCAGAACTTGTCAGAGTACTCTGCTAGTGTTATAGAGTGTGTGAAAAGTGGTCATCAAGTAAAAATATCAAATCAAATACAGGAAATTTCAGAGACCTGGTTGTGCATTAACTGAGAATTCACAACTTCAAGTTAAGTCAATGTGAAGTTGGAAGTCTTCACCATTTTTAAAGTTTCCCTTAGAAAATGGATGATGTTAACTTCAAAGTTTGGATGCTTCTGTGTCTGAGAAACCTGCTAGTCGGCCATCATTTAGTCATGCTGCTTTGGTTCTTGAGGTGGTGTGTCTTTCATGGGGAAATTTGAAGTGTTTTGGAGAGAAAAAAGACATATTTTTCTGACATGGACTTTGAAATAAAATGATGAGTACTATTCAAGCAAGCTGGTAAATGTAGGAGTAAATTTTAGAGGGCCATGGATTCTATAACCTTCAAAGGCTGGAAGTTCTTACTTCCACAATACATTTATTACATGTTTGATATTGCCCTCTTTATATATATGCATAGTAGCCCCCAAATGACCTTAAAATTATGCAACTACATTTCCTAATGCAAGTTCCCTCTCCTGAGTTCAGTACATTACCAGTAATGATTGCTTTTCCCTGAGTATTTTAGGCAAGCACATTATTGTTAACCTAATAAGATGTATTTGGAATGATTTAGTGACCTCAAAAAACTCTGTCCACAGACTTCTTTCTTCTAATAAAACTGAGTATAACTGAACTCAGTTTAATATCAGTATCTGGACAAGAGCAAATAGTCTTTAAAGGTATGGAACCTCTGTTTGCTCACACGTGTTTTAGAGGCAAAAATCTTCTAATAACCTCTTACTTGAAAGCATGAGGTGAATGACTAGTGTCCAACAGACATCAGTATAATGCCATTTGATGTCATAAGAGAAGAAATTCGCCCAATGGCAGCCTATTATTAAGTGCTGCAGTCTCTGCTTTTCAAGCAGGGCTTTTTACCAAACTGGAGATTGAAGCAGGAAACATGTAGCTGACACAGTTATCTCTCCTCTGGGACTTGCACTCAATATATTGAGTTATTAAGGTGCCTTTCAATTTTTTTTATCAAAACGTTGTCATGAAAGAAGCATCTTATTTTATTTGTCCTCTTAACAACTGTTATTTCTTGTACACTGGCTCATTTCTCTCTCACGTTAGTCAGTGTAGAGTCTTTGGTGTTGTTTTGGCAGGAGTGGTGACAATGGATGCAATGATGGCACGATAGAGTACCACAGGCATTCATACACGTCTGCTGAAATTATTTAAATGTGTTTTCGTGCTGCTGAAGTGCTCTGAAGTTTAAGGTCCATACACCTGCAAGCCTCTTTTGGAATCTTTATTGATCATAGAAGACTTGTTATATAGAAGATATATTATAGGCTTAAAGCTGTAAAATCTCATGAAACTTGTAATGATCAGTCAAAAAACTGAACCTTAGTCAAGCATTGGGTAAGTTGGAGAAGTCCTTGCTAGTTTGATGCCAGTAATAAAACACTTGATTTTAAAAATTTACTCTGGGTTGTGGAACTCCTGGTGATTGGACTTGCCAAGACTGTTATAAAGGCAGTAGTTTTTCTTTTAAATAAAGAATATTTCACAGCTGCAATCAAATTTCACACCTAAGTGTACAAAATGTATTGTGGTACAGGATGGTTTGCCATGTGCTTTTTACGCTCTAAAAGTCTTTGAGATACTTGCTATAAGAAGATCATCTTATAACAGATAGGGCAATTCCAAAACTGAAATACAAGATTCAGCATGACCAGCAAGATTTTTAATATTGCTTTTTGTTCTGTACTGGCATTTAATTTTTATTCCATTGTGACTCCAGAATACTAAAAGATGAAAATATGTAATTAGCTTTGTTTCAGTATTGATTTTGAAGTTGTATATATACTGGTTTTTAATATTAAATCTTCAAGTTATTGTGTATTAGAGAAAAGGTATAATATACCTGGATTACATTAAGCTAATGTAGTTTTATTGTAGATAATTAGTCTGCAGGGCAGTTAATTGGGCTGTCCTAATTTGCTTTATTTTTTCTGTGCTTCAGGCGGCTTGCAGAGAAAAAATAGGCCTCTTAGATTATGTTACAGCTCCACATTTTAGATCATTAGGCTTATTACAGCTCAGCAGTAGTTTTTGTATTGAAAATTCAATGTGAAACTTGACACAAAAATATACAATTTTTACAATTGTCAGTTTCTTTTTGATATGTTACACATCTACTTTCAGAAGCAAAAGTAAATATTGAAACTTAAAATGAAACTTACTTTTAACCTTAGGAAGAATTCTGGTTTTGAAGTTTTGGTAGTATTCTATAGATGGTCATAATTGCATTAGAATTATGGTTTAGCTATTTTTTAATTATTAAGGAATCATATGACTTGGAATAATCACTTGTCATTCAAATCTAAGAAATTCAATTATGTTTACAACTTTATTTCCCTTTCACACTTCTGTAAAGTTTTAAGTCCTATAGCAACTAAGAAAGCACATGAAGTATTTATTTTTTCCACTAAACAGAATTACGTGAAATAAAAAAGTTAATGGGGATTTTCCTGCCAAGTCCCATTAATTTCAGCATGATTCTTTGGATCAGTATTTAACCAGTTTATTTAATTTAACTCTTAAACTTCTAGCTTTTCTGTCTTGTCTTCTCTGAATCACGTGAAGTCAAGCTTGTTTTACAGGACTGCTTTTCTGTAATGCAGTGTAGCCTTATTTATTGTATGATGATTCTAAGTTATTTTTTCATTTCTTCATATATTACTCTTGAATTTCTGTAGCATTCCAAAGAGAATGAACAGCAAAATTGAACAGGATCAAAATTAAGACTTGATAATTATTTCAAGGTTACTGAGGTGCAAAGTGTCACAATTTGTCTCTTATCTAATCTGGTTTTACTTAAAAGATTTGGTTACTTGTTGGCCAGTACATGATATAATGTATGGTGTGTGTATTTACCCATTTTCTATGTTTCTAAAAACAGATGAGAAACGTTTCTTGAAATTTCTGAGTTCTCTTAACAATATTTTTACTGTCTCTGTCCACCGTTTGCTCTTTGCTATTACTAGAAATTGTTTTGTTCGTGCATCCCTGATTTTTTTTCAGCATTAGAATTGTCAGCTTCCCATGACTTCAGAACTTTTAAAATTTGTTGACTTTCCTTTTTCATTTTTCTATTTGTCCTACAGTGCTTTTTACATGAAGTTGTGTTTTGGTCATCCAGAATTTTTTCTGAGATTTTTCCATTTAATGTTTCTTGCATAATTTTTTTCCCTCAGCCTTAAAAAAGAAACCTATGTCAAATACTATATCTGTATGTATTCACATTTCTTGAAACCACGTCTCCTTTTTTACCTATGCTGACATGCATTTAATCTGGTAATTGTCATTGGCCCATAGACCATTGCCATCACTAAGTGAGAAATAACCATAAAAATGTCATGTTGGCTTTCCTGTGGAGTGCTGTCTGACACATCTCTACCTGCTCTGTTCTTTCTAGTAGACTTTTCCTCTTTTTACACTTCAAGATACAGCTTCTCTTAAAAATATCAATAGTAACTGAAGCATACTTTCTTCTTATTGATTAGAATTTGTTAACTAGGGTATTCATGCAGTAAAATGTGGAATTGAGTGTTTATTATAGTTTTTGTTCATTCTGGTTGTATATTTTTGAAAGCATATTATGCTTGCAGTAGTTCCATGTTGGAAAGCATTTTGTGATTATTCTTAATATTTTTCTCTGGTATTTTCCTTTTGTGTTGGCTTCCATCCTTTCATTTCAGTCTCTGCTCTTAAATGATAAAAACAACATGGTGTATTTGAAGAAATTTATTTTTGTCTGTTGATCACATACTTAGTTGAGTGTTTTACAAGCAAGAAACATATGTTAGGGATGTTAGATTAATAAATGCTGATCTTCTGTAATCTGGATTGATAGCCAGTTAAGACTCTCTTCTTTTGAGATTTAAAGCTAGAGAAACTTTGTGTTTTGTCTTCAAAAGGCATATGATTTTTAAAGCATATGTTTGTTGTTTAGCATCTTCCAGAAATCCATTTGAAAATGTTAATGGCATTGACAGATTGTATTTTGACATGCCAAGTATCATGAAGTACAATGGACACATGACTTCTGCAATTTAAACAATGTAAATATAATATTTTTTTTTCCTTTTTATATTTTTCTAGGGAGAAAGGTTTAATCTCAAGAAATGGATGGTAAAGGATTACAAAGAGATGATAAACTGAAGGTGCTTGTCATTTTACTAGCGTATTTGGTAAGTTAAAGATTAATATTTTTCCCCCATGTTGAAAAAATTGTACTGGACAAAGAAGCTGTGTCTTTTGTTTTACACATTACTACTAACACTAAAAGTCTTCAAATGCTGCATGCAGACAATGCTTACACATTTTATTGATGTGAGCTTAAGCTTGGTCCACTAATTCATATAATTTCTGGCTCCTCCTCATACACAATTACAAAATTTTACCTTGTGAGCCTCTTCATGTATGAAGGAGTGGACTAGAACAGAAAATGTAAGTGAATATAGTGCTGTGGAGGTGATGCTGCTTCACTTCAGAGGTGGCCATCTCTTACTCCAGTGTGCTGTACATAGTTTAGATGCTTGGAGTATTCAGTTTATGGATAGATTGTGGCACAGCACGCAATTACCTTGCCTACTCAGTGTACTTAATTCTGGCTTGGTGTACAACTAAGGGTAATTAATAATTCCGAAAGTTATTTTTAAGATCAAAACATGGATTTATTTCTCAGATTTAGTATATTTTGATGAATTTACTTTTGTTTGTTTGTTTGTTTTGTTGTTGTTTTGGGTGTTTTAGCTAAGTAAGGTAATTTGCGAGACTGGAGACTGCAGAGAGCAAGAATTTAGGGACCAGACTGGAAACTGTATCCTCTGCAAACAATGTGGTCCTGGAATGGAACTCTCAAAGGTAAGGAAATCATGCTTTCTTGAATTTATTTCTGATAAGTGCATTTATGTATTTGATCTAAAATGATGGATATCTGTACTTACATTAAAATATGTACATTTTTGGCATTTGAGCCTTCTGCAGTTGTTCAAGAACCATGTTATCTGTTTCATTTTTTATAAAATGCTCAGTTCAGAAAATGATGATGCGACTAATAAAGTAGGCAATACCATCTGGATGGGCTTTCAAATGATTGTTTTAAAGGTAACAACAAAGGAGGGGAAAAACTACAAAGGGGGAAAAACCACAGTTTTTTTCCGGGAGTTAAGACTGCATAACCTTACTCTGTAGAAAAGAATGTGAAAAATTAATTTCAAACCAGTGATTAATTTCAAACCAAGTGCTGACATGGAGTGGTTTAATTTTTACAGTGCTGGCATTCACAATTGGTTCTGGATTTTGGGTGACAAAGTTTAGATATTTTATATATGACTTTTTTGTCTTAATAGAATGGGTCATACAAAAAAAAATACAGATTAAGATTCAAATGAGAGCTAATATAGTTCCTTAGAACAGGAGGGAAATAGGTGATTGTTCTGTTTTCACTAGGTCTATGGTTGGAGCACTTTAGGAAGCCAGATTCAAGTCAGGCTTGAACAATTTCTTTGTTTTACAATTCATTAAAAATGCTATAAACCTAATTTTAATCTTTATGCCATGAAAAGTAATTGAAAAAGTTGAGGCCAGACAAATACATGATAGTATTTAGAAAGCACATAGGAAGTTTTTTTGATTTCATGGAGAAGGAAATACTATTGTGAATCTTAGGCAATTGCATTTTGCTTTTATAACAATTGCAGTTCTTGCAAAAGCAAATCCCCATAAAAGTTTTTGAAGTACTAGGATTTGAGGACAGTGGAAATGAATCAACAGAGATGAATGCTGGTTGTGATTATGGGCTGGGATTCAGTAGAATAGAAAGTTCACTTGGCAAAATTTTCAACAAAATTCCAAGTCTGAATGCAAGTCACGAGGGGGATCTTAGTTGTTTTCAGTTCAGAGAAAGTAGGTGCTGTGCATGAGCAGGGATAGAGAACAATGAAGGAAAACATAGCTGAAAGGGAGGAATATGTTGGTATTCATTAACTCAGCTGCTGGAGATGAAGGGGGCAACAAAATGGGTTATGTGTCTTGGGAGATTGGATGTCTTGAGGGAGCAGGAGTGTCCTGCCAGAAACCTGAGGATGGTAAGGCAAAGAACAGTGCAGGGTGGTGTCAGGAGGGTGAGGAGACCTACCAAGACCCATGCATGTGGAAAACCCTTTCTGCAGTGTCCAGCTCTAAACCCATATCTTGCCCATTGCCGGAGTGTGACCCTAACATAACTGTGCAGTCAGATCGCACCTGGGAGGTGGGGCCATAAAGAGCATTCCATTTGCATGCAGAAGGGCAGACTCTGTCTTGTACTTCTACTGAGAGTGTGAAAAGGATGCTGAAGGTGGAATTTAGGGTGTTTAAGGGAATTTGAAATGTTTGTTTTGAAAATTTTTTAACATGAACCGTTACTAAGTTTGGTGTGTATGTGTGTTCAAACTGCAGGGGAAAAAGAAAAGTTCAGTTTCAGTTTATGGCTCTGTAGTTCCTATTATGTTCAGCTCTGAAAAAAAGCACAAGTTAAGTATTGTGGCTTGTGTGAGATTTGAAGGGATTTACTGAAACTGAGTGACACCTTTTCTCTATCGCTTGACCCCCTGTGGTGATTGTTCAGTGCATTAACAGAAATACTTAGTTTCACACTTTAGTGGGAATCCCTTTGTATGGTGGGCAGCATTAGTTAAGGTTTAGTCATACAAGCAATGCTCTTTAAGCAGAGATTTAGACATGACTTATGACATGGATGTGGTTTAGTTTGGAGTTTTTCAGAGTGGCCTTAAATTTGAGATGTTCTAGGGGGTGTTTTAATTTATAAAGGCACTTGTAAATATGTCACTTTGTAACAGTGGGCCAGTACTATGTGCATTTATATAGTTAGACAATATACTTAACTAGTCGGCAAACAAAACCCAAAAGCATAAAAACTCAGACCCTCAGTAATTACACTCAATTTAATAAAGAACTGCTAAACTAAACAAGATTATAGTTTGCAGTAGTACACTATTGAAGTTATGGTTTTGCTTCACCTATTTTTGTTTACAGTCTGTTAGTTTACAGATTGTTTACAAAACTGATAGGTTTTTTGTTTACAGTCCTGATTCTTCTAGGACTAGTTTGGTGTTTTTGAAAATAGGAATGATGGTTAATTTCACTATGTAAGCAATTACTTGTCGCAGACAATAATAGGCTTTCAAAAATATTTTTCTTTTATACTAGAATGAAATAACAGATTTTGTTCAAACCTAAATGATTGGAATTATAATTTCCTGTATAAATAGAGGTACAATTTTCTGTGAATCATAGTGAAGGATGTGATGCTGTGGCTGTAACTGAAATGTGGTTGAAAGTAGTCATGCAGAACTACAGCTTGAAGCAACAAATATGTAAAGTCAAAGGTCAAAATGCAAAGGGAAGAGGCCTTTAATGATACACTTGAAGTAACTTGCAGCCCAGGAGAAGTTTTGTTTGCTTGGTTTTTTTACATATGAGAAAACAATGATATAATAATGCTACAGTTTAATAACAGTTTCTTAACACTTAATAATATGTCAGTTTTCCTGTTGAATATTTAGTGTTCCTGCCTAAAACTAGATATACTGCTGGATGTGTCAGCATGATTGTGTGTCTAAGTGTATTGTAAAATGCAATGTTAGTGGTGGGGATTTTGGTTCAGTTCTCCCTTAGTGTTTTAAGCAATTGACAGACAGGTTTCATTTTTATATTTGTAACAAAACACATCAGCCTGTATGGTTGAGTGCAAAAACCCAGCTTTTATCACCTTGTGTATGAGAAATTACCTCAGTTACAATCTAAATATGTAGTTTTCTTTCTTGTCATGACTTTACAGAAATACAGGGCAAAAACCCAGCTGTACAGACTCCATATATGTGTGTATACTTATTTTTACAACTTCAGTTAGATATATCTGTCTTTGTTGCTATATTCTATGAGCATTTCACCTTTCTAAATGAGGGGAATTCTGTTGCCCTTTCTCAATTTATACATGAGACACTAACATAAATCAACTTGCCTGTGGTAATGCAGGACTATTTTGGTAGAACTATTTTGGTAGAGGCCATAGTGTGTAACAGAAGCTTTCTCTTCACAAGGCACCATATAGACAAGGCAAAGGGTGATGGGCACAAATTGTACCAGGGGAATTTCTTTTTTACAGTGAGAGCATTCATTCACTGAAACAATCTCCCTAGAGTCCCCATCACTGGGAGCTTCTGGGATGCAACTGGACAGGGTGCTAGATCATCTCAGATCAGCTCAGGTCCCTGACCCATGAGTGTTTGCTTCAGATGTTCTTTCAAGGCTCCTTCTGACCTGTCTGTTCTGTGATTCAATGGTGAGTCTTTTAATTTTGGTTGCAAACCAATGCTCAGTCTATTGGATTGACCTTCCTGTATAGGTAAGCAACTTCGGACACCCTTGACAGCATGAAACAAAACAAAACCAGCAAAAAATCAGCCTTATTTCATGTAACTAATTCAGAATCTAGACCATTCTTTTCAGCTTTTGCTGTGACAGTTTAATGGGCTCACTTTTTCAAAAATGTTTTTAAAGTAATTTTTCTTCCTTCAAGTGAGAAAGTAATAGTACCACCCGCAGCTTTTCCTTTCTGATTGCCTATATGCTGTTCTAATAACAATGCTGCAATGTTACATTAGCTTAGAACTAAAATCCATTGATCACTTATGTTAATTGTATCTTTATTAAGTACTTTTAACATATTGCCATCAGAAGAAAGGAAGCTTTATTCTTGTATCAATAGAATTGATGGGAAAGAGAGTGAAAGCTGCTTCCCATGTTTTTTTGTTTCTATTTGTTAATTTAAAAAAATCTCTGTATAGCCTTTTCTTCTCATAAACATGTCTTTGGTAATGTTTGTGAAGCCATTGAATCACTGAATTAGCTTAGTTTTCAGTGTGGGCAGTCTTTGTTTCATGTTGTTTTTTTGTTTGGGGATTTTTGTTCGATTTTTCAGGTTTTTTTTCTTTTTTTTGTTAAGCAGTGCTTTCTTCTGGGGTGGGAGACTGAAATGGTTGTGTTGATTCAGAAGGAAGAGTTTGCTTCATGTGGCTCAGCATTATTGCGTTTCTCATTCATTTAGTAGACAGCAAAGCTTCACATAGTTAAGCAGAAATAATTTAATACCTTTTATTCTTTAAGTGGCTTCAGTTTACCAGTGCCTGAATAGTCATTGGTTTGGCTTGATAGTAACAGCATTTCATCCTATCTTATATATGTTTCTGAAATAAATCAAGCCTTATATACTATTGAAATTTATACCAATCACAATTAATGCAGAAAAAAAAATGACATAGTTCATGTTTCAGCCATTTTCTTAAAGATGTTCAAGTACAGAATTGAAGTCCTTCCAGTCCTTTCACCACCATTTTTTTAAAGTTATCCGCTGAGCCAGTGCACTGCGGACAATAAATGTCAAGGAAGGAATAGAAACCAAGAGGTAAAATGGAGAGTGCCTGAAGCCAGCAGTGCCATCAAGTGAGCCATGATAAATAGTGTCACTGAGAGACAGCTGGTGGGACAGGGGCAGCTTGGTGGTTGCTGAGGTGGGGCTGTGTGTCACAGCTTGCTTCCTTGTACCAGGTGTGTGATGAGGAAAGAGAAGACTTGCAGGTTGTCTCAGAAAAAGGAATTGTGAATTAAACAGGCAGGTACTGTTTGAAGCTTCTCCTGGATGTGACAGTCCTGACACAAGAACATCAGTGTGCTGTGCTGCCACTGGTGAGCTGTCCCAGTGAAGGCACCGAGAGCAGCTGCTGCCACGTTTGCAGTCGCTCTTAAATTTTCAAAGCAAGAGAGCTGCTTGTGAGGAAGCCTGCCAGATCTCAGCTCAGGAGAGGCCAGCATGTGTTTCTGGAAACTGGAGCAGCTGCATGTAGGCATGTCAAATCATCTTCACTGAGAATGAAACTTTTCTGACCCTAGCTGTGCACTTTGACACAGCAGCTAAGCCTGATGTTTGCAGCATGCTGTTACAGCCTGTCCTGCTCAGAGACTTCTGCTGATAGATCCAGCTCATTATTGGATTCTAGATGAGGCTGACCCACAGCCTGAGGTACTTTAGGAAGCTAAAACTGTGTGCTATTTAAAAAGGCCATGTACTCAAAGGTATTAGGAAAACCTTCATTTCCCAGCACCAGCGTAGTGCCGCAGCCTGTTACATGAACCCAACACCAATTAAGTGTCTTAATGCCTGATAGACTTTTTCTTGAGAATACCAAGTATTCTTGTAATCATTATGGCATAAGTGGAACTGCTTTGGCTGTGTTGTCTAGGGATTTGCATAGTTTGTGGATAATCAGTGGGACTAGAAACAATTCTAAAATATACTTGCAGATTATGATCTTAATGATGCCTGAAAGCATTTTTTAAATGAAATTTGAAGTTATTTTAATTGAAATAATGTTTAAAATCTAATTTACTCTTCATTTACTGTCTGTGTTGGATTCAACTTTTAGGGAAAAACCATACCACTTAACTCCAGTACCCTTTATAGTAATTCTGTCTGGATCAATGTTTGGGTAGTACATAGTGAAATAAAACTTTAACAGTGGCCAGGTAGTTCTTGAATAGGTGTCTGCATTATTGTGTGCTTTTAATATTTTTATCTAGAAGCAGAATTATGAGTTTGGTTAACTAGTTTGCTGCAGATTCCTAGGCAGCCTTGACCAGTCACCCCACTTGATACCTCAGTGAAACACTTCTGAACAGAGTTGTTCTGGAGATACCTAAGTTAAAGGTCAAGAGATGGCACATTACCATGGTAGTGAAAGCTGTATAGATATCAAGAAAATTGTGGTGCATTTGAATTTTGAAGATTTTTTTTGTAATTAACTTGAATTCAGTTTTCTAAAGGAGTGTTTGAGTTTATTGGTTTGTGTCTTTTGAGAGAGAAAAATTTCATTCATTGTAAAGGGAAAGTAGAAAGGGAGGAGTGTGCTAAGTGTTCTTCACAGAAAGCTTTGCAACAGCAAAAATAAAGGCAGTATTTATTTGTGCTTTTTTTTTTCTGGCACAAAAATAAAATTTTTTTTTTTTTAAATCTAGCTGATTGCTATTACAAATTTTATTTCTCTTTTCTACAGTCCTAAGTTCAAATGCCACAGGATATGAGCTCTCTTTTAAAGTTAAGAGTGGGAGAATGGAGAGGATGAGGGGGAGTTGGGAACTATTCAGATCTCATCAGCCATACAACTTGCCAGTTTTTTAAATAGAACACAGAAAAAACTGGTGCACATCACTTTTGCACATGCACTGATAAAAAATGAACAGTCAATTGTTTGTATCTTTGCTGGACTGCTAAATTATGAAGTCCAAGATTTCAAAGTGTTTGAATCCATCATCTAAATCATATCCTTCAGTTTGGGGAATGTGGTTAATTATAAGTACAGATCTTTTTGAAGTTCTGCCTGGTTTACAAGCTTAAATATTTATTTGCACCTGCCAGGCAGTTAACTACCTCAAATATTATGTGAACAGAAAAAGTACATACTTAAAGTTTTAGTTGTTATGAATTGGTATCTGTGGAATTCCTGGCAAGGACTTAGAAACTGTCTTTGAAAAGATGGGAGACTGTAAATTCCTTGGGCAGAAGATTTCTTTATGTTGCATCCACTGTTTTTATAGCTTTAAAGTAAACCATTCAATGATGCAAAGGACCACTAGGATATGTCCATACATCCAGCCGTAGCAAAGCAGATCTGATCTAGAAACAATTTACTCAGGTTTGGTTACTCTGTTTGGGCCAGTGAGTGAAAGCATTTAATTCTAACTTTTGCTTCCTGCTTGTTTCTTGATCCAAAGCCTCAAAGGTAGTCTGGAGAGGAAAATAATTAAGTTAATTCAAGCCTTATATTTGAAAGTTTGATAGGACTTGGGAGGACGTGATTCCAAGTGATTTATCAAAAGATCCAAATGTAAATGGTTTAACTGAGTGGTATAATATATTCCATAATGCTACTGTTTGGATAAGCTAACTAGAAGGAGTAGGTATTTAGAAAGAGTGTGTTAAAGATTAATGATATTCAATGAAAAAGTTTATTTAGACTTAGGGAGTGCAAAATCTAACACAAGTTTGTCTGGTTCCAGTCCCTGGTGGTAATCATGTAGCTTTGTATACAGTTTTACAAGTACATAAATGAAATCAAGTGTAAAAATTAACACAGGAAGATAGGCTAAAACTGACATTGCTTTGGCATTGATTCCTGGTAGAAACTTGTCAATTTGAAATAAAATTGTGTAAAATGTTCTATATCTGAAATAAGTAAAAAAAAAAGAAAATAAATGTTTTTATATTTTTTTAAAACTTTATGCCTACCAGCTTTAATATGGTCCTAGTATATCACAGGAGGACCGTGCTGTACAGTGCATGAAACTGTAAGGTCTTTGGTTTTGTTACTAACTGCAATGATTTGCCTGTCTGCTCCTTGGTCTGAAAAATATTCAGTAGTAATAAGCTACATTTTAGCTAAAAGAAAGCAAAACAAAAACTAAAAATTATTGACTAAGTTTGTGGATCTATTTTTACTATCTTTTAGTAGTTGCTTTCATAAATTGTTCATTTTCTGCATACTTCAGGGCTGTTCTTCAGAGGAGATTAAAGTTTATTCTTAACATAAAGGAAAATTAGAAATTCTTAGAATGTCCTGTAAAATGCATCTGAAGTTTTTATTGTTACTTTATCATTTCAGGTTAGAGGCCTATTGGCCAGCTTGATCACAAAGCTCCTCCCATAGACGCTTTCTCAGCACAAAGCCTTGGAAGATCCAAGTGTATTGGATCTTGGAGAATCTGAGTGTTTCTAAAGTTTAAAAGCTTTTCTTTTTTACAGCAGATTTGGTTAGGTTGGTGACTTTGGAAAAGTTTTTTATATGCATCACACACATGCATGTTTATATGCATCAAACTGGTGGAAACCTCCTCTGAAGTTGTCCTAGTTGAAGATTTCCTGCAGCTTCCCACTGGGAAGATGCCCTGTTCTTCCACTGAAAATGGAAGAGCAAGGTCCCCATATTGTGCCTTTCCTAATTAATTCTTTCTGGCAATTTGTTGTGTTCCCCTTGCAGTTTTGTGGTGTATCACTAATACATCAAACCAAACTTCAAAGTACCAAGCAAAATTGATAGGACATTTGGAAGGAATAGCAGCTCCCAGTAACTTGATAACTCTTGATTGATAGTTCTTGGTAATGAATTCATAGGATTCAGTACCCAAAATTTTACATATGGCTCAGTGTTTATCTTTGCAGCTTGTCCATTGTATTAGGTGCCCTTTTGCAAATTAATGGAAATAATGCCTTTAAACTGCTAAATTTGGCAGAAATAACCAACTATAACAACATTACTTGTATAGTAAAATATAGTGCCCCCTGTGATCTGCAGATCTATTAAACTTTTCTGACAGTTTGAGAACTGTGAGAGCTGTAGTGGATTGAGTTTTTGACATTCTTCTTGGCTAAGCAACATTTTATGCCTAGCTGATGGTCATTAGCCAGCTCTGGTTTATTTGGTAACAGAAGTCCTAAGCTTTTGAAGATCAGTGCACTCTCTTTGGCAATTAACTTTGTTCGCCTTAGCTATGAACCTTAATATCAAAGTGCTTCTTTGCTGTTTTTGTAACTGAGTAAGTGCCTTCATACTTCACTTGTCCCAGTTTCTTCTCTTTCACATGACTGACCTAATTAAAAAACAGACAGCTCAATAATTCTACCATAAGCTAGTAATAATGAAACTGTGGGAGTCCTTGAAGCCCTTTATCATTCAAATACACAGTGGTTTCATGAATAAAGTGGATGACTAAGTATTACTTATAGAAGTAAGGGAGATTATTAGCAGTGGAAGACACATTTGAACTTGCTGAAAGGCTGGCTTTTGTCTAGAGAAAGACCTACTCTCAGTAATAATTACACCAGGTCTTCATTTTATCCCAGCATTCTCCTCTTGTTCACTCTTTCAATGACTGAATAGCTTGCTGTTGCTTGTTAATCCCTGCAGGAATGCGGCTTTGGATACGGGGAGGATGCGCAGTGCATGACATGCCGGCCAAACAGATTCAAGGAAGACTGGGGCTTTCAGAAGTGCAAGCCTTGTCTGGATTGTGCCTTGGTTAACAGGTTTCAGAAGGCCAACTGTTCTGCCACCAGCAATGCACTATGTGGGGACTGTTTACCAGGGTAAGACCATTTCTGACGATGAGACTTGAACCAATTCTAACCTGATTTACATTAAAATTGCTTGTTCATGTTTTCTGGATAAATGTTGGTACCCTTTGTATATGTATGAAGGTCCTATGTTCTAATCTTGGCTTTACTGTATTATCTGAGCACAGAATTTGTGAATTGCAGGAGTAATTATCTACAAAAATGGTTTGATAATTACCTACTTGGTCTGTGAGAGTATTGTCTGTACAGCGCCTGAGCAAAATACCTCAAACAGTGTTACTGGTGATTTAGTTCATTGTTATAAACATTTAAACATTTGAAAACATACACTGCTACCTTCTACAAAAATTATCACATTATTTGCTTGCATTTTTTTCCACCCTTTGGTCAATGCCTAATAATTCTCATGCACATAGATTCTTAGGTCAAAAGCAGTGGCTGTGGTTTACTTTCTGATATTTCTTTCACCTTTCTTTTCTTTAAAATTCATAAAGCATGATCCTAGCTGAAAATCATAAATTAATCTGAAAGAATTGTTTGCTGAAACTGCTGTTATAAATCAAGAACTGTGCTTCATTTGTTGTCCAGTCATCCCAAAATTCTGTTACTAATTTTCTCTGTTTGTACTATTAAATCTTAAGATCTCTAAAAAGCTATTCTTTCCATTGTTGCCAAGTTCTGATATTATAAACACCTGCCATGAATTTGTAAAAAGACATTTTTGTTGCTTTTTTGAACTAGTAATTTAGCTGACAGTAATAGTGTATGAGAACTGATTTGAAACTGTAACAGTCTTTGTATTTTCAGAATATATATTTCAGACTTGCTAAAAAATTCATACATTTGTTTAGTATCTATATTTCAGCTGTTCTTTTTTATTTGTATATATATATATTTTTTTTTTTTTTTTAATGCCAGCTATCAAATACCTGAACTGTTGAAGCTTCTGCCATTACTCCTTCTCAAGCTAGAGGTGAAACCTCCTCATTTAAAAGTACTTAGTACAGGTTTGGTAGCTAATCTTAGCTTAAGTCACTGTACAAGAGGGTGCAGCCCCAGGCATTATAGATGTTACCCACAACCACTTTTAGTACTACTTGCAGCCACATGGTACATTGATCAATGCTCTTATAGCATATTAATATATAATTATTGCAGGGCTTACTTGGTTGTCAGCAAGGAGATGATTTTCTTCTTCTGTAAACAATGTAAGCTGAATTTTGGAAGATGAGAAAGGATTAAAAGAGAAGCCACATTAGGACATGAATTAAAGGTAAAGCTAAGCTGGAGGACATGGGAATGCTTCTCAGTATTCCAGTCAAGAATGCCTCCTAGATAGGTATGTTGAGTATGTTTTAAAATGAGAGCTGCTTCCACAACCTGAGTTTTCTGACAGCATAGCTGGAAACAGGAGGAAGGAGGGAGGGAGACATGGCCATGGCAAGGTTAGTCATGGGACCCCTGGTCTGGATATTTTGAGTAACAGAACTTCTAAACACACCACCATTCATACCTGTCCTTCAGTTTAGATGCTGCCCAAACAAATGGAGGGTACAGCTAGGTTAACCAAATAGTTTAACTGATGTTTTACCTCTCAGCAGTCTTATTTATCTCTGTTTTGCATGGGTTTCCAACGTGCCATTCTCTATTGTTCAGCTTCAAAATACTACAGTGAGCATGTCAGCTAGAAACAAATATTAACATATTCTGTTCAGAGTAAATGATCACAGTGACCCCTTCAGTCTTGCAGCCTGTGGATCTGTTTCTGTTCACATTGATGAAGTGGGAGTTTCTTGAGCAGTTGGAAAGCTGTTTGCATTATCTGATAAAATACTTTAATGGCATTTGCAGTGTTAGGAATATAACATCAGTAGAGTTGGCACCTTTTATTTAATGTGCCACTACCACTACGTGTACTCATCTTGAACAGGCCACTACTGCTGATTCTGTCTTACTACTAATGAATGGTTGAAAGACAGACAGACCTATTTGATTAGAGGCTGTAGGTAAGTTCTTTAGAGGATGTCATACATAAAAATTTGAAATACAGCGTTATAAAGTTCTGCTTTTTCTTTGGTGCTACTCTTGTTCCCTGATTGGGAATGTAGGGTTTTGCCAGTCTCTGTAGTCAATATGATCTTCAAACATTAGCTCAGTATTAAAGTTCTTGAAGGGTCTTTAAATAAAATGTCACTGATATCCAGCCTGTTATATATTTTTAGAGGTGATAATTACCTTGTAATATATAGATCAATCACTTCATTTTTAGTTTTTAGACATGTAACTAAGCCTGCATAAGATAAGTTCTTAATGCGTGTCATTAATGTATGTTGTGATCTGTGTGGAAAATGGGATATTGATTTCTGTCCAAAATCTCCAGAACTGTTTTTCTTCTGTGAATATAAGATTGGACTAACAGATCTAGATGTTTTCCTCCTATTTATTTTCAATCTGTCTTGTCCTATTAATTAATAGGTACTGTACTTCTGTTTACTTTTATTTTCTTCTGTTTCCTGATTGTTTGCATTGAGACACAGATCGACAAAACTTGAAATTATAGAAGATTTTATTAAAACACCTGAATTATTTTGTGAGGAATAGTAATTTGTTTCGGTTAACTATTTTTTCACATTCTGCTATCTTCTAGATTTTATAGGAAGACTAAACTTGGAGGCTTTCAAGACATGGAATGTGTTCCTTGTGGTGATCCTCCTCCTCCCTATGAGCCTCACTGTAAGTGCTGGTTTTGCTGTTTTCTCTTTTAACTTTAAAGCCTGGCCAAAAAAAAAAAAATATAGTCACAGTCACAAACTCTTTTTAAAATTCATTTTCTTGTTAGTAAATTATTTTGTTCATACATTTCAGCAGGTCCAGTACTATCACTGAGAAACTCCCACAAATAGCCAGTCCAATGCTGATCAACATTCCTGTCACACCACATGGTCACCACATGGTCAGGGAGTCTTGATTCCACTTCTGATCTTGTCTTATAATTTTTTAATTTCTGTGTTAATGCCAAAAGAAAAGCAATCTTCCTAGACCCTCTGATAACTGTCAGGTAGGGTAGTATCCTTTCCTGACACCCAAAAAGGTATTTGTTGATACGTTTAAAAATAACTTTTATACTATGGTTACGGTGAGAGAGAACAATATAGACAGTAACTTTATATTCTTGTATACTGTTAAAAGGAAGTAAGTAATTGGTTTGTCTATTTGTTTTTTGCCGATGAGAGAATTAGAGTCTCTTCAAAATGAGAGAACCTCTTTATTCTGTAGCAGAAGCCTTGTTACCGCTTCTTCCAAGACTGTTGGTGGTCTACATTGCATCATGTTTTTAATTCATTTAAAAGAGTGAACTATTCTTTTTTGTGTTTATTGCTGTCTACTTTTTTAAAATAAAAAAATACATGTGATTCAAAATAATTATGTGGAAAATCTTGGGGTTACTTGATTGTTTCTGTAACGGTGAAGTTACGTTTTAGGAGGTTTTTTTCCCCTAGTTCAAATTGGAACATTTGTTTATAGAAAGAATAAATTGTCAGGGTCCTGAAATACTTTATGCTACTTTAATAAATACACACAGTCTCTTATAAATATCCTTTCTTTTTTTGTTTAATTGTGTAAAATTAAAACAGAACCAAGAGTATACTATTGTGCATTAAATCCATACTTTTCAATAGTTTTATATTGCATTAACTTCAATGAAATAATTCATCTTCTTCAACATTTCATATATTGCTTTAATAGTCTTTTTACAAATGAACTGAACTTTCTTCTGTCTTTTCCATCCTAGTTTTAGTGCCTTTTGGGTAATAAACTTGTAAAACCAGATTTTCAAACATTTTCCACATCTATGAAAACATTTAAGGACTGAAACACTCAAAGCCTGTAAATCAGAGAATAAGTCAAATAAGTTCTAATGTTCACAGCAGTAACTCATGCCCATGTATAACATAAGCCTAGAAAGTAAATTCAAAAACGTTCAACTATTTTTGTAGTCTAGACAGCATCTTAGTGTGTTTAGAAAGAATGTTCTTCATATCAAACGCTGTCGGGTTTGATGCCAAGAATGAAATGCTGATCTCGACTTACTGATGTAAATCACTCAAATTCAATGAGTTGCAGAAGTTATTCTAGACAGAGTATAGCCAGGCCATTTCATCTGTGTATGTATTTTAATTCCTTCAACTGGGAAAATTCAGTATTATTGCCTTTATCTCTTTTTAATCTTTTTTTATCTGGAAAAAAAAAAAGTGAAATGTAAAGTGGAACAATGTTATTCTAATGGAGGATCTCTAATTCATAAATTCAATTTATGGGTTTTTTTTCTCTTCTCTTGTTTGTTCCCTTCTAAGAAAGTGTGCTCTTCAAACATGAATTCTGTTCTCTAGCACAATCAAAGACAGGGAAAAGGAAATTATCTCCCTTATCATTTGGCTTTGACTGTAGTTAGCAACTTGTGTATTTCATATTTTTCAAAGTCACAAGTTATTATTTTGAAAAGGTGATGAAAGAACAGTTGCCAAGTCTTCTGAAATAACTCAGATTGTTTAGTTTATAGTGATTTGGCTTTCGTAATTGAGCCTGAGGTTGGATCCTAAATTGAACCATTAGGAAGCTATTACTCATTTTAAATGGACAGCAGGCAACCCCATGGAAAAGAGCATTTTCTCTGGCACAAGCTGAAGTGGTAAATCCAGATTAGAGACATTTTCATTCCTTACTCTCATGGCTGGCACAGCACCTTTGGCTAAATGACAGAAGTGGTAACAGCAAAGTTGTGAGAATTGGCAAGTATTTCTAGCTTTTACAGAAGCAATAATAAAAGGTTTGAAATCATTAAAATGTTTGTTATTTGCGTAGTAACCACCCATTAAAATCCTAAATAACAGAAATCCTACATGAAGTACAGTTGCCATATGTTGCTGTGGTTTTCAGGAGGCTTTTGTTCAGAATTTGTGTGTTGATTCTTCAGGTACTAACAGCAGCTGCCTCAGTTTTGGAAAGTGTATATGCCTTCCTCAAGCAGCCTAGGAAGTTTTTCCTACAACAGTTGCTAAATGAACTGAAGTACTTTTGAGTTTTACCATCAAATAGGGGGAAATTTAGGTCCGAGTAAAAACCATGATTCTGTAAGTGTACATAAATAATGTGTGGAACATTTTACATGTAATGCTGACAGTGTTAGTGGTCTATTCCAATAATGGATGTATTTTGATAGTTAAGACTACGTTACCTGAAGCTAAGTGGAGACAGATCATTAAGTGTGTGGGACACGCTCTCAGTGATCAGAGAACTAAGTTCCAATTCTCTGCTTTTCTTATCCTTCTCTCTTTCCACTGTGAAACTGAAAGTCAAATATTAGTGCAGCTAGCTCTTATGTTACAGATGAAAAGGAAAAGTTTAAATGTCCTGTTTCAATGAATTAATTGTCCTCCAAGGTGTGTGGCAATCTTTTGTTTGCTTAAGAACATTACCAGAAGGGCACAAAGGCTCACAGCCCCCTACCTGGACTACAGGCTCATGTTAAAGCAGAGACATGGATCAAATTCTTTCTAGTAGCAGTTGATTATTACCCAGCTAGCTATAAATCTAAATACTTGCTTTTATCTCTTTTCTGTAGACATTTTAAAACAGATCTGGTTTAAATATTTACTCATGAAAAAATGAGTTTGTGAATTGCTGGAGGCAAAGTTGAAAGGATTCTATAATGAACAAGTAAAGAGAGTATTAGAGGCCAGGAGAATTGCTATCACCTTTGTGCAAACTTTAGAGGGGGACACAATGACTTATGGGTGTTTTTAAAATGTCAGACAATTAAATACACAATTATATAGTTATATTTTAATTTATTTAGTTCAGGTAAATAAACTATACAGACCAATCTTATGTATTTGGTCATCTAAACATTAGAAATGTTTAGATGCTGACCAAATGCATGTTTTTTAATTTGTTTTTAAAATTGTGATTTATGCTCGCTTTGTAAACTGAAGACATTTTTGTCACTGAAGACTTTTTTTTTTCTCATCTGAATGACAGAATATGAATTCTTTGAACTGGAAATTAGAGTGGAATTAGAATTTATCATAGATGTAAATTCTGAAAAAGAAGCTAATATAGACTGTCCAAAAGTGTTGAAACAGTAAATTTGATAGGGTTCAATGACTCTTTTTTCTCAGTACCAATTTAGATTTGCAGAGTTCACTCTCCTGCTCAGGCCACTGTTGTGCTTTCCCCACAGTTATGCTTAAACTGAGGCTGCTCAGTAAGCTGGACTGTGAATCTATCTGTGATAGAGCAGAATTAAAATAATTCCCTTCTAAAGGTTATTTTTAAATCTAATGAGCTCATTGACCTCAAAACACTTGTGGTGGCACAAGTTAAGGAGAGATGTGGGAATGGTTCAGGTAATGAGCAGATTTTCTGAAGATACCATTGCTTTCTTGGAACAATCATTATGTTTTCAGCTAGTCTGTCTTAGCAAATAAGCAAAGCAAAAAAAAAAAAACACCATTAGAAATCATAATTACCTTCTTTCAGTCATAAGAGGATGGCAGATTAAAATTGAATCAAGAGATATATGTCAGATATTCTTACAAGTGGTTCCTTTTGTATTGTTCAATTCAAAATGCAGAGAAGCCCCAGAGTTACAAAAATCCTTTAGTTTCTGGACAGGCTTTCTGCTAAGCAGAAGAACCTGTGGCATGAAACCTTTTTGAGATGTATTACAAAAATAGTTCCTAGAACTTCCACATTAATGTTCTTTTCTGTATCAATCTAAAATCAGTGATGTTCCCCTTTTATGTGCAAATTCAGAATTTGGTAGAATTTAGCTGTACCAACAGTTAATTTGGAATAAATTGAGAGAGTCAAGGAAATGAGAAAATTAACACCTAGGCGCAAGAGAGTATTTTACAGCAAATCGGCCACCAAAAGAAGAGTCTTGTGCTTTTTTTCCCTCTAGTTACCACACTGTTACGTTTATAAAAATACAAATTTTTTACATCATGAAAAATTGAACAGATTTTCCAGCCAAAAAATTCCACAGGTTTTCTGCTTGTCTTCATGGCATAGATCAAGGAGCATGGGAATCTGGGGGGCACAGGATGGGGGAGGGATACCATTCCATGTGGAGCTTGGGAAACTAGCCTCTACATGTTCCAGGAAATAAACACATTCTTTGCTTCAATGAAGCAGAAATGTTTTGGTGGGTAAGTCACAGCAGTGGACATATCTCCAGTTTGATTGTAACATCATTTGCATTTGAAATAAACTGGCTGTCAGGTCTAAAATTGCTGCTTTGCCATGAACCAGATTGATTTCAATTATAAAGTATGTCTCAAACTAGAAAAGAAACAGTTTTTTACTAAGGTGTGGAATAAAAGTAGAGACTATAGCTTGTTGAGCCAAAATACATAAAGAAGATCATTAAATGTGAAAACATCACATTTTCTTGAGGCATCCATATCTTACCTGCTTTAAATTTTGTTCCTTTAAGGAACTCCTATGACATTTTGACTGCTTTAACTAAGGCTGATCACAAAGTTCTCTTTACAGTTTTCTTGTGTAGAATTTTTATTAGTTACTTTCTGTAGGTTTACAGTATTGTTTTATCTGGGAACTAAATATAAGTGTTCTGGAGCTGTGTCACTCTTCAAATCCACAAGGTATGTTGTTTCACTAATGAAAAGTACTATTTAGGGGACAAAATTTGCTGTTTTTTCCTTCTTCCTAGTGTTAAAGGTGTAGGATGGGTAGGAAAAGTGTAGGATGGTGTAGGAAAAGTCAGATTTCACATAGATCTACTTATTTACATTACCAAGATTAGGATCTGTGACATTGTAAACTTTCCTGTGAGTGTAATGAGTATTGGGGGTATGCAAGGACTAAACATCAGAACAAAGCTGAAAAGCTAGAAATTGCAGTCTGCAGGGTAAGAACTTATCTTGTTTTGTAAGGAGGGAGCTGGAAGCTTGCTGGCTACATGTGTATTCTGTAAAATAATTTCACTAGTGGTAAAACAGAAAAAATCCCATTGTCAAAGCTTTGCTGAAACTTTCTATATTATTTCATTAAACATAAATACAGCTTTTCAACTTGAGAGTAACTTTTGGATGATGTTCAATTCCACATTAGTTCCACTGTTTATATAATGGATTGTTAATTTATTTGTGTCACTTTCTTCTTTCTGTTTACAGAATTTTGTGATTTCAAAGCTGTCAGGCTCCAGATAATGTTTTTCCATCAATTGAGTTTTTCTGTCATTTTGTTTGGTTGCTTTGTACAGTAAACTTTGTATTACTAATGCCAAGCAGCCTTTCAAGGAAGGCTGCTTATGTGCATGAGGCAAATGGCATCTGAAAGTACATAGCAAGTGAAATTATTCCTAATTTTTTGGTTCTGTTCCAACATATATCCCCTTTTTATTTCAGTATTTGTTCTGATTTGAGATTACCTAACAGCATCTCTCATAGTCATCTTTGCCATTTTGACACTGTGATAGAAAGCAGCTGGAGTATTGCATAAACCTTTCACAACATTCATGAGCAGTGACAGCTAATTTAAGTACAGATAATAGCATCATTAGGTTATAAATATCATTACTTTTTTATTGCAGAGACATTGCCTTCCCCAAAACTGAAATGTAGACTTTTGTAAAAATGTAGTAAGTCAGTCTGATATTTTCCATATGTGACCTGATGATAGAGTAACTTATCTTCAGGAAGTCTGAAACAAACTCCATGAGGTGTTTAAGAGAGATGAGAATTGCTATTCATGTCTTAAAAAGTTTTATTACAATTTCATTTCTTTCACTCATCATAAAGAGAGTTAACTTAGGAAACCTAAATGTTTTTAATTCATTGTCCTTGGTATTAAGTTGGTTCTGACCCTTTAGGGTTCATGTATGACTTAGAGTAAAACAGCTCCTTTTCTTGCTGTTCTGAATTTACTTTATATGTTGGCCTCCTCTTCTAAAAAAAGTTGTAAAAAAAGAGAGGGGAGATTTTTATTTATTTTAATAACAGAGGTATTACCACTAAAATGAGTTTAAATAGTTCTGAAGTGTTACTTAATGGAGAGGAAATTCAAATACATTGCAGTTTAATCATGTTCTAAAACTTTCCCAGCTTACTCTCATGAACTTTCCTTGCATGTACCTCTCATTTCTGTGCCTATATGTATGGAAACACTTCATTATGTAGCTTGTTAACACTACATATGTATTATGGTTAGTAGACAGAAATGGTCAGCAGTATTTTCCTCTTTTCTATCTGCTATCCAGTATATGCCTCTTAAAAAGAAAAGGAAATTAAAAAATAAAACCAAGCCTACACAAACCAAAAAACACCACAAGTTTTCTATTGAAGAAAATTTAGCTTATGAATTGAAATGACATTGCAAGGAGGTGCAACTCCTAAACCTAACAGAATTTCTGTTAAGTAAGCCAGACACTTTACCAAGGATTGACCGAGGAATCAAGATTTGGAAGCTGAGGCTCTCAGGGCATCCAGTCAGTTTGAAGTGTTGAACTTCTGCCCACTTTTTTGCACTATCCTTAAATGTTTTCTACCATTCAGTTAATTTTTTTACAGTGGAAAATTTGTTTATACAGAAAGATTTCTAATCACGTCTATTACAGCTTAATTCCGCAAAAGTGTAGGTGTCAAGGTACTTCCAATGAATTGATTCACTTACTAGTAACTTCTGTGGAACAGAAGTATTCAGTGTAGCATGTCTGCTCTCTTATGAAAGTCTGCAGTAACCTCAAGTAATGAGTGTTTGAAATGTCTTTATCTTTTTATCTTCTTTGAAGCTCTTACAATGACAATAAGCAGGGTCCTTATTTTATGCCTACTACCTAAAGTCTAACTTAGATTTCTTTGCACAGTGAAATTTCATTTCATTTCATTAAGTTTGTTTCAAGTAGCCCAGTTCAAGCTACAAACTTAAAGAGCTAGGCTAGTAGCAAATGCTTTAGGGGTATCTCAGTATAGGTAACATTAGCCCTGTCAAGCATCTAAGAGGTATGTAAGGTGTAAATATTCAAATAGACCCAGGATTCTGACTCCAAAATTCCATCACCAACTGCCCTGCTTGAGAGCTTCCTAACTCTGCAGACATTTAAAAGCCCAAGGGACCTACAACAATTCATTTGGTCTCCAGGAGTATTCCACAAATTCTGGTCCAGGAGGCTTGGGCACATTGCAGCTTTAGTTTAGGCCAAAAGCTTTGATTTACCTGCTTTGCCCTCACTGCCCTGCAAGGAAGTACATATGCATGGAGTGAGCAGGATGCTCTAAACAGGTGTATAACTGGACAATACAGACCCCTTTCTCTATCACAGCTGATCCAAGAGGTAGTGGAATTGGAATTTAAGGAGGCACCTCCAAATTTCTCTGTACCCTTCTGTGGTCATCCAAAGGCTTTTGCAGCACCGACCAGTGACATGTCACTGAAGCCATCAGGATCTATGAGCTAATTGCTCTGTTGCTCATCTCTGAACAATCTGTTCTGTGGTGCCTTCTGATGGCAAACTCAGCAGAGCAGGCTGGGATAATGTCTGGGTGTTCTTTTCTGCATGCCTTCTTTGAGTGCAGAATTCTTCCCTTACCATGAGCACTGCAGTGTGCTGGCTGTGCCGTTACTCTTAGGTTCTTACATCACCAGTGTGTTCCTGTCCCAGGTGTGTTCCCAGCACTGAGGATGCAGCCCAGATGATGCCTGCTTGGCACTGCAGGGCCTGGGCCTGTTTGAGATCCTGGTTTCATGCCTTCTCAAAATAGCAATTTGCAATACAGTTCAATACAGTTCAACAGGCTCTAAGATTGCTTGTTGAGATAATTACAGTGTTTATAATTTTCACGTTCTGACTGCAGCCCAGTCATGGTTAAATAATAGAATCTAATTTACTGGTCACAGCTTTTCAAAATGAGGGGGGAAAAAATATCTACTCTGTTTCCTGTTTGGATATCCTGATGAAAGTGTACCAGTAAGACTGTTCTTTTTTGGACTGAAAATTGTTCAAAAAGTTAAGAATTTGAGTTGTGTTTTTGAAGTACAATTCAGGCTATAAAATAGTGAATTTCCATTTAAATTATTATCTGACTAATCAACTAAGCTCCATTCCGTACTTCCTGCTTTATGTGTGTAAAGTACAGGTGATTGGGTCAGACTTTCTCTTTCAATTATTCTCCTCTTTAATCTCAAATAATGGGCAGTCCTCTGTTTTGGTTGTTACTACTTTTGTATTATTAGATGCATTGAGACTGACCAGCAAGTCATAAAGGAGGTCTGTTGATAATATCCAATGGAAACTTAAAAAGCTGAATATGACACTGTAAAGGCTTTGCAAAGGTTTAATACATTGCTTCATGCACTATAATGAGTAATCTTCTACATCAGCGATTGAATCTACACAAAAGAATCACTAGACAACATTCTGCTGTGTTAACTGGTGTGGGTTTAGCCCCTTTTAATTCAGAAATGTATTGTCTTCTTGTCTTTCCCTCATTATAATTGCATTTACCCTTCTGAAATGCAAATATTTTCTGTGTAAAAAGATACAATATCCTTGATATAAAAATAAATATTTCTGTGGAGTATGCAAGACCAGGATATGGTTCAGAGTTTGGAGTAGAAATACAAAGCCAAACAAAATTTGGATTTTAATGCATATGTCATGGTAGTATTTCTGGAGGCTTTAGAGAACTTGCTTTGAATTCCCCTTTTCTGCATGTTAATTTCCCAGCAAATGGTTGAACCTTTCCTTTAACTACATGTGGTAATTATAATATGTGGTTTTTCTTTACACAGAACATGGTTTGTTAGATTGATTTCACGCAGGTTTCCATAATTAGAGCTGTGTGAGATGGATTGTGACACGTTCTTCTGGATCAAAATATAAATAAAAATTTCTGTATTGAAGAGTGTTTGTATATGAAGTAATGCGGTAGTTTGTGCAACAGAGGAAAATTACCAAAGTGGAGAAGCCTTGTTCTTTCCTAGTCCTTTCCTGCTGTTACTTTGTGCAGGCTTGTGATGTAGCACAAGTGGGATGCAGCCATAAGGTTTTCTCTTCCAGAATTGGATGAGCTTGTGTCCCACACTTGTGCTGGTTGTCTCTCACAGACACTGCTGCAGTTTCAAAAGGCTTTGTTGCTCACAGCCAAACATCTCCTGTCATTCTGCATCACTCTAAGTTCTGAGTGAACTGGGTTGGCTTTGTTGACTGAACACCTATCAGAGCACTGGGTGGTTATTATTGAGGACATGGATAATTTCTTTAATGCCTGCATCACTCTAATCTCTGGGTCCGTACAAGAATTTTCCTTCCTGCCAGTTTTGTGTTCTTTGGGGGAAACTGCTTTTTCCTCCCTTGCTGTGGAAGGCTAGATTTCTGAAAAGAAGGAATTTGCCTTCCATTATTATGTATTATGTATTTAAGCATGGTGAATATTGCCAGTGGCTCATAGGTGTGACAGTTGTTATTTTTGTCTGCTAAAAATAATTTCAGAATTGTAAATTTAAGTGTTATTGTAAACTTTTTAAGATACATGTTAAGAACAGAATTGTGGCTTTTTTCAGTTTGCTTTTCTAGGTGAACACAGTGTATCTATATTGTTGTCATTTATTCCTTTTAATCCTTTTGACCATGATGACTAATTTGTCTGTGCTGACAGAGTAACAGATCTCAGACAAAGAATTTTCAGATTTTACCAAAACAAATGAATGAATAGTGAAGAGGGAAGCCACATTAGTGCACTTATTGAGATGAGAAAGTTGTGGCATAAACCTCTACCACATTTGTTGATGGCAGAAAATGTACAGAAAAGAAAATAATGGAAAACAAATTATAATTTCTGAACCTCTTGAAACCATTCATTTGTTATGACTGGGGGAAAGAGCAGAAAAATTTGAATACTAAAGTTTGAAACTTTAAGAAAGCCATCTATCTAATATAAAATCTAGATTAGTATTAGTAGTCTCTACTTAGTAACGTGTTAGCAATATAAATATTAAATTATTTCAGAGTGAGCAAATATAAATGGCTCCATAATACACATGGAAATCATAGAATAAATTAGGAATAGAAATGTCTTTTTTTAACACTACTTTTTCATAATCTCTGGAAGTGTAATATATAAAATGTATATGGTCATAATCCAGTATACCTTTAAAGAGATGAAGTTGATGTGAAGTTTGACCAAGCTGAAGTGCTCAGAGTGGCCTTGGCTGTCAAGTTTCAGCATGAGAATTGCACTAATTATATGTAATCCATTTTTATCTACTAAAGTATGTATTAATGTATTTTGGAGAGAACACTGTATTCCACAGTGTTCTTGGAAAATACATTCCTTGTTTCATGCTAGAATATGATGGAAAGTATATATCTTAAAATTAAAGTAGAAATGTCAACATGTGATTTTTAAAATAAATTGAATCAAATTTCATTTATTTCATGAATTCACATCCCAAGCTCGTGCAGCTGATAATAGGAGTTCACATAAGCAGTGCCCATCTGGCCTTCAGAAGGTTGTATCTGATCAGTTCATGACAACACATAGGGCATGTTTTCTATCTTTGTTCTAACTCACAGCTGGCAACTCTGTCTGCTAATCCCAGTGAAAGCTGCAGCTGGAAATGCAAAACTACTTTTGAACTTGCATATCCTTTCCCAGAGATGTCTGAAGCCTTGGAGATGTGTTTCTTTTGTGATTCCTATTAAATTAGGGAATTAATTGTTGCATTAAGAATGAAGTCAAGCAATGAATCCTCGAATACCCATTGTAAGACCATGTTTTATATAACAAAAGAAAGCTAAGAATGACCAGTTTTCATGTAATAAAAACTCACTGTAGAGCTCACTTCTATATTACATTTTAAAAATACTTATTACAGAATGATGAAGTAATCACTGTGTTCACTTCTAGCTTGTTCATCTAAAATGTGAACAAGCAGTTTGCAAGCATATTTAGTTTTGTTTCTTGACACTGTTAAGTACAGTTAGAACATTAAATTCTCAACTGCAGACTATGAGAATTTCAATGTGTTTTTTCAAAGCAGCTTACCATACCTCAGTTTCTAGTAGTAACTTGTGCAACCTTTCATCTTATGAGTCAATCCTATAATTAGTATTCTTCTTTGCCAGAGGCATACTGCATGTTTGTTTTAGGTACAGAAAGTCTGCAAGAAATTTAACTTAATCATTACTTTTTAATGTAAGAGCTGGTTTGCTCAATTACACTAGATTAAAGTGAGCTTGAAATTCCTGAGTTACAGAGAAGGGGCTAATCTGTGACCTGTAGTGAATAAGTACTATTTCCTATGGTTTTTGCCTTATGTGCACTTACTAGTGTGGGTAGCCCTTCAGCCCAGGCTTGCAGTAGCTATAAGCAATTATCTATTTTCTGTATGGAGTGGATTTGCAAGGCTCTTATTTAACTCAGGCATTAGGTTATTCAAAATTATTCCAGGATTGCATGCATTGCAGTAAAGCTGAAGAACATTTTTGGGTTTTTTTTTTTCAGTAAACTTTTGCTTTATTGTTTTTAGGGGCAATCTGAAAAGAATAAGTGCTGGTTACAGCTTTTCAGTATTTTTTAGACATTTTCTAATTACAGAAGCATTAGACTGTTTCAAATATATTAATTTAATAACATGCTTTTAAGCTGCATTCAGACTGAAAATACTGGTTCAAATGTATCTCTCTTAATCATACAAGGAATGGTTGCATTAGCACCACTTCAGAAGCACTGAGTTTTGGTACCTCTGGTATAAATCCATGCTGACTGCTCTGACTTTGGGTACAGAGTCCAAGCTGTGACTGGCCACATGAATATAAAATGTTGCCAAACAAGTGCACAGTAGTGTGTTGGGGTTTTTATTCTACTTGGTGCTGGTAGGTACTATTTGACTCAATGATCTTAAAGATCTGTCTCAACTTCTAAGGATTCAATGACTCTGAGTTGCTCAGCTACAAAATTCTTTGGCTATGTTCCACTTAAATATCTTGTTCTTAAGAAAATACAGAATCCATCTAGGCTCAAACTTTCCATACTGCCAGCCCTATTAAGAAAATCATTGTCCAGCAAAAGTGTACTGAAATATCACACCAGAGGACTGGAATTACCTGGAGGACTGGAATGTATTGGAAGTAGGATAAAATACAATAGCCTTATAACAGGGGTTGTGTGCTGAGCACCTTGGCAGTAATGATTCATTATAAACCAACACCTCATGAGCTGGGAGCAGCATTATAGAAGAAGGGCCTAATGTTCTTACAGATCACTTGTATCCTTCAGATTATTTTCCTCTACTTTGCTCACCTTTAATTTTTTGGGTGATAGACCTCACACATTCTCACTCTTACTGGTTCATTTGTGCTAAAGCAGTGTACTGCCAAACTCCTCTTTTATAAAGATCATAGAATAATCTCACATGTTATTTCGGGCAGTGACATGTGCCTTTGAGGTATAGTCTGTGACTGTTTCCTAAAAACATGAGCTCTTTCTTAGAGCTTTTTAACCTAAAGGGTGGTGTCCACCAGTTTTGGTGAAGTTTCATTTCAGTCCAGTGGTACGATTCTATGTGCATATTACTGAATGGGATTTATAGTTACCCTGTATGCATGTGGAAATTTAAGATGGAATTAGTGCACCTTAATTTGGGCATCTAAAAGTTAATGCTTAGCACTGAAGTTGCCTGCCCAAACTCCCAATCGGGTGAGAATTAGGTACCACAAGAGTTCAGGCAAGCCAGATAAGGTAAGGTAAGCTTCAGTGACTAACACTAAGCAGTCTTTCAAGCCTTTTCAGAATAATTACTTCTCAGGAGATTCTGTTTCTGGCTTTGTTTTAGAAAGAGAGCCTAAGGTGTCTAGCTCTGGCTTTGTGTTCAGACCTTCAGATTTCTATAGTAATGAATTTCACCTAGATGCCAATATCTGGTGAGATGAAAACTGCAATTCAACATTGAATGATTGTGTCTGACTCCCTAAAACCTGATCTTGCTCTTTTTTTCTTTATAATTAATTTTAAGGAGGAAAATTACTTTTCATAGTGTAAATGTTTTTACTCCTGCTATATAAGTAAAAACACAAATAAGAATTTAGAAAAATGTTTTTCTTACTTTTTGATAAAATGTCTCTTACAAACCAAAGCCCATATTCTAAGAGAACTTGCTAAAGTTAGAATATGCCAGAACTGAGGCCTACGACCATGAGATTCCCTCATATATAGTTACTCTAATACTGGTTTTATTTACATTGTTGCATATTATTTCCCACTGGGCCTTTGTTTGTAAAGCACAGGATAGGCAAAACCTGGAATTCTGTAAGTCTCACTTTATTTGCTACCCGCTATTTTATATTCCATGCAGAATGTGAGGTATTAAATATTGCTGGACTTTTCTGGGGTTCTGCCACTATAAAGAAGTTGTTACAGATTTTGCTGTTGTGACTGACTTTTATCCTTTCAATGGAAGTGACATAAAATGTTTAACATCTTTTAGCAAACTGAAACAGAGGAAGTCAAAGGCCTTCACAACCCTTCATTGTTTCTTGACAAAACCAGGGTTGGATGCCACCTTCTTGACTGTGAATATGTGTAATGGCTACATCTATGAGCTGGTGGTCTGAAGTTCTCTCTATATGGAGAGTTCAAGTGTGGTGTTTAAAACAAATCAGACTAATTACACCCTAATTTCTCCTACCCACACACCCCCCCCAGCCCTCCCCATCCGCTGTAGAGAAAGTCCAGGTGATTCCCTCCAAAGCAGATCTTTGCTTTGGTCAGATGACTCTCATTTTTAAAGCTTGATTTTTCAAAGATAACCTTTCAGAATGTCTTCTGTATTGTATGGCTAATTCCTACTGACTTCTGTTAAAGAGGGGAGGTGTGATGTTTCAGATTAAGTAATGTAATAAAGCAAGGATCCGGTATATAGCAGCCTTTTGTTCTGTATAACTTGACTTTCTGATCCCCACAGCTCTAAGTGGTGAATTAATAGCTGCTTTTCATAAGCTATTGTTATTTCTGATGTCAAAGCTCCAGCTTTTCCATTTGTATTGCAGTTTGCATGTGCATGCACACTGATGCATTTAGGTAATTTCTTTGCAGTAAATTACAGCATTTATGATTTCTGCACTAATAGAACAAGCTGCAGATGCATGCCCAACTTCTAAAGGTGTTATCCTCTATATTAGAAAATTTTGAAAATTTATATTTAATCCCATGTATTTTGTGTTACTTACTCCTCCCAAAAAAGTGGTTTTAAAAGATCTTGGGATTGCAAAGTTAAAAACTTTGAAAATACTAGTAGCATTGGTTATGCAACTCTTAACCTTAATTCAGAATTGTAATTCAGCTCAGTGGAGTGTATTATGAAACTGTCTCAATTACATAAACATACTTTTTGTTTTCCCTAGTGCATAAGCATACTTTTTGTTTTCCTAGTTTTCCCTTATTTCTCTCCCCAATATGTGCCTTGTGTGGAGAATTTAAGGTAACTTAGTGGTATTTAAACATAATTGTAAGCAGGAAAAATGTAATTGCTGAGCAAACCTAAGTCTAGTTTATTTAATTTTGTTCCGGTCTGCATATCACGTGACTGTCAGCTGTGCAAAGAGGGGCCCTTACTCCTTCTGCCAAAGCTTCACAACTGGACAAATTCAACTGGGGAGGAGAAATAAGCTTTTACCCAGCTCAGCTTCTAGCCTAGTGGCTAAAACAATCTCCATGAAGGTGGTAGAAGAGTCTTCATTTGATATGTCTTGGCAAAGAGCTTTTAAGCTTTCTCAGAAGGCAGAAATGCCATCATTACCTTCTCTTTCAAGAGCTGCATCTGAAAGGCATTATAAGCCATGCATGTGATTTGTCTCTTAATTTAATTTCAAAATAAGATCATAGATTTTTGTTCTCCATAGAGTTTTAAGAGAAGTGGAGACTCCTCTGCCTCTGAGTAATTTATGGGAGGAGCAAAGTACATTATCCTTCTCCAGGTTTCTGTATCTATAGGCTGAGCATGGTGACATAAGGAACTGTGTTACTCATGTGACAGATATTTCAGATTCTATTCTGTATTTAACCTTTTCTTCACATGGTATAGGAAATATGTAACCTAATACAGGCCTTTAGCTTCCCAGATAGATCTGTATTTTAAAATTACAGATTTTACAGGTTAAGCCTTGTCCCTTTGTCACTTTTCAAAATGGATACCAAAATACAATGGCATCAATATTTTATATGTATTGACTTTTAGGTTACCCTGAATTATCTGCAATCTGAAAGTTATGGGTCTTCTTTTTTTTATTTCTCATATATTCTCTCAATTTGGAAATAAGCTTTTGAAATTTTAATGTAATAAATAGTCCAGTGTTGAACACACATGCACATACTTATGTATTTCCAGATCTCTTTGAGAACTGATTTTTATTATTCATATCTAATAACTAGGCTCTTTCTGCATGGGATTTCTAATACTTCAAAGAATTTCCTTGGCATTTATATTTTTCATATTTGGTAGCAAAAAATGTTAGTACATTACAGAGAATTGGAAGAGTGAAGTTGTTTCTAACTATCAGGATTTTGTTTTCCTTTCCCAGTTATTACAGATTTTAATTTTAGGCCAAGACGCAACAACGTAAAGTTACTAAAACTTTATTGAATTTTCTGGTAGCTGCTGGAACATCTAGATGTCTGGACTCAATAAGTTATTTGGCCAATTCAAGAAGCTGCTTTTTGACCATAATAAGGAAATTATTCCTGCACCTAATTTGATATCCAAATAGAGTAGTTTTTCTTAATGTATCACTTATTGATATATTTGTTTTTGAATATATAATCACTATTTTCTAAAGCTTTAGAAACTTTATGAATTAATTATAACACAGTATACTCTGCTATTGTGATGACAGAGCAGCTTGCTCTGTGAAGTGGAATAGCTGAGTATTGTTACCTTTACAAAGACTTTTTTAAGCAAGGACAAAAGCTATAGTTCTTGAAAATGTATTGCATAGTGATGTTTATGGAAATTTGTGTCAACAAACTTAGGGCACAGTCTTGCAATCATTATGAAAGTTTTAGCGTTACTCCCTGGGTGTTACCACAGCTGAACGAGGATAAGGAGGGAAGTTTTTGGGATAGAAAGTAAAGTGTTAGAAATTACTTCTTGTTGAATCAGTGAGGAACAAAAACTCTTTTGTGACTGATTTACATATAATTTCTTGCTTTACTGGGATTTGGACAAATAAATACATAGATGTGTATGGAAGAGCATGTATGTTCCCTGTCTAGGGGAAGGCTTGGCTGCTCTACCAGCCCTGGACTACCCATGGACCCAGGACAGAGCTTTGCACTCTCTCATATTTCAACCTACTGAAAACCAATCTATGCACCAATCCAACCTCATCAGCCAGCAGCTTTAAGAGCTTGTTTGAACCTTTTGGAGCAGATCTGTAACCTGAATGCATGGGATTCACAATGTTCTGTTACAGTTTTGATTAATGAAAGCATGTTATTCTCTATGGGCTAAGGAGACAGCCTTCAGATGCGCTGACTCTTCTGTTTACATGCATGCCATTGTCATTTAACTGGTGAATATGCAGGTAGATTCTGAGGGTTCATGGCTCCCCTCTCCTCCCTTAGCAAAAGGGTGATGGCAGTAGTTGCCCCCTGAACATGATTTGCTTTTCAGCAATGCAAACTCCTCTGTTTATATGGGCCATGTCTTGTGGAAGTGTTTTGGGACTGAGAGCAACAGAGTGTGTACAGAGACTGAATAGAGCAGAAACTGTCATAAACAGACTGAATTGACTCAAATTCTGCACAGGGATATTTTATTCTCTAACTGGATAGTCCTAAAGATTAAATAAGACTGCACATACAGAATATAGAGTGCAAAAATACGAAAAAATACAAAAAATACTTCCTGCTTTCATTTTCTATTGAAAAGATGAAACACCTTTCATAGCCTGTGTGAGGTGGATAAATTCTAGAGTTGGATTTGAACAAGAAAAAATACAAAGCCTAAAATAGCATGTTCTATTTCACAGAACATATCTGGCAAAGAATGTGTTTAAAATTACAAGTTAGAGGTGATGTAAGAAAATAGATTTTCTGCTGTATCAAGCAATCTCATATGTTCTGACATAGGTTTTATGGGACATAAACATATGAAAACACCTAAAAAAGAAGTTGCATTTTCAAGAAAATAGGTGTTGCCCACCCTCAACTGTCAGCAATGTAAAGTTGGCTTCTAGAAGCAAAAGTCAAAAAGGAAATTGCTGACACCACCACAATCATTAACAGCAACACAGACTTGGTGCCATCAGATCATGCTGGGTGTTTCCAGTTTATGCAGGAGAGATCTGTCTTTTCTTAGTAATAACCACTTATGTTGGGGGGTAGAATGTGTAGTTCAGTGGTGACACAGATTTCCTCCCACTTCCTCTGATTTTTTTTTCTTACTCGGGTTTTTGTTATTTGAGGGTAGCAGTGGTCTGAGCTGTTACTCTCATGGACTTCTATATTCACATGCTAGACAATTCTTGAAGTTGGAAGTTTTGTGTATGAAACAATGTTACTTTTGTGCCCCTACAGTGGCTCAATTTAGATCACCATGGTAATACCAAGATTTCACATCTCTGAATTGCTAAAAGAAAAATGTGTAGCAGAGGTTGACTATGCCTTACAGACATTGTAGTGTATATCCAGTGCTGTGGAGTTAATATATATTTTAAATTCACATACACAGTGCAATTGTTCTACTATTTTAAACATAAAAGCCTGTCAGCAGCTGGAGTTTGTGAAAATACACAGTGCAAGAGAAATGGTCTTGGAAATGAATAAATCAAATTTCAAAGATTTTAATTTATAAGCATATTTCTCAGGATTTCCAAACAATGGATAAATACTTGAATAGTCATTTTCTCCCCCAGGGCTTTTTGGTACATTTATTAAAAAAGTAACAAACCCAGCAAAATAAAACTAACAAAAAGAAAAAAATTGTAGTCAGCACTTGGAGCACATTTGAAAAATGTGGTTTGACGTGATGAACTTTGGGTGTAGGCCGTGCACACAAAAGGCTGTCTTTTTACAGATGTTGGGAGACTCTGTCCCCACTGTTTACCACAGTCTCCAACAGTAATTTAATAGAGTTTCTTACCTCCTACTTGAAAGACCAGGAGAAGGGAGGCAATCTGCTGCTTTGTAAAGACTCAAAGATATTTTTGGGGAAACTTGCTTTCCATTTATGTTGATGCTCAAGTAGTACATAAAACAGTTGTATTTAATCTATGTATACAGATCTTGTACATGTAGTGTCTGAATTGTCTATATAATATATAAGGATATATAAAACATCCTTCTGCTTGTTTGGGGCTAGGTAAGCATATTGCCTTCTTACTTTTAAATGAATATAATTTATTTTTTTTTCAAAATGGAGGAATTTCAAAGTGAGGCACATTGCTTTATGCTGCCTTGCCTTTTCCGTGGATCAAGGGCACACACACAGATAGCCACTGCAGTGCAGCTGACAAGCAGTAACTTGTTAAATTACATAACTTGAGGGTATGTCTGAGCCCTTAATTCTTGTCAAATTAAGGTTGATACAACTGAGTTGGGCCATTCAACATAAAGGTAATGGGAAAACAGCTTTTGTAATAGGCAAATATTCCTTTCCCCTGTCAACCAGGAATACCTATATTCCAGGAATTAACAGCATTTTAAGCTTTGCATTTTACTTCCAATCCTGATAGTAACAGATGGCGCTCTGTACAATGTTACCATTTTACTGCTTTTTAAGTGAAAGATTAGCTTTGTTATTTTGAGTAAACTCTCTTTAGGTTAGCATTGACTGGACACGTTAAGAAAGAAACCCAAACATAATATTCCACATTTAATCCTCCTCAGCTTTACTAGTTTATAGGAAACTATATGTTTCCTGTATCCATGGAAGAAAAATACAGCATTCCAAGTTCTGTTTTCACATGGTTGATCTAGGACAAAAAGCTTTCTTTTAGGCTTGCTGATTCCAGTAGCAACTGTAATTAATTACGGTTCTGAAAAAATAAATAAATAAAAATGGAGAAAACAAACATGAAATCAGTGACAAAGTATTTTTATATTTTTCCCTGTCTCTTGCTGTTTGGTATAATAGGCCGAAAATTCAGCTATTCTGTTTATTGGCAGAGATTTTAGTGATACAGCTGGGATTCATATGTTCCATATTAGCTGAGTTACTGCTGTTTAACTGCCTTGGATTAACAGAAACTTAACTTGCTTTTAAGGACCACACCTTTGCATATACTGCCATTATAATGTAATATTGATTAATTAAGGGAAGAATTCGTATTTAGGCTTACTGCTCAAAATTATGCAGCAGACAGTTTGATATTTTGGGCAATTCTCCTTCAACATTAGCACATTTTCAGAATATGCTAGAACTAAGACTTAAAAAAGGAAATCAACTTCTTAAATAAAATACAGATAATATGCACATGCTTTCCACAATCAGAAAACCGTGTGCACCTCCTCCCTCCTTTCTGAATGTATCCCATCCAGTTCACAAAGTGTTTAATTGCATATTTAAATTGAATCATGTAATCATCTAATAGATGTAAGTAAGTACAAGTTTAAATTTAAAATGCAACTCCTTGCTTTACTGAAGTGGGACCATTAAGTCTGTGAAAAGAAAGAGTTTATGAAAATGCATACATGTCTGAGTAACACTGAAAGCAATGCCCAACGGGCCACTTCTACAATAGCAATCCACTTTTGAAATGTTGGTCTCTGCAGGGAAGATCACTATCATTATAATTAGAGCTAGACTACAATGGACTGCTCAGAGTAGCTATTCCAAAAAGTTCTTTGAAGGTGAAGATGAGTGGTAGACATTCTCAGGAATAGAAAATTGCTTTCTCAAGTGAAAAAAATCAACAAAATGAATCTTAAATAGCTAGATGGCTAAAAAAAATTCAGTTTTGCTATCCCTATTTAAAATGAAATCACTGCATTTCCAGTTTGAATATTGCTGGTGGACGTTAAAGAAATATATAATTTATATTTTCCTAGAATATGTAATATGTAACCATACTTGAAAATAGATGTATTTTGTTAGCAAATGAACAGAGACAAAAACATAGAAACTTCATCTCCTGTGCTCTTTTTCTTTTTTGCCCTTCAAAATTGATAATTCTTTTTTCTGCAAATTATGAAGGCCTAATTGCTAAGAATTGTTTAGTGCTCTTATGTACATTAATGCAAATAGATGTATTGATATGGAAAATATTTGAAGATGTTCAGATCACTTTTTTTATTGTCTTGTTTTTAAATACTTTTCCAGTCTGTTTTTAACCTTCTAAAGACTAGATCAGGCAGTTAACTAAAACTGAAAACCTGATACCAAAGCACAGTCTGATCTTCACACCAAAACCAGCACACCTAGCTATATAGACAGGATTTTACATATATTTACTGCTTCTCACAAAAATCCTGAAACTTCATGCAGAAATTTTTTCAGTCTGCTTAAACTATAAACTGTAAACTACAGCTGCAAGAATCCTAGAAACTGAGTGAAAAGTTTTTTCTGTGGAAGATTGAGGTGCTCCTGCCAAGAGCATTCAAGTAATGACAAATTATTATGACACTTATTGCATTTTCTTTAGAAGTAATATTGGAGATTTGGAAAAGAGGCCATAGCACATAGCTCTGACTGAGAATGGAGCATGGCTCTGTCCTGTGTGCATGCTCCCTCCAAGGATTTATACAAACTGAGGAGGTTCCCCTGAGCCTTCTTGAGCTTGAGCCATCCCAGCTCTCTCAAACTGATCATAAGAGAGAGACTCTTCAGTTCCTCAGTCATTTTTGTGGCTCTCTGTTGTACTTTCCCCAGTTGCTTCACTATGTGCGATTAGGCAAGTTGAAAGCATGTAAAAATGATCTGCTGTGAATTTACTCTTCAGATTTTGATGTGACAGTGGAATATAATAGTACAAATTGAAGGTAAATGAAAATATTTAAGCAGATGAGAATGCAGTGATACTTGTTTATCTTCATGCTGAAATCAGGAAATAAGCAGCTAAACTAACTTTCTTCTGTATAATGAATGGCCATGATCTGATCTCTCCACTTTTTTATATTACCCTATTTACTAGCAACTACATGATACTGTAAGCTGCATAAACTGTTTTTATTTAATTCATTTTTTGGGTTATTTTTTTAATTTTCTGGATTCTTTATTTCATAGAATACTGTTTTCCTTTGGCATTAAGTGCTTTAAAGTCATAGAATTAAGTCAATTTTTCAAAATGCCTAGGTTTTGTCAATCTCTATATAACAAAGCAATAAAGTATCACAAACACTTTGGTACCCATGTTTGATCTGTGTAGAGGAAATACCACTACTATTCCAGAAAATTATTCCTTAGTAATACCGTTCCACTGATTGCACTAGCTAAGCTAGGAAGTTCTTTCCTGACATCATGAAATTGCAGTAATGATATTGAACAATTGTATTTATGTACAATTTGATTAGAGGTTTTAATATACTCTGGCAGATATTTATCTCACAATTTAAACTTATGACTGCATGGACCATTTCTTAGGATATTATAGTCTCTAGATTTTTACCAAATATCTTCTGGGGTAAATAGGCATGGTAATTTATTTTTGAAAGTTAGTAAAATATGGTTTGTGGTTTCTTAAAATTTTGCTGTCATAGAAGTTATTTATGTTTTATTCCTTTTTTCTTATTGAATTTAGGAAGACTTCACAGTAGATTGAAATAGATGGGCTGTCAAAATTCATAGATTGTTTAAAAAATAATTTAATATTAAAATACAAAAGACAGTTTCAACAGTTGTAGTTAAAGTTTTGATCCTTTAAAAATATTTTTCACCTTCCGCCTAAAGGTGAAAATATTTGTAGCTGGAAACATTGCTTAAGTCTTCACTAATTTGGGTATAAAGTTAATCTGTTGAATGTTGACTAGAGGTATTATCTAGTATTAAAAAAAAATCACTGAAGAAAAAGAGCTTGCAGAGTTGAAATCTTGGGTTTGATCTTGGAAATTACTATGGTGTGATGACATATGCAACAAAGTAGGATGATAATTTTGATGACATTTGAACTTCTGTGGGTGTCTCAGTGCCCAGAAAGTTTCCTTATTAAGGGAAGTTCATGTATTTGTGCCTCCCTCTAGTGGATCACTCTCTCAGCTCTGCCCTAGGAAATGTTCTCCATATTAAATTCATGTGGCATTAAACATTCAAATGTCCTTGTTTTCATAGGGAGGATCTGATTCCCATTCTCATGGACATTCTGAATGTGTTGGTGTGCATCTCCACTCATTATGGCACATTTTGTAATATGTCTTTTCTAAGACCCCTTTTCATACTGAAGGTGCTGATGATCATATCTATCTACATGTGCAACTAATGTTGCACATAGAAATACATTTTCTTTTTTTTGAAAAACATTCTCTTTTTTTCTATGCCAGAAATTTCTTCTGTTTCCCAGACTTTCATTTACATGACTATATTCTGGAAACGTCTGCAGTTTGGCTTAATCATTATTTAATTGTATTTCAGGTACTACCAAGGTAAATCTTGTGAAGATTCCTTCAACTGCTTCCAGCCCTCGAGACACTGCTCTGGCAGCTGTTATCTGCAGTGCACTTGCAACAGTGCTCTTGGCTCTTCTCATCCTTTGTGTTATCTATTGCAAGAGGCAGTTCATGGAGAAGAAACCAAGCTGTGAGTTTCCAGTTTTTACCCTTTCTTGGTAATACTTATGGAGTGGTATTAGTTTGGCAGATCCCTCTGTAGGTAAAGAAATGAAATGTCTACATCATTTCAGCAAGTTTAGATTGAGATGGTCAATACAGCAGAGCCCAGGACTCCATCCAAGTTTGCCAACTTGAAAGTTGCAGCTGCTACTGAGAAAATGCTGTGTAAATGCCCAGAAATACTCCAATTACATCAGCCCCATGCCACACTCTGCTAGAGGCTGCACAGATACATTTGGACTATTCATGATCCAAGATGGGACATTACAGAGTTGCAATGTCAATGTGGAAATACCAGTTTGGAAGATTTGTGCATTAAATACTATTGTGAAACAAAGATTAGTTCATCAAGATAATGAATGTGGCCAGTGTAGATGAGAGATTTGTCCTTAACAGTTTTGGTTTTATGGGCATATTCAAGATTAATTAAATGCATGAGACAGATCTGTAAATTTCTTTTAAATCCCTAACAGCTCATCAATGTAATTTTTTTATAATAAATATTTTTCTGCCTCTTAATTTAAATTAAGAAAGAAAAAAGTGAAAAGCACTCTAGTTCCCATTTATAGTTTTATAAAACTTTTATTAAAATATGTTTATAGCATCTACTGAACCCTGGATGCCAAACAAGAATACTATCTTAGTTAAGTTGATGTTGCTGCTGCTCTCAGCACAAGCAGAAATGTTCAGAGGTTTTCACAGGCATTGTAAGAATTATTCCTAACCTAGAATTTGCTTTACCCATGAGTTTTGAGAAATTCTGACACAGTGAACTCAGACATCATTTAGTGAAGTGCAGTAACTTGTTTGCCTTTGCCTACAATTATAGAGATTAAAGGTAGTCTGCTGTTAATATAAAGCTCTTTAAGATAATATAAACAAAATCCCAGTAGCTGAAAGCTGACTCTGGAAAATTTCAGATGGGAATCACTGAGAATCATTAAACACTGCAGAAATGTAACAGTGAATAAGATATACTCTCAAATCATCCAAATGAGAGCAGATGTCTTCCTAGAAGAGGCTGCAGTTGAACCAGCTGTTCTAGGCTTTGTTGCAAAATCTGTGGTTTACATTATTGGAAGCCACATGGTCACTGTGGGTCTTTCAGCTGGAAAATGTATGGACATACTTTATAGCATGACATTACACATTTTATAAAGATAGAGGGCTCTGAGCAGGGAAAAGGGTAACACTTGCTGACATGGACTTTTATTCACTTCGTTCAAAGGGTCTCTGAGATCACAAGACATTCACTACAATGGCTCTGAATTATCATGTTTTGATAGACCACGGCTAAGTGAATATGACCACAGAACATGCTGCCAGTGCCAAAGAAGTGCATCACAGACATGTGGTATGTTATGTCTGCTGAAAGGTGACTTTATTTTATCTAACACTTAAGTTGTGGCAATTCAACTGCAGAGCTAACACTGTCAAACTAACCTTTGTCAGAGGCTAATTTCTTAATAAGCAGAAGTAAGTAGCTATTTGGGTTTTTTTTTTTTTGTTTCTTCCTGTATTCATTTCAGTGACTTCACTTGAAAAAAATTAAAATGTCTATCTCATTTATTCCTGATAAAAATAGCACTGCATATGGCTTTGAGACGTAAATTAGTGTGAAGGATTTACCAGAGAGTGTCTAAGAATGTGGTATGAATGCTAAACGTGGACAACAACGTGGACAGTTCAAATCCTTGTCATTTTGTGAAGTCTTATCAGAACAGATGCAGTTATGACATTAGGAAATAAGAAGAAGAAATAATAAGACAATAAGAAATAATAAGAATAATTAAGAAATACATAATTTAACACAAAAGCACAGGATTAAATATCGTCCTGATAGCTTTACTCAGAAAGCTTCCACTTATGTATATTCAACTGAGAAGAAGAAAATTAATTTAAAAAATAGGTACTCATGACTGGCTTCTATGTTACTACTAGAGGAAGGACTTGGCTTTTATAGATATTTCAATTCTAAAGGAATAACGATATTTTTTTAAATGTTTTTACAGAAAGAAATCTCTTGCTGAATTTCCTCAATTCATGTATTATAATGTAACTGGCAAACTAATACTCAAGTTTGAAAAAGATCGGAGACTAAATTTATACAGAGTTTTAACACTATTAAAATTAATTTTCATTCCTCAGGACCAGTTCACTTGATTCCCTCACTGTGCTGTGATGAAACCTGTAGCATGGAGCACAGCAGTCACAGTTGTGCTTTCCACTCACAGACCACACTCAATGAAAGGTAACTTAGTTTTACAAATATGTATTAAACATGGAGCATTTTTATGCAGTCAAATCAATATTGATACAGAGACAACAGCTGCTTGAAGTGGAATGAGGGATTTTGATGAGCTGTACCCATATCATCCCATGTTGTGCAAGAATAGGTTTATGGTGACAAAATTAAGTATTACTTAGTAAATGCTGACTTGATCCATGATTTCTCTGAAGAAGTGGCTTCTCTCACAGGCAGATAATGTTCCTTCTAGTCTGTGGCACCTTATAGGCTTTAGCCACCCCCTCTTCTGCTAATGGTTAGCAAGTTGCTGCATAAACTCATAAATTTGAGGGGGTTAAGGTACAGTTCACAAGTGGCATGAAGATTATTTTTAAGGAACTCTTTAGGACTGCAGGATTTGAAGTATCTATTATTTCTGAATTTCTAGCAGGTTTTAGCTTTTATTTTCTCCCAATCAGCTGAGTATAAGTATAGTAGTAGTTATTTTTACAGCAGAGCCACGAGCTAAATACATAAAATTTATGGTGTCCTTCAGAGTTTCCTGGTTACAGATTTTAATACAGGATGTATTTATTTCTTTTAGCTAGAATGATTTTCCATATAAGGTTTAAATTGGTCTTCAGCTGTTTTGTTCTTATGGCCACATGTTACTAAAAATGTAGAGGCGGCTTCTTCATAAGTATTGTTTGTGCAAGGTGACTTAGCGACATAAGTACAAATATCTAAGTTCTCTATAACAACTTGTTTAAATACCAACAAGCTTGAGTCATCCTTGTATACCACCAAAGCTGACAAATTGAGAGTTGTGTACTTTTTGAGAAATCTTTTGGTTAAGGCTTTAAAAATAACTGTAATATCCATGCTATGTGGACATCAAAGATCCTGTGGTTTCTTCCAGTAGAAATGGAGATCGTGCCAATTTCCTTTGCCAGAATAATGTATTTCCTTCAATTGTGGTGCAATGTCCTGACTTTTGGCCTCATCTCTGAAAATGCTTTGTGTGTGTATCAAAGCTATTAAAGTGTCATGTTTTGGAAATGAGTAAAGCTATTTAAAAACTGTTCTAGATGTGTTAATATGGGACGAGTTTTGTCATACTGCATATCAGACTTAACATAGCCCTTGCATTTTTAAAAATCTGCAGACAGTTTTTGGAAATAAAACATTGTTGTAATTTCCTGGCTTTGTTAATACTTTTTTTGGTGTATATATAGTGAAAAACACTACTGGATTTTCAACAGTGTTTGGCACATGTCACTATTATCATGCACTTTAAATACACTTGAGGTAGATAATACTGAGTTTCCACTTATACTTTCTTCCATTTTCCATAAAAAGAAAATAATTCTTGCTCTTCTTTAACATTATGTCCTTAACATGTAAAAGAGAATAGAAGAAAAACTTTTCACATTTTGAAGGCTAGACAGAACAAACTGAAAAATCTAAAGTGTATACGTTTTCAGGTTTAAAGCAAATACAGTTTCAAGAAGCCTTGTTACCTATTCCATTCTCCCAGTCTGAAGCAACTTTACTTCTTTTACTTCCATTAGATATTTGTCTGTCTACAATTAGGGGAATTAAAAAACCAAACCAAGCAAACCCCCTCAGTGTTGAAGATTCTAGACTCTGCCCAACCATCTTTATTGCTGCATTTTAAGCCTGTTACATCTTGTCTTAATACTCCCCTATCCATGCACTGAGAAAAAAAAAGTTCTTCTTTGTGACAGTGTTTATACCTGAACACTACTATATTATTTTTTGTCATATTTCTGACCCTAAACAGCTCCAACTGTAGTTCACGTTTTGTGGAATCCTGGATTCACCGTCCAGAGTATTGGTCACCAGAGCTTTTGTCATTTCCTGCCAAGGAACAGACTGTATTCCTTCTCCATAGAATTACTTTGTACAGGATGTCTTTAGAGTATTAATATAACCCTGTTAAACCTTCTTGAAATACCTATTACAAATGATCAGTAACTAAAATACTGATAATATTTTCTGGAATGGTTTGTAAGTCATGTGCCTTTTATCCTTCTGCAGAGCTGCTGATTCTGTTGGAGAAATGATTCCTGCTTTCCTTGGTTCTCTTTCACACTCTGCCTGTGGAGACATTCCAGATGCTTGGCCTCTTATGCAAAACTCAGCTTGTTGTGACAGCATTTCTATCTGTGAATCATATTCAGAACTGGCTGGAGGATCTGCAAAATCCTGCAGCCCTGAGACTGAAAATGCAGCCGCCGTTGAATTGGATAATAACCAGGAACCAAGTGAAGTACTTCTTTCAGCTAAGTCTCTTGATGGAAATGTTGCAAAGTCCTTTGAAATCTCCGAACATAGAACATGCACAGAAGTTTCATCACTTCAGAACTCGGTGACTGCTGAAAGCCAGCCAAAGACAAAGTGTAATGGAACAACAAATGACTCTACGGACTGATAAAGAGGTAAAAAACATAACTACAAAGGAATGAGAATAAGTGCTCCAGGCATGTAGAGCTAGATAAATATAGAATTGTAGAAGTTCTATGGTTATATTTCTCCACAAGTTACACCTAGCTATTGCTGAAATAAATTAAACCTCTACAAGAGATCCAGCAGTTTCACATTTTTAAATCATTAACTAAATTTGAAAGGTGTAATTACACAAACTGTGATGTTGAAATATTAGTCAGAATACAGGGGTAAGTCTGTACATCAGTCAGCTTTTATCAAGGATTTTTTTCATTAAATTTTAAGAGAAAAATTCAGTTTAATAGCCTTGTGACCAAACCATCGTGTGAGGCTAGCCTTTGTTTATGAGTGAGAACTGAGGAATTGGCTTTGCTTATTGCAAACAAAGCATAAAAGGCATACAAGTGTTCATTTAAAATATTTACAAAGCCTTTCTGTGGAGTTACTGCAGTAGTACTAGAAACACATGGGAATCTCAAATGCCTTATAATGCCATTTATATTCCCATGTCATCAGATAAAATGTAAGTTAGTCCATAAATTGCAACTTCATGTATAAAAGCTCAGAGAAAATGCAGGTCTGAGGTCAAAATGCAAAGAGGTGATAAACAATTGTCTCAACTATGTAACAATGGAACTGTTGCAAAAAGTCACATTGCTGCTGCTTCATCCGTATATTTTTTTTAATATTACCTGTGCTCCGTACTTTTAAAATTGAATTTTCTACTTTTGGAAGTAATCTGGGGCCTCAAATAACTAATCTGTGAAATTTATATTGGGCATACACAAAAATAAAACATAATCCCAAATTATGGCCTGTGTTCTGATGGCAAGTGGTGTTGTTACTCCAGGCCTATGCAGGTTGTGGCTGAAAAGGAGAAAGTCTTCTGTGCATGAACTCAGAGGCAGGAACACAAGAAGTTGCCACTAATATTAATAATGCACCAAATTTAATTAAGAAAATTATGCTATCTGTAATTACCAGCATTTTGGGCCATCTACAGAAGTGAAACTGCATTCCTTTGATCCTCTTCCATTTGGTTTGCACTAACACTTTTATGTTATTCCTAAATTTGAAGTAGAAAGTAATTAGTAATTAGTATTTAGCAAGAACCACACATATTCTGAAAGCATATAAGTGCAGTAGTTTCTTTGTAACTCCTTAATTGTTTAGGTGACATTGTCAAGAGGAGAAAAGGGAAGGGAACTGCTAAATCTAGAATGGCTTTGCCAGTGACTTCAGCGGAACTTGTAACCTGAAAATCTGCTGTGTCACTGACAACATCAGCCTTATCCAGGTGGCACATCTTTCTCTCAATGTATTATTTACAGTGTAAAGTTTTGTCTGTAACAATGCTGGGCACTGCCTGCCCCTGTGTCAAATAGCAGCACTGACTGTTTTATTTTGGTGTGTGCCCAATATTGTTTGGTGACAGCTGTACTCTTGTAGCTGTGTGTAGGAGGGGACAGTGACATGGATGCAACCTCAGATCTCAGCACTGCTAGTTCCTAGCAGTTCCTGATGTTTTAAGGGAATACATTTCCATATTAACAAGATTTTAAAAATCAGAAATTTGTGGGTGTTTTCCCACCAAACCATGCATCAACTTCAGAGGTATGCAGTTAATATTATTTAAGAATTTTCTTAGATCAAAAGAACCACAGGATTTCAAAATATGATTACAAAAATTAGCTTTTATTTCACTATACTTGTTACGGTGTATGAACTGTAAATTTTCGTACTGATTTCTATGTGTATGGAGACAGCTTTTCCAGCATCTCAAAATCCTGTATGCTTTGATAGTTTTCCACTGTCCTCTATTACTACTGAGATTTGTGTATCCTTTTGAATAATCAAGGTCTTCAGGAGGGTTAATTTTTTCTTCATTCTTTTTCCTATAATAGACCCTACTGATTAATTTTTTAAATTTCTCCCCAGACTCTACAGTGCATCATTATGTGTGCATTTTTGGCAGAGGAATTTCAGTAGTGTTCACAGGACAAGACCAGGACTAGGCTTACTTGAGATGTACTTTCAGGATGAACACTGGCCAGCTGTACAACTCCAAGACAATTAGTTCATCTCAGTCTATAGCATTTTTTCCCATCTGCTCTTTTTCTTTCATGTCTTTTTGAAATATTTTGAGGCAAGGATGGGCTTTGTACTGCCTGAGGATGTATTACAGTCTTTCATAGGTCAATATTTTATTATTATATTTCAAAAGAACAACACAAAATCAGAATATAGCATATCTTATATATGTACACACAATTCTAAGCTTTTTAATGTGGGTTTTAATACAGGGTTAATCTTCAGGTTTAGGTGAATTTTACAGCAAGTAGTAAGTGTACCTCTGCTCTTTTAGTGTTTAGTCAAACACAGAAGTGCATACAGGTTTCTTATGGGTTTATGTAACCACTCTTCTTTCACTTTGTTTTAGGAGCTGGAGCTGTTTCTCAGCACTAAAGCTGAATGCTTCCCTTACACTCCTGTGCTGATTCTCATCAAACATAGTCAGGTCTTCAGTGTTGCATGGTTTCCAATCCAGCTGGAAAAAAATGGCATCATTTCACACCTTCTGAGCAGTTGTGTCTGAGCTGTAACAGCTGTGAAGTTAAACTTCAAGGAGCATCCTGTGAGGACCCTGAAAGTGGATTTATGACCTTTCCAATCTATTTCTATTTCCTCAGAGTCTCAAAAGGTCTAATGGAGTAAGCTTAATAGTATATGTAAGTAAAGCAAGAAATAAAAATACTTCAGTGTTTAGGGGAGGTCTCAGATATGGCTACAGGTGTCAGAAGATGTGGGACAATATGGTGCCAGTTACTCTGCCTGCAGATTTGTGCATGCTTTAGGATTTTTTTTTTTTCTGCTGGTTCTGATTTTAAATAGTATTCCTGCTATTGAAGGACATAAAATTTGTAAAAATAACTCCATTTCTGTTTATAAAAGGATCACCTATTAATAAACTGAAGCTTTTATTATGTATTACACTATAGTCAATAAGCTAGTTTGGGGAGTTAGAGAATTAGCATGTTACAGTATGTGTGGTTGAAGTCCCCTCCATCCAATTATTACATTTTTGGGAGGTGACATTGTTCTGTTAAGTGTAGCAGGAGATTAGCTTTAAAGTAGATTTAGTTTAATGAAGGTCAGACATATAGATAAGGACATTGTGTTTAATTAGTAGTCTCAGTATTGGAATACAGCACTTCTTGTTATAGCATATAATTTGGAATGTCGAAATAATTGTAATCAACTGTCAGATCAAAATGTCAGACTATAGCAGGTGTGCCATGAAAGTATTTATACAGTGAGACTGTTACAAAAATTTTTTTATTCGTGCATTATTTTTAAGAGTCAATCTCTGTGGTGAACTCATTCATTCATTTAGAAGTCACTTTCATTCAAGACCCTCTGTCCTTCTCACTGTAGTACTGCCTCAAATTCAAATTTTGCGCACAAAACATAAGAAGCATAAAAAGCAAAGTGTTTTGCTTTATCACATCCCTTAATATAATTTTTTTTCAGCCATTTTCAACCCTAAAATAGTTTTTGCTTCTGTGGATAATGTCAGTAACCTCCACTGATTCATGACACTCAACAGGCTCACACTTGTCTGTGATGAACTCTAGCAATTATTCCTTAAAGTACCCAATGTGCCTTGACTAAAGCAAAGCAATCAGCAAAACAGATGCCAACAAATTGGCAATAAATATTACTCATCTCTCCACACATGGTTTGTGTGGCAATGGAAATGTTGAGACAGCATTCAGAATCCATTATGGAAAAAGACTTCTGCTTGGAAGCACACAGAGGAAGGTTGGACCTGCACAAAAATATCTAAAAACAGTACAGGCAGCCATGGCAGAGAGACGCTCTAGCTCTTCACCACTGAGATTATTCCTTAGTGCAAAAGCCGCGAGTAATACTTCCCAAATTCAAACCAATGTGAACAAGTTACCCAAGTGATTTGCTGGCTGTTGTTGGGTTTGGTGTTTGAAGTAATAGATACCACCTTTTGGTCACTGATGGAATAATAAGCAGTTCTACAGTACAATTACTCAGATAAATACTTTCACATATATATTTATATATGAGTAGTTTTCAATAATTTCTTTGAATACTTTCATACGTTTAAGAAGTTACAAAACATTATTTTTCACTACATGTGCATGAAGAGATGTGTGCTTCTTTGTATATACTTTGTAAATAGAAAAAAATCCAATGTGCATTTCAGTATATGGCAAAATATTTCCAGAACATACAGAGATTTAACTTTTCACTAATAACAGTTCTTGCAAAAGCAATGTTCAAAAATTTTGCCAGCATCTGCCACAGTATGTTTTCCCATTGGAATTTAAAATTTGTATAATTGTTTTTATCCAGTAACCCTAGAAAAAGATACTCTTTTTTTTTTTTTTTTTTTTTTTTTTTTTAATGAGTGAAAGCTTGAGAGAAAATTGGGAGGAAAAAATTAAGACAGTGTTTTTTAGATATATGTGTATATTTTGTATATACTTTTTTCCTTAATTTAACCAAATTGGTCTTTTGTATATTGCCTGTGGCAAGCAATGTTGTACATGCCAATAGAAAACATCCACTATCACTGCATTTAGACTGCCCACATGTCATGTCTAGGGACTTACAGTGCTGTTTTAAATACTCCTTTAACAAATGTAAATTAAAACCTTGTATAAATTGTTTTGTAATACTTTTTCTACTTGTGAATAAAATGTTACATGAACCAGTCTTGGTTTGTTTACCTCAAATTAATAATAGCTTTCTGTACAAATTTAGTGATGAATTCTTCTAGTTCTTTTAGAATTCCATAATGGGGTAATTACATTAAGGTTATGGTAGAATTTGGTGTGTCTTTGTCTTGAGATGTTTGCAGTTGAGCAGTAACATCATTCTTCAAGCAGGAGGATCCTGAAGAAGCAGAAAATTAATATCAATGCTTAAAATCATAGTGTTTCCAAACTGTTTAAAAATTCTGCTTCTCAAGAAAGGGGAAGGGAAAAGAGGTGGGGGGGAAAAGTCAAATTGCTTTCTTTACAATGTCTTAGAAAAGAGAACCTGGTGCTCCACACCACTAGGTTGTTTCAGACAAGACAGATAAGCAAATAATGAGAGGAGCTGTATTTTTGGAGCCATGGCCCCAATTTAAATTAATAAGAAAGGAATGGCACAGTCTGACTGACAAGAGTAGAAGACTGAGAAGAAAGAGTAATTTGATAATTGCATAAAATTGGTCCTTATGATAAAGCCATAAGTGGTGACTGGAAACTGAATCCAGATAGGGATTGCAGATAACATAAAGCCAGGGTGCTTGTCTGGAGTGTGTGATTTTTGGGGAGACTCAAAAGCTGGTCTGTCCCTGTCTCTGGTTTAGTTGAGCAAATTCCACATTGATTCTTTTCAGTGTAATGCTGTTATTTCTACATTCTTTGAAGTACATAATTCAGAGCTTAACTGGGGATCCCCTGCCCAGAAAAGCAAGGACTCCTCATCCTCCTGTGTCCATGTGCTGCACTCCTGAGCAGTCTTCTACTTGTTTTCTGCTCTGACTGCCACATGCCCAGCCCACCTGAGTGTCCTTGGAGTTCATATGGAGATCTGCAAGTCTGCACAGCAGCACATGGCGTGTTTGGGAGGTCACCTTGTGCCAACACAGGGATCTTCATAACCCTCAGCACTGCCAGGGTTGCAATGGAGTGCCCCTGACAACAATTTTTTAAAATATAATCAATAAACAGGAATTGAAAAACAGATATTTACTCTATCTGGAAACAAAGCACAACTCAGAACACATGACATACATAATCACAAAATTTGCACAGACGTTTGCTCACACCAATTACTATATAAATGTCATTAACCAGGCTGCAATTTCCCATCCAAGATTTTCAGAAGGTCTAGAAAAAAAGCCACCCACCCCAAAATCTTTTCCTTGCTTTCATTCCTATTCATACAACAGTATTTCCTGCCTTTTCTACAAGGTAGACCAAGCCCTTAATCCAGTCCTCCCCATCCTACCAGGAGTTTGAGATCACATGGCTTTTCCCTTTGTTCTGGGCTCTTTGAGGGCCTTTGGTTTGCATTCCTATGAAGTCCCTCCAAGCAACAACCTCCATGCATTAAATTAATCCTCTCACTGTCTTTGGTGATGGAGGTTTAGATCACTACCTGCAGCACATTCCAGCACAGACACTGCTGCTTTGTTTTGCCCTTTTAGAAAAGGAGGATTGAAGGAGGGTGCAGTGTTTTATCAGGCATGGAGCAAGCTGAGGCTGGGCACTGCAGGCAGAGCCACACAATGCACACTTTGTGCTGGCAGGGTGCAATTTAATCCATATTTAGTTTTGGCCTGAGTGATGGTAAAACCCACTTGCTCTTCACATAGCAGCACATGAGCCATTTCGATTATGTCCGATAAGGTGGCTCTTTCAATAGGATAAAAATCATCATGGGGGGATTTGCTGGGGAGCCTGCTGCGCTCCACACCAGCACTGAATGATGGGATTAGAGGAAATGTTTTCTAATAGCCAGCTGACAGAGAGGGTGGCAGATTGGGGGCACACCGAGGCTTCTACACAGTGCCACAACTTCAACAGCAGGGTCAGCCAAGGAGGACTGAGGGGGTTTTCCCATCATTTGATTTTCTAAATCCTTATCACAGTTGGATTTTTTTTTTCCTTTTGGTTGATCTGACAAAAGGAGATTTGACTTGCTCAAAAGGTTATAAATGACATTTTTCTAAAGCGTTGGTGGAAAAGCAGACAAAAAGAGAAAGCAGCTTTTAGAAAGTGCTTCCCCTGAGCCTCAGTCTTTGTGGAGTTTTCCATTTCTTTTGCCCAGGTTTCAGTCTCAGTTTATGGATGGCTAATTCACATGCTACTTAGCATGCAAAAATTCCCTTAAGTATAGCAGTTAATATATCAAAATCTGGTTGTAACCAACAGTTTAAGGGAGAACTCCGATTTACAGCTTAGAAAAAATATTAAACTATTGGAATTCCAGAGATCATTTTGATTTGCCCCAGATCTGTATCACACAGTTAATTGGAATATAACAATAAACAAATATAAATACAGAATGTGTACCAAATAATGAACTTGTCACCTTGCACATGACCTGAGGCAGGGCATTGTCCAGGTGAGTTACTAATTTTATTCCTAAGTCTTTAAATTTGAGGAAATTACAGAACACTGTGGACCAATTCTGGGGAGGCCTGTACATCCACTACCCAAGCACTTATTCTGCATGTGGCAGAGATTACAAAATGAAGTGAGAACATTAAAAAAAAAATTACTAAAGGTTGTGTTTCAGTTTTTTAAAATGTCTTTCAGCCCAGGCATCCAAGCACTGTAGACATTTCACAGGCCAATATGGGAGCCTTAGGGGGAAAAGGTTGCACACAATGGGTGTTCTACAGACCAATATTGAACAAAATTGCAGCAGCAGAGGTTATTTGTCATTAAAACAAGAATGAGAGAAGGATATCTAGCTTTTAGTGCACCAAAAAAAAAAAAAGGCGAAAAGGAGCCATTACATTGCAAAACATATTTTAAAAGCCAAAGTAAAGCACTAGTCTACAGCCACCTTACTTCTCTAATTTCATGTTCACCTAAACACACATAAACTCTGCAGCAGCCCAAAGCAAAATGAGGCAGATCTGGAATCAGCAGAGTAACATCATTTACCATGCCAGTTTTGTCCATACCTTGCAAATGTGCTTTTTCATTTTGATCTTGATTCCAGCAACATTCAGCAGCAGGTATCAGCTGGGCCATTTGTTGTCTCTCTGTTACAAGAGAAAAAAGAAAGTTTTTGACCAACCTGGTGCTGATTTATCTTCTTAGATACAACAATAGTTGTGTTCCTTTATCAGAGCTTCAGCTTTATTAAACCTTTTCCCTAAGGATGTTCAGCAATTAATAACCCATAATATTCCAGCAAATAACATTTGCATTTTGTCAAAATTCATCATATTTTTTGATATTTTGGGACAACAAAAAGACAAAAATCCTCAATTGAAAAAGAATTATACACTTTGACAAAATGCTATGAAAATTTACATGAGGAAGCTTTCTCTGGGGAGGTTTGTGCAGCTATTCTCCATGTTAAACCCTCAGTCTAATGAAATCCTCAATTTAAATATACCTTTAAATATACTTTAAACCTTGGAGGAAGTGTTGCTTACTCAAGAAGGACCAATCAATTTTTTATGGGCAAGAACTACCTCAAAGTTATATTCATACACAGTTTTTTAACTGGCAGAACAGATGGACTCAGGCAGAAGAGACTCTAAATCATTTAGGTGATAAAATGCCTGTTGTATTGATGGGTTAATAGAAGCAAGCCCTGTGGGTTCAGCCTTCTCACTAATACAATGGAAGAAGCTGTGGGATCTTCAGGGAAGAGCTGAAGAATGCCATAAATTACATCTCCTGTGGCTTTCAACAACAAACAGACAGCGGCTGGAGTTGACTCAAGGTGTTGGCAAGTGCTGTAGAAGCGATTCCTGAAAAATACCTGAGTGTCAGATGATGTTTCCTAATACACAGAGTGTCACTGAGGAGGGCTTGTGGCATTTATGGCCCAGATGCTTTTTTGTCCTAGAGAAGAAACCTTTCAGTTGCCTTTCTGCAGCGAGGGGACTCTGGGCAGTGGGGGCAGCAGGAGCAGCCTCAGGAGGCAGGGGAGAACAGGGAGCACTGCTGGCATTTCCAGCACAGGGCAGCCTCTTGCAGCTGGTTTCCCTCTGCAAGTCTAGGGGTGCAGACACAAGCTGTAAAAGCCCAGTAATCCCCAAAGATGCAATATTGCACCTTCTGCAGATGTATCAGTGTTGTAAGTGCAGCAGCTGAGAGAGGTTAGTAAAAAGCGATTATTATCATCTGTTAGCTGAGGGGGTGAACCTAAAACAACTAAAAGTTTTGGACTCAAGGCTTCCTTGGATCTGCTTTCTGATGTTTGCTTTTCATCCAGTCCAAGGTCTACAGCTGCTGCAGCTCCTCTGAGGATACCCCTGTGGTTCTTACCTGATCTTAGGGAAGAGAAGTTGGCTTCCAGTTCGGCCTTGTCACACTCCATGCTGTGAGAGCTGGAGGGTTTAAATGCTGACAATCTCTGTTCTTTTCCTAATTGCCTCAGGTTTTGGACAAAACAATAAAAAGACTGTATTCAGATTCTGCTTAACTTGCATTACATTTTCTCATGGGGAAAAAAAAAAAAAAAAAAAGAAGGCAATCCTAATGCCACCCAGAATCCTAATGGCCCTGGAATCAACTACTGCTTCTCTTACTGCTGCTCTGTCCTCTGGCCCGGTAACCAGGCCAGGAAAAAATACAAAAATACCCTCATCTTTGACCAGATCAACCTCAACCCACACCAACAACCCATTCTTTAAAAGTCTGCTATTGAACCACTGCCTATGGGTAGTTCAAACAAAAGAAAACAAAAAGGGGCGGAGGGGAAAAAAACAGGAGAAAAAAATTGCATAAAAGTTGTACTGGAGAATCATTCAGCAAAATTCCCACGTGTATTAAAAGCTCAGCTAAATAACTCTGGGCTGCATGGGAAAACAAGTAGGAAAGAAAACTCTTCTATTCTCTAGAATTACCCTGCACCTCAAGCATACCAAGCATTTTATCTTCTTAGTCTTCATAAAATATCCATTTTGTGAAGAAGAGATGCTGCATTTACCCCTTTTTCTTGACACAGGAGGATTTGTCCTCCCCATCCCCTGCCCCGTGTCAGAAATAGTAACACAGTGAAGACACTTTCCACTCAGGAAAGGAATGTCTCTCTTTCTTATCCCCTCTCCTCCTGTTTTATGGTTCTTTCCTACCCGTCTGCCTTATTTATCACTGCTGCAATTGTCAGGTACTTGTTTGCCTGCTTTCCTCCAGGTCTGCATTTCCCATTCTCCTCAACTGCCGGGTCTGATCTCCCCTCGACACTGGAAAACAGAACTGGGCGTTTAAATTCATTATTTTGGAAGATGTAACACATGCACAAGGTAAAGCTTGCTTTTAGAAAGGCAGAGAGCTCAATTCAAAGGCAATCTACCCAGGGATTTATTTGGTTGGATTCTTCTCTGTGGACAGCTGCTTCTGAAATGGAAGAAAAAGTAAAGTGCTTAAAATTGAGAAGTTTTTTTTGAGTACCTGCCCTGATTGGGATTTTTCTGCAAGAACCCTCCATGAAAACTAGGGACAAGAGCTGGTCACAGCAGGAGACAGAGCTGTCCATGACAGTATGTAAAAATTGCTGATACCTGAGGACTCACCCTCAGGTGCTGCAAAATAATTATCTGTGGAAAAGATTAGACAGGTCAGTAGGGAAGTGTAGTGGTTTAAACTGACTGGAAACACAAAGCTGTCCTCTTTTTTTGGTGTGGAACATTCACTTTCTCTTCCCTGAGATAATCTTACCACAAAATACTGCAGCAAAACAAATAATCCTTCATATCAGATCTACTTTGCACACCTGGTATTCGACTCAATTTCCTAAATGGGTGAGTCAAAGCAGGTTGGGCTGACCTGTTAGCTGAGACATGGCAGGGCATTTCCTCCTGTGCTCTTAGGCGGGTGGAAAACAGCACCAAAGAGCAAAGAAGTTACAGCAGAAAGGAGGACACAGTTAAATTGGTCTCCTACTTAGAACTGCTAATTATAAATCAGCCCAAAGTTATAATGGTTACAAGTTATTTGGTTATACTCAATTAAACGGAAATTATTTTAACAATGATGTTTTAAAACACTTCAAAAACTTAAGAACAGCCAGATGGAAGAAGTGGAAGACAGAATCTAATTTTGGCCAAACCAGGCAAGAGTCCTCACAGACACTGGGAGGGGATGCCTGGGCAGGGAAACACCCCCTGCCTGCAGGCTTGCGGGCAGCACTCCACTCCCACCTCACACCCTCATCTCTTCACCCTGCCCAGCCACTGATGCTGAACAGGTCCAGTGTAAACAATAGAATTATATATTTTTCTATTATGCTGTTACAATCTTTACACTTCTACAGGAAAGAAAACTACAGGGCCCTAAAATGGGCCTTTCAAGAGCCCCTTCAGCTGCTGATCGGGGCTGGGCTCTGGCTGTTCCAGTCCCTCTGCAGCTCCTCACCTGCCCCCAGTGCAGGCAGAAGTGATGCCATGGCCATGGCTCACAGCAGCTCCTCTCTCTGTCCCTGCAGCAGGAGCAATCCTGGGTTATCATGGCATCTGCCCCTCCCTTGGCTTTTGCAAAGTGTTTTGTTGAGTGTTTGCTCAAAGTCTTCCAGTGGGTGAGTGGCTTTTACACAGGAAATATGTACACCATTGAGTGTCCTGCTGTGCTGTGACATGTGGCCACAAAGGAGCATTTTCACTTGGCCTGCTTGTCTCAAACCCTTTATTAGGTGATGGAGTGGGAAACTGCAAACTGGGTCACTGAGTGAGCCTTTTTCTTAGCACTGCTCATGGACCTCCAGCAGCTGAAGAATACTTCTGTCTGCAATTAATCCATCAGTTTGTGGTGTGTGGAAGCCCAGATACAGGACTGTCTGAAAATGGTGCCACTGCCATGTGTAAGCTCTTCCAGTGGTCTTCTGGGTTGGGATTTTTTTGCTCCTCTTTTTCTTTAATTAAGAAAAAGTGAAGTCTCAGGCTGACCTGGACAAGGAGGGGGATTCCAAACACCAGAGAGCTGGCAGAGCTGGCAGCCAACTCGGCGCAGCACTGAGGAGTGGAGGCCATGGGAAAATGAAACATTCATCAGCAGTACCAAAAGGGAAGAAAATCAAGATGGAAAGTAGGATGTACAAAACAGATCCTAGAAAAGAGTAACATTTGTATCATGCCATCTGGGATTGTATGAAGACAGTGACAGTGGACTCTATGAATGCTTCTCAAAGCAGTTTTTAAGTAAGTCTGAGTAAGGTATTCAGGTGATTTACATGTTTCCAGTCAAAATAAAAAATTCAACATTTTCTTGGCATGCCTCAGCAAGGTTTAATTCCCTCTTTAGAGCTTTGTGAATTCCTATTTGAATGAGCACAGCTGTGCTGTACACATTTCAGTTCAAACCAGCCCGTAAGAACACACTTCCCAAGCCCTGAGTTCAGCAAGACAGCTGAGGATGTGACTTGAGTGTGCCTGCAGCAGCTTCACCAGGACCATTGTGGCTCCCTTGGGATCAGCTTGCTGTAATGGCCCTTTAATTACCTCCTCATTGCTAGCTGAAACCGCCTCACTCGTCTGAGTGTGAAATTCAGACCTGGAACTGTAAATTAAATACTGTTAACTCCCAGCTGAGCCAGCCAACAACTACTGTCACTTCAGCATCCTTTTCTGGGAGAGAGAGAAGAGGCATGCTATACTCGGGCCAACAGGAAAAGCCACTGAAGGCATCAACACTCTTGGGACATTGACACTGTGGCTGTGCTGCTGAGCAGCAAGGGCAGGCCCAGTCTCCACTGGTGCAGCCCTCTCGTAGAAAATCCACCAATTACCAACAACTCCATCCCCTCAGTGTCACCAGTGCCCACATTTCTGTGGACATCTTCCACTCGCTGCAGCAGAGATGGCAATTCAGCAGCCTCACTGATAGTGATCCTGAAACTGGGGTGAGATGTGGAGGCTGCTGGCAAACACCCCAGCACTCCTGAAGAGTAAGAAAATACCAGTTTGGCTTCCATGGGCCCTGACAAGGGATGTTATGAGCCCCAGATGACCTCTGGGGATATCAACATCTACTCTTTTCTAACCATGTCATGCTGAAACCAGTGCTTCCTTCCACTTTGAGCTGGTTTATTCACATTTAAATTGCTTAGAGCAGTAATAAAGAAGAGAGAAGTTAAAGACACCCCTGCCAGACACTTGCCTGCCTTTCTGTTAGTGTTCTGTTTGTTTTTTTTTTTTTTTTTGGTACAAATAGCAGTGTCCAGGAGGCTGTAGTATTTATGGTATAGTAATAGGGAAAAGGCAAACAAGAGGTAGGAGAATGAGTTGGCTGCAGAGATAGAGTTTGTCTCTCCCAGGACCAGCTTTGCAGGGCTGGAGAGCAACACCCTGAGTCCAGATGGAATTTCTCTGTAGGGTAAGTCAGTATAAACAGGGTAAATTTTTCTGGTGAATTTACTCAGGTTTATTTCAGTTCAGTGGAGGATGGTAAGGAGTAGTAGCAGTACAAATGGAAAGACTCAAAACTGGCTCTGATAATCTGGCATAACAAGGAATTTTCTCCATTTTGCAGAAAACAAAGCTTTTCACCTACCCCATAATTTTCCCCAACATTCTGGGGGAAATATAATAGAATTACATGATATCAGCCAAAGCACCAGATCAAACTTCCTATTTCTCCTATTTCCGTGTTCATACTGTGACTGAGGTTCCAGGTTTTGATAAATAAACTATCCAGGAGCTCACTTTCAACAAAGCCTCTCAACAACCACAGAAGCCCCATGCTGACTTTGGCCCTTAAACTCTGTTTCAGAGGTCCAAAGCTAATGCAGCATTCACACACGTGTCCTTTAGTTGACTGAGAGCACCAGAGGGACCTTTGGGTGAGCACAGTGTGAGCTGAGGGTCACCTTCCCCAGTGCTGATGTTGATAAGAGGTGCACAGCCTCTCTGCTCCAGGCTAAAAGCCCAGGTGAATAATGGAAAAAGAAGAGCAAAGCTCAAGGCTCCTGTTTGCTCCAGCAAGTCCTGCACTCCTGAAGTGACCTTTTCCATAGTGTGTGGAGCTTTTGATTCCAGCTGAGACCACTGCAGACTCAGGTGGAATCAAAGGCTCCTGACAGCCAGAGAACAAGTTCTAAAAAGGGGTTTGTAGCTTTTACTGACCCACTTAAATTTGCAGAACTTTTTTTTTTTTTTTCCAAATAAGGAAAAAAGCTGGAGTTGCAAGATGGGATGAGAAACACACCTGAAGCAGAGAAGAAGAAAAAAATACAGGCTATAGCCAGAGAGGCAGAGGTGCCAGACCAGCTGACAGACACTTCTGACAGATGAGAGAAAGGCATGGGAAATGGGATAGCTCACAAAGAAAAACACTGAATGTGAAATTAGCTATTTCCCTGTAGTCAGCCAGCATACATCAGTTTTTCACGTACATTTGAGACTGTCAGAAACAAGCAAACAAAAAAAAAAAAGCTGATTTTCTTGGAAAACAGAGATTACAAACTGAACAGACTATTAAAACCACTTTGTCTTGGGAATTTGGCTTAAACACTAGATGAAATCAAAGATAGCTAATTTGATTAAGCAGAACAACTTATCTAAATCCCTACTTAGGGAAAACACCGCCAACAATTCAGCACTGTTTTGCAAAAGACCTCCAACATTAAACAGTTTCAAGGAGAGCAAAACCTACAGACACATGGCACTTCTCCATGCATGAGGGACACGTTTGCTGGGCAGGCTTCAGGGCAATACAACAAATTAAACTTACAAGAGATAAGAAGAAAATCTGCCATGATGGTGAGGAACCAGGAGTGATGAGAACTTACCTTGTCACCATCAGCTGAGGTTAGAGACCCCAATGGCACTGACTCTTCCTTGGAATGGCACCTCCAGTTCCTGGGGAATTCCTTCCCCAACTTCTCTGTGACAGCACAGGGAGAAAAGGCAATATATTTGTGCAAATGTTAAGAGACAATGAACTGTCACTTCTACTCTCATTTGTAATGAGTAGGATTTACTGTGGCTAGCATGAATCATTTTGATAACATATATAATTAGTTTTATAGAAGTTTTAGTACGTTATAAAAGCTGCTCTATCACTTGTGTTCCCCCAGGGCTCTCTTATAAAATGATTTTGTTACAACTGTATTCTCCTTGGAAGTGAATTGCAGACAACTGAGCACATCTGTGTGTCAGAGGCATTGTAAGCCAAGGCATCCAAGGCAATTTTAATGCCTTTTTCATTTCTAACACCCATGTGAAGAAATGCAGGCACTTGTGGGCTGCAGCCCTATCAGCTGACCTGTTTGTCTTTGCCCAAAGCCAAAGACAGCCTCTGCTTCCAGGCTGTCGCTCAGCCACCTCCACGCAGCCCCTGGCTGCCCACAGCAGATGCTGCAGATCAGCAACCCAGGAGCTGGGATGCTGTCAAATTACCTTGGGGGAAAACACTCAACATAAATAACACAAATCTTTAATAACTTCATTTGAGCTACAGAAAGGTATGTTGGAAGAGAATTTGTCTCTGTGCAGGTAGATGCAAGGTGAGTTAACTGGATTCCATCTTTGTGAGGAAGAAAAGTGGGAGAGTGCACTAAGTGAAACCACAAGCCCTTCTGATCTCATACATGTTTTTTGATTTCATATGTATTTGAAATACTAAATGTAGGCTATGATTGAGCCTTGTGGCCACTTCTGAAGAGCACCATTAATAAACAGACTATTTTTAACAACTGCCCTGCTAATCTGCTGTGAGTATGCTTGATGAGGTTAAGGGCTGCTGCAAACATCAGCCAAACACCTTCAAACACCTACCTGATAAATTATTCATGAGGAGCAGCTGCCTGCAGTGTATTGAGAGCTGCTGTCCTGTGGCCTGTAACCTAAAGGGGCTTATCCACCCCAAACTGGCCCAGCTTGGCAATGCTTCAGCTTCTTAGTGGGTCATATTCAGGGCATTTCCCCAAGGGAAGGTGGATGAGAAATGCTGTTAGAGCACAATACAAACCCCAGGCTGAATGGGCACCAGCTGCAGCTGTGGACAGGGTGGGAAGCCCCTGCCATGGTACCATTTTGCTTTTCCTCTGACATGATCACAACCCCCAGGTCAGTCACAGCCCAAAGCATCTCTCGTCTCCTCCCACCCTCTAGGTCATGTCCTAGCACAGCTGTAAGAGCAGGTGGAGATGGGGGCACTTAGAGGTGCCTAAGGAGTGAAGTGAAAGGGTCATAAGGAGTCAGAGGGACAACATCCAGAAGGCACTTCATAGAACCCACAATGTCCTGAAGATTAATTCAGAGCATCTTCTGTGTCTATTTTAATATTGTACTACGTGATGCAGTCAATGATGCATGAACTCAGTCATGTATGACAGACAGCAAAAGCAAACAATGATGGCATTTGAAAATCGAAAAATTGTAACATTAAAAAAAGTCCAGTACTTTGAGGTGTTCTGGACAGAAACCAGAGTTCCTGACACTTCTATTCCAGCCATCTGTGCTCTCTCTCTAGTTACTGGAGCAAGAAATGGCACATAAAAGAACTGGTTCAACCCCATCCTCAGACTGGTAGGATATATTCCATTTTGAAGATGTCTGTTTCTTCTCATAAAGAGTGAATGCAGCCAGAATGGCAAGTTTTGGCCACTTACAAACTGCCTTAGAAGCTACTGGCTCTTTGGCAACTGCGGCAAGAGGCATCCCACTCTCTTCCCAGTGTGCTTTTAAATCTACACAGCAGCAGAGCACCAACCAGTGATCCTGTCAGATCTGTATCACCACTTTGCTTCTGGTTTAAGCAGTTTGTCTCCAAGAGATTTTTTGGATACTTCCTCCAAACAAGAAGTTGTAATGATTTCATGATTTCCTACACCCGTGCAGCTCCACATGCCAGCTGTTGAGGAGCAGCCACAGCGGACTTGAAAATAAACAAATCTCAGCCCGGGGAAGATCAGAAGGGCCGTCAGACAGCCCTACTGGTGCTGATTTATACTTCCTTATCTTTTATCTCCTTCCCTCTCCTCCCCGAGCACACTAGCTGCTCTCCCACGGTCCTTCTCCCAGGGAAATCCGTGTGCTTGCCTCTTGCTATCATGCATCTTCAATTCTCAAGTTCCTTAACTCTTAAATTCTTTCTAACTTTAATGCAATACTCCCCTTTTGGTATACTGCGAACCTGCTGGGGCAAAGAGCCAATTTGAACTTGTTCCCAAGAGCACACAAATAAATCCCTGGCTCTGGGAACACAAAATCTCCAATACTTTGCCCAGAAGCAATCTGAAATAGCAGACACACAGAGCCTCCCACTTCAGAGCAAGCAGAGGAGGTGCTTTGGCTGGCACTGCTTTTCCAGCTCTCCATAGAAGACAAGGGGAAGCTGCCAGCAGGACAGTTATCCAGCAAGCACAGACTTGCTACCCTTGTGAAAAAACCTCCATCTAAAGACACTCTCCTCGCCCACAGTTTGTTGGACCACAAAAGGTGGCTCTTCCCTGGTGGAACTGAGGCTACAAGGCTTCTCTGAATTAATCTGAATTTGTTTTTTTAAGAAAACAGTCCAGTTCTGATGTACATTTCTGGTGCTGATCAGTCAACCCCAGCTCTTCTCATACATTGTCCCTGCAGTCAACATATAAACTAGAAATCAGGTGCAACTTTGTCTAATTTCAGCTACCAGCTCTTGTTAAACACTTGTTTTCAGATCAATGCTCAGTCTTTCAAATTTATGCTTCTGCATCATCGTGACATCAATCTTCTGATAGACTAAGATGCATATTTTCTAAGCCATCAATATTGCTGCTACAATAATCTCTTCTCTACATTTCCATCTTAGTGTCATCTTTGATATAAATTCATTTTTTATTTTTGCACAATGATTTAGATTCTGACTTGCTGTACAAGCAGCTATTTAACATCTGCAGAAAAGCTTTTATCAGCATATGATATGAATTCTTCCATCTGGCATTCCACTGAACACAAAGCAGAAACATTTTTGAACACCTCTGCCTTTTCTGTTACTGGCAGTCCTGTAATTTCCATTTCAGACTTACTGCTGTGCAAAGAAAGCCCTCTTTTTCTCTGCCCAAGCTTTTAACTCAGAGGTTTTTTTGCTTCTGTATCAACCCATTCCCATGCCTGGTTTCTAATCTATATTAAATTCTTCCCTTCTCTTCCCTGCCTTCTTGACTGCTGCCTTTTCCTCCTGTTATCATCTTTGAGGTTTAGAGAACTTCATCCAGCACCAGCTGTATTTATGTCACCTGATAGTAATTATTACACAATATTTCAGTCTATCTGAAGTGAATCAGAAAAATAATCACATCAAACATTTAAAAAAATGAAAGCAGCAAAGTTCACACCTCAGACTTTCAAATGTAATCCACCTGTGCTTTTCTGATGTGTTATAATTATGTGTTATTATTTCAGGATTGCATAAGGGTATAATTTCTTCTGAAGATGTTCACTACTTATTTTCCATAGCAGCCAAAATCCAAAACATTGTAAAATTTCAGATGAAAAGCATGATGCTGAGTTACAGTATAATAAACCAAACTTTTGGATAGCTGGTTCAGCAGCCCCAGTGGGAAAGCATGGAATGCTGGAAAAGGATTACAGTGGTTTTTACATTTATGAAGAGTTACACTGCTGGTCACAAGAGAGCTCTCATGTTACTGAGAGTACACATTATTTGCTGGAAAATAAAAGTCTCTTGAAAAGCAAAAAAAGAAAAAAAAAGAAAAAGCATCAGACATTTGAACAGCTGGAAGCATTTTTAGAAACTATCAAAAAAAGAGAAAAAATTTAGAATAATATTTCTCCTTCTGTAGTTAGCCTTGTTGCGGTGGTATATAATATGTTCCCTAGAGGCTTAATCATGTCTACTGTTCAATCCTCAAAGGTTATTTCATTTAAAAAAATCAGTGGAGTCAACAGAGTTTCTTCACAAAAGAACCTGAAGCTGTCATTCTGAGATGTATTTATTTTTCTATCAGCTCTCATCTTTGTCAGATATCTCACGAGTTATAAATCTGAGCAATAAGCTGCAATCCAGCATGCTCAGGCTAAAGGCGAGATTTTCTTCCTTTCTTTGTTGACATCTGATTTCATATTAGGAAGATATTGTTTGATGCAACTTTGATAAAACCTTGAAAAGACTGTTGTTTGCAGAAGGATCAAATGAGATGGTGAATTACTGAAGTAATAGCAGCCATGAGCATAAAGCAGTGTGACTACTACATATAGTTTGAAGAGCTATCTGTACACTAAATCCAATACTACTTGAATTTTCTTTCAAATTAAAATGTAGGAGCAATCTCTTAATTGTCAATGCTCTGCTTATTCCGCCAATTATGATGCTTTATTTTCTTTACCGCAGCACTTCCAGAGCCGTGTCAGCACGAGGATTTCCGTTTGCTCAGTTCTTTTTGTCACAATGAATCTTTCAACGTGTGCCAGCTCCAGATAAACATAATCACTAGTTTGTTCCAGTACAAAACCCAGGCAACAAACAATGAGAGGCTCCCTTAGCAACACCCTTGAATTCCCTTTGAAATACACTTCCATTAAATACACCACTATGGGCTGTTACATTTACATTCATCAGCTATTGTATACTTTACAGGCCTTCCCATCTTCACAATGTGGTTCTTCTCACACCTAAACTGACACTTACTTTGTAGGTTTTTTAATGACTTTACTTACAGCAAAATGCCCACCTAATTTGCTAAACCAAACCATTCATTCTTTCCTCTCAGGAACCAACTGCAGACCCACAGTGGAGTGAGTCAGTGGCACAAGAAATAAGCCTAGTTGTGGTACAAACATGAAAATGCACCCACTATGGCTTAACCAATGCATCTAAGAATGTCGAAACCCAGCTCTACCAAAATGACAGCGCTACTCACACAAGGCAACTTCCACCTTGCAAAAACAGGCAGTGAAAAAACTGGGTAAAATATCAAATACCTTTTGCACAGATTCTGCTAAAAAGAGGGCAAATCAATCAGCTCTCACACTTATTTATCCTTTCTCAAACACCCACTTTTTCTGGCTGGGATCTTTTACCTTTACTTGCTTCTCTCTGTTATTTGCTCTCACGTCTCATCTTTGGTTTCTTCCTGTCTTGCTTCTTTCACTGCATTTCCGCTGAGCAGGACACAAAATATGTTTTATAACAACCTACAGAGGACCTCTAAACAAGGCCATTCCTACAGCAAAAATCACCAGGGGTTTTTTAGGTGGTTTGGTTTTGGTTTTTTTTTTTGATTTGTGATTTTTTGGGTTTTGGGGTTTTTTTGTTTGTTTGTTTGTTTTTTGTTTGTTTGGTTTTTTTTCCCCCAAAACATCCTCAAATACCATTTAATAATTTTCTTAGAGGGAAAAAGAAAAACCCACTGATAACATTCCCTTTGTTCATCATCCACTATACAATACACAATCCTACCAAACTGCTCCAGCCTATCTTGGAAAAACATTTTTGTTCTGAATTATTTTGTTTCCCCTCCAAAACCCACCCTCTTGTACTTTAAACAATTCCCCACATTCATCTACTCATCATTAAAAGGAAACTGCATGTGAACATGCGGGGACCAGATAATCTGGAGGGTACCTATTTTACTCCTTTGTCTCTCTTATGTGTTGCAACATATCTCTTTCCTCCTCACCTAAAATTTTCCATTACAGACCAGTAGGACCACAGATTTACTTCTCCCATCCTTCTCTTCCTTATCTCAAATACAGCTCCAAGTTTCTTTCTTTCCAATTTTCCCTTTTTTTCAAACACAATTTGCTCTTCCCAATGTAGAACTCCTACAAAAAATATGGTTAAACAAAGTTAAAGAAAATCCATGAGCATGTGAGAAAGACCTGTGTGAGCAGTTCTGGGCCATAACATCAAGAGGTAAACCCTAATAGTGAATCAATGTGTGCACCAAAAGACCTTTCAAACCCCTCCAGTCACCCTGAACATGAGTTCAATTCCCATTTACTCTCTTCCAACAAGATCAAATTTTCTAACAGACCACGCTAGAGGATTTGTTCTCCCAAATTCCATGCTTAAACTCCTATGCAATGGAAAACAGTCATCTTCATAAATGAAACCAAGTGATCCAATGAAAGTATTTATTACCGTTCCACCAACATAAACAGTCAAACTCTAAAATTGTTCACCAAAAAGCAAAACCAGTCACAACAATATTTTATCCACACTTATGAAGACGTACACAATCTTGCATAAAAGAATTCGGTTCTGTTGTTATGAGTCCATGATAAATGTTTCAAAGTCATGGTCTAAGTCTGAAACAAGGGCATCCACAAAATCTTCAACTGAAGGGGATTTCTGCAGCATACCTACAAAAAAACAAGACAAGACACTCTTCATCAGGATGCTGTGACCTTGACAGCTTCGTCAGTGGCAGCACTTACTGCTAACTATCTTTTAATGTCGCATACAGCAGAAACAGCTATCAGATTTCTTCATCAAGAAAAAAGTGCAATTAGAGTGTAGAGGGATTATTTAATTTCTTCAAGATACCTGTTACACATTTGCACAGAATTGACAGATTTCAAGGCTTTTAACGGATTTTTGTCATTAAGACCTTGTTTAAGCAGGGAATTATATCTGTTTTAAAGCAATGTAACTGTAGACTCAGTCATTCCTAAATGACTGAAATAAAATAGTGATTGAGCAGGTATATAAATCCTTATCTGCTAAGTCTCTGTTCTGACCAAGCCAGAAAAAAATGTATTTTCTCAAAGCATTACACACACCTTAGAACCATTTAATTTAGCCATTTAAAATACAGCTATATCTGAAAATTTTTACAAGGCACAAAACATAAACAAAAGCATTTTTAATATACTGCAGTTTTAGTTTTGCTTTTTTGCAGTACTAGGACTTACCTTTTTTCAAGAATTTAAATTACTATATCTGTTAGCTATAGCACTTGGCTACACGATAACAGACAAGAAAATTAGCATCATGAATTAGAATCATGCCCAAGTACTTTGTCAGGCAATTCTATAAACAGAGAAACTAAAAATTTCACCTCTTCCTCTCCAGAATCCCAATTTTTAGATGGCATGAGAATATATCCTTTCAATTATTTTCAGATGTTTCTTTGTACTTAACATCACCTACAGTTGGTCTTTTCACTGTTATTAACATTTTCAAGATTACACATGAAAATTTACTGCATAACTTGTACCAGAAAAAAAGCCCCAACCAAAAAAACAAACAAAAAAAAAAAAAAAAACCAAAAACAACAGTACAACTGCCAAAAATGTAAAATTTAATCTTTGTATTTCTTTGAAGTTATCTTTCTGGCATCTGCCAATGTAAATATAACCTTGCTCTACCCTTTCTGATCGGTGTACCTACTGAACAGAAATTTATATTCCTTCACATCCTCAACAATATTTGCTTTTGGTGGAAATTATAATTGCATGCTGCTAAAAGACTATAATCTTTTACTATAACACAATGATTCAAAACCCATCAGGAAACAGATCAGCTCAAAGTAAATTGGTGTGAGCAACCAAAAAGAATTTTGTTGCTAAGACCTTACTGAATTCCATTTCAATCTGATTTAAAAACATGTTACAAGTGTCAACACAAACTACCATGGCCCAGTAGATTAATAGCAAGCACTAAAAGGAAAACAAATCTCACACTATATATAGATTGACTGAAATGCTGTTAAATGAAGTTTGCATCAAGCTATTTTCAAAATGAAAGAGAACAGAATTAATATTTCCACGTACTCAGTAAACTTGTCACCTACTCTAATGTTAGAAAAATCACAGTGGAATTATTTGTAGTTCACAATGAAAAATGGCTTGCTATGTGCTGGGCTGAGCAACAGATGTGTGCAGATAGCCAGCTACTGATCTGAGCTCCCCAGAGAGCCGTGGCCTCTTGCAGACTCCCTCTCTCGGGTTCCTGGCTGGGGAATATGCATATTTGCTCCCTAGCAGCCTTGGAAAAATTCCAGTTAGACTCATACTTTCCTGCAGTTTTCACAGAAGAGGAGAGTGCCTTAAGAAGGTGACAGGGATGGCAGCCCACTGGAACATGTACAATCACTCCTTTTCCACCAGATACCATGACTGAGAGATTACTAAAATACTGCAGAGATGTTACATAAAGATGGCCATAATAGACATAACCACCACTCCTCGAGCCCCATTACACAAAACTCTCCTGCCATTACTGACTTTATAAAAAACAGCCAGTCTGGATGATGTTCAGCCAATTCTTTCACACACTAACAACTACTCTGCCAATTATCAATACATTGGAAAAAACCGAGAGCCAACAATACAATGATAGGCAGAAGAGAAGAAACTGAAGCTGGGATTATCTTCAAGGAGATTTAATTTCCCCTCTTACATAAAAACGGCAAATCATAACAAAAAAATTCCAACCCTCGATATTACAAAATTAATAAGAGAAATATAATTAATTACAGTATACTTGGATATATTTTAGGGCAGCTGAATACAGTCTTACCAAATATCACTCAAAACTTGTTACAAATTGTATTTATTTATTAAAACCAAGTTTGCTTTAAATATGTAGGAGATTCCAAAATCATTCTGGCAATGGTGATGTCTAATGACCTCAGATCCAGTAGTTCCGATCCAGCTTTTGATAACAAAAACAGATTTCAGATTTCTTGCATTAGTGGTTTGTTGCACTCCTATTTTCCCAACACTGACATCAAAAGCAGACACCAACAGAATTCACTTTTGCAAAGAAGAGACAGAGAGTAACTGAGGTCATTGCTAAAGAACTCCTACTGTAATGAAATGATCATGCTCTCATTAAATAAGTAACTACAGATTTTAGAGTAAGACAGTTCCAAAGGAAACAGGCAATGATGGTATTTCTGTGTTTTAATCTCTTACTCTACCCTGATGTGCTATAAAGAGTGGTCATGTCTCTCTTCAAACCCCATTAAAATATATCAAAGCAAGATCAGCTGTGATATATTGTTAGTACTCAGCACTTCAGTCTAAATGATTTAGTAAGATGTCCACAAGGTCTGATGGTTGCAGTTTTCAAATTTAGGAGTGTATTTTAATACGTTCAGCCCAACTCCTATTTCAGCTCAGTCTCTCCCAAGCCTAAGGCAACTGCATAGCTTATCTTCACCGCTTTGAAGTTTCTTTCACATTACAGCACTGTGGTTAACCACACCCTTTTGAGAGATGGTTAGCCATAACCTACAATCACTGAAAATTGAGAGAAGAATAAAGCCTGTGGCAAAATTTGGCCTCTGCCCCCCTGGAACACTAATTATTCTGGGTCCATGTAGTTTGAGCTAACATATGTTGCCAGTCACATCAACTTCTAGGATTTATGCATATTTCTTACACTTTCAAAGAGACATACAATCATTATCTGAAGATTTTTGCAGCCTCTTCAAATTACAATTACTCCATGAAGTACAGTCTGAGGCATGGAAAAGCAAATTTTCAAACAGCATTGGAGTAAATGGGTGTTTATTTATACAGTCAGTTGGTTTGGTTACCATGAAGGCTCAGAGCTGAGTATGACTGTCTGCAACGTAATACAAAAAAGCAGGAGCGCAATCTCACACGCATTTCGCACAAGGACTTCTTCACAAGCCCCAAGGACAACGTGGCTGCACCAAGGCTACAGGAGAAATGCACTCCAGGATATGTTCCATGTGCTTAGTTCCCAAAACATCCAACCCAGTAGTTTTCACGCTGCAATTCACTCTCTGCCTATGCACCTGGGTTTCTTTCCAGCCAGAGTGCCAAGGGAGAGAGGGAGGAATGGTGCACATCTGAATCTTGTTCAGACCTGCAACCAGCACACAACTGGACCTGGAAGGGATACCTGGGTTATATAACTTCAAAGGAATTTGGAATCCCTAATGCCATGTAATCCTAGGAAGGAGAAAATCTGCAAGAGCCATGTAATCAACACAAAATCACAGAGGAATCAAGTTCTTCTTAAAACATAATTTTTCTGTAAGGAAAAATTAAAAGAAAATAAGCCTCTTGGACAAAACATTGTCTACCCATTTTCAATTGCTCCCGATATCCATATTTGTGGCTGTTTCTGTATTTCATTGACTATCAAGGGGGTAAGATAAAAAGGATCTCTTCAGAAAATGTTTTAAAAGTTCTCAAAAACCCTCTATGATTTTGGCTTTTTAAAAGGAAACAAATACCAAGAGAATCAAATGCAAACAAAAACAACAAAAAAGTATATTGTGTTTCCTAATTAAAGACTAGTTCAAACAGGAACCTTGTCAGCAACTCCACAGGTCAGATCCTTTATCTTTCCTAATCAGTACATCTATGGAATCATGTTGGAGAAAGATGAAAAGCTAGGGTCATATCCAAACACAAAAGAAAAACAATAGATAGCTTCTGAGAAGAAAATCATAACAAAGAAGCTGCATTAATGAAATGTGCTCGTGAAGTAACCTGCTATCAAACAGCCAATGAACATGGCTAACTTCCTAATGAAGTATGGAAACACTTCAAGGGTGAGGCTGCAGATGTGCATCCGAAAGCCAGACATGTGCAAGCCCATATAAAAACCACCTGAAATAACAACCTAAAGAACTTTTTAAAATAGGGTACTAGTGAGCACAGATTCTTGACTATTTCTCTGAAGAGGAGTAAAATCAACAAGCTTTAAAGTGGAATCTGTCTTTAATCAGATATGTTTTGTTATCTGCTATGGGAGCAGTTTTGAAACTGATGGAAAGCAACAGGAGATGGAAGTCAAGTAGTCTGGAATATCAATAATGAAAAAAAACCAGCAAGAGAAATCAGAATCTCATTGAACCTAAACAAATTGAATTGTTCCTACTTTTCTCCATAAATTCTCATTTTTTGTAAGAAATACAGACCAATCAAGTACAAATATAACTTTTTTCATCAGGTGTGCTCTATTATTTAGCTTCCAATAATCCCAAATCAGCAACCAAGTTATTGTCTTGTCAGAACACCTGAGTCACCCTGATTTCATTCTTCAGGAAGTCGCTCAAGCACGTTTGTTAAGTTTTTTACTTAACTACTTTTACTGTCTACAAATGAACATCATGATAGGCACAAAGAATCTGCTGATGAACACTTGTTATTTTTATGATCTTGAGTATCAGTTAGGATTTCTGAATAAAGAGTGTAAAAGTGAAATTCAGAATACAAAAGTGGCCAGGGAGATAATCTGAAGCAAGGAAGGTGTATCTTTGATGGAAGAGGATCAGATCATGGTACACTGAAGAAAACTGGGCATAAACAAGCCCACAGGCCCGGGCAGGATGCACCCTGAGTGCTAAGGGAGCTGGCAGATGGCATTGCTAGGCAACTCTCAGTAATCTATTAAAACAGGAGAGGTACTACAAGACTGGAAGAAAGCAAAACTCATGTCTATCTTCAGGAAGAGCAAGCAGCAGAACCTAAGGAGCTGAGGCTGGTCGGTCTTACCTCAGTCCCTAGGAAGGATCTGGACCAACTAATCCTGGAAACTGTTTTCAGACTCACAAACAGCAAAAAAATCAGAAACAGTCATGGATTCACCAAAGGCAAGTCATGCTTAAGTAACTTGATATGATGAAATAACTGGTCTGGCAGAAAAGAGGAGAGCAGTGCACGTCACCTCCTTTGGACCTTAGTGAGCCTGAGCCCTTTGACATGGTCTCCCATAGGATCCTATCACATGCAAGGGAGAGAGCCAGTTTTACTTCCATAGATTTTCTGTAAGACCATCCACAGATGAATTTTGAGACTTCATTCAAATAGTACTTGATTCACAGAAGCACACTGCCAGCAACTTCAACATAATTTCCAGGACATTCCAGGAAAATTCCATGTTCAGTAAAATAAAGAATATATCCCAGAAAGAGATCATAAGCATATCTGGTATTTAAAAACATTTTTTTCTTTCTCTACCATATGACTTTCAATGTAAAAATTGGATATGCTTGTAAAGATGCACATTCCTGTCTTGCAAATTCTAATCCACAGTTCTGGGCTACAGTTTTTCAAAGTTACAAACACAAACTCTTCAAGAACAGTAAAGAGAAGTAAGTTTGGGAAGGCATATTGAATTAAAAATAACCCTGTAGATCAGAAACATAAGTAGACAACCTAAAGAATATATAGTTGCTTAATATATGATGAGTCTAAGGAGAGCAGAGGTCATGGCCTCAAATATAAACAAATGGGTCAAAGAACTGAAATGTTCTAGTCATGAAACTGTGCCAATCTCATGATGAAATACAGACATGTTACCACTGTTTCCCTTATCTGTAGAAAAAATTCCCAGAAGTTCCAGTCTGCTAAAATGGAGTTTACAGAGGCCAGTGAATTCATATTCATTCTTAATACTAAAGATTTCAGAGAAAGTTGAAAGCTGTGCCAGGACTTAGCAAGTGCTCACCTTAGGAACAGCAAAAGTAATGTTTGGTTTGAATTCTGCAACATTACACAGGAAAGTCTTTACCTTGATTTCAGAGATTTGAGACTAAGTCAGCAGTTTCTCAAACTTGTTTCATTCTTCTGGCACTAATTTTTAAGGTATGAACACACAGAGTATTTTTGCTATGGGTATGAATGATTTTTAGAAGTTATTTTCCAGATTCAAGACACAAATATTGTAGTGAGATGAATAATGAATTGTGTTTCTTACAGTTGTCAGAGCTGCATTTCATGAAAATGTACACTCGAAGTACTGATACAGCCAAAGATATTTTGATGACACCGAAATGATGTGGCCAAAACAAGTTCAACTTCTCCTATACAAAATAACCAGAGATTTTAGGAATTTCATGCATGGAAAAGTTACTACTTTACTGTATCCAAGAAATAATGTAATCTATCTCCCTTCAAGTTTATTCTGAATTCTTTAGACAGCCTCATAACACAAAACCTTTCCAACACTTCAGCCCAGCTATCTGTGTGTACTCCACATACCACAAGGAGTTCTACTGACCATGATACAAAGGTGATGATCAGTCCACTTAAATTTTTCCTTCATAAATCCAGTGAACATCATAATTAAAGTAAAAAGACCAAGTTGGGAAATGCAGTTAAGTGGAAGTTCCTTTCTTTTGCAGGGGACTAAGAGAGTTATAACTGATTTCCTACCTTGCACCATCAGCATGGGCTCCTTTCCACCGCCGTGTGCCAGCATCTCCCTACGATAGCGCTCCCCCATTGCCCTGGAGAAACACAGGTGTTAGAGCCATCTGCAAACACAACCTGTCCAGCCTTCACCCAGGTTTGCTTCTAGGATCTCTACAGACCTCACAGACAGAGACCAAATGAAATTTTCTACCCTGAAACAATGGCTGGTGCCACATGACCTCCTCAAATTCAAATTACATTTAAAATTCCATAATGAGGAACTGAACTAGAAAAATTTTATGTATAGGAGTGTGTGTTGGTGCCTATAGAAGTTAATTTGTGAAGAGCATTTCAGGCTTCATTGTGCCCAAGGGAAAAGTTGCTCTGTTACTATGTCCTGAACATTCAGCAAAGGTATAAGAATGCTTACAATTTGTGACCTCACAATTTGCTTTCTTAATTTCACAAAGTAAAATGAGTAGGAAAGCTCCACTGAGCTTTGATGTTGGTGACATGAAGCTTGTTTAATACCCACAGTTGCTTTGATTTCAATAGAAAATTACAAGTTATTAGGCATCTATGAATTTCAAGCTCTCTAATTAGATCTAAATAAGGATTTCAGTGTCTCCCCACTGACTCACCTGTATTTTAAAACATTGGCACATTTTTTTTTTGCACCAATGAACATGTCCCAAAGTATATATATACACACACACACACATGTATATTTGTGTGTGTATATATATATACATATTTCTGTGGTTATTTCCTGCTTTGTAGTATCTTAAAATCAAGAAAAAACACTAACAACTAATTTGCGTCCAAAAAGCCCACCACCTAATTTGTTTCACGTTTTCCAGAAGCAACTAGCATTTCATTCTATTTAACATTTCTGTGTTTTTACCTGTCAAATGGGTTCTGAGCAAAGCACTGTTTCCACACCATAGAGGCAACAGCCCTGGACATGAGGTAGGAGTAGTATTTGGCACCGTAGCCCACAAGGTGACTGAATCTCAGCTGCCAGGCCTGTAAAATGAAAAAGAACCCAAACCCCATGTAATCTTTTAAATTCTTTTTGTTGTTCAACATTTCCTTATGTATGATGGAAGAAATCTGATCCTATTAATGACAAACAAAAAAGAAAAAAAAAGAAAGAAAAAAAAAGCCACCAGAAATAAATCCCAGAACGAACAATACTTTATCAGAAGAAGCATTTTTCAATCTAAATGGTGTGCATGCAGTAGGCTGATCATCAGGATTGAAACTATATATAAACAGGATCAGAAGGGGAGAAAATAAAGCAGTAAAATAAATCATTCATATCTGATAATAGCTGTGTAGTTCTACTGGTCTTGAACAAAGCCCACAATTACCTTGTTACAAGTAACACAGTATTTTATAATTTTCCATGTGGGTATGTGCAGTATCACATTCAGAAAAGTTCAACTTATAATTTTTGTCAGAAACAAAATGGTAATAGTGATTTGTGTTTAATGCTATAAAAAAAATACAGCTTTCCATGTGGCAGCCATCTTAGAAGTACACAAATTCCATCCACATGCAATGCCATAATTCACAGACTTGTCTGCACATTTTTAAATGTGTGTATATACAGCAGATTATAATCCACAATTATATTGCTATTCATTTATGGATTGTTACTTCACATAGTGACTCATTCAAGTGATGATAGACTTTTTTTTAATGCTTTTTAGTGTTGACTGTTTCCTTATGTTTTCTTTGCAAAGAAAATCAGAACTATCAGCCTTATCTTCACAGAAATCAAAATACTTTTTTCTTTTTATTTCCCTGACTGCAACAGAATAATTTAAACTGTGACAGACCTCCAAAAGTCATCTGGTCCAACCCTCACTCAAAGCAAAGCCAGCTTTGGAGAGATTCCTCAGGGCCCTGTCTAAAGTCTCCAGGGATGAAGATTTCATCACCTCTCCAGTGTGATGTGTTAAGCAAGTAGTTCCAACCTGAAATGCTGTTTCCCAACAGATTGAAATGAGAATGGATGACTGTAGAAAGGAAGGAGTATGAAACTTCCTCTGCCCTTTGGTTCTGAGGAAACTCCAAAGAGAAAACAAGTGCCCTATCTTCTTTGCCTTCCTATCCAAAGTCAAAACTCTTATCATTTTTGTGATATGTCTGTTGTCAAGATTTTTGCAGTACTATAAAAAACAGAGTTTCAAAGAGGAACTAAAAGATAAACAATAATGTAGCATAACAGATGTTTTAAATTTAAGTCCATGGGTTCTCAGATACTTGTTCTTATCTACAGTCAATGGCTGAAATTCTGATGAAGCCAAATAAAAAAGTGAAAGGACATATGTAATTTTCCAAAACTATTTGTCTTTGTGATTCTTTAGCACACTGTAATTAATAAGTTCCTTCTTTTTTACAGCTGAAATAAACTATGCTTCTTTATTCAAGAAATTCCTGATTATTATCTTACTCTCTATTACCCCAAAAGATGTATGTCTATTCTAAAAAAAAAGACCAACTGAAAGGGTGGAAAAAAGTAAGTATTTGGCTTTTATTTAGTCTTTTTTCCTTAAAAGAAAAGAGAACAAACAGTGCTTAATAATCTAAATTACTTCCAACAGCTGATGAGAAATAAGTTGCTAGCTACACGACCTTCTCTAAGCAACAGCTACAAATAAAGTTCTCAAAGTCAGCTGTAGCTCAACCATTCAAAAGCTACTTTTTACAAGATGGTTACTCCACCCTAAGACAGGCGCCCAAAACAAATGGAATTTGCCATGGGTGAGCAATTGATCCTGTACTGGTGACCTACACAACCAAAGTAGGAGTAGCAAGGTTAAATGAGATGAAAAAAGTCTTCAATTTTCCTATGGGTCTTGATGCATGGTGCAAATTCGTTAAAATTATTGACTCTTTTTCTCTTTAAGGTAAAGCACTGTACTGAATCTCACTGTAATGCAAGTGTGTTACAACATCTAGCTCAGACACAGAGTCTCCACTTTGCTTTGAAAGGTATTTTGGTTGCCTTTGAAAGGTATTTGGTTTGGTATATGTTTATACTTTATAGCTAGAGTTTTTCTAACTAGTCCCTTAATTACAACCATAATCATTAAACTAAAAGCACATTTTGAAACAGAGCAGAGAGACTACATTTTTAGAAGACTGAGCAGGAAAATATGTCAGTTTCTTTTATAATGTTTTAAAAGTTATGATTAGAAGTTTCTACTCTCTCTCTCTCTCTGGAATGTGGAAAACTTTACTGACGAATTGGTTTCACATACTCAGAAATGGTTTTTAGGCTACAAACAAAAATAATTTCCAGGTGTTTGGCATACTGAAGGATATTTCTACCTCTCCCATCAGAAAGGAATTACTTTGATGATCATATAAGCTCTAACTAAGACAGTATGTCTTACTTGAAACCTCAGATTATACTGTTTCCTCAAATCTCTTGGCATTTAATGGTCTGCATCTAAACCAGCTCATCTGCACTTCCAGGTTGATCAACTGCTCAATTTATTGGGTTTGTTGAAACTCTGTATCACAATTAAGCAAAGAGAAAAGAACAACTTCTCAGCAATCTGTCCAAGACCAAAAGCTTGATTTCAAAGTCTGCACCTAAAATGGCCTCAGTACACTCTGCTCAATTTTGTTTCACTTTGTCTTTGCTGGGCTTTACTAACGAATGTCACATTGTTTCCTTTCATAAGAGAAAAGGAAACTACAGAAAGACCAAGGAATGACACTGCTCATCTCCTTATCTGCATCTGGGGAGGCTTACAAATATGATGAAGTGGAAATTTCAAAAATTTATTTCGGAACAGAACAGCATCTAAAACAAGAAACAGAAATGGAGGGTGAGTCAAACTGAAACTAAGATTGTTGTCCCACTGCAAACAGCAGTAAAGGAAAACCAATAACAAACAGTGCTATTCCCTACTGAAATTTGAAGTCTGTAATTAATTTTTTTTTAATCAGTACAGATTTTCCCCACTCTAGAGCATGAATAACTCTAGCATTTCATCATTTCCTGTCACTACTTTTGTCCAAGTCCTCACACTAAGTTCCTGATCAGGAACTCCCAATGTTCAATATTACCCAGAAACCATTACATTATTCAAGTACATTTTCTGATTCTATTCTGTCCTAATAATTAACTTTTCAAGACTGGACTTAGCTACCTATAAAAATATATTTAAACAATAAAACCCCATCCTCTACCCTAATTCACAAGAAGCTACCTGCCCACATAAAAAAACTTCTTCCTCTCCTCCTACTTCATACAGAGGAGAGATTATGACCTAGGCAATAACATGTTCAAAAACCACAAGAATATATAGGCTACTGCTCCATTAAAAAGTTCTATGATTAATAAAAAGACACCCCCCATTACTGGGGTGATTATCACAAATAACATTTAAAAATATTTCTCACAAAAAAGAGAGACATTTTAAGAGATTATCACAAATATTTAAAACTAAATGATTGATCTTGTAGCATAAAACTCCATTTCTCCATGGTAATAAATTCAGCTATAAGATGACTTGATTTCTTGTGTTATTTCCAACAAGGAGATATTTCTTCATTAAAAAAAAAAAGACATATCAAATTCTCTTTTGGACAGGGTAAAGGCTAGACATGCAGAACTAGGGCAGTCTCCTTATTAAATGTTATATTTTTGGTAAGCAGCTAGAAAGTTAATGAAGACTCTGGGTAATTGCTTACTTCAAAAAGTTCCATGAACCCATTCCAGGAGTTTATAAAACAGTGCATTTTACAGCATAGCCCATGGGTTATGATAATATGCCATCCACAGGTCATGTTCATGCCTGCTTTTTATTCAGCACAACAGACTGCAATAAAGGTGTGTGACTGATCCACTGCTGTTATTAAACAGACCTTTTTTCCACCAACATTATCAATCTTTTCTTATAACCATGTCTGAAGCATTTCCAAAATTTCATGTGCAATGGCTTTCCACCCCATCATGTGAATACAAAAATACCTCACTGATACTTTGTATTCTCACACCTTATCAGGAGTTTTTTTAAAGTCCTTGTAGAATACATTCTTAGGGTAAGATTCAGTTCATTTTACGCTAGCTACCTAAACTATATGTGTCTTGCCCAAACTAGTCACATAGGCCTCCCTTGTAGTAGAGGACAGAAATATTTATCCTGTTATCTTTTGAGAGGATAGAATTACTGCTTTAGGAGGAATCTGAATAATTTACAACACCTTCCATCTTCAAAAGTTAAGCCCCTTTGTTCATTTTAACAATATGGTAGGATCAGTTAAACCAAACTATTTTAAAGGTTACATTACTTTAGGATTCAATTATTTGAATTTTAAATTTAGAACTGTTAATATTGTCACAAAAATAATCTGATACAAAAATTTATATGTGATGGTAAAAGGACAAAACTGAAAGAAAATCTGTAGGCATCTTAATATATACTAAGCTAGCTTTTGCTTGACTGGCTAAACATGGTTCTGGAGGCTTCCACTAATTTCATCATAAATCAGTTCTACAAAATCCTACTACACCTTCTGAAAAGAAATCCTACAGAAATTCTTGACTATTGCTTGGACTTTTCAAAACATTCTTCCAACAGTTTCTGCTTCAGGTACTTTAAAGTACATTTATGTCCATTTTGCTTTGCATCTCAAGACAAAAAACACAAGTGAGAACCTGAAAAGACTCAACACTAAATTAAGGGAAGTACTCGTGTCATTTAAGACTTCTAATTACAAAAAGTGTGCTACAGTAATTACATCAATGATAAAGTTGTTGAATTGTTTCTGTGAAGAACAGTATTTGATGGAGATGATATCTGGTGCCCTCCCCCTTCTTAATTAAAATTTTATTCTGGCAAGAAACCCAACAAAGGAGCAGCCAATTTATCTCCTTCAGGGGCTACTGGGTGGAGAAGCCCTTGTGTCTGGCACTCAGGTGACACTGTTGCTCCTAATGCCCTTGACTTTAGCTATCAGCAGGGGTGGATAACTCTGGGAGTTCAAGGAGAAGCTGCAGGCTCTGGTTCCTCGGAGCCAGGAGAGAAGGGCAGATAGCATGGGAATCAGCACAGGCCATTTCCCTCTGCTGAGGCTGAGGTTTACTAGTACCAGCAGAAATCCAGGACAATGCTGCTCTGCCATGCAGACAAGCACACTTTGGCCAGTGCTTTGAAATGGTTGATGAGTATCAGAGTGCAGAGTTTGCAAACTGTTTGTGCCACCTTTGGAGAAAAGCTGTAGCATGCCCTGATTGCAGAAACAACTCTCTCCATAGGTAAGCAGCGGCTTGCATGGTCAACTTACATTCTGGATTTTTGACCTCAACCCCTCTAAGTTTTACAGAATTACATCATCATTCTTCTGGAGTTTCACAATAATGATTAAATGCAATAAAGAACCACTTTCTTTCCTGAAGTTTCAAATCTTGCTTAGAATAACAGAAAACTAATTTCAAGAAACCTCATCTCATGCTGCATCTCTAACTCGCCTAATATCATTACTCTTCAGTTTTCCAGTGCTCTGCATTTCTGTGTTAGGAATGGAGAGAACACAAAGTAAACCAAACCAGAGACACCGCTGACATTTCAGAAAGTGAGTCAAGCAAGAGATTAAGTCTTCAATTTATAACACTTCCGTGTTTTTATTATAAAATGATAAATAAATCTAGCAAGGGAGGAAATGTAAATATTTTTGCAGTTGTTTACACTAAGGAAGAGGAAAAGAATTTAACATTCAATTAACCACTTAGGTGACTCTAGATATGTACCATATGGTCTTTGAATTGCTTAAAGAAAAATATTTCATTTTTACTTATAAACTATTCATGAATTTGAGCTGCTTACAGCAAAATCATTTAGAACTATTTACTCTATACCCTCTTCTCCCCAGAAATGGACTGAGGGAAGGAGATCATAATAAAGAATACTGACATCAAAAATCTGTACATCTGATTTGCATTGCTTCAAATCTTTAAAGGACATGGAGATATGAAAATTGATTCTTTATTGTATCCTTTAACCGATCTTATTTGGACAAGTTAAGAGACAGTGTTACTTGTAAAAATTACAGCTAGTCTTTCAAGTAAAATATAAGAAATTTGCAAACGTACGATTCTCAAACAAATCTTTCATGTCTTACCATGCAATTCTACACAGATATACATACACATGCAATAACCCCCTCTTCAATTATAATTAGTAATTTCTATTATTGCCTAAGCTTTAAATTCATAAGCCTGAGATACACAGAATCAGGTCACTGTTTCCTTTGCATACAGACCTGCACTGAAGCCCAAATTTTTTACACTACTTTTCCAATTAAACCTAATTTTAAGTATTGACCTATTATTTTAAAATAAACATCATGAACACTGCTTAAAATAAGCCCTTACAAAACCAAGAAATACCTTAAGCAACATGGTAACTGCAAAATGTATTTGCAAGTACAACTTATCAAGTAAAGTATCTGAACCAACACTGGAAGATGAAATCACTACCTGTTTACTGTTTATTTACTATCTTTTACTAGAGTAATTTTAGCAATGGATTGAAGGGATCACAACTCTAATCCTTAATCTGCCACAAGTGCAGTGTGAATTTAAAGAAATTACATTCATCTCATCTCAGCCACCTCCTGTGAAGCAAGGGTGCTAATAGTTCCTCTGTCTTGTTCTTTTCTGGTTTGACTTTTCATAGAAAAGATAGTCCTCCACAGCACTTGAAGAGAATTTCATTTCAGACTCTCTAGGCTGTGTTTATGGCCATGAGGTATTCAGCTGTATATATCACTGTCAAATATAGCTCCAGTAATGCAATCTCAGGGGGGAAAAAGAACATGTGAGCCATGAAAACAGAACTATATCAAACTAGATGAAGCTATCTGTGCTTTCATATATATGTACAATACATCTAAATATATTCAGAATTTTAACAGGAGATGTATGCAACTGCTTCTTGCGCTGCTTCTTAAAATGGTCTCCCACATGGTAAATATGGCAAATGCTATCACTAAAGTATGTTTGAGTTTCATGGGGCTAACACTTGGAAAAAGAATTTCCTTAAAAGTGCTTCATATCTTATGATATCTGTAAACACTCTACTGCTGTAGATAGTTGCCCAGTGAATAGTGTCATATAACCACTGGAAAACAAATCTTCAGAGTATTTGCTATCAGCATTTTCTTTATCATAAAATGAACTCAACTCCACAAAGACAGAAACCTAAACAAACCTTGAAAGGTGACTTTAAGAGCTTTTGAAAGTCCCAGCATCTACTTTAATACTGACCTCAGCAGGGCACCAATCTTCTTGAAATGGCTTTTAGCTATTAATTATTCATAGAGCTATCACTTCCCCAGAGTTCACTGTGCACTCCTTTATTAATTTTTTCCTCAGACCCAGACTCTTCAATTTGATTTTACAGTATACTTTTAAAAAGGCTCATATGAAAACTAATCCAGGGACTTGCACTCTGTATAAACAACTTTAGTTTCCAACATGGCAAGGTAAAAAATTACCTTGAAGGGGTTACACAAACTTCAAGGGGTTGAGTAATAACATATGACTTCGTCCCTCTTCAAAACTCAAAAAAGTGCAATATGAGCAACATCACTACCTTTCAAGTAACTGCAGAGGGAGAAGCAGAAAAGCCATCCTCTATGAAGGCTCTCTGGCTTTACTACGAAACTTATGTCTCTGTGATCTGCAACAGTGGTTTCTCTAAAACTGCCTACAAGATGTGTGAGACATACTGGGTGTCTGCTTCCCTCTTCAACAAATGAGCAAAAAAAAATAACAATACTTTAAAAGATTAGATATTACCCATAGTCACACTTGCTATAAATTACATAATTTTTCCTCTCCTACTATTTTCTCATTAATAAGAAACAAGTAATCACAGCCTCAATTCCAAATTTTTTTTCATAAAGATTTTCAATACCATTCACGTATGCCCATATAAATTTCTCTTTGCTAGCCCAATACTGGATTTCCTTAACTTTCCTCGTAGTTCCTGTTTCCAATCTGGACAGATTCCTGGTGATGTCCACTTAAAATGTCCCTGTCTGAAACTAAGCTTCCACCTGCTTTTCAGCATGTTTTCTGTGTGCTGACTCAGCAACAAATCTACAGCTTGGTAGTGCCATTATGACTTGCAAGTGTTAGAAAGCTTGTTAAGCATAGAGTTATGCTATCAATTACTTACATCCTGTTTCCAAGATCAATCAATGTCTTAGGGAGAAAGTGGATTTTTCTATCTGAGGCAGTTCTTAACAAAACTGGAGTTATTTTGCTCACTTGACTGTTCTCAAGGTACTTACAAGAAGCCGCTTAATAATTGCTGCAATTACTTGTTGAGTGACAAAATCTGAACAATTAGTCTACAGTTCTCAAGTTCTTCTCCCTTCATAAGAGCAGTTATCATAACACTACTACTTTTTCATGAGTTTGAGAGTGATAATTCCTCCAAGTCACTGACTGTTCTGACAAGCTTAAATATTCTGAAAATCTGACTACATCTAATCTATTTATTCTATTTTATTCTGTAATCTCACTACTGTTTTAATCCATCTCAAAACCTGCATGTATTACTTACCTAATCAAAATTCACTTACTGTTCAAAAATGTTGAGGCAGAACAGAATATCACTGCTTTCTCTGACATTTACTGTTGCTCTTTCTCCCACTCTCCTCTTGTTTCTTGAGTAATTATGGAATTCTATTACCTTCTCTACTTGCAAATCTCAACTCAGCCTTTCTAGCCTTTTTTGTTCTGAATTCTTGCATTCTTTTATTAATTATCTCCAGTCGTACAATGATTTCTACTTTTTATTATCTTAATAAAGTTTTACAGGGCTTGGTCCTTTACTGCCAAATCTTTTTTGCATCAGGATGGTTTGTATCCTTGGTTCAGTCTCTTGGATAACTACATAATGTCTTTTGAATCATCATACTTAGCTATGTTCCACTTCCAGCAAATATCTGGCAGCCTTCCTCTTTTTGATGCATTGTTTTTGATTATTATTGCTGGTTTGGTTTCTAAGCTGCTTGAAACTTCCACAGTTTTACTTCTGGTTTGTTAGAACTTATCCTGTATTCTGTTTTTCACACTTTTATTGGCTTTTACTTTTCCAATAACCTCCCTTTCTCAGATAGTCAGTTTTCTCCCACTGAGTTCTTTTTAGCATCTTATTGATTAGCGCCATAAATTTTACTCTCTCATCTGCCTCCCAGAATTTTTTTAAAAGCTCTTTGCCAATAGCACCCACTCTACCTTGTAATTGGTTTTTGACGTTTTCTTTAATCTGGCTTTCAGTTTTCCTTAGGTTCTAAAGTTATATCATAGTTGAGCCTAAAAAATATAAAAGGAATTTTGGAAGGTTCTAGACAGAATAAATATGAAGTGAAATTGCAGTTTAAAATTTAATAGGTGGCCACTACTTAGCCTTCCTTACCAATAATTTTAAGATTTATTTTCACCACTTGAGTTAAGTTTTCAGAATTCAAAACCACTTTTACCAGCAGAAGTTAAAGGTTATCTCTTATTTACTTTAAGCCAGCTGCCTCATTGCTTGCTCAGTCTGACTATTTATTCTTTTTATATGCATTACTGATATTCACATGAAATTTTATACAAAAACAGAGTTATATATAACTGCACATTAGTAGTCACTCCAAAAACCTAACAAGAAATCCTAAGACAACAGATGCCACAAGAACACAGATGGCAAATTCTGTAATAAGATACTTCACTCAAACTGCCAGCCAGCCCTCAGTAAGCTGAGGAATAAGCCTGTTAAAACTACACTCTCTTGCACACAGATTTTCTTCAACAACAACAGAACAGGAGGCTTTGGCTCACGGCAATCATGTGTGATGCAAAAACTATTTTCTCTCTGTAGAGAAGCCAGTTCTGCCTATTGACATCAACTCCTCCTCAGCTGACCAAACACCCATGCCTCTGCATGTTCCCTGTTAATGAAAAACTTGTGTTTTCAGCTCCCATGGCAAGCCACATCTTCCCATAGTGCCTGACAGCCTCCCTGAGCAAGCACTCCAAATGTTAGGTTGCATCTCAGCCATTGATTTCCTTTGTCAGGAACATGACAGACACAACCACAGCAAGTTAAGACAAGGACCTAGGTGGAGCCTTCCAAGGTCAGGATCCCTGTCTGGGCAGAGTCCTCCCAGCTGCAGGAAGAAGACAGACTAACAACCACACTGGTGATACACCATTTTCATACACATCTTTGCTCTAGGGTATCTCTCACAATACCTGCCTTGTCTTCTGTTGGCAAACTTGGCTGGCTAACACTTTTGGTCTCACAGGTGTTTTGGTCTTTCCAAACACTAGTAACCATAGGCCATGCTGCCAAAGAAACTTACACTCTGGACAAAACTATATAGCCATAATTAAACCTGTAACCTGATGCACATTTTAAGGTACCAGTAAAGTAACTTCTGAAGTATCTTCTGAAGTAATCTGTATTTTAATATGTTAAAACAAAAAGGCATATATAGCAAATTATTCAGTGTTCCAAAAAATATCAAAGGCACCCTGCATACCAACATGTTGCCTCCTATCAAAAGTAATTATAATGATGTGTGTAGTTAAATTCCAGCATCTCACTTTGTATTCAAGTACCACACAAGAAATTCAGCTGCTTCTGGAAAAAAAGCCTACCAGAAGAACATGTAATTTTGAAAAATGCAAAAGGGACTATTTGGCAGTCATCTAAAAAGGAAACAGATTCCTTGTATTCCTCTTCAAAATAATTTTTCCTCACAGTCACAGTCAAACCATCTCCCACCAAAATTCCAGATTAGGAAAGGTTACTACAAGGGACAGACAATTAATATATTGAGTCCATAATTTTCTGAAAATAAGAATTAATAACTCAAACTACTTCACAAAGAAAATACAGGTATGATGATCTGGGCAGGTGGTGTTTATTGTACTACTACTTCATTATTGAGAGCTCTTCGTGTAACTGGAGGCTGCAAACTCCACTATCATTGCAGAGTCTGTTTACCCTGTGTGTCATTTTCTTTACAATATTGAACCAAGCCCCCAGCAGGAGATAGGAATTATTATGCTTGGCGAAGGACTAGCAATGGCATATCATTAAGTTTTGATAACTGTCTCAAAGGAAAGTACTTTTCAAGTCTGAACTTGGGGAACATGAGTGGACTAAGCAACAGATTATGAGGAGAAACTTTGATCATGTCTCAGATTGATCAAAGGGTCACCCGATACATTTTCAAAAGCCTCTCTGGGCATCTTGGGGACAAATGTAGAAGAGACTATGGGAGACACTCTAAAAGCAGACAGTATCATCAACTGCAAGGCAGGCCATAATTAATGAAAACTGACTTCACAAGAGATAAGAAATAAGCTATGATTTGCACAAAAGTTTGGAGCAAAAGCAGAGTACTGAATTCCCCACAGTGCACAGATTTTGACAAAATGTACATTCAGGAAGGAATGTCTGGAAAATATATGGTCATTACTAGTATGTTTATCTTGCTTACCTAAGAATCAAAAAGAAGACTGGCAGCTTTTTAAAGGGATCACAAGGACTCAAGAATCCAGTGAACAGCAAAATTGCTATTCGCTTTCCAAACTCAGTAACACTAATCTCCTCTGGCAACAAAAACTGCTGGACTCTACAAAAACAGGCAGATACATTTCCTTGCCCCCTGCCTGGCACTCATCAGCTTCTGGAATCAGTAACAGAGCAATAAAATCCCAGTGGAATTTCATCCTCCAGGAGCCAGCAGTAAACCCTGTATACTTTTGAACAGATAAGCAATGGCCAGCCAGAAATTGAGATTTGCATTATTCAGACAAACAAAGTCTAGTGGGGTGCTGTTTCTCCGTGCTTCCATCTGATTTCCTTTCTGCCTTGCATGAGGCACCAGCTCCCGTGCCCGTCTGCATCAAAGCAGTCAAAGCAAACATGGCTGTGTGCAATGCCTGCTGCCCCAGTGCCTGCAAAATCTGTTTGAATGGAAAATACAGACTTCAACAGGGCTTATTTTCTGCTATCTCTCAACAGGGCTTCTTTTGCACTATCCCTCCTACTGTTAGCATGTAACACATGATGCTTAGGTTTACCTTAAACAAGTACAGCCCATAGGTGCAGCAGCAGCTTTTACTTACTAGGTGTAGTCTGTATGCCTCATTTTAAAAGCACTGTAACAAAAAGACACGTGCAAACTGTCCTATTATCTGAGCTGTGCCTGAGAATGACAGAAGACACATGCTGTGCCTCTACTCCAGAAAATAAGTCTGCACAATAAGACTGAAGCCCAACCAAGTACATTCACAGGATATATACTGCGTTTACATGCCTGTCAAGAGCAGTGAATTAGGGTTCATCAGGAAGAGATAATAATGGATGCTTGCAGCCCTGACAGACAATGCTGCTACAGAAAAACCACATTAATGCAGTGAAGATCTTCACTAAGGAAGAAATTCTCTTATCCAACACCACTAACTTAAGATGTAGAAGCCTGACTTAACAATACATAAAGGAATCTAAAGGTATAGAGAACAGCTAAATTCAAATAATCAAAACACTTTGTTTTGTCTGCCAGCTCTGCAAGTGCCTAGCCAAATAACAGACAAAAAAAACCACCTGGTCCCTACTACTGAATTTCAATGTCTACCTCTGAAATCAAATGAAAGGAAGAAATATACTCTTCACTTAAAAACTTCAACCCTTACTTCAAGGCTTTTATTTTTTTTATCTGGACTACAAATTAAACATGCGAACGTGTCTCAAGTTTAGAAGGAGGAACAGTGAAGGACAGCAAGACAAACTACAGACATTAAATACTCTACAGAGTACTAATGTTATTCTAATACATTGTTTCACAATATTTTACTGAAAATTTAAACTGTGTTACAGTTCTTGACACTAATTTTACATTCAATAAATATAAACATAGACTTTCAGATTATTCAGAAGTTCACAGTATATTTTGCTGGGATTAAGTTCCAGACCAAAACCTGCTGTCCCACTTCGAAATGATCACAGCCTCACGACAAGATGTGACACTCTTTTGGAGGTGTGAGCAGGGGCAGTACAGGTATGATGAGGGAACAGATCTCCCAACACTGTTCTCAGAGAAGGAAAGACATTTTGCCAAGGAGGAGAGTACATTTCCTGTGAAGCAGCAAAAGCATTTGGGTATTCTGACCACAGTGTCAAACAGTGACAGGGGGGGCCAGGCTCCAGGCAGGAATTCAGCTTCACACAGACCAGGAAATCCCGTGACTGCCATATACAAACTACATCTTTGGCTGTCACATGATGTACAGAACAAATGCATGTCGTGATGAAGATAAAATTAGATAGCTCAGTAGAACTCCAGACTTCTTCACTTTCACATCACACATGAAACATAAATGACATGACAAAGGTCACAGGAATACAATGAGAAGAAGAACACACTTCTGTTTCCTGCTTCACACTTTCTCTCATGCTGACAGCATACACACACCAATTGCACCACAGTGTTTTGCTTGCCTTTTATAAGCAGCCTTTGAAAAGCTCAAATAAACCCTCTTTCCAATATATTGTTTCCAGTGCCTTCTTTATTAAGAAAATAAAGGCAAGGTAATGAAGTTCATAATTAAAAGACTACATTTATACAAAAACATCCCTACTCTCTGGATAAAGTGAGTGAAAGAAAACTCTTTCAGTATAACAATACAGTAGTAAACACATGAGTGTGCAAGGCAAGGGTCATGGAGAGGAAGGGGCATTATTATGCTATCAAAGAAAAGATGCAGTTTATACAGTTATTCTGTTGCTACTCACTGTATTGGGTACATATGGCAATCCATAAACTTTCTCCTGTGTTTCCTTTAAAATTTCTGTGGTTGACTTTTTTAGAGGGTGTTTACCGTGGTAGATTTGGTCCAAGACAGCATAAAAAACCTGAAGAGAGAAAACACAATTGTCTTTGGCACATGTTATTGGCTTATGAAAACAAAAAAGACACAAAGAAAAGAACATAAGAGATGGACTAGGGAGAGGGAATAGTTTAAATATATATGGTTTGGAAATCTTCTATAATTAGCATGACATACTAATGTTATACGAGGAGAGAAACAGATTTTTGGAGTTCATCAGCCACCACCATCATGACCTTTCATAAATCCATGTTTATGTCATTTATCACACTGGGAGCACTAAACTGCACCTTTTAAAAAAGTTAAGATCTGTCCCTAAGGTCCTCCAGCAATTCCCCTTTTCAAGAAAAGTATTTTTAAATTTCTATTTTGAAGTTATTTAAGTGGACACTGCAAAATAAGCTATTTCAAGATGTGTACATGCAGCCATGAGAACACCTCACCCCTGCAGGGGCAACTTATGGCTTAGGCAGCGAACATAAGAATTATGTTAAGAATATGACAGAATCAATGAGGTTGGAAAAGGCCTCCCAGATTATCAAGTCCAACCTTTGACCTAAAAGCACCATGCCCACTACACAGAGCTGTAAACACTACTGGGTTTCTGTCAGAGCCCTGCAACAGAGTAGTAATCAAGGCCAATCTTTCCTTTATTTTAGCTCTCACCATCAGAGCAATAAATTGCTTAAGTGTAAGCTTAGCTGAGAGCACACTGCACCAGGAGGGTACTGTGCCAGAAGTAAGAGCTGATCCATAAGGAATTTTTATGCATGTGAACTACAGCAGAATGCAGGTGCATGACCATATAACTGAGGTGTTCAGAGAGTGGGAAAGCAGCGCCATTAAAAAGACTTTCCAAGCAAAGACAGCAAGGCAGAGTCTCTGGAATGGTAAGAAAAAACATGAAAGAGGCATGGACAGAGGAAATTATTGCAGCCTGTTTTTTTGGTATGAAGATTTTTTTAGTATGAACTTATTTTGTAGAAGTGCAAGGAAGACAGAGGACACCCACTGCTTTACAACATGAGACATTTTTAAGTAGTTTGATCGATCCAGATGCTCAAGGGAAGAGATCAGGTCATCCTGTAATCAGCACACTTCATAGCAAAGTTGACAATAAGGAGCCTCAAAAAGCTTTTTTGCAAGGAATTAAGCAAATCATTTGGCTAGAGATTCAGGCCCAGTCACACTCCTATAATGTGCAATACCATCCCCAATGACATAAACACACTGTTCCAGGAACTATAACCATGAAATTTTATGAAAAAATAAAAGTTGTTTGGATGTTTTATGTTACCTAATTAACAAAACTCCTTGAACCTCAGAAAAGATTCTTTATTATGAAATGTTAGTACAAATAATTCTGAATTCCTTAACAATTTATCAGAATTCAGAATATTTTTATTTGTTCTGGAGACAACATGTAGTTTCACCAAAAATGTGACCGTTTCTAGAAGAGTATAATCCTTCTGTTTGAATAAGCTGTCTTCTAACATACAGAATTCTGATAAACCCTTTGACAGTCTCTCTTGGCAAATAACAAGACATTGGGGTTTTTTTTCCAAGAAAAACTGAATGTTATAAGCAGGGGGGTGAATAAACTGTGACTTGCAGGAGCTACTCATAGATTTCCTGCTTGCTCCTCATTAGCCATGGCTAAGGAGGAGAAGAGATGTCAGTAAGACTCAACTCACACAATCACCCATTAATGACACTGCAAGTTTTATGTCTCAGGTAGCAACACTGAACAAGACATGTAAGCACTCAACATTGTCCATCTACTAACACAGAGTAGCCAGAAAGCATCTGTTTAGACTAAAAATATACAGAGAAATCTACACTAGACTGCAAAAATACTTTACTCTTATTTATCTGAGAAGAGAAAGAGACTTTACAATGGCTTTGCATTCCCAGTCACTAGAATCCCATTCTTTTTTTTTAACAAAAGCTACAGGTTTATGACAGCAAGGGCAACTAAGAGTATGACCCGCAGTAAGTACCATGAATAGACCTGAAAATTACCTCATGTAATAGTCCTAAAAAGGTCACTTTCTCCTGTCACCTTAGACCTTTTTAACTCTGCAGTAGTCATTTCACACTAACTTCCCCTCTCCTCTCTACAAAATCCAAATCAAACATGAGGAACTTCAGCATCTGACAACAGACTTTAGCTTCAAGCTTCAGCACAGCCTTGATCCTTTTTTCTATCTCCCATCTTTGTCTGGACCAGTCTGCAGTTGCTCTTCAGTGTTCTTCACAAGATGGGGGAACTGCATCTGCACTGCAGGGGACCTTCTCTAAAGTAAAATTTGGAGTGAAGTAGTTTGTGGTCAAGGAGCAAAAGCTCAACTCACAGCTAGGAAGTGGGGAAATGTCAAAGAAAGGCCAGTGAAATGTTCTGTCTAAAGAACAATGTGGTGACAGGGAAATGAGTCACTGAAGTCAGCTATAAGTTCTCCCTTGATCCTGGCACATGTACAGTGTGGGAAGAAAGCTGTGAGCCAGGCCACCTGGACAGCACGGTTAAAAAAACCATCCCTGAAAATAAACTTGGATGAACTTTATACCCACAATGCATTTCCATCTACAAACCACAGTTCTGTGTGTTTACAGAGGCCTTTGAAATGGAAATGGAAAACACATCCCAGGATCACAGGATTTTAGATGATACTGCTGAGGAGCAAGCTAATACTTAATATCAAGCAGTAGACAGAAGATGATTTCTTATTTCAGTAAAACACATTTCTTAAAATATGTAAAAAAATAAAAATGCCATCAAATGCTCATTAATTTTCATACTGTCTCTCTGTTTTGCACTTACATTGGTATTTATTAGTTTCACTTGATTCCAGTTCTTTCTAGCTCCTTGTCTGCTTAATAGCATTAATATGCACACACTCAGGCATTTTCCAGTGAAGTTACTACTGACTGAAAGACTCTGGGACTCAATCTGCCTGGCAAAAGCCTTAGGAGATGTATGGACTCTCCTATCTTTCCTTCTGAGTAACTGATTACACCACCTAAAAGAAAATTCAGAGGTATTACAGTTATGAAAAAGCAGCAATATTTCTTACTTTCATGTGCCAATAGACTTATTTCCTGAACAGACCACAGAAGAACAACTTCCAGGTGTATTCCAAACTGGTGGAATATTTGTCAGCATTTTTTCTACTTTTAAAGGTCAAATATAGCTAACATAGCATCTAGCCATCAATACAGAATATAGTCTTTGCAAAGTCTGAAGGAACAGTATTAGAATCATCATTCACAGTATTTTCAGGTATACAGCTAGCAGCATGTATATATTTTGGCATCTGGAAATTAAAATATATGTTGCTTCAATTAATTATTATACTTTTTAATTTGCATGACTTACAATATGTATTTCTAAAATGGAATCTTAAATTTGTATTTGCCATGTAGTCAACTTCTCTGGGACATTTTTGAATTATTCAACAGAATAGCTCTGCCAATTTGTCTCTTTGAAATGAGCGCACACTTATGCAGGTTTTACACCTGGCATCTCCAAAAACATAGTGCTGAAAGTAGGAAATGAATAATATTATTCAGAATGGCATTGTGGTCATTTGGCATGTGTTGAAACTAGTTTAACTTAATTTACACAAGAAAAATTTGATGGCAAGCAGCCTGCTAAATCACTGCCAGCAGCAGTCAATCATTAGGCACCCACGGGAACTTGAGCCCACCAGAAGTGGGTGTTCTTGAGCCACAGGCTGTGGAATGACTCCAAGACAGACTCTAAAGAGGCCCAGGGAACAGCTGAGGGCCAACAACAGCAGGGACATTGCACAGCCCCACCACAAGCAACTGATGCAATCACTTCTCCTTTTGGAATACTCTCTCCTGCACCACAGAACACGGAGGCCATGTCACTTGTGAATATATTTGTGACTTATACTGCTCAATATCTGAGCCCATTCAGCCTCCACAATGCCAACTTGGTCCCAAACCTTGACAAAATCATAGCAAGTACATATAAAAGGTTGAAAGAAATCTGTCAGACTGATACGTAGCTGTTATGGACAGAGATGCCAGAAAAGAAAGGGTGCAGGTCAAAGGAGCTCCTCAACACTTTGGTGGTTACTAATCTGTACACGTGCTGTGCCCCCCGTGAGTAAAAGTCCACAATTAAGCATTCAAAGTATAAATTTTATTTCAATCCGGAATTTTTTCCCCAATAAAAACCTCCTGTAATAATTATTTGTATTCTGGCCCACATTCTTTCTGGATTATCAGACATGTCTATGAGAATCTTTCAAAGCCAGCAGTGTGCATTTTAAAATCAGACCTGTAGAGAGAGTGCAGTTATATTTTCATGTCACAGAGGTATAGGCACAGGTAGCACCTGCCCAGCCAGCATTGGCTGCTAACAGCCAGCACTGCACTGAAAGCACAATTCAAAAGTCCAATTCAAAAGCTCATTACATTTAACCAAGGAAAAATACATGTATACACTGAAAACAGTGTTCAGTCTGGCTTTGACTAGTGTAAATGACACGTATACAGCTTACAGGTCCACACTCGAGGCTTCTGATTAGTTTAAAATCTTCCATGTAACTGCACAGAGAAAACTGCAAATATTGACGTTTCTCTTTCAGATCAACCTCATTAACCAGCCCAACTCCTGTTTGTAGACAGGGTTGTGATCATTTGGCCACTTCTCAAAGGAAGACATACCAAAGATCTCTAAATTTGTTTCTTTCCCATCTCAGCAACTAACCTTCACTAAGGTACTAGCAGAGTTATCTCACCTAAACACCAGGTTAATTGCAGAAGGAAAAACTATATGCTTTGCGCTTAAAGAAAAACAAAGAAGAAAACAAAATCAAACAGCAAAATCTTGTAGCACACTAAGCACAGCCAAATGCTTACTGGATGCTAAAGCTACTGTACATATCTGAGAACTTCTATTGCAGGACTGAAAAAGGCCAAATACCATTTTAGACAGAAATCTGATTTCCTTTACTTCCTTTGAAGAACAGCATCACTGGTTGTTTACAGAAATTACTGATCAATCACAGCTACCCACAGAAAATAAAGGTTTATGAATTTAGTTACTTTTCCTAACACTATGAGAGAGAAGTCTTACATTCTCACAGCTCAGCCAGCAATTTTGATGTGACAAGTGGCCACTTTCATCTGGAGCTGCAGAAGACAAGGAACTCAAATCACATTCTAGTACATAGATGTGCTGGTTTGATTTTACTGTGATAGCCTGTATCTCCCACTCATACTATATTTTAATGATCCAAGGTACACAATACTTCCTCTACTTCAAGTTCCCCTTAAATGATTCCATCAACTCAAGAATTCAATCTTAAACTACATTTGGGGATTCTGATAATCCAATGATTTTCAAAAGCTGTGGTTTTCACGATATTTTCCTATAGATAGAAGCATTTAGGTTTAAGCAGCAACAGAGAATATGTGCAGAAAAACAAACATAAAATTAATGTAAGAATTAACTAATTTTCATATACTTAGATAACACATCTACATGAAAATAAAAAAATTGGTCAAAATTATAAAAACAAAAATATGTTTTGTAAGTGCTGAATAGAGAGTTGAAATCAGAAGGCAAAACACATACCTGGAGTTGCATATCAGCTGCAGCACACACCTTTTTGGATTCACACAGTCTTGACACCATGTTTTTTGGTAGTGGCTTGAAAAAAAACAAACAGGTCACATTTAGACTTATTGTTTATTTGTAAATTGTGTTTAAATAGCTAATTACTAAAAGAGGCTGAAGATACAAAAAAAACCCTCAGGGTACTAAAACACATTTGAAGTGCTTTGCATTGAGGAAGGAAATATTTTTTGAACAAAGCATTAAATGGCCAATTAAGATATCAGCATTAATCCACATAGCAAGACAGAAATCACTAAGCAAAATCTGTTTGTTTTTCTATAAATTAATTCCATATTCCCTTATATGCCTGTAAAAGATCTATTACTATTTTTAGACATAAAGAACAGACTGGGGCAGTTAAAGCCCTCCCACATCATATAACTCATAATACTGAGCTTAATAATACTGGGTTTTCATAACTTCAACTGAGACAGCATGAGACCTTCTGCCCTAACCCACATACAAATATTTAGTTGTACTGAACAGTAAATATATACCCTTTGAAATTTTTAACAAAGTTAAATTTATTCCACATCTATGGCAATAAAATTATCCATGTCACCACATACTGAAAAGTCAGAAACATTTTTCAAGTAATTATAAAAAAACCTTTTGACTTTCCATCCAGATGTCTGCAAAAACATCCAAAGACTTTTTAACGCCACATTTTTAAGAACATCTGTCTATGAATGCGTGACCTTACGCTTCTTCCACCGCTTGCTGAAGTTTTTCAAGAGATGTTTTTCCTAACAAACATTTTCTTTTTTTTTTCCCTAGCAGCTTCCTTAACCAAACAAATGGAATATAGTTAAAGTAACTGCATTTTTGCTAAAAAATTAAAAAGGTACTGAAAGTTGTACAACATGTATAGAGTTATGTTTAATATGTAGCATCTCTATGTTATAGAGATGCTAGGTAGTAAACTTGACTCTAAAATCACACCTATGCTTTTATAGTGTGTTGAAGGATTCAAGAAATAATCCAAGAAAGTCTACAGATATGGCAGAGCCATATGTTTAGATTCTATGCAAATTATATGAATTCCAGACAAGCAATGTTCACAGAATAAAGGCCAGCTCTATAGAAGGTACACCTAAGTGAAGAAATTTTATCAATTGACTCTAGAATCTCAAAGTTGAAGCAGGTAAGAAAAAGTCTCTGCTTGTGCAGCTGCTTTATGCAGTACTTGCTAAGGCTTCTAACCTCTTCTCCAAGTCAAAAGTTAGCTAGGTCAAGCATGGTATAGAGCCAGACAATTTAATAAGGCAGAAAATCAAAAGAATCAAGAAGGAAGTAAAAGTAAAATCAAGAAGAAAGTACAGGTCACTCTTATAACCACCTGTTGACAAAAAGGCAAAGGAGAAAAAATATTTATGTCTTTCTTAAATCTATCTGTGTTACTAACCTGGCTCAAAGATTGTGTTGTGATCATAATTCACAAGTCAAGTAGAATTTGGCACCAGAAAAACACTGCCAAAATTAGATTAAATTGAAAGAATTTAAGATGATAAAGAAGTCACCTATTTTTTCCAAAACACCTTTGGGATCTTAATATTTCAGGGAAGCAGAATTTGACTCCAGAGGGTTTTTCAAAGATCACATCTCCACTCCAAAGTACGTTTCTGTGAATGTCGTGCACACAGATACATTCAGGTCTTGAACTGGAGCATGTACTGTTTCAGGCAGTAGAAACTATTCCTCCTTGCTCCATTACAATCTCACACAGTTGCTTAATAAGCAGCTGAATTAATTTAAAAAAAGGTATCAGCATTCTTACTTCACTTCTCCTGAAAGATGAACTCTCTGGTAACACCAGAACAAGACTGTCATCTTCCATCTAAAAGAAAGACTTCACAGAGCTTTGCCTAAAACTATGTCATTGAATAACCATTCAATTTTTAAAATTTAAACACTACATGCTTTACTTTGAGTCCACTCTTCTATCCTTCTCCATTAAGTAACTTTAAGATCTTGGAATGAATTTTTCAGTTTTCATGGTGGCTAAAAGAAAAGAATTCTCTGCGTCCCAAAGCATGCTTAACTCCTTACTGTTGTGTAGTAATTGCAACAAACTGTAACTGTACTATCTGTGGGCTTATTCTTTCAATCATGTTAATACAATACTGTCTTTGTAATTCCATCTCTGTGAAAAATGAACTCAGTTCAAATTTGAACAGCTGAAACACTGGCCATTGTTCAAGAGAGCCTCCAAAGACACAAAAGCTTAAAATTATTTAGCTCAGACCTACCATGTATCTCTGCAGTTTACAAATGAAATTAAACAAAATCACAGTGATACAGAATGGCACCCATGCCCCAGACTGTCTAAGTGCTGCAATGTCCCCATTTTGGTAAGGCTTGACTTCATGAGCTTACCTGATTAATCCAACTTTAGTAACTAATAATTACAGTCCTCTCTATTTATTCATTTTATCTCAAGGATTTTTTTGTTTGAGTCATCTTTTGGATGAAAGGAAAACTAGGGTTGCTACTTTCTTGAAACAAATAGATTTGTTCTGGCCAGCTTTTTCAACTAAGTTCAAAAGACCTGCTCCTTCTGACAGGAGAGTTTGCAAGCTTTGTCACTCATCAACATTCAACAGCACAACCTTTCAAAAGAGACAGAAAGCAGAGACAAGCTTTCTATAACCTTCAAGATATTTTGGACCAGAACCTCATGATCTACATCTAAATGAGCTCTCATCTTGGAAGCTCTGCCCATCAATTTCTTTTCCTGCAATGCTACTAAAATACAATTTTCAACAGTTCAGATGTTTTAATAATCAAAACACCTCTTTCTCTTCCTCTTCCCACAAGCATAAGCACTGATTATAAGTGAGATCCTCAAAGACGAGTCCTTCTACAACTGACTTTTATAGCAATGGCTAATATGAGATTACACTGGCAAGTTTTTCTGATGCAATTATGCTCAGCAGGAATATTAGAAACCACACCACCTGAAGTTTCCATGCAAAAACTAGAGCACAGATGCAGCAATGCCAAAAAAAGGATGCTTTGAAAAATTATCTGCATTGCCTCCAACACAAACTGGGTCAGTAGCAAGTCCACCTTCTGCAAACATCCAGCAGAGCTGTGTGGTGTAGCTGGTGCAGAACACAGCTTTCTAGCAGCTTTCTAGCATAGAAAAGCTCGGTCTCTTAATTCATAAGAAGAAAATTAATGCATGTTCTCATAGAGAACAACATATTGATTAAATGGTTTCACAATTTTCACATTCTACCTTTTTTGTCCATTTTCCTTACTTCCCCTTGAAAAGGGGGTAAAGTGGACTCATTTTTTTCAAATAAATCAAAAACTGGAGAAACAAAAAAAAAAAAAAAAGAATTTCCTCTTTGCGCCACAAAAGAATTAATCAGGGAACAAGCAGAGAAATTAAGCCCCAAAAAGATCTTTGTGAAGTTGAAAATGTAAGAGAGATGGGATTTTAAAGTCTAACTACTTCATAACATATACACAACAGAAAAGATTGCTTCAATCTATTTATATTTAAATGACAAACGTGGAAATTCAATATCAGATTCTTAAAGTCAGCTTAGATGAACCAACATAAGCAAAAGCAGATTTATATATGTTGGATAATGGCTTAAAAATGCATTCTAAAATTTTTAAAAAGCAATTAAAAGGAAGGAATCTAACGCTCTCAAGAGCCACAGAGCAGTTTCAGGCTCTTCTCATCATCCAGCATAATCCATTCTTCAAGACTGGACTTTTACATCAAGCCTCTCTCAATTGCTGTCTGAAAAGGGAAGATTTCACCACCAATAAACAGAAGTAGTTTATGGAAATGCCAAATGGGACACAAAGTCTGGTTCTTAGCTTTTGCACTGAAACTAAACATGGTTTAGATTTGTCAAGTCATTTTGAAAATACAAAGCCATAAATAATGTTCTACAAATCTCTTTCAGATGTTTTAGTGAAGCTCATTCTCTGAACTTGTATGCAATCAGATTAACTCCATGCTGTTTAAACACTTCACGAACTTTATAGAGAACAAGAGAACATTACAAAGTCCTATTTCTGTATGTAGATTTAAATAGATAAATGATCAACACTCCTGAACTGAGTTTAATTCCCAGGTTGCAAAGAGACCTTTCTTAGTGCAATCAATTCTGCAGAAACAATTGCTCTCTTGAAAAGACAAAAAAAAAAAAAAAAAAGAAAAAAAAAAAAAAAGAAAAATTACAGAGCAAATTTCTCAGACAGTATCTATTAAACAGAAGTTAGATAGCATATTTTCCTAACTGTTCAATGGAGGCAAACATATTTCTACTTCCATAATACTGAAATGCACTGAATGCTTAGTACTGGATAAGAAGCTCCAATGAAGTATAACACTACACAACTTAGGAGGAATTTTTGAAATGTCTGTATAAATATAAATCATTCTGTATTACCATGTCTTAAAGTGACCACCAAAAGTCACCTTGCTCCAAAGAGCACTGCTTTCCAAACACCCCACAGAAAGCAGATCCTTGTAACAGACTGATAAAGAAGAACTTCATGTACGGTTTTAAAGCAGAAATTCATGACTAACAGAATCTAACTAATCCTACTATAATCCTAAATAGAGCAGTATATTTTTCATCACAAAATATTTCACTCACTGCCCTACACGGTGTTAAAAATGGAAATTTTGAAACACTGCAGATAATTTCCATTTATATCCATGATTGGTTATCTGAGCTTTATTTTAAGACAGACTTTAGAGAGTTCAATGACAAATGCTATTTTTGTCATAACTTACCTGTAATGATATTAAATCATTCCAAACAACTCGATTCACACAGAAGTTGTTTACCTACTATACCTTGTAGAAAAAAAAGGCTGAAAGTTTTAAACATGTAATTGGAATCTAGGATATAAGAACCTAGTATTCTTACACAGATTTACATTTATCTTTTTTGCAATGACAATATTAAATTTTTTTCTGAATAACTGAAATTGTACTACAAAAATAACTTTATCCATTGTTTATTTCTACTTTAAACATTATTAATTAATAACACATGTAAAGATGATTCTTTTCCTACAGACATTTTTTTTCCTATTTTCAAAATTTTACATTTTTTTCCCTACCTGTCCTGTTTTATAATGCCTTGCAAACTGGTTAACCACTCGATAGTCATTTGCAAAGTACTCCATCAGAATTGAGGGAACTTCAGCAAAATCAGTAGCACATCTGGTTCCTAGAGGTAGAATAATTGTACACATTAGCATCTGCTATTTTCACTAACAAATAGTTAACTCTTCCCAAAAGGTTTTGCAACTTTCAATTTGGACTTTTGGTGAACTTTAATGTTCTTTCATTTATTAAGTCAATATTTTATTTCCATTATTGTACATACTGCCAGAAAAGCTTCATTATAATCCTACACATTTTACTATAAATCACAAAGTAAAACAAAATATTTGAACAGCTGGGCGAGGCACCTTATAAAGCTCTGGATCACACCCTTTTTAAACTAAACCAGACTGTAGCCAAACTGGCCCTACATGAAACACCAAATCTATTTAAGTGTCCTAAACCTAAATTAAACTACAATGTAAATAAAACTCTGCCTTAATCCCATTCACAGTTACAAGTTTTAGCTTCCATCTGTTTGCTGAGCTTTCTTATGCTTTACATTAACCTCGCTTTATGACACCAAGTCATCCACTCAGAGAACACTCTTGCAGATTGAAGACGTGTTCTATGTACGCGCAATGAGGTAATATCTCAGCTATTACTATTTTCAAAAAGCCCTTTACCAAAAACCTTATTTACTCTAATCTTTATCAGCATCTTACCCAATGGAAGTGACTAAAAAGGGTAACACATTGCCAAATCAAAGCTGAATTTCTAATTTCTATATTAAAGTTAGCAATGGAAAAGTTGTTGCTTTCATAATGGACCCACTGGGTCACCACCTCTATCCTGGTCTACCAGAAACAATGCCAACATTCAGAATCAGTCTTAAATCTCAGTCTGCTTTTACTATTATTTGAAGACTGGTTTTTAAAATCACTCCTTTGACCTCTACAAACCTTTCTCTAATTGTTATTCTTAATTTATAATCTGTTTACACTCAGTGATTCAGACAGATAATGCTCTTTATTACAAATACCATTTATCACACTGGTTTTTACCTACTAAATAGAGGGAAACTATATTCTCTCTGAGCATCATTATCCAAAGACAAGATAAAGTCTAAGAAACTATCCATTCTAGTTCTCTGTACCTGCTGCAGTTTAAATTCACCTCCAGACTAGACACACAAAATGAACATGCCCATAGAACAAGAATATTCAGATGTTGTTTGGTTGAGTTTTACATAATATCTGCAGATTCGATACTGTATTCTCAAATCATCAAGGGTATAGAACTATTAAATGACAACCATTTTTGATTCATACTCTTTTTATTCTTCTGTTCTATCTTCTTTAATTTTTTTTTTTAATCTACACCCTTCTTCTGGAAATTAAACATTTCACTAAAACAAAAAAAAATCTCGACTATAACTTTCTTACCAGTGACATGTTGGTAGCGAGTTCTCCCCAGCATAGAATGCATAGCATGACCCATTTCATGGAACAGATTCTCCATCATGCCAGGACTCAGTAGCGTTGGTGCACCCCTTGCTGAATTGGGAAGGCTCAGCATAAGAACAACTACAGGTAGCTGGTACTCTCCATTTTCCTTTAGCCTGCCTCCTCGAACTGTAAAGTGACAGTCCTTTTCAAGGTAAAAACAAACATGGACAGCCAATGTCATTATATCAGTGATATTAAAACAATGATTAAATTAAACTAAACTGTTCAATCAAATCAGAACATATACTCAGCTACACAAGTAGAATTCAGTACTGCTACTGAACAACACTGTTCCTCCATCCTTACCATATACCTCAAATTCATAAAGAAATTACTTTATTCCATAAAGGAAAGGCTGTGTTGCTTCTAGAAAATAAAATTATTTCTTTATGTTTTAGAATTATCCAAACCGTTGAAACTTTCTAACAGGTATCACTAGTGACAAGAAATTTACTGATGTGTCAAATCCATAATGTACAGATTAAATTCTCTCCTCAACCTTCAGCAGTAACTTCTGTATAAAGTATACCACACAGCACTACTAGCATATTGTGAATTGCTAGCAAAAGAGTTATATATTTAACTAACGTAGATTTAAAGTTTGTCCACTCATCACCTCACTAAAGGTGGCAATTTGCAGATGCTTCTACTGAGTACTGAGTGAAGTGTGTACTGTTCTGCATCCTATTGCAAATATACTGGCACTAGGTAGTGACTGAGCCACAACAGTTAGAACCAGCTACAGTTTTAAAGAGAATTTAGAATAAAATTAGTTGAGTGTAAAGATTAGTAAGTATAAATGTCAGATTGTTTCTGTTTGTAAACAGTAGGCCAGAAAACAAGTGTTTAAACCTCTACCATTTCTCTAAACAGAGTTCTCTAAACATTTTGTAGCACTTGTTATTCTGTGCCACAGAGTCTGAGCTTAGCCTATTGGGTTTTTTTTAAATGAAAGCTTGCTCTAAAAAATATTTTACCTAAACTCACACATGAAGTTACAGACATTCTCTGTTTAAATTTATTTTAACATGAGGAAAGTTGTACTAAATTTATATTGAATGCAAATAACACTAATGCTACAGTTATTACTTTTATAAAACCCAAGCTGAAGTCAGATCATAAATGTTACCTGATGTGGTTTATCAGGTCGCTGGAAGAAGTCACAATAGATGTACCCTAGCAAACCTTCAGTTTCGTGAACAACAGCCTGAAGAAAAAAAAGGTATAATTTCTATAGAGAAAGCACTGATATTGTGCAAATTGAAGACGTAATATTCAAATCCCAAGACTTATAATGAAGAAATAACAAACAAACTGGGAATAATTAATATAAAATCTGTTCTTAATTTTAATTGAAAATAAATATATGGACAAAATTCACATATTGTATCTCAAACTACAGACATTTCTGCATTTCACTGAAAACTAGCTAGTCACAGATTAGTATTAAAAGTACTTTCTGTGTTCAAAAAGCCCACAAATGACAAACAGAAGTGATTTACCACAGAAATAAAAACAGAAAGAGTAAGGAGTAATTATAAATTGACCCACAGTATATAAAGAACAGCATCTCTTGCTGGAGGCTGAGGATAGAAGAGCAGTGGAGAAGATCTGGCAATGAATAACTGTAGGAAGACAACAGAGGAACTTGGGAACCTGATGAGTAAGCTACTGCCCAAGTTTTGATTTCTACCCTCCCCTAAAAAGAGGGCAGAAAAATAAAAATCAATCTCAAAGTAAAGACGACTTAAAGAGTAAAAAAAAATGAGGCAAAGACACACACCTCCAGCACTCTAGTCATCTAAGGTCATCTACAAACTGAAACTAAAACTAACAGGGCCCATTCAGAAAGGTGCAACAATAATCTCCAAACAGAAAATGTTTCTGATTCAGGCATCGTTGACACAGAGCTATAAAGGCTATAAAATACCAAACATCCAAAAGGCACTTAAAAAGATGATAAAGCTCTTGAGGTCTAACTTCAACTCAAATTAGACAACAGTTTGTGTTTTTGATAGGTATCCAAATATTTTTTTTTAAAAAGTTTGATTCATAGCTCACAGGAACACACTATCTTGATTATCTTCCCTTTGGTTTCAGATGCTGGGAACAAGAATACTTACCAACTTTCTAACATCTTCAGACCAAATCTCTCCTCTCTTTGTCTGTTCAGCATAGAGAGAGATCCCTAGAAGCTGACTGAACAAAGAGTTCAAACCTTCCATGCATGCCCCAAGAGAGAAAAATGGACAATACAAGCCAGGATCAATGTTGTACCTAAGGGAATACAAGAATCCCAAAACAGTCAGTCAGCAGAGCTACATAAACTACAGTACTCACCTTCAAGCCACAGGAAGTCTCAAAATACACCAGCTCAGCCCAAAGACCCTCAGTGAGCATGTTTGGCTTTATTTTTCAAATAGTGAAACCAAGTTACAGGCACAGTACTCTGCAGTACCTCAATTATTTCAAATAGAGATCCCAAATTCAACAGATGTTGACTATGATTTTGAGAAATGTGGTGAACATGCAGCCCAAACAGACCATGGCAACATGATGGGTGGCCAAGCAGTGGCTTCTGATACTCAAGAGGCCACTGGCACTTAAGTGCCTTTCCCATGCCAAGGCTGCATCGTGTGACTGATCAGAAAAACAAGCTGGCTTTGGCTGTGGTGTAAGCCAAATCCCCAGCTAGGGCAGGAAACCAACTGGTAAGCACTGCTGACTCTGCAGCCTTGCCTTTCACTGCAGCAACAGAAACACCAAGTAGACACAATCACCTCCCACACAAAAATCACACCTCAAGCTCTGGGGACTCTCTTGAACCATGCAGAAAATATCTTACAGCTGCAAGCCACCTGGAAATTTCAGTATGTGACATGGATTTCAAACATCGCCAACACAGCTTCCTGAGCCTAACCTCAACCAACCAGGTTCAAGATGTAGTACAGAAGATACTCATAGGGAGGAAGACATCATACATCTGCATGCATACACAGAATGAATAAAAAATTCAAAAAAGAGTTCAGAGATGTATGCAGTCTGCAGAAGGGTTTACACTCCCTGAGACTCTGACCCTAAAAAGTAAACACACTACAAGTGTATCAAGCAAATAAATGCTTTGCAAAATTACACCTTTCAGCAGCTGATCAGCACCACACAACTCTTTTGAGACAATAGCAAAATCAGAACTGGAATCTGCTTGTAGCTGTGTGTGCACCCCAAATGGCAAAAAATACTCTTGTCTCATTTCACATACAAAGCCCAAGCATTATTTTATGCTATTTTCTAGGGTCTGAGAGTAAAGACTGTTTAACTCTAGACAATCACAGTCACTGGAATTTAAACATGCATCAGCTAGACTACAATAGCTGGACACCAAATATGAGAACCATGCTGGTTTAAGGCCTGGGATCAAAAGGCTTAGTTACAGACTAGCTGTGAAAGCACCAGATAGTCCCTACCCACACACCTACCCTTCCTTCCTTCCCACTCCCACAGAGAAGACGTGAAAAAGAAACCCACTGGGGATACTTCATTTGCTGAAGTGCTGCTTACAACTGCAGCTCTGATTCACTGATGGGCATCACTGAGCTGTGAGGCACAGCAGGGTGGGGTTACTCCTCTAAGCCATGATATAGTGATGTACAAGATTTTGCTTATTTTCACACCACAAATGCAAGAAGCTAAAGTCGTGTATTCCATTCTATTTTAAACTATACTAGAACATAGAAAATAAAGCAGATTTTGCTTCTACCATACAAACATAGTTTTTCAAGAACTTCACACTTAAATTCACACACTGCATGCTTCCATGTACATGTTTTCCCTCTTACTCAAAAAGTCATTACACCCAAGGAATAAACATGATATAAATCACTTTAGATCAAGTTAGATAGAAAGACTGAAAGCAAGTCTCTAAAAGAAGGCAGAAGAGATGAGTTAATTTTCATACAACCACAGAAATTTGGAGTACAAAGGACATTGATTGACACAGAGAACTGTCCCTTCCACTGCAACATACAGAATTACAGGGTATGTGTTGAATATCCTAAGAATTTTTAAGTCAGTAATTCTTAAGAATTGAATGCTTTCAACAGTGGCCCTTTTGGGAAAGCTTTAGCAGGTAAATCTCAGATGTCTCCATACTTTTATAGAATCACCCAGTGATTGCCTTCTTGCCAGACTGTTACCATTAAAACGGAAACACACCACTAAGTGCTTCAGACCTCCTGATTCTGCTCTGAAGCTCTCCCTGCATACAGACTACAAGACCAGTTAAAACGCCCCATCTTTGACAGCAAATCATAACAACCTCCATAATAGTTTAGAACTGTTTTTTGTCATATCACTTTAAATCTTGTACCATCATCCCACATGGCACTATGAATAGTAAGCTGTAATTCAAAGAATTGCTTCTTTAACTAATATCTGGCTACAAAAGTACTGTCTCAATACACACCACAGACAAGCTCAAGTGTCTTCACTGCACAAGGGCTCTTTGCAGGGCGTTTTGCTGAGTGCATTTCAATCAGTCCTGCCAAATCTATGCTTATTTGCAAAGCCTGCACACCCTCCTCCCCCCAGACATCCAGTATCATCCAGGATTCCTGTGCTATTTCCTCCCTGCCCAGTGGGAGAAGAGAGACAAGCATACAAGGTATTTCAGGAAGAAACATATGATACAGTACTACAAACACAGACTTCAGTAAATCAAAATTTAACACTACCAACAGCTCACATTCATAACAAAACATCAGATTTTCACAGCTGCAGGAAACTAAAACATGTTACTCCCAACAGTGAGTTCAGCTGCAGGATAAGAGAACATGAAAACAATAAGAAACTAAAGAATAGCCCCTTGAAAATACTTCATGAAATTAGACAACTTTTACACAAGAAATAAGAAAAATCAAAAGATGTGTAGAGACTGCTCAAAATTTTCTAAGAGCAGAATTTTTTTTTGATGGACCAGCTAACCCCAGAAACCATTTCCAAGTACATGAAAGACAAGAAAGTCACCAGAAGCAGTCAGTATAGATTCAGCAAAGACAAGTCATGGTTAAAAAGACTTGATAACTTTATGTAATGAAATAACTGGCCTGGCAGAAAAGGGGAGAGCAGTGCACATCACCTCCTTGGACTTCAGTGAGCCCTTTGACACTGTCTCCCATCAGATGCTCACAGAGAAGCTGTCAATGTATGGGCTGGATGAGCAGACAGAAAAGTGACTGAATGGCAGGGCTCAGAGGGTGATCAGTGCCACAAAGGCTGCTTGGAGGCCAAGGACCAGCAGTGTGCTCCAGGGGTCAGTACTTGGTCCAGTCCTGTCCTGTCCAGTCATTGGCAGGTAACACCAAACTGTCATCCAAACTGGAAGCAGTGGCCGATATGTCACAGGGTCTTGTTTCCATCCACTGGGACCTTTACAGGCTTACAGGATAAATGAGCTGACAGGAATTTCAAGAACTTCTCCACTGCACCTGGGGAGAACAACTCCAGGCACCAGTATGTGCTGGGGGACACCCAGACCCAGCAAGAAAGGAGTTTTGCAGACAGCGACCAGGGGGTCCTGGTGGACACCAAGTTAAGCACCGGCTAGTGAGGGACCCTTGCCACAAAGAAGGTGACCAGCACCTTGGGTGCATTAGGAAGAGCATGGCCAGCAGGCTGGGGGAGGTGACCCTTCTGCTCTACTCAGCACTGTGTCCCGTGTTGAAGTGCTGTGCCCAGTGCTCAGCTCATCAGGAAGAGAGGCACAGCCACACTGTTGTGCCTGGGAAAGAGAAGGCTCAGAGGGATCTTAATAAGGAGTACAAATTCCCGAAGGAAGGGTGCAAAGAGGAGAGAGCCAGGCTTTTCTCAGTGCTGTCCAGTGACAGAACCAGAGGCAATGGGCACAGAAAGGAACACAGGATGTTGCATCTTAACATCAGCAAACATTTTTCCCCCAGTGAGGATTAGCAAGCACTGGCACAGGTTATCCTTAGAAGCTACAAAGTCTTGCAACTTGGAGATACTGAAAAAGGTGCCTGGACATGATCATGGACACTCAGCTCTAGGAGACTCTGCTTTAGCAGGGGGCTGGACCACATGACCTCCAGAGAAAATTTCCAACTCCAACTACTTTGTGAAGACGTCATGGAACCTAGGACTAAGAGCACACAGCTGCAGTATGAGATAGATTCCAGCTTTATCAGAGGAATACAATGTTTCATACTGAACACAAAGGATTACCACTTTCAGTTGAAATACTGGATTAATGTGTTTGCTGGAGGGGTGGAACACAACAACCTCTGAAACGAAGTTTGATTTCATTTCAGTCAAATACAAAAATATGTACTAGTAGGACAAAGCAATGATATTTCTTCATGGATAGAACAGCTGACACTTATATATTGCAGGGAGAAGATCAATGCCTACTTCTCATTCTCAGCACTCCTTGAACATGCACAATGTCCCCATGACCCCACCCCAGGATGAAAAGTATGTGAAGAAGGTCTTCTGATAAATACTTTGTAATATACTGTCACTGTCCAAAGTGGGGAGAGGGGGTGGGGTGGTGGCAGTCTGGAATAGTTTTGTCCTTTGAAAAAAGCATGATACTTATCCACCCCCTCAGAAAAATAGTAGCAACAGACTATAATGCCTTAAGGCAGACTCCACAGAGGAACTAACCCTGCTACTCTGGCTAATATTTGAAGACGTCGCAATCTTGACATTTTGAGTACAATGAGGTCCTGACTAAACAACCACTTTAATAGAAACTACACAAAGTTAATGTCAGTCCCTTCTGCTAGAACATTGCCAGGATCAAACCTCTCCCACATTTAATGAAAGATGTATGTTAATGTTCTTCTTGCCAATGGAAAATTGAAAAAAGTTTTGATAAACAACATTTTTTATAAAGAATGCCAAAACAAAAATGTTTCTACTTCTGATCTCAATTGTCCATTTCTGCCTTGCCTATTACACCAGTGGGCAAAAAAAAAAAAATCAAAGCAGAAGATATTGAAAAACCCTCAAATACCACTAGTGTCTTATGCCACAGATTCAATATTTAACTTACTTCTGGACACACCTGGCAGCAGTCAGCAGAGATTATTATACCTTGAGTTATCTGGCATCCACTGTTTGCTAGCCAATGCAATGTCCTAGGAGTTATGCAGAAAGGAGTTAAAACCCATAATATAGTGCAATTATCACAATCAGATTATAATAACCAATAATACTTCAAAATGAGTACTGGGTAATGAAAAAAAAAGCTACTCCTCCAAAAAGTGTGTATTACATCTTCAAAAATCTTTGTCTAAATACCCATATATACCCACTAAGCAGTAAACATTCCAGACACCAAAACACAGATCTAATTCCCAAGTTTTGAATTTGGTCCTACCTCATACATGAACTCTATTTTCACAAATTAAGAACAACCAACTCTAAGTGAAGAAAACCTAACCCCAAAGTTGCACTGATTCCAGGAAAACTTTCTTTTTGGGCTTACTTAGGAACAGCAATTAGCTGAAACCTCAGCTGTCTGAAACTGATGTTCTATAACCAAAACCTCAGCTCCTGGAATTAGTACTGATAGATGATCTTGCCTTTCAGTGGCAAGAGCAAGCATATGACTGACTCTTTTCTGAGCCCCCACCTTCAAGATTTAATGCTACTCACTGAAACATAAAATGTGTAACACTAGGTAAGATTAGAAGACAATGGGGAAAAGGGGAAAATTGAAAAGATTTGAACCTTCCCCAAAAGTAAAAATACTCAATGAACAGAACAGGAAATGCTGCAATCTCTACTAGTTCTCTAAAACTTAAATCTGGCATATGGGTGTGGGTAGGAAACTATTTGGAAGAGTTTACAAAGTAGATGCTCCCTTGTTGAAGATTCTTGGTTGATTTCAGACACTCAAATGGTAGCAGTCATTAGCAACTTCATTGTTTCCAGACGACAAGAAAAAAGCATCTGTTAGTTGGCAAATGATTACCCAATCTCAGTTACTGACAGCTTCATCTCTTAGTGGGACTGCAAGAACACATTTCCCAGGCACAGTATTTTGGCATTCAAATTCATACAAATTTAAAAACACGGTAGCTCAACTTTGGGCAGCAATGGGGACTGTGACTGTGACAGCAATCGAAACATCTCTTCCCTCAGTCCTTTCAAAGAAAATTCTCATGCTGTTAAAGGGTCTCAGGTTGTATCTTCAAAACACACTCTGAGCTGGGCTAGATTTTGTAAAAGACCACATAAAACTTTAAGATGAAGACTTCTCTCAATACACTCCTTTAGCATTTTAAATTACCCAATAACAAAGACAGAACTTGTCTGTGTAGGATGCAGAGCCTTTTTGAGAGCTGATCCAAGACTGTAAAATTAATTTATCCTGAAGCTAAAAGGAAAACTCAAAGTTCTCCATCTTCTATCCCAGGTGTATGGTGCCTCTTTGATCCCTATTCTTTCAAACAAGAAACCAAGTGTATTTGTAAATGCAGACTAAAGCTTCCCAACAAAACCCTACCAAAACCAAGGCATTCCTGCCTTGGCAAGAGGTTGGACTAGATTATCTCCAGAGGTCTCTTTCAACTCTAACAATTCTGGGATTCCACCACATATTACTTTTCAATCAACAGAATGAAAGTACAACTTCAGTCAATGAATTAGCTGATATTGACTGACTCTACATGAAAAGGAGCAGAATTTCCAAAGTGCTTTAGCTTAGCCTGCCCTTGAGATGCTCACTAGCCTGAGTAAAGCTATCTTCATAATCTACATGTTAATAAATGCTGATGACCCTACTGTGCATATAATTGTTTTTATTACACTACATGTTAAAGCAGCAACCAAACTAAGACTCACTTTATGCACGATTTTCAAGCTGTTATCTAACTGTAAGCTTGAACAGTTGTACAGCTTTGTGACTTCTATTTAAAACAAATAGTAAAAAATTGAAATAAAACTGCAAGAAGCAGCTGCTTTATTATGAGCACACTCTTTGGCAAGCAGCCTCCACATTTATTCAGACAAGTTATGATTTTATCTCCAACAGGAAGTGCACTCAAGTATTTTTGGGAAAAGAAATCAGAAAGGAAATTATCATGACCCACAATGAACTACACTAACAGGCACTCTGCTACCAGTAAAACTTCTGCTAAGGGTTACTGCTACTAGGAAGAAAGGTTAATGTTCGGGAGACAGACAGCATTTAGTGACAATAACTACTGCAAAGGAGACCTGGAAGACAGGTTCTCTTGTTTGCTGTAATATGCAGCCCCAGAAGAGCAGACAGACTCTTCTGCACATGGCAGAGTAAGATCACCAGAAAGACACTGTACTGCTGTCTCCAAAGCTGGCAAACACATGGAAACATGGTTACAGTATTTCCTAAGGAAGAAAAAGGATTCAGGGCAGCTAAGCAAGCCAGGGCAAGAATCAAACACCCTGTCTGGATACCCTTTTGCTTAAAATGTGAGTTCTGGGCCTTAGGATACCCATGTCACCAGAGAAGGCAGACACAAACATTACGACACTTTCAAGCTTCATAAGGTACCAGTCAGAGGTAACTAGCACAAGTCTAGAGCTCAGCTATGAGCTCTTGCTTCTTGCTGGAACTTAGGCTTCTCTGTTGTATAGTTGGATCCCAAAAGGATGAAAAGCACAGTACTTTCTATGGGAATTTGCCTTTGAAAATGCAGGCAAAATAGATGGATCTCAGATGGTGTTAACTTTGCAGAGAACTATATACTCCAGTCAAAAAGATTTCTTACCATGTAAGATTTCCTCTAGCATATCCCCAGTAAAAAAAAACACAGGTATGGATTGACTTTTGATATTTGCAATTTGCTCTGCTACAAAAAGATTTTCCCAACTACCCTTGAACTTGAGCACATAAATTTTTCTTAAGCCATTATGTGAAACTTAAAGGATCTGAATGTAATTCTGGAAGAACAGGAAAAGGAAATATCAAAACTTCTATCCGTTACAGACATACACACACCCATCAGAAAACACAATGATCAATCTAAAAGAAGACTTCCTGAAATCAAGGATTTTGTACATGCCTAGATATTAATAATTTATTTTTAAAAGGTTGCTTTTAGTTTTGATGTAGGAAAGATAGCATTTATGTAAAAAAAAGGGGACAGCAACACACATTCACCCTGCATAAATCAGTAACAGTATCAACAAATATATACATGAACTCCTCTACAATGGAAAAGAATATTTTCCTCTGTGCCAAACTTTCAGTTAAACTGCTTTGACTTAAGAAAGATAAAAATCAAGACTCAGAGGTCCCTTTTATTGTAATAATGAACATTAAATTAATTGTTTCTCTTGTAGAATTGCATAACTCTCATGCTTACATGTCGAAAACTGTGAAAGACTGAAACACAAACTTGAACATAATAGGTTTGCTCTGTATTCACTTTGCATATTGCAGTAACTTAATTCACTCTGAACATCTGATTTCAAATGCCAAAGCATTTGTATTTCTAACAAAGCCCAAGAAATAATGAAAATTCTCATATATTCTATGTCAGAATGTGAGCTAAGTAACTTTACAAAGAGTAATCTCAGCAGCCTCCTAACAAAAGTAGAAATATCAAAGAAAGCTGTAGTTTCTTTAATGTAAATTCCTACTTCTTATTAAAGGATAAACTACATTTAAGAAATCCAGACACTTTACTTTCACAGTTTGCAGCCCAGCAGTATTTTTAAGAGAAGCAAAGTAGCCAAACCAATTAAAAAAACGATTATAAAAAGAAGTTAACTGACACAATGAGGTTTGGTTATTCTTCAAGAACAGCAGGCTTCAAACAAAAAGGCTGTGCCTCTGTGAGAAACAAAGATGTAGTATGTGATTATAAATAATTATTTCTAAGCTTCTGTGACTTCACTGAGTCTAAATAAAATGCAGACTCCTAAAATCACTTTCATTTAAGCTGTGTCTATGGAATGAGGCTAAGACTGTTTTGTGCAACATGACTTTCATCTATTCTATTAAGAATGCTTTTTATGAAATTGAACATTAGGGATATTTGAATCAGGATCACTGCTCTTCAGAACACAAGCATTCAGACTCAACAATTGCAAATTAGCTGCCAGGCAAAAATTCTTATCGGTGGCTATTATATGTAGTCCCTGATATATCCTGACCTCTTTGGGGGTTTTTGTGAGAAAAATTATTATCCTGTTGATATCCACAAAAATATAGACGACAAAGTTAACTATCTCTAATAAAACCCATCCTGTCAAAACTTTCAAAAAAACTTGAAAAGATCTTGTTAGTAAAGATAAAAGTAAGATGAACCCCTCAGGTTAACTTGAAGAGATCAAGACCAGGAAAACCCCTTCCAATTTTCATTACATGCCAGACTATGAAACTTAATTCTTTACCTAAAGGGAGGCTCTGAACCGTGATTTATAGAAGACTCTGGACTTCTTAAAAATAATAACAATAATAATAATAATAGAATGCCTTTGTACTCTCATCAACTATAAAGTAGCACCTGTATTTCACATTCCTTTTTTCTTTCTGCTAATTGTACTTCCTAGAATATTTTGGAGGAGGTCAAGGGGTACTTTAGAATATTGGTATCAACACTGCACACAACTTTTAGATTTGATTTAGTTTTCAAATCAACAATTTCTTTGTTCTTCCACAATGTTTTGAATAAAGAAATAATTCTTGAAAGTTGAATTCTGCTTTACAGCAATGCTTTTCAGTAACTTTCAGATTTTCCTCCAAAAATCTTAATCCACCAGCTTTAGTGACTAGTGAGTTAAAGTAGACTTTCTACACCTCCATTAGTTGATTTAACAGAAGGGATGCCTTAGCTTTCTTACAAATAGTTTGTTACATGAAGTTCTCCTCTCTGAGCACTTTGGTTGAAAGATTTCCTAGTTACATTTTGCATTAGTTTTCCACTTCAGCTTTCAAATTGAACAGTGACAGTTTTCTCACAAGTTCTGCAAAAAGTCTGGGCTATACTTCCACATGGCATTCCCAAGAGAGAACAGTCTTTCATAAAACTAAAAATAATTTTACAAAAAGCAGCCATGAACAAGTTTCTTTACTAGTAACTTGCAAACCTCAATATTAATTGCAGCTTTTAGGAACTTGTGAAACATCCAGTCACATTTTCATACCTTGGTACTTGGTAAGCCTCTGAAAAAACCCAGAAATGGTGCACACCCTCCCCTGAAGCCAGTAAACCATGTATAATTCCAACAAGAAAGGAAGTGATTTATTCCTAATCTCTGCTAAACTGGCACCCCCGGATCCAAAATGCCTGCAGCTGTCATGGTGGCTTCTCTTTCCTACACATCAGGAAACAAACTTATTTTTGCATTGATCTGTAAGTACTCTGCAAGCACATCACAGCTTCAAGTGGAATAAGACCTGGGACATTTTGGCAAAAATCCTAACAGTGAATTATAACCAGTGAAGTCAACTCAGCCTGGCAAGAACCACAGGTTAAGGAAACAGAAGTCAATACCAAATACACAAAGCTCACTGCTGATGGTTCTGAAGAACACTTCTGCACCTCTGTCAGAAGTGACTAAGCACAGCCAATCCTACCTTCAAGGCAAATGGCTGACCTCAAAAAGTCTCTCACAGCATGTTGTGGTGATTTTCTGTTGTGTTTTCTTCTCTGACCTGGAAGAAGTCAGCAGGACTACCACATCTTTGCAAGATCAGGGCCCTGAGAATTACAGCTGCACTTACTGAAAAGTAATGCAATTTAATTAATACTTGGGTACTTGTCTGCACTAAAATGCAAAATTATTATTTTTATAATATACATATTAGACAGCTTCTTACTTGTTAGACGCCGAAGCATGTCCTAGCATTCACTGGTTTATTACCCTTAGCCTGCCAAAATTCTTGAGGTTCTCCTAATTACTCTATCTTCTTTTAAGACACTACTATCATGAATTTCAGACTTTTGTCTCTTGTTTCTCTTAAAAGTACATTTATACCGACATGTATTTTCCCTGCCTCTTAAACTACAGCTACAAAAACATTACACTGTCTTAAGTGTAGGTTTAAAGCCAGAGAGGCTACTTAACATAGGCTGGGGAAGAAAAAAAAAAAAGGAACATATCCTGTTCCCATCAACAGGAGGCTTACACTTTTGAAGTAGGATCAAGTTTCCAGGGAAAAGACTTGGTGAAAGCTGACAGAAACAAAATTGTTGGGGCCGGGTTTAGACAGAACAACCGCAACGCAGCGGCTTGAGTCTGGAGCGCCTCCTGCTGTTCCAGGGACAGAACAGCAGCGACGGTCGGGAACGACGAGAAAAGAAGTGACAAAAACCAACCCGATGCGACAGCAAACAGCATCAAAACTCTACAGTTCAAACGCATGAGGGCATTCTGCATCCTTCAGAAGTAAACATCTACCTCTCAGAACTAGTTATTAGAAATCTGGTGAAGGATTTGTTTCTTTAATACTGCTACAGTAAAGACTAAATGTATATTTACTAGACAAAATATATACATAAATTTAAAATGCACAACATGCTGCAAATATAAAATAGACACATTAAAAACATATCACGAGTTTTAGAGTCATGTGAGATGTAGCTGGTCAAAACCTGGAGGACTAAAGAGGAATGGCTGAATAGGCCAACATTTTCCAGCAGACATACAGTCCCATCGAATATTTCTTGCACCCCCTAGTGCTGAGTTACTTCATTAAGAACTGAATCCCCATAGTCTCTTTCTTTATACCTGCATTTGTAAAGATAATCTGCATCTCATGTACCTGACAATACCTAGAAAATTATGAGTCTGTACTTCATCTGGAGCCACGGTGACAGCATTAGTCCAAAGGGAATACTCAAAAACATATATTTGCTGCCCTATCAACAAAAATGTTTTACTAAGCAGAAGAAAAGAGAATTTCCTAATACAAAAACCTACCATGCAAACTACTACTGAGTCCCAAAACATGAGAGACAAATACATAAGCCATGCTATGTGCACAGCACTACTACAAATACAACCATGGCATTTCTGTTAAAGACCTAAAGCTAAAAGTAAATTTCTTCCAAAAGAAAGAAACCCTTGGAGAACAAAAAAAAAATCTAACAGACTAAATAAAGAACAGGAGAAATGCATGACAGTTAAGTGCATCTTGTTTAAAAATATATTTTGTGATTCCAAGATGAAAATATGCAAAACATAAAAGGACATAAGTAAAAATAAATTATTTATTGAGCTTATAAATAAAAAAAAGAAAAACAATATTTTAAAAGCATTCCATAATTTTCCTATGGAAAAAACCAACCAACCAAGGAAAATAACATCACTTTTCCTTAGATGAATAATTTAATACTATGAGATAACTGGCTCCGTTAAAAAAGGAGTAACAACAAATAGCCAAAAGTCAAACTGCAGCCAAACATCAAGGTTTGTGTGACAGATACAGTTCTCATCTTCCAGTTACAAAAGTGCTTAACTGAACATACCATAGTATCCACAGGGCATTCAAGAAGGGATGTGGTCAAACAAGGAAAGTACAAATAGAAGATAAAGAATAGGAGATTCCCATTTGGGCAACAGGGCATTTAGGGCAGAGACATGACAAGGTATATTCTCATCCTGCCTAGTTTCACTCATAGAGCACAGTCTTTGAGACTGTGCAGGGGAGTAGTGAGTTTTACTTTTCAGAGCTGATTACCCAGTGTCCAGTATCCTGTTAACCACCCACAATATGAGCAGAATAAATGTAAGGCCTTGTTCAGGCAGTTAGATCAAACACTTTTTCCAAAGACAGGCAACTATCCAGAAAACAGGCCCATGAAAGATCTACACTCTTGTGTTAAAGCAAAGCAGCTTTGCACACAATGGAAAGGAAAACTACTTTTTCCCCCCCATCTTGCAGATGCTCGTATATCTGCCAGAAACAAATAGTCCTACCCAAGCTGGAGGGAGAAAAACATTGGGCCCCAATCCTGGATTGTAAGCAGGGAGGCCCTACACACATTCAGGAGACTCTTCACACTGACCCAACTTTCAGACTTAGTGCCTGAATACAAAAAAATAGGAAAGATACACTGCCAATGTCTAGGTCTGTTTTACCTGCAGCTCTCCCTTCACAAAGACACCATGCAATTCTTAAAGTAACTTAATTGGGTCTCTTACAAAGCCCTCCAAGGAAAGGAAATATTTTTCTTTCTAATGCCAAAAAGAGCAGAATAATCTACTTGTGATCATCAGCAACTCAACCATGAGATGGTTAGCTTCATGAGGAGATCTAAGAAGGACAGTAAGACCACTAAGACTAAGGACAATCAGCACCAGAAGACTCTTCCAGGACAAGTGAAAAACACAGTGCCTTCTACACCTAATGCTCTAACCATTATGGCACACACCAATTCTGAAAACGACGAGGCCAGCTTCTAGCAATCCTTTCATGCTGTCTATACTACCGCAGCTTTCTGATCCAGAGTAAACTACTATTTTAATCAGATACATCCAGTCTATGTTTGTTTAAAAACCAAAAAACTGTAAATCTGCAGTGAAGGAAGAATTTTTATCTAAACCCCCTTGTGAGAGCATCACATCTTTCAATTATCTTTTCCAACAGAAACCTCAAAGGTCACTGCTGCTGATCTAATAAAGGCAACATGCAGGGCTTACATCTTTCAGAGCTGACATCTCATTATGTGCAAAGGCCCTGTGCACTATTTAAGTCTGTGTAAAAGATTTATTTCCCAGTCTTTGCAAGAGAGATAAGAATGAATTCTATCCATAAACAGTAAAGATTTACAGAGGGAGTTGCTATTTCAAGTCCGCAAAAGAGGATGAACTTGCACATTCAGTAAGAAACACAATGAAGATAAAATATGAAGTTGAATTGTATTCAGGGTTCAAAATTTATTTTTAAGCATTAGTACAGCCCAGCTAAGAACTAAAAGCAAAACAAGAATAAGGATTTTCTATCAGTTCTAGAATTGCTTCGTCCTCTTTTATCTTCAAAGAGGGCAAATATTTCCTTGCAAAACAACACAGGAGCCAAAAACTTGTACCGACATTGGAGCAGTAACTAAAAAATATTACAAACAACTCTCCCACCAGATAATATTTATTTTTTCATCTAGAGGTACATCTTCAAAGAAAGAAATCCTGTTTATGTTGAGGACTTTCTTTGTCTTTATTGCAAGGACACTCATTTACATTACAATCAGGAACATAAGGAGCTTACCTCTCAGCACGAAGGACTCCACTGTAATAGGGGTGATCCCATGGCATCAGCATCTGAAAGAGAATTCCAGCTTATAATTACAATAACAGACAACAAGTGAACCCAGAGTAAAAGTTTTGTTTCACTTGAGTATTTTTGCAGTTTCACTAAGTCACAGAATTTTGAAAAGTAATCTGAAACAGTTAGGGCTCAATCCAAAAATAGCATCATATATCATAACCTGAAAACTTTTTAAACACTTCTTGAAGATTGGTCTTCTTCTTATTCAACTATATGATAGGACTTCATACCAGATTTCAAGAAATACACTCAGTTCAAATAAAAAGATAAATCTAGATATGTACAGCATTAAGATACATTCAATGTAGTACACAAACTGGTCTTGAATCTAACCTAAAGTAAAACCTTTATTTATCAAATGAGTCAATTAATTCAAAGCAAAGTGATAGTCCCTTTCACAGCTTTATGTTTTTCTTATCTCAGTATCACTTCGTATAAACCAACAGCAAATACTCAGTATTTAGTTTTAATACAGCAACTAAGTGGTCAGAAAGCATTTGAAGCCAGTAGAGAGAATGTTTCTAATTCTACTACATCTTATACACTGAAGTAGAAGTAATTGTAGAACATGATTACCTTGTACTACATTTTTTAAATGTAACTTACTGAATTGTGGGGATTGAGCTTCATTTTCATCTTTGTCATCATTTCAAAGTCTTTTTGAGTTCTGAAAAATATTTTTATGATGAAAACAATAATGAAAGATTTTTGAGCAGTAAAATACAGTACATGATAATATTACATCCTAATAAAATGTCCATCATCAGAGATTTATAGTATTATATAAAATGACTAGATAAAATGGCAGGTCCACATACAACAGTACAAAAATCTTTTCAATCTGCTTCCGCCATTCAGGTACTTTCAAATTCAGTCCCTCTTCATGTGGTTGTACAGCTCAAAAGCATTTTCATTCTTACAATACAACCCATTTATACCCAGTGATGAAACTGTTTTGTGCTGTGTGGAGCTCAGGGTGGCAAGAGGGACAAAGATGGAAATTTATTTACAGGTGCAAAATGTATGGAGTTGGCATATGGCAAGAAGACCAGGAGAGGTGTTCCACACTTCAGCTTGGTCTTCCTGTTTGCTGTTAACTGCACTTCTTGCATTCAGTCCGGGGTGTTCTCTGATCACAGACAGAGAATCTATTCTAAGCACACAGCTTTTATTCTCTCTCAGAATTCTGGGGAAGTCTTGGTTTTTATTTAATCAAAGCACATAATAAGCAGCACTGACTAGCTTATTATTGCACAAGTCCCTCTATTCTTGAAATAAAGAGTATGGTTAAAAAAAAAACATAGTGAAAAAGGCATACCTTTTAGACAACTGCTCAGAAAGCTTCTCTAGAAATTGTCTTACTGTTTCTAGAAGGAAGGAAAAAATATTAAATTTATTCTTCCCTTCCCAAAGGATGTTAAATTTACATGAGATGGATGTTAAATTTAAAGGATGTTAAATTTAAAGGATGTTAAATTTACACTTACTATTCCAAATAAAAATTCCATTAGATTTTTTTTAACAAACTACTCCATTGACATTATTTTAAGAGCATCTAGTACTCCATTTACTTTTTTATGTGCTGAGATAACACCTTCATAATCTAAGGAGTGAGCATCAATTCTGAACTAAAACACCAGACCCTCCTCAGTGAGTACTGTTATTTACAGTGACCACTGAGTATGGCATACACCAAAATGTAACTGCAATAGAACACTTCACTGGAAGAATTATGTGCAAACTTAGCTAAAGAAACGAACAACCTTTGATCTCATATGTTACACGTTTGACTTCTCAACATGTCCTTCCATACATGCCTTACTACCTGGATTTTTGGCCATTGTTCCCTGAAGAGCCCTGTGGGCAAAGGTGTCATAGCCAACCAGCTGTGCCAGGCTGTTCCTGCTCACAAGCAGCTCCTCCAATCGAGCCAGCTGCTGAGAGTTTGAGTGCAGAAAAATCTTGTAAGCAGCTTCCCGCACCTAATGCAAGGAAAAAAAAAAAATGTCACATTGCTACAGAGTGATTTTTAACAGAAACAAGTGATGCAACTGAAGATTGGCATAACAGCTGTATTACACTGATATTGGTGGGAAAAGGCCTAAAATCTTTTAACAATACTAATTACAACTGCCTGACAATTACAGCTCTTACCCATTAAAAGTGGAATGAGGAAATGCAATGAGACAACCTAACAGATCAAGAATGCCAAAAAGGGTCCTGTTCTCTACTCCTGTCAACAGCCTGTCATCACCTCCCTCTTTCTGCCAACATCTGTGCTTTTCAGACCACTCTGTGGGCTGCTTTAACTCATTAAAACTTCTGAAAATAAACCCAAGCTGTTCTCTGCATATCAGTTAAGTTTGCTAATGGCAGAATCTGACAAGAAAAAGAGACAGGGTCAGGGGAGAGAAAAGAGAGGAAGAGAAAAGCCTTATTTCTTTTGTAGTAGAAAACTATTAGTCTGCCCATCTATCCATAAACTTTCTCCTTTTCTCATATTTTTAGTTAGGGTCTTTAGTTTGGGTCTTTTCATAACTCTGAAAAAAAAAACTACCTGAAGCCTCATAAAATTTAATAAAATGCTTTTATGTTTCACAAACCAATCACAAATAATTTTATTTCTACATATGGAATAAGCTCAAGAAATCCAGCAACAACTTATACTTGCCTTCATCTGAACTAAGCCGCTCTCTACATAGCATAAGTGAAGAAAGAACCCTGAAATGTTTCAATATGCTCCTGATCCTAGAATTGTAACTAAAAGTCTAGAGTGCCACTGCCATATTTCAATGAGTCTAAATTAATTTTAAATTTATAACTCTAAATTAATTCTTTTTCAGAAAACCAACATTAACAATAACTAAAGTAAGTTTTTTTTCAGGATAATTGAGGTTGGATGGGATTTCATGAGGCCTCTAATCCAACCTCCTGCACAAAGCAGAGACAGCTATGAGCTAAGACCAAGTCACATAAGGCTTTTTCCAGTCTAGTCCTGAAACCCTGCACATATGGGAGAGACAGGATGATCTCACTATTTCACTGCTTGGTTATCATCAGCAGGAAAAACTTCTCCAACTGGCATTTCTCAACTTTTCCTTCTGACACTTGTTCTCCTGTCATGCACCATGCTGAAGAGCCTGGCTCTATTTTCTCCATGACCTCCTTGTAGGTAGGAGAGGGTGCTGGCAGGGTCCCCCCAAACCACCCCTGCTACAGGGGGAACAAGCCCAAATCCTTCTGCCCTTCCTTACAGTGAACACACTCCAGTTACTGCCCATCTTGGTGGCCTCTGCTGAAGACACTCCTGAAGAGTGGGGCTACAATCTCACCACTCAGTGTCTAAGGGAAGCCCAGATGCTGTTGGCTTTTTGCTGCCAGGGTCACTGCTGGCTCATGCTCAACTTGCTGCTCACCAGCACTGTGGGCCTTTGCCACAGATCACACCCAGCCAGGCAGTCCCAGCCTGACCCATAACCAGGAGCTCTCCATTTCCAGGTGTATGATTTTGCTCTTGTCCTTTTTGAATTATGTAAGACTGGCACTGAACCATTATCCCAGCTTTTAGGCCACTCTGAATGTCAGCCTTCACCATCAAGTGTATTGATTGTTCCTCCCTATTTGCTCTCCCCTGCACATCTGGTAGGCAAGCCTTCTGTCACTTCCTCTATGTCACTAATAAAGGTGTTAAATAGGGAACCCAGGATAGACTCCTGCAAGAATTCTTCCATTACCAGTCTTCCTGTAGGGTGCATTTCAACCACCACTCTCTGATCCTGAAATTTGTTTTTTTACCTATCTGGTTGTTCACCAATCTAGACTGTAATCTCCTGCCTTGGACTAAAGTCATGGTGAACACTGAGACAAAAGCAAGTGAGAGCATCTCAGCCTTATCTGTCTGGTGCCTCTGTCCCCCACCTTACTCAATACCAAGCCTAGGTTTTCCTTGCTTAGGCTTTTAGTACCAATGCAACAGTAACTGCTCTCATTGCTTTTGATGTCCCTTCCAAGTCACAACTGCAGTTGAGCCTTGACCTTCCCAACACCATACCTACACATACAGGCAATGTCTCTACATTCCTCCTCTGGATCTTGTACCTTCCACTCCATGTATGATATATTCTGGAGATGAGCTTTGTTAAGAGTTGTTTGCTTGTCAAGCCTGGTTCCTCATACATCTGCTTGGCTTTCTAAGGATCAGGATACATTGAGTATCTAAATCCTCTCACACACTGGGAGGACGCTGCCATTAGAGAACTGCCTGCTTTCTTGAGCTCCTTTGCCCTTCAGAATTGCAATTCATGGGATCTCACCTCTGAATAAACTGAAGTGTGCTTGCCTAAAATCCAGTCTGTATTCTGCCCCTCTTCTTCCTACAGCCATTCAGGATCTGCACAACCATTATTTCATACCTGCTACTGTCAAGTATGCCATTGATTATTACATTCTAACAGAGTTTTTCCCTGTTAGTAATTACAGCATAATCACAAACCACAGAGATTTGACTCACTAACAAGTCAAATAACTGATATGCACTTCTGGTATAAAGGATGCCAAAGTAAAGTCAGGGAATACAAACCAGATCATCAGGACAATCAGCATGCAGACCAGCAATTTGTAGGTAATTGCCTTCGGCTGTAAAATTATACCGAATGTGCTCTGGCAACACATGTTTGTCAATCTTGTTGGGAATGTGAGTTCCTATCAGAAATTCGTTACACAAATCCAATATTCTCACATTGAGCTCGACTGCCTTTTTACGCTGTAAGAAAAATAAAGTACAAAACAGTATCTTCAGACAGAGTACAAGCAGAACTCAAAGTTTTTAAACCTTAAAGGACTCTTTCAAAAATTAAGCAGAAAGTACAACACTTAAGATTATACCTACAGAATCAATAAAGTCATAATGCAGGGCAAGTCAACAAGACCAGATGCTCATACAGCATTGAAATTTCAAAGAAAAGGCCCACATTTCTGCAGTACAAAAATATACAGTGGAGTTCAAGTAGAAATTACACAAGCTTTGCTAACTTGTAACTGATTGCTATGTAAAACATTGAATAAAAAAAGGAAGCATTTTTAAGAGAGATACCCTAAAACAGATATAGAATAAAATTCTCTTTTTCCTGTTTGTATTGTGCTGTTTTCTGGAGACTGTAAACTATTTACAGTATTTCAATCCTTCCCTTAGGAGTTTGTGATTTAGAGTTTTATCATCATCACAGTATTTCACACACTTAATCATACAAGATGTGCTTCAGTGAACTTGCTCACATTAGTACACTGTGGTCTTTATTGTCTGTGGGTTCACAGCTCAAATAAACAAAGGCTGAGGGTACAGATACAACATATCTTGTAAAATCCAAAGAATGACATAACATGATCTCTGTCCTCCCATTCCCACCCCTTCTCTTGAAAATATATCTTAGAGTTTTATTTTAAAAAGCAGGAAGTCTTTGTAGAAGAAGTAAACCTCAACTTAAAACAGGGAAGGATTACTAAAATCTTAAATGAGAAATGAAAAGAAACACTGAGCAGCAAGCAAGGAAAGTGGGATAGGCAGGGGAGGAAGAGGAAAACATGCAAAAATAAGTGAAATTGTAACTGAAAGGAAATGAAGCATCATAGAACCAATAGCCAAATCAGACAAACTCCAGAACTTAAGTTTCAGGGTTGTTCTTTGGACAATGTAATTGTAAAAATACATTCTAGAACCATTTTCTAGGTCACAAAACACCATTAAAACCATTATCTTCAGAATAACTCTTTAACATCAGTCTGGTAGAAGAGCTTTTGTATGGATCTTTTTGGAGGGCATAACTCAAATAAACAAGGAATTAACTTCATACAGTGACATGAACTCTGAACAGACAGATCATCCATACAACAAAGCATGGTGTAAGCTGCTGGGTTTGAAAAATCCATCACTAACTACTGTAAAAGTATATAAAAGCTCCAAGACAGCCCAAGGTAATCAGACCATGCCCAGATACTCAATTTTGAACAAGATTTACAACTTCTGGTTATGTGAGCTCCCCAGGAGTGCCTGAACACACACCTGAACCCTTCTAACACACTCCACTTGATTAACCTCAAGGTCATCAAGGTGCATGGAGAGCTGCTTTTCCCTCTCTGTAAATATCTTGTTCTGACAACTGAGTAGCTATTTTAAATATCTGATGCAGACACCAAAGAAAGAAAATAGAATCCCAGGACTTGCTTATAACTCCCCAGAACAGAAAGGAATGATGAGGACCAAACTACGAAGAACAACCAACTATTTAAAAACTACCTTTAGAAGTGATGTAAAATAGTCAAAATTAATCACTTCTAAGGCAACACAATTCCACATAGGACAAACTGACCCAGAAGCACAAGATTTCATGTCCCACATGTTTCATTATCTGGTCTTTTGTTCATACATTGTAGCCAGAAATTACCTTTTCTTCATCCAAATGAATGCCACTGATCTCAAAATCAAACATAAAAAGTTCTGCCACTCGCCTAAAAATACAGTAAATCCCTGTTAAAACAGCCTCATTTAATACTAAGCAGCATTTTTTAACAGATCTTGCCTTTAGTGGTTATTTATGTTTCATGTCTTTCACAGAGAGTAACACCACAGTTATATGAATGTTTTTATTATGGACAAAGATTTCCTACATTTTAGGTCCTTAATAATTCACTCAATGAGAAACAATTTGTCCTTTGTTCTTAGTTTAGTCATCTGCTTTGAAAATATCCTTCAAAATAATTCCAGTACCTTAATCTAGATGTTCAAACAATTTGTGCAAATCACCATTTTAATTTCCTTTCATACTTCATTTATTTTAACATCACAAAAATATCTTTCCAAATCTAACATCCTTGATTGTGGTGAAAGAAGGAAGAAGGAAATAACTTATTCATTAAGCTTGTCTAACCATGTCAGTGAATAAATAATTCAAAACTGTAACTGCATAAGCAGCTAATTAAACCTATTACAGCAACCATAAAGTAAGCTTTCAATAAATATACTGCTAATCTAATTTTGAAAAATATAAATGAATTTCTATAAAGTGAAATCAAGTTATATAGTCTGTTCCTAATTTTATTCCTAAGCACATTGATATGTACACCACTGTATAGTATATAATTTTAATCAAAATAATGTTATTGAAGAAAATCTTAAGTTTTCTTTTATTTTGTTCTTGCAAGATCTCAGGTTATTCAGCATAAATATATCTTGTGCTCTACAGTCACATTCTCCAAGATTACACAACTACAAACTTCCTAACTCTTGTGCAGGTAGTTTGGTAGAGACTAATAAATGAATAATGGAAATGTGGTTTGTTTTCCAAAAGTTGCATTTATTAATTTAAGAAAACACAAAATATAAATACAATAAGGAACAACACATGGCATCTAAGAAACTAAATCTGCAAGGTTCTATTTATAATCTATGAAGATCTATAAGCATTAATAAGTACCTGGTTTCTGGATCTAAGGAACTCAATACAGTTTCATCAGCTAGCAGACGTCTCAGACTCTGACACAGTTCAACATCCGTATTTAATCTGAAAAGATACAGGGTAAAAGAATCATGCACTAACAACAGACTAATATTTCAGTTTCTTGGTATTACTTATTCAAAGGCAGTATTTAGTGAAACAACATTAAAAGCCAAGGACTGTATTTTCAAAGTGATTTCTGGTTCACAATAACAGCTAAAAAGTAGAAAATTTCTACACAGAGCATGTGTGGACAAACCAGCATGGAAACAGGCATTGTGCATCTGACAGAAAAATACTTTTGGATGGTACTCTGTGGCAATATGAGCAAGTCTAACACAGCCTATGTTTTTATGAACAAAGATAATCATGGTGAGAGCATAAAGGTGGGAGAATGTTTTCTAATCCTTACTTTGAAAGGACTCCATTAAAGGAAAACCTGTGCTCAAGTTTGCCATCAGATAAATGTGCTGCTGACTGCCACTGGGCTACTAAGAGCTTACTATCCCCAGAACACTTCCACACACCAAGCACTGTCCCCATGCAGGTAACACTGTGCCCATCAGATTTGCTGGCATGTTATCCTACACTCCCAGGTGGGATACAGCGGGCAATGAAACACATGTACACAACAGTTGATGAGCCTGAGTAATTTCTTCTTTCTACAAATTTTCTATCTGAAGTGGTATTCAGATATTAAAGTCATATTGTTATATATCGTATACTTAATCAAAGTCCTGAGAAATCCACTTTCAAGCATTTTGTCCATAAACTTTACAACCACTAGAGAATTGTCGCAAGCCCTAGAAAAATGCCACTTCAGCCTATGATGGGCTTCAGGGACATGGAGTCATAAACTGCAACTAAAATAGAAAAGCCTTTCATGAGATACTGTAACAAAACTAAATCCTTAAATATCTGTAACAGAAGACTGACACTTTGTTCCCATGCACAAATATTTTTTGTTGATTGCTGTTTTCATAATGATCATACAGTAATTTTTAAAGCTTCATATGGAAACAGAAAACAAAAAAGAGAAAACAAGAAGAAAACATACTTCTCTACCACAGTACCAATGTTCCTGCAAGCTTCTTCAGCAGCCTCTCTGAACGCAAAGTCAGGATGGGCAACTTTTACAAAATCAGCCTGACACAGTAGAAGAAGAAAACAGTGAGGCAAAAAGACAAATAAAACAACCTCCCAGTTTATAAATAAACTGCATTCAAGCAGTTCCATTTATATTAACATTTATTTTTAGTTCTATGCAATCATTTTGTAGAATTTGCCTTTTTTTGGCTAAAATATAAAGTTGACTAGAAAACTTTGCTGACAATTATTAAACCACACAGTGCCTTGTATCCTTCCAATAAACATCATTAATTCACACCCTTCTTAAAACATTTTAAGCAGTGTGTATCTTAGAGTCCTCATTATACAGACCTACTCCAACATATTTAAATGTTTTCAAAAAAGATTTTTAAAACTAAATTTTCTAGTTAAGATGAAAGCCCACCACTAAATGTGCACATTTCCTAATAGGAAGAAATATTGATTTTTTATAAATCTCCAAATCCTTTGGGGGTTCACAAGGCTAGAAGGATGCTAAAAGGGGCTGGGGAGCTAGGGGCTTCCATGACTGCTGACACCAAGTCAGGGCAGTTTTAGCACTGAAACGATAGACTTAAAATATTGGGAACATATTTAAAGTCTAGGACTATATTGAAGATATTAAGCATGATTTTACAGAAAATACATGCAACAAGCTGATAGTGTAAAACATTGCCTTTTGATTGAAAAGGCAGCCTTAGAACTTAACACCTTTATTTCTTAGAATTCGTTTTTAAAATCCTGTATAATACTGACAGAAAAGGTGCTGAATGACAGGTATCAAAATTTCTAACAACAGACAACAATGACCAAATAACTTCCAGACAGTTCTGCAAGCTGTGTAGCTGTGAACATAAAAAGCCTGAATATAATACAAAGGAGATAATTTTAGCTCCTTTATATAAGTTTGCTTATAATTTTATAAGCAAACTTATAAAAAAACTATGGCCATTAAATTCTGACATTAAAGTTTTACTTAGGTATTGACTGATTAATCAGAATTAGGCATAGTCTATACAAAACATAAGAACTAATGACTTGACAGAGCTTCTAAGTACGTTCAGAAGGAAAAAGTGCCTGGCACAAAAGATGTCTTAAATCTATAAAAGAATAAGAAACAAGATTGGAGAATTGAGACATTCAAACGTGAAAACCCAAGTGACCTCAAAAAACTCAGTGATCTATTCACTAAGAACTGATTTCAGTATGAACGTTGGTTCTGCTTCCTCCAACCAAAGAATGATGCTTTGATAAAAGATATACTTTGGGCAAACTTCTAGAGAGCAATATGAAATGCTCTAATAAAGTTTTGTGATGCAGAATATCAGACCAAGTACTCTAAATCTGTAGATGACAAAAAATGCAATCTAAGAAATTGCTGCCTTTTTCTTGTGTTAATAAGATACTGCTGCCTTTACTCTGGAAGTTTTTTATGGACCTTCACCTAAAAATGATCATAACTTAAAACATGTGCACTGCCACTCCAACTTTAATTCTGAAATCAAAACCCTCTTTTCTACAATATAAGTAACGCTGGAGAGTTTATGTGTTAATATTGCAGCTGAAGCACAAGTACAATTTCACTGTTGTTTTTCTGGTTGTGGCTTCTATACTTTTTCGCATCTGTCTTCAAAATAGCTGGACAGTTTGACAGGATTTGTACTTCGCTGTCATTTAGTAAAAGCTTTTGTAATTCACTTTCAATCAATTTAATTTTCCGTCTTAACACAAAACTTCATGGAGCTGGTCTGCTATCTGCACTATTACTGCAGTGTAGAAAATCATAAAATGGAACATAGTGTAAGCTCAGCCAGTTTAAAAGAATTTATGTAAAAATAAAAAAAAATAACATACCAAGTCTGCTACTCTGCACAGGCTATCTGAAAGCTGATCAAAGATCATTACAGTCTCTGGCCCAGGTGGTGTTGAGCATGCCTTCTGAACAAGCTGCTCTGATTCTTGCAATGCTTTGTCCTGTGCTTCTTGAAATCCTTCTGGACAGCTCAGCTCCGGAACACCAAACAGACCCTGCAGTGCAAAACACAGGGAAAACACATCACTACTGCCCTCTTTGACTTCTGCACCTTTCCTTTGTTTCAAGACTGAATTATCACTACAGAATTTTACCCAAATGACCCCAGTTAGCACACTGTAACACTTCACTGGACAGCAGCACCAGATATCAAGAGATTGCAGGCAACAGGACAGCTGTCTCAGGCTCACTAAATGAGCCCCCAGTACTGGAAGCAGACCACAAAGGAATAATCAACAACAAGTGAAAATGTTTGTGGAATGAACTGTTTTATTACCGAAGTTCCCATCAAGCCTGGCCCTGTCCCACGGGGCAAGGTAAACACTTACTTGTGCAGGGTAAATGCAGATGGCACTTAGTTCTGCATTTATGGAAGAGACTTAGGTTCTACCACTAATCAAACAAAACTACTAATGCTTTGTGGAGAAGTTCCGCAGTGTAGACCTACAACAAGAAAAAGATTTCAAAGGATCACAGAATCCCCGAGTTGGAAGTGATGGCTAAAGACTTTTGAGTTTTATGTATTCTTCATGTATTTGTAGCTTTGTAGACTGTTAATACATAGCTATAACTTCTAGTAATTTCCCAGCTCTCTTTCTCACAGCTAACAAACTCCTATTGATCCATTCTGGAAATTCTGTTTAGTCTTGCCTGTTAGTTTAGCAAGGTCACTTTATTTTGCACCACATATCATAGACATAATAAAATGCAGAGTTAGAAGACTGGGGGAGGCTTGGGGGGAGCTCCAATGAGGCTGAACCCAGGGGGTAAATTATCTAACCCAGCTGCTCTTCTAATTGGACAATATTTGATAGGTATACTAATCAACTGATCTTATAAAAATGTAGAAATACAGTATCATGTGTACATATCACCATGTTGTGCACTTTGAAGGCTTTCAGTCAAAGATTTGTTTTTGTATTATCATTTTAACACTGTTTGAAAAAGCTTTGTGTTTCATTCCTCATGAAGAAAGGACCCACAAGGATCACTGAATTCAAATTCCCAGCCCTGCACAGCACCCTCCCCAAGAGTCACACCATGTGCCTGAGAGCACTGTCCAAATACTTCTTGAACTCTGTTAGGCTTAGTGCTGTGACCACTTCCCTGGGGAGCCTGTGCCAGTGCCCAACCACACCCTGAGTGAAAAATCTTATCCTAGTAATTCCTTAATTTCATCTAAATTAAAGCAATATCTCCTCAAGCAATACATCCCTTTGCAACTGCCCAACTACAACATGAGCATCTCCTCACTTCCTGACCACAGCATCAAACAGTGAAAGGTATGTGATTTCACAGGAAATCCATCCCTTCCAAATTCAACCTCAGTATCTAAGAACCACAATCTGGATTTTCAAATCTGCAGTACAATCAGTTATAATCCACATTCTGAAAACTCTTTCTATTATAGCAGTCAGCTGCAGGTTTGCAGCTTGCAAAGATTTAACCAAATAAATCAAAAAGCTACAAATTGACAGCTTTCTGTACAAGTATATATTCTGAAGCAAAAGCAACCCTTGAAGTACGCATCCAGAACATGTTGGGTTGCTTTTTCATATTTTCTTTCTCTCACTGTTGCTAGAAGCACCTTCTTTATTTGCTAATGAAAGAAAACTTTTCCTCATACTTCCCATGTTTTAATGTATTATTCGGGAACAGAAACTGGCCTGAAGTGAACATTGAAAGGTATTTTTATATTTTTACATATGTGCACAAAACATAAATATCCTTGTGTCACAGCACTCTTGAATAATGTTTGCTGTGTAAGACACGCAAGACTGCCCTTTCACTCGGATCCTCAGCCAGAGGATGCAGTGTCCTGCAATATCCCTGGGAGCTCCATGCCTTCCTGACATCATCACCCACCCCCCCAAGCAAGCTCATCCAGCACATGTAGTGCGCTGTGACCAGGATATATCTTCTCTTGGAGATAAATTAACTGTAGAACTCCTATTACATATGATATCAAGTTTGACATAAAAAAATAAAAATTACAAAAAAATGAAGCCTGGTGTAGCTCTCTCTGTTCTTTAATGTTATTGGCTGCATGGCTGAAACATTTTTGTCTTCACTTGGTCTCAGCATTTACATCCTACTTGGCACAGCCTCTTGGTGAGCCTGAAATATGCACCTCTATTCGAAAAGAATCGTGGGCCAAGTGAATCACCTGGAACACATTCCCTAGACCAGCCAAATGGACAATATTTAACTGATTATTTCCCGAAGCAAGACTTCCACCAGTGTGCCTGCAGAGGCATGACAACCTGAAGCAAGGTTTCCAAGGCAAGCGCCAGATTATAAACAGAGGTCAGATTTGTCCTTTCTAAAACCCAAAGTTCACCAGCTCCACCAGGCTGGGCACCATGGCAGGAATAGCTGAGTCAGCAGGCAAATACCTGGATTTTACAGCTGCACCTCTTCTGTATGCACTGTGCTACCTTACCCTCTCCGGGTAAGAAGACACATGAACAAACGTTCCTGACGCTAAAAAGATACGCATCAGAAAACTCAGCTGTCACCAAATCAGCAAAGAAATCCTTTTCTCGCCACAGGCAAGACATCAAGACTAAGCCCAGGCAAGAGGATGTGGGCAGCGTGGCTGCTCCCGAGGCACTGTCCGAGCGCAGGGGCACGGCACTGACACGGGAAGGACGGCACAGCCAGGGGAGGGCTGGCAGCCAGGGGGAACGGAAGGGGCAATCTCACTTTATGGACATGGGCACCACTGAAAAAGCGTTCCCACGCACAAGGCCGTCACTGTCAAACGCTTCTGTGTCCAAAACCAAGAACGTTTGGATTTCCTAGAAGCAATATAAACGCTTATAAAAATATATTACACACAAGAGAAAAACTACCCCCAAAAATTCCCTTAAAACAGTTGAGACAAGCAGAGGAAAGCACGAGGCTGCCAGGGCTCCTGCCGCAGGAGGCCCGGCCCTCCCCTCCCGCCGCTCACCGTGTCCCTGCCCGCCGCACCGCCGCGCAGCGGCTGCTGCTGCTGCTGCTTCACATCGAAGGCAGTGCCCACGGGGCACCAGCTGGTGCTGACGGCCCGGCCGCCCTGCCCCGCCGCCCGGCCCCGCAGCGCCCGGCCCAGCGCCGCGGGCAGCGCCCGCCGGCAGCCGCCCAGCATGGCGGAGCGGAGCGGAGCACAGCGCCGGGAGCGGAGCGGGCCCGGCACGGCCGCGGCCTCCGCGCGTCCGCGCCGAGGGGAGGAGCGGCAGCAGGAGGCGGAGCGAGGCGGAGCTCCGGGTGCCCACGGCCCTCATCCCGCCGGGCGCCTCCGCCCCGAGTTCTGAGCGCTCCCTGAGCCTGTCCCGCTTCCCGCCGGGCGCCTCTGCCCCGGGCTCTGAGCGTTCCCTGAGCCTGCCCCGCTTCCCGGGTCACCAGCGCACGACCCGGCCGCACCGGGGCCTCTGCCGGCTGATACCTGTCCTACACGTTCTCCAGTAATACCTAAGGCCCTTTTAAAATGGTTTTTCGGTCTACATGTTTCTGTGATACAAACTTGCGGCGTGTGGCTTACGGGAGGAAGCTTCCTCTTGCTGAAAATTTCACAAAGCCGTTTCCTCCGCCTGAGTGTCCTTGTATCTCCCTCGCTGTCATTTGAGAAGTGCAGCTGTTCCTCCTGAATTAACCCACCGTGCCCTTTCCGTTTGGGCTCCGTGATCCACACTCGGGTTCAACTACTGTGGGAACGTGCCCACATTCCCCTGGTACCCCGAGGTGATGATGGGATTCCAGGCCTTAAGCTCTTACACTGCATTTCTCCTGAATTTCATGATGCTGACCCATCTCCATTGGCATCTCCACTTTATTCTCTTCTAAGAGAAGTGAATAAGACTTCCCTTTTTTTTTTTTTTTTTTATTTTAGAAGAAAAGGAGTGGGGGGAGGGGGAAGAAGAAGAAAAAGAAAATTTGGGGGGAAAAATGACAGAATTTTTATGCATATTTTATTTCCTGGTTCATGGCATAGGAAATAACTCTTGACCAGTTCTCTGGCATGGCTGCTTCAGTATTGATTAAATGTTATCTTTAATCTGGGAGAATTTGTTTTGCACCAACTAATTCTGAAGTACAGCAGATTTATGCTCTATTTTTGCACTGGCCTTCAATATCTGACCACATCAGAGAATCCACATGGCCCTTCCTCCTATCACTCCATTTTGTTCAATTTCAGACCTGTGACTGCACAGAGAGAAAATAACCATATTTAAAAGCTGTACATGAAACAATGAAACTTGCTTGTACCATTCAGCAAGCAGCTTCTGCAGAGCTATCAAACTACACTAATTTCAAGTTTAAAAATTATTTTAATGTTGTTGGATGGAAACTAACCAAGTTTGAAGTCCATCTATACATGCCACATTGGAAGATATAAACTGGCTTGGAAGTAACTGCTGCTTCTTGTTTATACAAGATATCCCACACAACATAATTCCGGAAGTTTTGTCTTTTATTTTATCCCACTTTGCTTTAAAATTTGTTCTTCAGAACTGGGGTACACACCCCTGTGAATGCCTTCAGTAAGTCACCAAACCACTAATGTTAAGCCTAGCACTGTGGACTCTGAAGTCTTGTCCTCACTTTTGCAGAAGCTGTTCCTGAAACCAAGCGTTTTCTGTTGAATCCAGCAGAAATTTTCCAGCAGATAACTGCTTTCTCAGGGAGGGCTGGAGGGCTCAGGCACGCAGCATTTGGGGATAACACAGAGCTATGGGGTGTGCAGCAGCAGTGGCTCCAGTGGGTCAGCGGTGCTGAACAGGAGGAACCCAGAGAAGGTGGTATCATCATCACCATCTGCATAGAGCCCATTGAAAGCCTCTCCTTGGTGGGCCTGCAGCCACACCTCGTCTCCTGCCTGCAGCTCGAGGATGGCGGCTCCCGAGGCCTGGTCCTCCCCGCTCTGGTACCTGTCCACCGTGTGCAGCATCTTGATGCCGTTCTTCACGAGAGCTACTCGCACGTTCCTCGAGTAGACGGTGATGTGGTAGGTGAAATAGTAAACGCCGGGGTGTTTGCAGGTGAACTTGCCAGTGGCCGAGCTGAAGTCATTCAGACTGTTATATAGCACCTTGTCAAACTTGATCGGGCGATTCGGAGGGGGAAACTTGGTGTTGGCTGTAAGGCCGACACTGAAAGCACTCCTTGGCAGGACTCCCGGGGCTCCTACCTCCCCCTTGTCTCCTCGGTCTCCTTTCAAGCCTCTTTCCCCCTGAACTCCTGGGTTACCCTGTGGCCCTATACCTCCAGTATTGCCTTTAGGACCTGGATTACCAATCGGGCCAATCGGCCCTGGGAAACCAACTCTTCCAGGATGGCCAATTTCACCCTTTGTCCCTTTTGGACCTATGGGTCCAATGTCTCCTTTTAACCCCTTTTGTCCTTGCAGTCCCAGCTCTCCCTTCTGACCTTTGTAACCCACTGATCCTATAAATCCTTTTGGTCCCAGTTTCCCAGGTGGTCCTCTTTCTCCTTTATCTCCTTTGTTCCCCTTCTCTTCAACAGTCCCATTGGTTCCTAAAGGGAAAAAAAAAACGAAACCAAAACCAAATAATAATTAAAACAAAACAAAACAACTCCACAACATTCTTGTGATCTTCCATTGGAAGGCACAAATTGAGGTTCATCATTAAGGAGACACATGGGCAGGTGTGCATACTCCACTGTGCTCACTGTACACACAGTTTTTCTCATACATTTAAGTACAGGATAAGCATAATGTCTGAAGAGCCTGCTGTTTTGTTAGAAAACAGGTGCTCTGGCTGGCAGCAGCAAGAATAAACTCAAAGAAAGGAAGGTTATCTATGGGCTGATGATAACACTGACAGCTCACATCATCTCATACAAAAGCAACATCTGTCCACACTTTTTTACATCCTTTGGTCTACAGAATGGATGAGAGGGTTCACAATTTAATTAGAGGAAGAGGAAGAGGTTTTTTTTACAACACCCTGAACATGACTTGAATTGTCACATGTTTCTATAATTTCTACATATAATTTCTACTTCTCCTGGGTCACACAGGTTGCTACTGCAGCACAACTAAAGGTGTTTTGTCCTGGTTACTTGCCACCCTATGCTTTATTTGTCCTTCATCCATCACTGATTAGAAGATCAAAGCCTTCAAAACTGCTCTGATTGCTGCACAAGGTTTTGAAAGTGAAGATCTCATGATGTGAAAGGCACTTTAGCAGTTGATAGACAAAAGACACCATAAAGAACTATGCTCAATCCATCAAGAAAAGAAGCTGGTCAATTCTGCTCAACAGCCTTTGGTTTCTCTTTTTGGGGATAATGCTGTTTGTACAGTTTGTTGTTCTCAATTTAGAAATGAGAGAATCTAAATTAGATGAGATTGTATGATGAGTTCACAAACACAAGGACAGCAGTTCATAGACAAATATTAAATTGAAGCACTTCTCTGACCTCGTTCACCTTTCTCTCCATTGACACCATCTTTTCCTGGACTTCCAGGAATTCCTGATTCACCTAGTACAGAAATAAAAACACAGATATTCATTAAACAAATTACCAGAAAGTTTGGGAAGAGTCCTTCTTTAATCTTTCCTCCTCAATCCTGGCCAAACAGTAATGTAAAGCATATCTTACTCCTGACTTTTAGTATCTGCCACTGCTGGTAGTTTTATCTTACAGAGAGATTGACAAAGAGCAGAGAAACTCTGCTTGAGGATGGTGCTTTTGGGGTGCAGATGAAATCCTTGGCATAATGAGATGAGTTATTGAGACATGTCCTGTTGTTATAATTTGGCAAGGATCATGAGTGTAAAAACTTCTCTTCTTGCATCCATCCATGGAAATTTAGCAAGAAGCATTGCTGGGGCAGGAAGCCTTGCAGTTAGACAAGAATGTGGTTTTGTGGTGGGCCTGGCAGTGCTGGTTTAATGGTTGGACTAGATTATCTTAGAGGCCTTTTCCAGCTGTAATGATTCTGTGATTCTAAGAATGGTGAACTCCCACCTCAAGAAGAGACGTGCAGGAGTTTAACTGATGGCAATGGATCATTACAGCGGAATAATATTGCCTATAAAGCTGAGGAAGGCATTCACACTCGTGATCCCTGTACCTAGCATGACATGGACTTTCCACTGCTCTACAGAGAGCAATTATAGAAGTGATTTTTGTAGTACCAATGCCCAAGAGGTCCATGATCAAATAACTGAATACATCCTGAGTGCAGCAACAGAAGAAAAACAGAGTTGGCAGTTTGGTTGTAATCATATTCCAAGAGTAGCTTTCCAGTCATGTGGACCAGAGAACAGTTCTTTAGAAGTTTCCTGCACATTGGGTGCATCCCAGCATCTGCTGAAACTTCACTGACTTGGTAAGGACCAAAATTAATTCTCATGTATTAAACCACAAAGATGTATCTATATAGAGTGTAAAAATGGTGCATTCACCGCACTTTGTTCAAACAAAGAACAGTCAGTACAGTCATCATAACAGATGAATTTAGGAAAAATGTTGGAGAGTTTATCAGAATCTAATGGTATCATGATAACTCACTGGAGTGCAGGAAGGGCCTTTACAAAATAAATGAAAATATGAAAGCTTTAGGTTTTCTGGTTTTCCAACCTTTCTGGAACCCTGCATACAGAAAAAGAGGGCAGTTAAATGTATGTGCCTATTAAGATGCTAATGGAAATCTTCATTGCTTTCTATATTTTAAAAGGTGATGAAGTGTTATATGTCCACATGCCTGCAGATTTATCACCTTGTGCAACCCTGGCCTTGATATTCCAACATGGACACAAGGGCCATCATTAACCTAAGGCTTAAGGTATTAAGGGGGTGATTAGCTTTATGATGCTGAGATTATCGCTGGCTTTGATATCTCACACAAATCTCTATTATAGCCTGCTATAATAGAGCTATAGCCTGCTAACATTGTTGTTCAATAGTCTCCATTTCTGAACTTACTCTAGTGACTTTCGAGTTACAGCAAGTAGGCACACTCAGAATCAAGTCCTACTAATGTATAATTTAGATAAGAAAGAGAAGTCTTCTTACCACTGCGTACTTCCTACTACACCAAACAAGGTATCAGTTGTTGCTTTTTTGTTTAGTGGGCTTGAAGCTCTTTGCAGAAATATAATTTCTATCTTAGAGGAGTAGGAGTAGGTCTGCAGACTTTAAAATTTTCAAATACACTTGAAAATACTCCCATGATAGAAAGTAAAGCCTTTTTTACTTTAGTTTTTATCCAATGAGCCTGACATCTCCATAGTATTTGCTGTCTTGCTTTCATTATGCCCTTTTTTATATTTCCTTCTTCAAACAGGTAAATGACAAATGTCTGAAATGTTTTCATTTCAGCTAGGCAGAATAATCCCATTCATGGAGAGTTACTACAGACAAATTTGGGAGTGAATGGCCTTGCATTTGATATATTAAATCGTTCATTCTGAACACAGTACCTGTATCTCCCTTGTCTCCTTTTGCCCCGTCACGTCCATCCCGACCAGGTATGCCATTGTGCCCAGGATTGCCAGGGATGCCAGGATACCCTTGGGTGCAGACGTCCTGGCTCTGGGTTTCTGCTGTGCTGACCACAATAGCCAGCAGTACAATCCAGCTTTTCATTCTTTAGATAGGTTATATGACTTTGGCTGAAATGTTTAAGAAGAAAAAGTACATCTGCCTATGCCTACCTTAGAAAGGAATGCAGGGTGGTGCAGGGAGGAAAATAAGGAAATGGGGTTTCACCATGTCTCTTCTTTTGTTTTATTTATTTCTATAGCATTTATTACAGTCCTGGAGACTACTGAGTGCTATTTTAAATAATTATTTAACGGACATATCAGTCCTGGCATCATTCTACATTTAAAATATTAGCTTTACACAATTGTCCATCCACAGTTCTCCCTGCACCTACTTGTGACTGCGTGGTTGTACCTTTCATCTTCCAAGATATAGTCTCATGGAAGTGAGCTAAGGCAATTCAACCCCTCATTCAGCAAAAGCAATCACTTTTAAAATTTTAAATTTTTAAAAATTATTATTATTCACTCAAATTAGTCCCCTACTAGGTTAATAAGTGAATGACCTCAGATGGTTTAGAGCTGGAGCAGAGTGAGATGAGGGCAAAGGTGTGAGAGATCAAGAGAGTTTTTTGGCAAAAACAAGTCTTTAGCTGGGTGCTCCCAATTCATGTAACTTTGCTACTAAAATTCCATCTTATATTATCTTTTCACTAGAGAGTCCCTCCTATATAATGTTTTTTAATATAGGCCCACTGTAATACATTAAGGCTTAATCCTGGACACAGCTGGTTTAATTGAGTGCAAGAGCAATTGCTTGGAAGAGATTAGACTGAGGAATAAAAAGCAAATAGCAACAAAATTAATGTCTATTTTATTTGGAATTAATATCTAGAAACATGTAATGCACAGAAGCTATATAGGTTAAGTACTTAAACAGGTAAAAGTGATTGTTAGTATGAGTAAATGTTACACAACTGGCTTTGGAATTAGTTCTTTTATTAATGAGGAGTAAGATCAGTATTTCTTTTGCAATATTAACTAGCATTAACTAAAAAATTATGTCTTCTCTTTAATCCCTTCACCACAATTTCTCACTCTCATGAAAAAAATGCACACAAGTACCAATCTAGAGAGACATCAGTATGTCCACAATAAGAATAATTACACCCTTAATCTAATTTATAGAGTAAGTCTTTAGCTTTGGGACATGCTCCTTATTCTTTTTATTCTGTGTTTAGAAAAGTTCCCCATTTTGGAATCATTATTAGAAATGATTTATGGTGTCTTTGCCAATGGATTTACTCGGACATGTTTGATCACCAACCAGAAAAATCTCACTTTGTCTGCTGCTGCTGGTTGGCACTGAAGAAAAGTGAAAACAGATAAAACATATGCCCCTTCTGAGGTATATAAATATTTGCTGCCTTAGTCAAAGGACATTGTAAGAGTTCAAAAGGAATAAGGGCTCTGTATGACACTGTTAGGTTATGATGGAGAAGTCTGACAGTCCTTGTCCACAGAGAACCCCATTCCCAGTTGTGTAGGGAAGTATTTCCTGCCTAAAGAATAGACAGTGTGGTTGGTCCCCATACATCCTCTCTACAACCTGACATCATCATCATCTATATAGGACCTTTGTTCTTACCTTGTTCACTTGGTATTTGCAGTGTTCTTGGGCATCTTTAAACTGAGTGTGGAAACTTCATGTAAAGGAAAGCACACTCCGATGTGCGCCTTGAGGACAAGCACTTGTTTGGTCACTAAATTCTCAAAGGTCAGTGATTTAATTTTGAGAGCTGTTCAATAATTAAAACAGAGGTTTAAAGTGGAATCTTTCTATTTATTCCAATATTAAGCTGAAGTGCTCTGTACTTTGGCTTTTACCACTGTTACATAAAAGGAAGTTGTTAAAATGGATTAATAAGGCTTTGATTTCCTGTTCCTTTGTACAAATATATCACACAAATGTTAGCCTCTGACAGGATTATTTGTGGGATGGAAGGCATGTCTCACACCATTATTGTGCTGCTAAAATATGTAATGAAGGTAATTTTTGAATCAGGTAATTTACAATGGATTTAGGGACATAGACTATAGAAATTAAACCAAAATATTCTAAGAATGTGGCATTACAATTATTAGGTGATTATGGAAAAGAAGTAACAAGGTTAAATTAGAAACAGAACAAATAGAATTACAAAGTTTTTCATGTGTAATAAGCAGGCTCCCTATCTACCTATTCAAGCAACAGTCAAAGCTATTGGGCTACTAAATTATGTATTAGTGGTAACTCATTTGAAAAAGGCCATAACTCAATTCTTAACTGTGTCTTTTTGAAACTACTGGAACTGCTGTTGTCTAAGGACTAGTGGAAGTCAACTGAGCTTATCATCAACTCCCTAAATGCTGATCATCAACAGCGAAGGACAAAACCAAAAGTAACGTGAGTTAATGTGTTAGAGGAAGTGGCCTTAATTCACCCTTGTTGGTTCAAGTGACTGCAAACAGTGTCTGAGGGTGTCACCACACTGCAAAGATGTGACACGTGTACTCTTCAAACATCAAAGAATGCTCCCTCAGACCCGCAGAGAAACAAAGTTTTCTGTAAGATCTTCACCACCACCCTGTGGCGACGCCAAAATATTGCAAGAGTTGAGTTGCCCTGGCTTGAACCTGGCGCATGCTGTCCACCGCGCTCTGGGGAAAGGAGGGACCATGGGCAGCAATTCGCTGCTCTACTTGAATGAACTTCTGTAGCCAAATTAATCTTGCTGCTGTGCTAATTGAGAAGAAGAAACGAGAGCCACAATGAACAATCCTTCTCTCTTTACCCATTAAACACCATCTGAAATTTTCTAAGCCTGCTTAGCCTCAGCCTCCTTTCTCACTTAAAAGTTTGAGTCATTAAAAAACAGCCCATCCTGCCAGTTAGGAATAATTCATTAGTTACCTATACCTTGATGGACTCTGCAGTTAGTCTGGTTTGATGCATTTTTAGCAGACAACCAAGAAAACTGCTGTAGAAATTGCCTTAAAGAAAAAGCAATTCCTTCAGCTGCTTTTTAGTGCCTTGTCTCATTACAGAATAATTATTTGAAAATAATTACACGGGAGGAAGAGTTCATAATTTGCTCTTAAAAAACATTGAAAGGCAGGAGATGCAGAGGATTTTAGATTGACTGCTGTGCTAATTACCTTTGTTAGGAGATGAATATGACAGCAACGACCATGATGATTAATTAGATATACCTGACCTTATTAGCAGAGCTGTTTCCAGACACTTCTTCAGTAAGTAAGTACCTCTAAAGTCTGGGGTGTGCTTATAGGAAGAGGCCATGGTGCACCTGGGGCTCCTCCTTTCCTCTTATGCAGTGTCAGCTTTCCTGAAAAGAAATCCCTGGGAGAAACAGTGGATAAATCCTACATCACCTTGTGGTTGGAGAGAACTCAGCCCTTGAAGAGCAGTGGTACTCCTACTTCTCAGATCTGCTCTTCTGAACTTCACGACTCCAGTGATGCAGATGGACACTTTCCAATCTCTGCTTGTCCACAGAGTGGTTTGGCTGCCAATGCAGGTGTCCCACTCTGAATGCTTCAAACATTAAAATGATTCAAATAAATGTTGTCCGGGTGTCAATCACACATACACACCCCCAATCCCCCCCAAGATGCACAACAGAAATGTAGGATGTAATGATGAGTTGTAAACAGACAATGATGTAATGTAAACAGAGGGAAGGTGTGATGGATGTGGGTCACTTGTCTGGTGCAACCTGCTGTAGGTGCCAGTAGAGACATTTGGGGATGCCCCATGGAGTCTACAAAGGAGGTGCAGGTGTAAACACATGTACACACACACACATGCACACACATCTGTTTTTGAAATCAGAGCCTAAATACCTAATAGTGGCAATAGGTGAGTTCTCAGCTCCAAGCACCGGACAAGTTCTGATTGCAGTGAACTAAACAGGGACTTAAGATTAACAAAAAAAGTGTGCTAACAGTTTATACAGCTTCATCATATTATCACAATTACATATCCTCTAGTTAGAGTAACTAGATTTTGTAAAGCATTTAGAAACACATTTATTATAAGGAGTATTTGGGTGCCTTCCTTACAAACTACGTGGTGTGCTGTTTTTCACTGCTGAGTTTTTCATTTCTCCTTTGATTCTGGGACATGAAACAGTCTGAGTCCCTATCTCTGTTACCAAGCACAGATGATTTGCAGCCTTTGGAAGAAACCTAAACAACAAAAAACAATCTAAGACAAGCAGTGCTATTTCTGTGCAAACTAAAAGCTCCATCTGATAGATCAGCTCTCAAAGAACTTAAAAGCTGAAAGCACAGAACAATTTAGAGGATTTAGCCTGACTGCCCAAGCATGAAATAAAAGGCACAAATGAGCTCACCCTGGCCAGTTGAACCACAGGGTCCTTAGAAAGCCTATTGATTGCTACATCCTACTCCAATGTTTGCTTAGGGTATGTTTTTATGTCATCCCATCTATCTCACTAAGCATTCAAACTGTGCCTTACACTTTAATGTTGAGGCACTCAGCACACATCCCACCACAGCAGCAATCTTGGGAGGCAGAAACTCTCAGCTGTGAGATTAACCAAGAAATATAAGAGTCCAGATGTTGGAAAGAGGGGTAAAGAATTAGCAAACCAACTATTGTGCCAGCAGTTGCACTCATCAAAACGTTTCTGATGAAAAGATTTCAGCAAAGTATGTTATTTTGTTAAAGCTGGTGTGTCTCAGCAAAACACAATTTTTGACACAGCCTGGAGCAGGAAGAACACAGGCACACCTTTTAGACGTGGCCCTCTTCCCTATCAGAATAATAAGACACAAAATTTCCCTGAATCAGAGAAGTCAAATCCCCAGCTGTGTTGCCCATTGCTCTATCAAGCAGACAGGTAAGTCTGTTCACACAAGTGCAGAACATGCCTTTTGGGTGAACCCCTTTAAATGGGTTTCCTTTTGTTCCAAAGAAAATGAAATTAAACCCTCCTTACCTGCCCTGCAATACCTAAGTCACCATCCTCTGTTAGCAGGAGCTTTATGAGCACAGAAGCTGCACCTGCACCATTGCAAGGGGTACTGTGTGAAGCCTCTGCCAGGACAACGTAGAGCACGGTAATCACAGGCTGAGACAGCAACAAGCACGGGCTTTGCCTGAACAATGAACAGTTCAATACCAGAACCAGGCTTAGGCATTGTTAACATGAACTTGTGCTGGGAAGTACTGAGGCTGTTACTGGGAAAAGAAGAGAGCATGGTATGACTTTTTTTCTTTAAAATACTAGAAGAAACATGACATTTTTGCATCATGAAGGAAATTTTGTAGACAATAAAAAAAAACACAACATTTTTAAAACTGCACATAAAGTTTTATAGGACACAGATGAGGAATTCAGTTTTGTATATTATTTAATTCAACCATGTACAGTAAGAGAAAAATAACAGGAATGTAAGTTTGTACTTATTTCCAGAAAATAGATTAATTTGACAAACAACATTCAAAGAGTAAATAAACCTTGCAATGCAGTTACTCCAGAAGAAATGCACATCAAGCTACTGCTGTCCTATACATTGTACTTCAGCTGTCAACAGCCAATTCCTCTGCTCTGCAGCCAGGACACTTCATTTACAACATGTGTAACAGCACACATACAGGGTGAGGTGCACAAAGCAATGTATGGAAGGTATAATGTTACAAAACACTTACCAAAATAAAATATATATGCAAGTTATCCCTAGTATTTACAACAAAGAGTTTTAAATTAGAGATCATTTAGAAGGCATCTGCTACATACAAATGCCACACATATAGAAAGAAAGCAGAAAGGCAGTCAGAGAAAGGTACTGTGTTAGTTATGGCTAAAGACCTTTGGCTCCAAAATTGCGATATAATTATTTCCAAAAGACAACAAAAATGTGGAACATTTGAGAAGTCTGTCTTTGAACTCAGTTCTTACACTGACCACTAAAATTCAATGTGAAATTTAGCATGGCAAGAGCCACTTGTAAAACAATCTTATTATTTTATACATCAAATGCTCTGAGTTGGATGCAATTATGGTTTGGCATTTCCTAACTCAGTGGGAACACATTTGAGGACAATTATATTTTACTGCATCTCATGCAAAAAGTCGGAGGTTATCTGCTCAGCAGGCCATCAGGAAGGCTCTGGCTGGGCTTTATCAAAATGAGGCACAAATGTTCTCAGTTGTTGCCCTAGAATTTTTTATAGTAACTTAAAGCATGCAAGTGGAAAAGAACAGATGTTGCTATCACAGCTTTCTGAAGATCTATATATAAGTTTTGTCACGAGAAGGAGAATCAGGGCAAGAGTTGCTACAATTCAAACTTCTACATTTTAGTTGCAACTCCTTCCCACAGACTCTGAAGTGAGGCTAACTCCCAAGTAAATATTTGTCTTAATTGTTGAATAATACGTGTTTTCATTTCACTATAATTTGTTTAAAAGACTATGGTGTAGTATAAATTTGGCCTGTCTTGCTATATTTGATCTTCAATCTGTTGCAAGGTCATATTGCAAAGAAATACAGAGAAAGCATTACAAAACAGCCATGTCTACATGAAGGGTACTATATGTAAAACTGTCCTGAGTAATCTGCACCATGAAATATTTTCTTTTTATCTCTTTGAAATTCAGTTCTTGAGAAAAAACCTATTGCATCCAAAACCATATGCAAACATTTCTGTTCATTTTTAGGGCTAAGGCACCAGCACTAATACATGTGAAGAGCCTTCATGGACACTGACATGTCAGAAGAAAGATCCCCAAACCTTTTTTTTCCAGCACCCCACAGAACTGAGCGCTGGAAGGAAGTAGGTTTCAGCAAAGACACATATAAGTGTGGATCTCATAATGCCTTCAGGTCCAGCTAGCAAAGTTTCTGGGTGAGCACTGCAATCCAACTTCAGCCTTTTTTTTTGCACTTAGAAGAAGTCTTTCAAAATGTGATTATGAAAAACATCATCTTCACTTGCACCGTGCATGCATCTCATTGGTTTACAGGCCTGAACGTGGCAAGTACCCACAAAAATGGGTATGTAAGAAATGCAAAAGGCTTACTCTTTTGAGGGTAAGGGTGTGCATCCATGCCCGCATTTGGAAGTCTGCTCCTTGTGTTTAAACTGAGCATTTAGAATTATCTATTTTTAAAAATCTGAGCCACAATGGCTGGCTTAAACATCAAGAGAAATATACAAGCAGCTTTTTTCACTGACTTCCCTGTGCATTTTCTTTCAGCTGGATCATTGCAAATGTCAGTGTGCACTTCCAGTTCTTAACTAGTTTACATCATCTCCCATTGCTATGGGAAAGCACAAGCAATGACATTTGCTATGCAGGGCACAATTTGGCTGAGCATACCAGACTTTGCCTTATTGCTGAGCTATATACACAAGGCATTTGAAATGTAAAGTTGTCAAAAAGATGTAATTTAAAATCAAAACCACAAACCTGGGCCTTGCAGAAGTGGCCACAAAGTTATGAAATCACAAAACCTAGTTAATAGTGGGCTTCACAACACTGATGGTAAATAAAAATATGGAGGTAACAATAGTAGTAGAAACAAATACATCTTTAAAATAAGGCTTTTTTACACTGTTGTTAAAATGCCTGGCATTTAGCCCCTTGTTTATTTTTCATATATTACAGATCCATGACAAAGCTGATTGTGCCCACTGTCAAAGAATACCCTTGGATCTATCCTAATCATCAGGTAATGCCCCTAATCAGCAGCACAGGATAAAGTATTGTAAAGACATTCATAGCAAATCGGTTCTGAATCATATTGAGTCTTTACTTCCTTCCATATTACCAGCAGTCTTGTCGTCCTTGATGAGAGCAAGCAAGCAGAAACTATCAGTGCTACAAATATCAGATCCTCTTCCTGGTGGCTTTTTAAAAGTTATTCTCCCAGATCCATTTCATGCCACAGAGGAATTGAAGCAATGCAAATCATGGATTGCATATGCTGGCCAGAACTGACCTTAATCAAGTCAGGTTCTTCCTCATCCAATGGGGACTGATGACACCAAGACAAAAATCCATCTCTGGTCCACATGATTTCTCTGTCCCTTCCAGTAAGGATTTCTCTTTCTTTTCGAAGAAGTTACTAGTCAAAACCCATTGTCAATTGAATGTGTACAAGAAGCATGGATCCAGACCGCTTCCATATATTTACATTACAATTTATTCATTTTCTAAGTCCAGCTATATGAATAAAAATCTTAAGATCTGTGTAACATAGCCAGCCGTCACAATGTACTGTCTCAACTCTGATTTTGTACATTCACATTATCTCCGTGAGAAAATAAAAATGTATTTTTTACACAGAGAAATAAACATATTGGAAATACAAAGAAGAGTCTCCCAGGTGAAGAAATGAGTGAAAAAGCGATGTGAAAGCTCTACACTGAAGAGCATACATGCATGCATCTGCTCTGACTGAAATGAATCAATCTGAGATGCCCTGGGCTCCTCTTGTTTCCACCTGTGTGCAATAAATGCACATATCTTTACAGTCCATTTCACACTCTGTTCCTGTTTCTATAGGACAGAATAAAATTTCCCTGTTCCAATCTGGAATATGGTAAGGCCTTGCGGGATGTTCTCCTGCCATTTGGCAATGTAATAAAAAAAAGACAGGAAGGATTAGGGTCCACTAAATTCTGCACCAGCTGGTAAATCACATGGGATAGCTCCACCTGATTTTAATGGGTGATCTGTGCTCAGTGCTCCAGAAGGAAGGAGAAAACTCTCCTAAGACTCCTTGCTGATACATCCCTATAGAAAAATTCCTCCCTATCCAAAATTTGGCCATCAATATAAGGTTAAGAAAAATGAAATGTTACAATGACCTGCACAATTCCATCACTACTTCAACATAACTAAGAAACAGAGATCAAATACTGCTGTTTCTGAGTAACAGCAAGTTGTCTTTGTCAGAAGAGAGACTGCTCTTCATCAGCAATGCTGACACTTGGCAACATGGACTTCAGAGCAGCCCTGACAAACTTCTTATCCAACACAAAGGCTGCATTCCTGGCTCAAGGGAACCCAAGGTTCTGCCTCTGAAATGGGAAATTCACTGAGCTCAAGTAAGCTTGACCATGTCTCCAAGGTCCTTCTCTGGAGTGAGTCTCCCTCTGTGCTGATGCCCTTCCAGGTCCTTTGGCCTCTCACTTTTTAAAGGGAGTGAGTTTGTTGAAGGTATGCCAGAAGAGGGATGGCTTCCGCTTGGGTTCTGCCAGGGCAAAGACCTGCTGCTGCGGAACGCTGGTAGGCACGGTGATGTGTCGCTGGTGAAGGGGATGAAGGGTTTGGTGTAGAGGAGGCAGAGGACACCCATTATAGCTCACACCTGCAGAAGAACAGTTGGAGAAAGCACTTGAATCAGCCAGGGAAATTTAAGCACAGAGCCAGGGGACAAGATGAATTTTGCCATGATCTTGAATGGCACAACTACTAAAGGTCAGGTTTTCTGATGTTTGACTTTTTAATTGGTGCATTGATTTGGCTTAAGAAGACAACAATGCCAGTAAAAATAATGTAACAGAATAACCAAAAACAAGCAGCAGTTTCACACAGCTGGACTATACTGTTTGCATAAATAAATCCTTGTATTTCAAAGGAATGACTTCAAACAGAAGATACTGGTACTTCAGTCCACTCTCAGAGTAAGGCTGGGTAAAATACTGCTACCAACAAGACTGTTGTTTCTTCCATTTGAAATATATTTTTCTGGGTTAATGTTCTTAAGACTTTGAGCTTTGTGGATTCTGAACAGAATCTCTTAATTACAAACTTTAGCCACTCCCCTGAAAATCCAGACAGGTTCCAGGGGTACCTGTTGATTGATTAAGAGAAAATGCTTTAAGAACATTAATCCCAATGAACAGATGACAACCTAACATCAACTCCTTCACTCCTAAACTCAGACTTAAATCTTATTCCACTTTTCTCTCAGCACACTAGAGATTTAGCTGAGTTTGACTTTAAGATGGAAAAGGACAAAATCTGTTGTGATTTGTTTGTGTTGTGATTATTTTCTGAGAGAGGAAATGAATAAAAAAGCCATTTCCTGGCAAACAAGCTTCTGTTCCATCCTTCCTTCTAGAAGGATGCCAGAAGAAGCCATTTTGACTGTTATTGTAAATAATATAACAATGTGGCTTGCAAAAAGAACTTTAGGACATTTTAAACAAGACACAGAATTGGTAAAGAAGAACACGGTCTTTAAGTAAAAGCAAAGGAAGGAATTGTAGCACTAATTTATAATTTAACCTGTGCATCCAAATCATCACAACCTTAAAAATAAACACTTTGCCTTACCTCTTGAGTTTCTTCTTTAACATACAGAATACTGACTTGTCTGTTTGAAAAAGCTCAGGGAGCTGATTTAGTAGACAGTTTAGAGAGATATTGGAATTTAATATTAAAATACAGGTTGATGGCAATTATTTGACTCCATGTAAGCCACAAAAAATCTTTTTAAAAGACTGAAGAACTCAGCCACAGCCAGACTGTGCTATTTCCTAATGAAAAGATCAATGGAACACAGCAAAGGTAATGCAATTCTCAACACCCACCTTTAATTTTTCCTTGCCTTGACTTACGGGCATTTTGCATGGCTTGTTTCTTCTGGTTTTCTGAGATTTCCATACCTACACATCAAAGTGTAAATTAGGGCACTAGTACATAATTACTGTATCTAATACTTGATTGCATTAAATTAAAATAAATAAGTAAACTGTATCTTAAGCAATTTTTAGTAAATCTTAGTAGCAATACACCTGAAGTTTTTAGAAGTATGTTTTATATTGTCATATGAACTTAAAGAGGGTTTTCCACTGGGATAATGACAGATAAATCCAGATAACAAGAGATTAAAAAAAAAAGGATATAAAATAAAATTTTTGAAATCTATAAGTCACCAAGTAATAGATCACAATTGCAGAATCCTTTTGTTTTTCACTCACTCTGAGCTAACCTGGAAAACAGATTGGAGTCACTCCTAGTACAAATTCGGGTATCTTTCCCTTCACTCAGAGGAAAGTACTACAAAATCTGGCAGATGCTGGAGCAGGCTGTGATGTGGTTTTGGCTGCATCATTGTGGGGCTGGATCCCTCACTCGGGTTTCTCATACATATTTGTGTAACTCACATGAAGCACATGGGTAACCCTATGCTATTTACTACCATGTGACAGGTGTATGGCTGAGCTGGGGTACAGAGACGACAGACATCTGCTACAAGGTGGCACCAGAGACTAGTGCTGCCTGGAGCCCAGGTAGAGGCACTCCAGTTTCCTCCCCCTGTGCACAACACAGTTGAGATACATGCAAATGTCACATTTGCACAAGGTGACAACAGGGTGCACATTTCATGCTGTGCATAAGGCTGCACTCATTTCACACATATGCACAGAAAGAGCACAGAGGCTGAATGAAGTGTCTGCTTTGGTTCCATTTTGCATCTTCCCTCACTTCTCTATACTTTTAAAACTCCCTTTTTTATCCTGAACTTATGAACAAGTTATTACAGATCAGCCTACTAACTTAAAACATCCATAATTTTTTGGGTAGCAGTAGTTTATTTTATCCTGCAGGGTTTTTTTTTTCCTTTATAGAAAGAAGGAAACAGATTTTTAAAAATGAAAGCAATTTCATCAAGAGAGATCAGACCACTTTCTTAGGCTTACTATTAGTGGTTTGGAGAAGGATTTTCTGGCTGTGGTCTTTTCTCTCATATATTCATAAAAGCTAAGAAAAGCTAGATATGGTTTGGGAGACAATGACTCACACCAAAGTGTCTTTGAAAATAGAAGTAAAATGCCATTTGCATTGAAAGAGTATTATTTGTTCTCTGAGTGGTCAGATTAGAGGCTTTATGTTTAGCCCAGCAAGATAGCTTACAAAATCAACAAGACAAATTTAAACCTGAGGTTGAGAATAGTGGCATTTTTCCATTCGTTTTGGCTGAAGGAAATGTTTAATTATGCCAAAGAAAGAAGAAATTTTAGAAAAGAAGCAGTCTTCTGGTTAATGGAGAAAAGATCCAAGCCACTGTGGCTCACAAGACCAGATGGACATTAGCTATTACAACTCAAATATCTTTCCTCTGGTTCATCATACCTGGCCCAAACAGGAATGTTGGAATAGTGAGTTGCAACACTTGAAAAACAACTTTACAGAAAGCTGGATGTTACATGGGCAGAGAAGACTGCATGTGCCATTATCAAACATACAGTTTCCCTTTTAACTGGGCTTTTTTCCCCCACTCTATTGCACCGTGCCTGAAGAGCATCAAGCACAATGGACCCTCCTTGTGCAGTTCTCGCACTCAGCAACCACGGGAATTTGTGACCCAGCCCCAAAACAAGGGTTAGTGCTTTTATGACAAATCTCACTGCCAGTGCCACCACCACTGTTGGATGGTCACTCTTCTAAACATCATGTTGATTTTCATGAGGTCCCAGCAGAATAAATAGTTTAGGGCTGTAGCTGCTACACCTTTGCAGTTTCCTCATGCTTGGGGGATTTCTGCAGCAGTGTCACTTAGGAGGAATGGTAACACCAAGACAGACCTGTGGTTGCCCAGGGCAGAGCCTCAGGAGCTTCCTGACAGACAGCATCTAACTTGCTCAACATACTTTCCCAGTGCTCCATAAAGTAACCACCAGGAAGCAGTGCAGAGCTCAAGAATGCTTCATCTTAGTTCAGTTTTTATCTTCTTTACCTCAGTCTTGCTCACAAAAGTGCAGGAGCTGTGTTTTACTCAGTAGCATCCTTCCATGTCACTGAATTATGGTTCTCATTGTATACTGGCGTGGAGTTGTTCTCTAACTTTGTTGTAAGAGGGACTGTGTGGACAATTATGATCAGATCCTCAGCATTGCTCAATTACCCTCTGATCACCTTCACCCTTTTACAATACCCACTGTTTTAGAGTTCTGTTTAGGTGAATTAGGGAAGGCAGCTACCTCATATCCCCATGAGCACAAGGTGACAGAGCAAGCTCCACGTAGAGCAAGGCACAAAAGCTCCAGCATTGTGCCCACCAACGCTGACTGCAATGTCACACTGTGACATTCAGAACTGGAGAAGGGTCAGGTTTCCAAAGTCTGAGGGAAGTTTAGCTGTGGCTCCTTCATTGTTTACTCTAGATTCAAGATGACTGGGATTAATTGCAACAGTTGGTGCAATGCAGAAGGGTTAAAACTGATTTTGAATTGATAATCAACTGGCAAACTTTTAATATTTTCTTCTGCTTATGGACTATCTTAAATACACATGGAAGAGGCCTTATTTTTGTCATACTTACAACAGTATCAAGAGAAAGCAACTAGGATCAAAAGGGTTACATTTGTAATGCAATGGTTATTCCTGTCTTCCTATTATTCTGACCATGTATGTTACATGACTGTGAAATATAAGGTTTGGCATCTTGTTTAAGTTTTAATCCACTTCACTGCACTTCCAGTGTTAACCTGATGTCAATCCAAAGCCTTAGCCTCAAGAATTTCATTGAAAAGGAGACGTTCTCATGCAGCCAACATTCAGATGCAGTAACATGACTTTTTAGAAACACTAAAAAGAGTTTTCTTTTTTTAAAATTACTGTTGCTGCTTTCTTTGTATATGTTTTGCCAATTAAATTTTGCTGGAGCTTTTGTCACTGATCTTAAAGGACACATGAAACGATACAAAACCAAAAAAGCAATCCTAACTATACATTGACACAGAAGACACACTGTCCTTGGAGTGTCCCATAGGCTGCAGGTCTAAAACTGGTCCTAGGATTTACTACCTTTTTTCCTGCTCACTCAAGGTTTGGCATCATTTCTCTGGCCAGTGCCAGAGAAATGTGCCAGTGCAACTCACTGCCCAGTGGTGCTATTGGTGGGTCTGTAGTTAATGGCACCATACAACTGCATGGGCCTCCTGGACACAGGAGGTGCTACTACATCACACAGACAGTATAAATCTACAATTATTGCCACTTGGCTTTGTAAAAAAGCATCCTTTATGGACAGATATTTTTGACCAATCGTTCATACAAAAGTGCTAGGATTCTAGATGGAATTTTAATATTGATTGGTTTTTGTGACTTGCATCTTGTCATATCTCATCTCTCATTCTGCTCCACCAAGCACCAGAATCACATGGATGACGCTATCTGTCCTGGACCTTTGGCCCACAGTGACAGGTCAAACACACCTAAATAGGCTTCACTTACACAGCTAAACATCAGGTCAGGCAAGAAATGGACACCAGCTCAAGAAGACAGAGTGCACATCTGTACAAAACAAAGAACTGCAAAAGCAAGTTTGTTTTAACCGCTGTTTAGAAATTGTTTCGCTCACCCATTTCCTTGTCTTCTCGAACTCTTCTCCTTTCATTTTCACACGCCTCCATCCATCTCTTTTTATCCTCCTGTTTTTTTGCAGAGAACAAATGAACCTCCTCTGTTGTTCTGTTTATTATTTTAAAAGCATTCTTGACATTGATGCTAAAATCTTTGTCTCTGCCATCTTCGGTGTCCACAATTTCTGTCTCATCCATGTCAATACGATCCTTGTAATACAAAATGTCCCTTCTCAGCAAGTCCTTCTTACAGAACACAAGCTGATGGTCAAAAAGGAAGAAAGTCCTCTGCTGGCTTTTGCCTTGTTTTGATATTTTGGTCAGTTCTCCTGAGTGGATCAGTTCCGAGCTTCTGGCTAACACATCTGGTCCCTAGGAAGACAGGTATATAGAGATATAGAGATATGTAGTAAGTAAATAATATTTTAAGATCTCAGTGTGTGTCTAACCAGTCTCACTATATAATCAAATCTTAAGTTCACTCACTTTTCTTGTATTTTTATTATTAGATTTGAAAATGTCATACAAAGTAAATAATATCACAGAGGTAAATTCAATCAATGTGGTCCTGCATAAACAGAGGGAAACATTTAAGTCAGTGAAACAGGTTCCCATTCTGACAGAACTACCAGACTTCCAAATGAGATTCAACTTTTTAAAAGCTCCATTTTGTCACCTCATCTCAAAGGCAAGTGTCCATGTTACATACTGCTCTTCCTGAACTATAAACAAGGTTAATCAGTAACAGAAACATTGTAAATGAAGCAACTGGACTTTTAACTGAGCAATGACCACTTGAAAAGTAGGCACCATAAACAAGCACCTACGCAGAAGGACTCCTGCAGGGGACATCAGGTATTGTACACAGTACCTTTGCCCAGGAAAGGCACAGGCTGTCACTCACCTCCCAGTCTACAATAGAGACTTGCCAACGGGCAATCTTGTCTATGCTTTCTAGCCTCCGTTTTCGCTCGTTGATCAGGCATGCCACGTTCTTCATGGCCTCATATGCAGCTTTTATGTTGCTATAATCACTGGGAAATGTAAGCACATTTCAAGGATCATTTATACAATGGACATGATGCAATCACAAACCATGGAAATTTTGCAACCACAGTGCCTGCAGTATTAGCCCACATTACCCCCTTATCCATCTACTCAGGTACTTAAAAAAGAGGAACCTGATTCCTGCTATCCCAAACCCCACACAGTAGCCTGCACAATTCAGTGCTCCTGTACTGCTGGGCTTGTCTAGGAGCAAATTACTAGATTGGTGCAAGGAGACAGAAGTGTTCAATTAATGAACTGCAACACTGTCTCTACTGAAAACAATGGCAGAACTCCCACTGAGCTCAGTGATAGCTGTATTTCACCTAAGGACTTTTAGCAAGATTTTAGTGGGACTTTTAGCAAGATTTTAGTGGGACTTTTTGGGAAGGGCAGTCTTTTGACCATGTTTAACAACTGCATTTTCTCCTTCTTGTTCCCAATGACTGGGTCAATGAACAAAAATGGGGAATGCTAGGTGGACAGGAAAAACAAACAAAATCAATCCCACAGAGCATGAGAGGAACCCAAGTACAAGGGCCCCAGAGAGAGGAATTAAAGGAGACAATATGAAGAAAGCATCCTGTTTCTACAGGACAAATGTGTGAAAGCCATGATGGTCACCTGCCTCTTCCTGCTTCAGGACTAATGCAATTAACCCAGGCCAATCCTCCTGTCCTTCTTGCAATGCTCTGCTCCCCTCCTTTCCTAAGCTCTCAGCATGTGTATGAATCTCCCCAAGTTTGCAGGCAGGCTTTTTTTTTCCCTCTGAATAGCATCCATCTCTCCTTCACCTTCATCAAATGAAGTCTCTCAGAAGAGGGAGAACGGAAGAGACATATTTCTTGCTAAAGGAATCCCAGCAGAGCAGCTGCTTTTCCTCTTTTATCAGAATGCCTCTTGCAGAAAAGGGAGCCAGACACAGAAAACAGCACGAACCAGAAATAAATCCTGCCAAGGCATTAGCCTTGCTGTCCTTGTTATCTGCTTCTGTCTCAGTTCCAGTTTTCATTGGCTGCTGCTGATGGATGCGCTTCCATTCTGAATGTGTGCATTCTCTCCTCTCTTTACTTACATCTGTGGGAACTCTATTCTGCCACACTGAATACAAAAAGTGAGATTAACAATAACAGGATCCTACTAACGCTAGGGAGATGTCCCACAGGGTGACCACATGACATTCATACTGCTACACTTGCCCTTCCTTATCTCAGTTCCTTTTTTCTTTGTTGGTATTTATTCCACACTTGCTACAAAACTTGTGGTCTTCACAGCAGGCTGTGCATATTGGAACTTCAAATTTTTTATGAAAACAAAATGCTACCAAAACCCCCAGCTGGGTGGAGCTTTCCTAAGGCTCCATGTGGGTGTAGATCTGCCTGTTTTTGAGCATCTCTGCACAGTGGCCACCTCTCTGTGCTTAAAGGCATCTCTGGGTGCTGTGTCACCCAAGAGGAAAATAGGTATTGCCGGAGGAAGGTGGTGAGACCTAGCTGTCACTTTATCTGCAGGTTTAATAGCTCAGAGAATAACTTTTCTAAAATTAGTAGCAGTGAAAGAGAAACTCTAGTTAGTAATTCTTATTGCAGCACTTCCCAGGTAGTCACAGAACTGAATAGAGGCATTTCACATCTAAAGGTCAGTGCTTCACAGTCCTCGTATTTTGCCTCTGGCAAAAATCCGGTGGTCTCCAAGGGGAGTTTTCTCAAGGTTAAAGTACTGACTTTGGCCAAGGAAACATTGCCTCAGGCTTCATTTGGACTTTGAGCACAGGGGTCACAATGGAGTACTTTCTTGCAATTATACAAGATAAAAAGACACTTACAGATAAAATCTTAATTTAGTCAAAGATTGAATCAGTGCAGGGCTATACCAGAAAGGCTATCTGCAACTTCAATTTTTATTTATGCCAGCTGAAAATCTAGTGTCTGGACTTTATTGCAAACTAAGGTAATGTTTATTACTACTAAGTTTCTAAAACAAATTACCTCCAAACTTATTCAGGTTGTAGTTATTTTCTAAGGCACTCTTCACTTTTTCTTACATCCACAACTTTTATGAGTCTTCCCCTCTTCAGATTTCTGTCTCCTTGATTTCTGGCCTTTTTTTTTCACTCTGAATAACACATTCCTCCCTGCATCCTGTTTACACACCATCTCCTTCTCCTTCTCCCTCTCTGACTTATTCCTCATTATGTCATGCATCCTCTCAGTCCCCTGTGCTGCACTTCCAGATACTGTTTTGGTGACTGACTGTGATGGTTCCAAAAAGCCCTGTTTATCATGGCCCATGGCAGTTTTGTTCCTGATCTCAAAACCTTCAGTGTTGTGTCACCCAGAAAACCTGAGTAATTAGGTGTTACTACTATTACAGAATTTGTTATGTTCATTCTCTCACCTGTGCTCCTGAGTGGTGTATTTGAGCAATTCTGCAAGCTGCAGAGGGTATTTGCAGATTTTCTGAACAGGCGTAAGAAGAAAACCATCAATGGCAATGTCAATCATCTGCTGAAGCAAGCGACAGGCCTCGAAGAAGTGGCGGTATTTGCCCTGCTTCATCAGTCTGGAGAGTTCAATGCAGGCACTGGGATGGTTGTTACAATACTCTGAATAAATAGCAAAGCCTTCTTGCTGTTAAAGAAAAAAAAGGTACAACTTTACTAAAGTATTTGTCTATAAAGGAGAAAAGCAATTTTTGTAATATCTGTTATATATAATTAGATTAGGTAATCCATTTTCTATATTGCTTCCAGGCTGATCAGCCTTGAAAGTATGCAGAAATCTACTTTGCAGCTGTCAAAACCATGTACCCTTCTTTGTCAGAACACAGAAATAAAGGTCTCTTCTTGAATCAGGATAATCAAATTCACTTTAAGAAGTATTTTTCTTTGGGGAAGACAGCTACAGGCTTACAAGTCTCTATCAAGAACTCACAGCCTATCTCCCCATTACCTACCTTTCTTAATGTCTGTATGAAGTTTCTGCTTGCTGAATATGAGATCACTGCAAACAATCCAGCCCATCTGTGATCATTAGAGTTTCAACAAAGAAACTTAAAACTGTTTATAAAATAACATGATTGCTAAAGATGAGGAGAAATCTAAAACAAATGTATAATTAATTCCAAGTTAGTTTACCTTCTAAAATGCTGCCAATTTATTATTTAAGAAGCGCTTGTTAGTAAAATCCCCTCCTAGTATGGTAACTTGGCTTTTTATTATCATATTTTGGTAATTTCATAAATAAAATCAACTTTTTTAACCTACATGTTGAAGAAAACATGACCCTATTTCACTTAGATGAGGTTCTTCTTTGTTGTACTGTTTCTCAAGATCCTTCAGAAACTTCCTTTGGAACTTGTAAATATCTTCAATATTTCCAAAAATGGTGCTTAGCTGAGCTGTGGTGAACATTCCTGTATGTTTGCGACACTGCCGAATGTAACCCTGAAATGAAATAAGAAACACTCTTTAGTCCAAGGATGTGAGACAGGTCCTACCTAACAAAATCATTTGAGCTGCCAAGGCTCCCACGGTCTCCAGCCAAGGGAGTGGTTTTCTAGACACACACACTCAGAAGCAGAAGTTCAGATTTGCATCTGAGATGTTCACATGTGGATTCCTGGCATTCAGCCCCTATCTCAGGGTAGCCCAAGTGAAGCAGGGAACCTCCCAAGTGTAAAACTCACCTGCATCTCCCTGTTGAGAATGCACTGCAGAGACTGAACCCCCAGGAAGAGCTGCTGTGCTCACAGTCTCACAGCAGTTACAGCACCAGGGCTCAGGGAGCACAAAGGTTAACTGATGGGATAGGGGCTATCTGCCAGGCTCCTCCATTTGGCTGCTGGCAGGCAGGCCTCCCGCAAACAGCCTTGGGAGCAGACAGCTGAAATAGCCTTGCAGTTGCTCTGGTGAGGTTTACCAGGAAGTAACACTGACTGTTGCTGGCACTGTTAGGAATATTCCTGTCTCCTCCACAGCCATCTGCTCTGAGAGCTGTGCAGTGGCTACGCTGCAAGCCAGCTACCGCATTTCCTATTGCACCAACAGGGAAAGCTAATTCCTGTGCGGCTCCTGTAATGTGGACTGCAGACACTTCTTGAATGTAAGACATGTTTTATGGGTATACTTTAGCTTCATGATCCTGGCTACAACCAGCTTGAGTGATTCATACAAGGGCTGAGCTTGCAAATTTGGGTTACTATCTGTGTAGCTTTTCTGGCTTAGTCTTACTTGAGTGTATTTTCAGCCTTATGTGCTACGTGCACTACCCTACAGATTCACTCTGAGGACAGCAGACTATCTCTACTCCACAGGTTAAGCGTGGCCCATTGCTTCTCTTCTTGGAAAATATATGCTTGCTCTCTTGTACTAAACTCAGAGGCTTGCCAGATATTAAAAACCAGGTATAGGATACACGTATTAGAGAAAATTAATTAATTAATATTTGCCTAAGACTTAACAGGTCAGTACAATATGAGAGTCATGTCCTAGGACTCAGCTAGCCGTGGCAGCAGCATAGCAGAGTGTACAAATTCTTCCCTGGTCTTTCATGCACACAATCAATATTACTAGCTTAAGTAAATAATGAATATAAATAACAAAATTTACATTTAATGTTTTAAAATTAGCCAGCTGGTAACCAATTTTTGTCCTTTCTCTCCCTTTTTTCTCTCTTCAAGAAAAGGGCCTGATCTAAAAATTGAAAGGAAAAAAAAAAAGAACAAATAAAAACCTACCCCTGTCTTGTCTACTTTGCTGTGAATTAAATGATCTAATTGTAAGTGGTGGACTAAAGGATGACAGCATGACAAATACAAGGACAGACCTAGCAAACTAAGGCTACTAAGAATATTTTTGTAGGTTGCTTAGCACCATTCCAGATGCAAACCTCAAAGACAAGTCAAATACAGGTCAAATGCATCATAACTCATGTCAGAAGAGGCAAACTTCAGTGAAAAGTATTAAGAAGCTTCTTGCCCAAGTGTGAGCCTCCAACAAATATTGAGAAAAAAAGCAGAAGACCACCCTCATTTTATGGTTCAAACAAGCAAGGCAGATCTAAAACATATTTAGATTTCTTCATAACTCCTAGGCATCCAGTAAAAATCTCCTCACTTGAGAAAACGGGGGGATAAAGCATTTAGCAAATACTCTTTCCAAGTTACTTCCAAAAATTTTGTCACTGAACTGCAAATTATTTTACTACAGTTACCCAAAGTTCTCTATACAGTGGCAAAAAGTTCTAAATAAACTGGACTTCCTTCTCTCATTTATTATAGAAATAGCAGTCAGAGAGGCACTTTTTTGCTGTCAAAAATGGAAGTTTTTTAAAAGAAAGGAAGCAATGGCTCATGGCAGTCATCAGAGAGGAAAGTCGTAAGAGGAAACGAAGAATTGGACTGACGGCGTCAGAAGCGCAATTGGGAGTATTTTGAAATAAGAAACCACTGTGGTTCTCAACTTATATGACTTGTTCTCATTAGGTCAGTAGGACGTCCTCAGGTTAAAGCATGTACCTCACAGATGTCCTTGAGATGCTTGATATAGACTCGTTCTGTTTTCATAATTTCCTGTATAACGTTGGTTCTCATCTGATCCCTGTTTTCAGCTATTTTCTGGCGATGCTTGCTAGTATCTGAATCTTGTTCTTCGTCCTGGATATTACTACAATTTTCTGGCACTTCTTCCTGATTAACTCGCAGCTGCAGCCAGAACAAACAAAGCAATTAGAGTGAAGCAGAAAGTTTTACAATGTGTGGTAAAACTGTTATAAACTTCTTATACCTAAGAGAAGAGTGGCTACAGACATGTTCTCATTCTTATAGAGGGGGCTTCACAACAGGATTTATCTCATTGTACTCACTGCATATTCAAATAAAGGCTTGGGATTTCTGCCTGGTTAAATACATGACTTCTACTCACAGTATCTGAGAGAGACCATTGTACTGTCCATGTTGTTTTCAGAGTTAAGCTTATTTCTGACCCTTATCCATACCCAATAGTCAATGTGTTTGGCCAAGTTAGCATGGGGTAAAAATTACAAAAGCAGACACTCAACCACTTTTAAATAGTTTCCCTGTGCCCCATCTGTATGGTGTACACAGCAGCACCTCCTTTTCTGACTTCTCTCTGATTGCCCAGGTTGCCTAGAGATCTAGGAAAGGGAAAGGGAGCAACCACCTGCTGCACTTTGTGTATGTAGTACTTCATGCAGTGCAGTCCAAGTTTCACTACACGTTATCAAAAGACAGTTCAAATTATTTTCTAAAATATATTTCAATTTTTACTATCTGAGAGTTACACTGGTATTAATCTGGGTGAGTTCTGACTGTGAAGTTCAGACTGTGAACCAGATTTCTACACAATGTCCTTGATAATAAATTAAGCCCTTGATAATAAATTAAACCCTATTTTACCAAGAAATCCCTTCAGCATAGCTCTCCCCTGCCCTTATGAGAACTGTTGTGTCTTTTCTGTATACACTGATGACTTTCTGGTTGAGCTTTCTGCTCTTGTAACCTCTGTTTGAGAAAGTCCTTTGGTTACAAAGGGACCAAATGAAGAAGACAGAGTAAAAGTTGTCAGGGAAGCTAAGGGATCTTAGGGTGTGATTCTCTACTGCCTTTTTCCTTGTGAACTCCTTAGGGGTTATGTCACTGAGGTTCAGCTGTAAACATGATGAGGATCAGGTATGAAATGTAATGCCAGGACAACTGTTGCACTCTGCTAGGAATCTTGCAATGGTGCAAAAGCAAGAAGCAAAAGAGTTACTCACCCTGACAAAGCTAGCTGGAAACCAGGCCTCCTTGTCCTCATTTCTTCCCCACCACCAGTCTTTGTTGGAAGCTTCTAGAACTCTAATGACATCCCCAGCTTTGAAGCCCAGCTCTTGATCATCCATAGTGACATGGTCCCAGAGAGCCTCTGCATAGACGACGGTGCCATCGCTTATCAGCTAAGATAGGAAGAAAATGAGATTGCAAAGGACGGGAGATAAACTATGAAGTGTTTATAAACTACAAAGATGTCAATATAGGTCACTAGATTGCCTACTATTACTCCTGTTACAGGATAAAACTAAAATTTCAGATTTTCAGAAATCTATGCATATTCTCATTTGTGAAAACAATTAGAATCCTGCTCCAGAGTAGGATTATATAGGGTAACAGTTACAGTCTGTGATGGTTTAAAACCCAGAGGGAAAATTAAACCCACTCAAACTGTCCCCCTTCCCCCACTCCCTTCCTGGAAACACTAGGAGAAGTTATAGAAGGAATCACAATTTACTGAAAAACTGTAATAATCATAATAATGCTAGTAAAAGAGTGTACAAAACAAAGTTTTACCCACAAAAAGGTATTTACCACTGAGCAAACAAAAGTCCCTCCCAAAGAAACTAGCTACTGCCACTGGATTTTTTATGACTATGAAATCTCAGACTATGGAAAACATCCCTCCACATCCCCCACCCCTGTTCCTGCCCCCCCTGTGTCATCATTCCAGCAATGCAAAGCCCTGGACATTACCTCATTAATTGCTAGCTGTTCCCCTCCGGGCTGCAGGTACCTGGGAGCAGCTTGGCAGAGCTCCTCATAGCTGTAATCTTCCTCACTGCCATTGTCATCCACTAAGGCTGAAGATTCAGTCCCACCATCTGCAGCAACTAAAAACAAAAGTGCAACAGCTGTTTGCTTCATCATTTTTATGATTCAAAGAAAGACAACAATGAAAGAGGAATTGCTGAGAAATCGCCTTTGTTGTCACAAATGAAACAGTAACAGCAGGAGTGGAGGGTAGCAGAGCTCTCAGGAAAACCACCTTTCCGTCATTAAATACGTTTTACTCATTTTTAGAATTTCACATTTAGCAGCTGATTAAACTTTTGTACACAAAAAACCCAGAACTACAACAATTCCTTACTTATTTGTTATCAGAGGAAACCTTAAATGGCCAGTATCAGAAGGAAAGCCTCTGATGCCATTTCCCAGGCAGCAGATGTGAGAGCCCCAGCAGTCCCCAGCAGTGGTGGGGGGGATACTGTCACCCTCAGGCTGGGTGCCCTCACACTGTCACATCCCCTGCAGGGACACAAGGACCCAATGGTTCTGTGCCCACCCACCCATGGGAGGGGTGGGCAGCCTGTGTGCAGCCCCAGCTCTGCGCTGGCTGCTGCCACCTCTCCCACAAACTGGGGAGGCTCTGCCAGCAGCAAGGCTCGAGGGGACATGGAGCCCAGATGGCACAGTGGAATGGCCCTACAAAAAACCGGTTTCCATTCTTCCAAATCACAACAGTTTCTTGGTTTGACAATTGTACATTTTCTGACCAAGGAGGCAGCTTTGTATGGAAAGAGAGGTCAGGACTAAAATGGGTTTCCTCTTATTACACAGCCACATAAGAAACACTCTTACTGTATAAAACTATAAAACTCCTTTGGGGTGCACCACTGGGTGACAGATTCTTTTGGTGATCACCACTGGCAGAGGAAGAGAAATGGGGGCTGACCTCAGGAACATGTCTGACTGACTGACTGACTGACTGACACCCACACTGCTCAGTGTTGGACCCTGTGCAAGTGGGTTTGCCTCTGAAAGCTGCCTGTAATGTTCAAAGCACCCGGGATCAAGAAGCATTCACGACCAGTGGCCCCATACTTGAGTGCACTCTCTGGTCCTTGTTAATTTAGTCCTAAAGATTTATTCTTATGGCAAGCCCAAGCTGTGAACTAGAGTCTGAAGATCATACAATGCTCAAAACCACATTTAAAAGTAAAAAGTCAAATTCAGAATAGGTTGCTAGCCCTGAACTTCTTTGTAAAAGGTTAGCATCTCCCAGGTAAGTTGCCACACAGTCAACAGAGCAGCTCTTACTTCTGAGTGCCTGGGAAGGGACATTTAAGCAGAATTATTGAACCTGCCAATTCCAACAAGCAGCAAGGCTAAGCGGCAGGATCCGGACACTGCCTCTTCTCTACTCTGCTTCAGACCTGGGCACTGCCTGTCTGCTGAGCTCTGGATGAGTAAGAGCTGCAAGGAGACAACTCCTGGCTTTACTCCATGCACCTACTACCACCAGGCAACCTGCTGCCATCTGCTATTTACCTTATCAGGAGAAATATTGCAACCCCCTCCTCAGGGCACACATACCATCACCAGCATCTTCACTCATCTGAGCATTAATTTGCCAGAGAGATCAAAGCAGATCACCACACAGATTCAATTAAAAACTTGCAATTTTTTTTTCCATTAAAAATGGAAAAATATGGCTTAGTCTTGATACAACAGAACATGGCTATTCTGTTCTACTCCCTAGCATTTTAAATAGACATTCACATTAACAGTATCATCTGCTTAAGCAAGAAGGATGCAGAACCCCTATTTAGAAAAATCAAGACTTTTTCTTCCATACAAACTCATTAATCTGAGCACTGATGAACTTTTAAAACACATCTTACAAAATTTACCAAAAATGCTTTATTAAAAGATCTGCAAATAAATATTTCATCAAATCAATTTTTATCTTACAAAGCAACATCCAAATAATTTATCCCAGTGATCCTTTCCACATTTCCACTGCACTATCCGTACTGCCTGTGGGGTCATTCCAGCAATAATGGCACATCAAAATAACCTAATTCATTTGACTCCAGACAAAAAAGAACTACAATGTTGGGACAGAAAGCTGTTTGTTACTCTGTACCAAATCAACAAGCTTACATTAACTTTGTTGGGTAGAATCAAGTGAAATCTTGAATTCTGCATCTTTTCCTCTGTTGTATACAGACAGAAATACAGAGGGAGGGGTGTGCTTTCCCAGTTGCACCAATGGGATGCAAAAAACTTAAGACAGCCTGGAATTGACGCTGATCTTCTAGCAGCTTTTCACCGGTACTGCAGTTCCCACGGATGACACAGAGTAAGTGTCATCAGGATCAGGCCCCCCGACTGCCACTGTTTACCAGTTCGATCAAAAAACACCATGAAAAAAGCAAGAGCGAGCATGTTCTACTCACACGTACCCATCTGAAGGCTCTCCAGACTCCAAAATCGTGCCATTGCCCCCCTGGCTACCATGCTGCCGTCAGCCCTCTAACAGGTGATGCTGCTCAGTCCTACAGGGAGGGCTGCTGGAGGATCACAAGAGGCTCTGAGCTGCGCACAGCTCAGAGGAACAGGCTGTCAGCTGCCTCCGGCTCCCGGCAGTGCCTCCAAGGCCGAGCCCGGCTGGGAACTGCCAGCAGCGCACTCAGCCGCTCAGCCTGGCTGCCGCGAGCTCCCGGCTCTCTGACATCATGGGGTGCCCTTAGGGAGGAAGTTCCAGAAAAGAAACAAAAACCCGGCTGCCTGGCCCTGGCCGCGCTGCGCCTGCAGCCGCCCAGACCGCTCCCACAGAGCCTGAACATCCGAACGCGGCGAGCCAGGGAGTGCGTTTGTTTTTCATTAAAGCAGCTAAACGCGATTTCAATCTATATTCAAATGACTGCAATCCAGAGGGAGAGATTATTTGGATAGGAATTGGGAGTTCCTTGTATTACAACACTGTTCAGAGTATCGGTCTATCTTTGTCATACTATACCAGTTAAAATTCCAGAAGAAGTAAACAATTAAGGTATTTTTTGCACAATTTCTCTTGCTTCACAGGCAAATGCTGTAACATTTTTTAGAGCACAAGCAACACAAGTGTTAAGGCTGCAGCAGACTGCTCCCAGGAAAACAGAGAGGGGGGGAGACATTTTCTCACTGAAACTACAAACTTCATTCAGCTGCTCTATGAAATAGGGAATGAAGCAGGAAGAAACTGAAACCATCCATCTTTCTCTGGGTCTGACCCAGCCAGAGCACAACCTCATTCATTCACCATGGGCCAGCATTCACCCCACATCTGTGTCCTCCCTCACTGAAGCTGGATCAGGCCATGCACTGGAAGCAAAGGCAGGAGCTGTTCCCGTCTGGAGAGTGCAAAGCCTGCTGCAACCTATGTCTGTACACAGCGCTATGCCTACAGTTTGGAAAGCCCCAAAAACTTATTGGCTTCTTCTTTAGCTGAAAACTGCTCAGCTGAGCCTGTACTGTAACTGGGGACTGCCTCCTCCAGGGATGTGTTCACAAAACCCTGGAGGCATTTCTGCATACAGCAACTTCTCAACACCCACTAAAATCACATGGTTTTCCCCAGCGCTGCCTCAGACATAGAAGGAAAGGCCAAACATCACCCTGAAGTATTAATGCTGTCTTTCTGCAAAAATCCTATTTGTGCTGCACTCCACAGGAGACTGACAGAAATCATCTTCTGAATCTCTCAAACTTCCCTATTATTTCTTGCTGCAAGGACTCTAGTTGGATAGCTCAATAAAAACAAGCTACTACATAAGATCTTCACACACAGCATTTTTCTTGGCATAAACCATTAAAAAAAAAGCAAGCTGGCAAACAAAAGTGACAGTGGTGACACTGAAGTGCTGATGATCCCGGGACTTGCAAGTGAAAATTTCACACCTTTAATCAGCCAGATCACAAGTTCTTTGCCATGTCAAACCCCTTCCCATCGGGAAAAAACAATTCAGCTGCCAAAGGAAAACCAGATCAAACCCCACACAGCTCTTTTACAAGACACTATAAAACAACCTCTGAAAAACAACTCAAAACTCTTTTGGTCTGATTTTTGCAGAAAGGAACAGACTGTGTGCTTTTGCCCAATGACTAACCTAATGCCACTGTGGGATGCTGCTCAGATGGAGGGGGGCCTGCCCTCCCTCCTCTGCATGGGCACATCTGGCAAACTGAACCACCACAAAAGTGCTCATTTGGGGCGAGGTGGTGGTGGCTTCATTTCCTTGTAGATCAGCCAGGGAAAGGAGGAGGCACAGGCTGTCCTTTGAAGTGGCAGTCCACAGTGACCTTGCCCAAATGCATGCTGAGCTAGCTTAGCCACTGTGCAGGGCACTCTGAAAAGGCTGCGGGTAGCACTTACTAAAATACTAAAAGCTAGTTTATCCACCTCAAGAAAATTCAGTTCTAGAAATACCCTGGTATCATAGAACCCTCCATCCTGAGCCAGACCACAGGTCACCCCCAACCACTTCTCTGACAGCAGCCAGGGAGGAACATAAAAATAGATGAGGCGTGTGATGGTATTTTTCTGATGTACTTTTCTAAATTCCAGTTATCTTCCAGATCAGTCAGATCCCTCCTGGGGCAGAAATTATATCCTTGTGTTTAATGAACTGGATTTTTCAAACCACTTTCTGATTTTTTTAAACTGTTGGGATGTGAAATACAATGTGTAGCAATTACTTTTATAGTTTAATTTTACAGACTGCGAAAACTATCTTTTATTTTGAGCTTGCTCTCTGGTGATTTCATTTGGTGCCCTTTAGTTCTTAAATTATTGGAAACAATAACTATTATCTGTTAATTTTGCCTGTGCCAAACAGACTTTTATTCTCCTATTGTCCTTTTTTCCATGTTCCAGAGTCCAAGCCACATTAATCACTCCTCCCAGAGACACACACTGAGTCGATTTTCTTGTCCTTCTGCTTTTCTCTATATTGTCCCCTGTAAAAAATGCCTTTTGGGATGGAAAGGAACAGGGAGATGGCCCCCACACACACCAGTGGCACAATTGGGCCTTCTGTTTTGTTCTCTATTCATTTCCTACAAACTCCTGCTCTTTTATTTACTGTTTTGACTGTTACTATGCACTGCACTGACTCTGTAAATGTCTGTTAAGATTGCAAGATCTTTTCCTGAATGGCAATATCCAGCTCAAAGTCTATCATTCTGTAAGCACATCAGGCTCTTTTCCTCCTCCACATGCATTACCTTGGCTTTACCAACACCTGAAGCCAGAGCAGTGCCTCATGTCTCACTTCTACTACTGTGAATAATTCAGCACACCAGCAAGAATTACCATTTCATTTTATACCTCCCTTGCCACATCATTTGTGCAGACACTGAACATCTGATTCCACTCATCAGCTCTCTCTTTAAGAAAACCAACCATTCTCCTGAGTCATTCCCAAGCTGTGCTCCACACAGCCCAAATTCTAGTCCCACCCAAAAATATGCAAAAAAAAAAACCGGGTTAGTTTTTCAGATGCTTATAAAAATTACTCTGTAGTGACAAATAGACAACCTGTTTAATGTAATTTAAAACCTGTAACCCTTCAAGCACAAGAGTAGCAATGCAAGTCTCAAGGGCAGTTTCCTGTGTGTTGTCTGATTCTTACTCTCTTTCCTACAGATGATGATTTACTGTCTTGTACCATCTATTTTTCTAAAATTTTATATCTCCACTTTTATCTGCCATTGCTATAAGAAGAAAGCAAGTAATTTATTAGGCTTTAGCAAGTAACTAAAATAAGACACCACTGGTTTTCAGTGCTTGAGTTTAGAATTACTTTCTATAATAAAGGGCTTTTGTGCTATCAAATTTCACTGTGCATGAGCAAACAAAAAACTCTCACATGTTCAAAGACAAGGAAGTGCCTTGTGATTTAAGAGAAAAAAGAAAAGAGATCAGAATTTGTGACACTAGTCACTTTAGTATTTTCTTCTGGAGCTACCAAACAGATTTTTTGCAACTGCTTTCAAACTGTGAAGTCTATGATATTCCACACTTGCCTTCAGAGTTTTGATTTCAGAGACTTTTCCTGCTCCACTTCTATGCTTATTGTAAGGTCTCATAAAAGTCACATCTAACATAATCAAGGTTGCTTTGGCTTAATTGTCCTGAAAAGTGGCAGCAATCTTAGTTTGTGTATTTGTCATCCTGATGCTTAAGTTCAGGAGACTGGTTATTCAAAACCTAAATACCTGGAGAGATATTGCTCTCAGTCAGTAGTCTAGGTAACTAATACCATTTCATGTGGTTTCCAAACATCAACTGGAAAGGACAACTAAAAATAGAAAAAATAATTCCTGCTCTGTGATAATAAAAGAGCCTCTTTTTTCACAAACTACATTATGGAAGACCTGTTATTCTGTGAGTGGTCCTTCTGGAATCAGGGACTGAGACACCACAGAATCTCAGCAAGAGTCACAGCATTCGACATCTAATTTATCTCAGTGCCTGATCTGGATCATTAAGTGTACTAAGAAGCATACAGCAGAACACACTCCAGACATAGGTTTTAAAGTAGTTCCCAATATTTTACTACAATATAAATTCAAGGAAAACACAAATAGAGTATATATAATTGCCCTGGTTTGAGAGAAGAGGGGGTGGAGCTTTTAGCACTGTTTATTCCATACCACCCACATCATTGCTGGGGGCGTGGTTTTGGCAGGAATAGCGGAACACTGGAAACCAAAGTTTGCCATTTTGCTGGATCTCTCCAGGGAGAAGGTACTGGGATCAGCCAAGTGGATCCAGCCCCTCTCCCTCCCCATCCCTTCAGGTTGCAGCTTTAAAACACGGTGCTGAATGACAGCAACGATGGGTCTGAGACGCCACTCCAAGGGAACAAAAAGCAACAGAGAGAGGTAGCGGCACAGAGCCGAGCCCAGCTGAGCTACACAGAGCCCAAGCTCCAGAAGAGCCCAACTGGAGCGGCATCAGTGCCAGAGGCAGCTTTGCAGAATGGAACCAGCAAAGCAGAGGTCTGAGGCAGTGCTGCGGCACAACGCGATGATCGCACTTCCAAGGGGTTTGCTTGCCCTACTCCTTTGCTGTTTGCCGACTGCGGTGAGGGAGAACATTAAGCAGCAGAAGCTCTCTTTGACATATCGCCTTTGTGTCCCAAACACCACATGCCCCACATGCAGGAACAGTAATTATACTGCCTTTGTGTGGAGACCACAGCAGGCAATGCCTTCAGGAAGATCTGGAGTTTTTTTCACAGTGCTAAATGCCATTTTTTGTGGGTAGGGCACCCTCTTTTTGCATACTTTTTGCTATTGATGATGCTGTTGTCTTTGCAATTTTAGTAAATTGTTATCTTGTAATTTCTCCTTATTGTCACTCCATTACTGAAAGGGGCAGGGGGAAAGGGAGTGGCTTATTTGGAGCTTCTCTAAACCAGCTGTCTAAACCAGCACAATAGTGTATCTCAGAATCACAGACTATTCTGAGTTGGAAGGGACCTGCTAAGATCATTAAGTCCAACCCTTAAGTGAATGGCCCACAAGGGGATCAAACCCACAGCCTAGGCATTATCAATACCATGTTCCAACAAACTGAGCTCATCTTATTGGGTATGTCCCTCTTACTGCCATAGTTAGAAATTCTCAAGTCTGCTTCTTGAAGAGCACCTCCTGAAAAAAACTGTCATGTTCTATTTAAAACAGGAGAATTCAGTTTTAACACATTCTTACGTAAACTAATTTGTAGTTAAAGCATTTTTGGTAGAATTTGGACATCACTGCAGCTAAAACTTAGCTAAGAACCATAGAAGCCAAGTACTGACTTGTAAGCATACACATAATTTTAATAGACATTGAAAATGCTATTTGTTAAGGTTCCTACTTCAGTCATGGGAAGCCTTGATCAAGAAACTTCAGGGTGAAGGTTCCCAACAGTGTTTTGTTCACTATTAACAGTGAAAGACACAAAGTGAGAACTTTGCTTTTATTTACAAATCTTGCCAGAAGGAAAACAAATGGTGTTAACCCAGGTTGTTCTGGACCCACCTGTGAAGAAATGCTCCACTACATCTAGACTAGTTAATAGACTATTTCTATTAACTCCAGATAGCATTCCATGCTAAGAGTAAACAATTACAGCAAAATTACACAGGACATATCAGCGAGCCTGCTAAAGCACAGTGCTTCCAAAAAAGGCAATTTTTACCAAGAACCTGTCCCTCATGTACCAGAGTTCTGGTTGGACTACACTCATCAGCAAGCCACTTACTGATTTAAGGCTTGCCTATTTAAGTAAAGATGAATGCATGGCAAACAAAAAATTAAAAATACATGTGTGGTGTGGCTAGGGTTCAGGTATGAACTCAAGCATATTAGAACTTACTTCCTTCATAATCTCTTGACTTTAGGCAAGTATATGACTAAGAGAGCGGAGAATACAGGCATGTAAGTGGTACAGAACAATAAACCATAGCAATGTCAAAGAGTAGATGTGAAAAAAAAGTTGTACATGAGAACAGCAGCTACTAGTAAGAAACTCACAAAACAAAGCAACTTAGCTGGGTTTAACTTTGTCACTGAGTTGCTTTGCACTGTTTTGTCCTCCACATTATATATTAAATTCTTGCTTAGCCTGGAGTGTGGCTTTCTGCTCTACACAGTTAAAAATACTCATCTTACCATTAGATGTTCTCATCTGCCGCCTCCGTCCCACACGGTCCAGACCGATGGGGGTACTTTGTGAGAAGGTGAGTGGCCGGAACCTGGCTGAAACAGCCTTGTACGGGGGCACCTTGTGTGCTGGAACAGGTGGCCGTGCCACAGGCTACCAAGGAAACAGGAAAATCCAGTATTAGTAAAGCTACAGGCAAGTCCAACTGAGCAAAGCTCAGGGATGAAGTAAGGTTTCTCCAGATAGTCCAGGTAATTACACAGGCAGTAAAATCTCCTATGTTGAAGGGACATTGCTTAAACACTGCATACCATGTCCACCAGCATCACAGAACAAGTTTTATTACATTACAGTTCTTTGTTACATTGAAAACTCCTTAGCCTTCTGTTGTGGTCAGACATGCTCTGTAATTTTCATCTTGTAATATGCTTTTCTGAAGACAATCAGAAGGTGGGAGCACCTCCCCTATGAAGACTGGGCTGAGAGAGCTGGGGTTGTTCAGCCTAGAGAAGACAAGACTCCAGGGAGACCTCACTATGGCTTTTCAGGACCCAAGGAGGTCTACAAGAAAGCTGGAGGGGGACTTTTTACAATGGCACGTAGAGATAGGACAAGGGGGAACAGCTTTCAGCTGAAGGAAGACCAATTTAGATTAATGAAAAGGTTTTCTAGGATGAGGATGGTAAAGCACTAGAACAGGTTTTCTGCAGAGGTGGTGGATTTCTGCTTTCATCAGTAAAATGTATTGCGTGTCAGTAAAATAAACAAGACAAAAATAATTGTCCAAATGATGCTCTGTTTTGAGTTCCCAGGAGCCTCGTAAGAAAGAGGTAATACTAAGTTTATTATTAACATTATCTCAAAGCCATTTTCTTTGGATAAATCATTCATTTCTTAAATTACGATTGGAAAACCTGCCCCTGTTTTATTTGCAAATTGAGTCTGATTTTATGTTGTCCGTGAACAATGCCACATTAGCCAGGCTGAATGATTTTGCATAAGCATTCAACATAATAAACAACCAGGCTTCAGCACATGAACTTCAGAGAAACTCAGCTTTAGATCTTCTCTTATTGTTCAGTTGTTACTGTTCTGCTATCAGGTAATCTGAAACATCTGGGATGGTTTTTAATGAACTATCTCTTGACACTCTGTTACGAAACCCATGACAGTATTGTTTGAAAATGTTTTCTCACACCTAAGCTGTCAGACCAGAACAAAATACAGCGAAGAGGAATTAGTTTTGTACTTTTCAAATATTCCCAAGGGTTTTCAAAGCTTTAAAAAAAAATCACCAGTGTGAAGAGCAGTCTTTGACAGCCCCACATAAAATACTTCTAGGGCATATATGCCTGTTTGTTGAGTCCTTTTTCACATTCCAGCTAAAAGTTTACTTTTTATTATGACTGCCAAAAACCTCAATGTGTATGGAATATGATTCATCTACAACCTCATCTTTAAACATAATTTCCTAAGTGCCTTATCAGTATACCAGGATCCTTCACCACAAAAAGTCTGATTTGTTGTATCAAATAGCTAATAAAAGTTATGGCAACTATGGTATGCAAATAACTGGCTGAGTAAGTAAAAAAAGCTATTTATTTCTGGGCAATTAAAATTTTCTTATAAGTCTTCAGTCCAAATCCTTTCCCTGGACAGACATGGATGTGTGGCAGCCCTGGGAAATTGGCCTGGGAAGGCCATAATTTGGTTTAATAATGTTAGGAATGCTTCATCATTTTGGTCTTGACCACAGTGGTCCAGCAATGTGCTAACTTAACCCCAGCCAAGCTGTTATGGCAGCACTGGAGCATGGAAAGAGTCAACTCAAAAAGCTGCCTTGATGTATGTTCCTTCACTATTAAACTGATGTGAACAAGGTTTCAAAAGAGATCACTCCGGTGTCAGCACTAAATGAAGGGCCTGGAGAGTATTTAATCCCTTACACAGTACAGCAAGTTGCCCATACTTACTATCTCTTGAAATCCATCTATTATTCTTGAGTAAGATGGCATAGAATTTACAATAACAATTTTCCTCTTTTTTTTAACTTTCCAAATTAAGAAATAGAATTAATTTTAAAATATCTTAATTACGTATGATTTGAAACACAGGCCTTTGCCTGGGTAAAAGGTTCACTGGCTTCAGCTGGAGTTTTGCTTTAAGATGCATTTTTTCATCAGGGACTTATAAAGAAAAAGTATGTAATACGCAATAACAGTGTTCATGTTACAAAATGTTTTTCACAGGAAACTGAAAATCCTGACATTGTTCCAGCACTTTACTATCAGTAAACTTCCCAGTGGGAGATGAAGTGGCTTGAGAAAGACTAACAGGACTCAAATTTCATTAATAACCACCAGAATCAATTTTTTTGAGGATGCAAATACTAATTCTTTTTTCTGTTGCTTTATCAGCTTGACAATTGCTTTAGGCAGAAGTCCTCCAGCTTCCAGGGAAAGCAGAAAATACCTGATGAGTGCAGTCTTACAAAAGCTGAAGCTCTGCAACCAAATGCAAGATGGGGCGACGACCACCAACACAACAGTAAGTTCCTCTACACATTGTACTTGCTCAGCACTACCTCCAGGGAGAAAGGAGCAATTTTTACCCTTCAGAAGTTTTTAATTTCTCACTCTTTTACTTAAGCCAACAGAGATGGCAAATATAGGTACTGTTCAAGAATACACTGCTTGCTAATAGGTTTCCTACCTTTGTTTCATCTGATCAATTTAGTAGATCAGATGAATTTAGATCAAATCAACCAAGATTTTAACACCATTTATAAAGCCACAGTTTTTGAACAGGCTTGCTTTTGGATAATTTGAAATGACCAATAAATAATGTGTTATCATTCTCTTTGATTGTACTATTCTGTTCCTCAGGCCCTCTATAAGGAGACTAAACACACATCTGTTTTACACACAAATAAGCCCGTATAGTCGAACATAAGACATAATGACCATGCCAAGAAAGAAATCAGATTAATTTAAAATACAGAAAAGATGATCCCAAAGTCAGTATCAGGTTTGTTCCATGCTGTATTTTTAGCAAGAAGACAAAGTAATTAGTGACCAGGAAAGCAATATTCTAAGTACACGATGTCAGCTTGACAAAAGGGAAGGAAGAGAAGGAAGCATCCATTCTATTTTCTAGGCTGAAGATAGAGACAAGGAAGTGAAAGGGTCTTTTGCAGTTTGCAGAGCACATCTGTTTATCTTACTTGTGTCAGCAGATTTTCTCTCTCTTCTGCTTGATCGTCTCCATAGAAATTGACCCCACCTATTACGGAGATGGGTCTTCTCTTCCTCCCTCTGTGGTAGCCTACAGTACTGCTTTGGATCCCAGACCCAAGGGATGCCAGTCTCGGCTGATATTCTCCATCTGTGCAGTCTGTGTTCTCAGACTCCACCGCAACTGCATCTTCTGGTATAGACAAACTTCGGATCGCCATTTGGCCATAGTCTGAGAGAGGTCTGGGCCGGGATCTTTTTCCAGAGCCCCATTTCCTTGGTGTGACTTTTTGTGAGTCTGCCTTTTCTTCCTCCTGGGATGTGGACCTCTTCCAGTGGTCATCAGAAACAACCTTTTTAAATGTGAACAAGTCAAATAAGCCACAGAATTTTCTGACAGTTAATAATTTGTGAGTTTGTCATATGTCAGGTCAACTTAACATGTCTAAAACAGAAGGAGTTACCATAAATACAATAAATGCAATTGACAATTCAGGAAGAGATAACTTTGCAAAGCAGAGACATCATGATGCTTGTGCTGAGTAAGGTAAGCACCCAACAATCAGTACCTCTTTGGCAAACCAGACTAATAACACTAAAAACTGACCTATTACCTCAGCAGTACAGATAGGTCCTATCACAGACACCGAACTCATGGAATAGTACCTTAGAAAGACAGTTCTGTGCTCACAGAACTTTTTCTACGCACAAGTTGGATATCACAGGTAACACCAGTAAATATAACTCAGCTGTGGTTTTGGACTTTTTACTAAGGCTTGTAGCAACAGGACAAGGGGCAACAATTTTAAACTGAAAGAAGGTGGGTTTAGATTACATATTATGAAGACATTCTTCACCATCAGGTGGTGAGGCACCAGAACAGGGTGCCCAGGGAAGCTGTGCATGCTTCAACCCTGGTATTGTCCAAGGCCAGGCTGGATGGGGCTCTGGGCAACCTGGTCTAGTGAAAGGTGTCCCTGTCCATGGCTGGTGAGCTAGAACTGAGTGATCTTTAAGGTCCCTTCAAGCCAACCCATCCTATGATATTTCTCTGTTCCACCTCTGTTCAGTGATGAAAACAAACAGCAAGGCTGCATTTTGACCACTTGCAGATCCATGTAACTGTAATCTGATGCCAGACTGGGCAGTCATGCTCCCTCCTACCACTCACTCCCACAATGCCACTTGGTCAGATCTAGAGATTCTGCAGCCAGGAGTGAATTAGGTGAGCAAGCTTGTCCAGTTTGGAAAGGAGAAGCTCACTTCCCACATGCTCTGGGAGGTTCAAGATTATATCGGAGATGTATTATAGCACAAACACAGGTAAAAAACTATGGGCTTAGATAGGAGGCTTGGAAAATGAGCATGTTTTTCCTATTTAACAGCACACCTGGCTCACAGGGAATGCCTGCAACTATCACAACTGCAGTGGTATTACAAGTTTAGAAATAAAATAACCTCAGCTAAATACTTGATAGAGGGAACATTTTTAAGCATTTGAAGTAATACTGTTGTAATTTTTTCTAGCAAAACCCTTGCAAATTTTCAGAAAAAAATCTGCACACAAAAATTTCTGTTCACTTTTCCCTCAAATTTCTGATTTCTTGGTGTTTCTCAGCTTTTCTCAGCTCCTTCATAAAAAAAGAAAAGAGAGAAAGCTAGTAAGTATTCCAAAAGAGAAAAGCATAATTTTGTCTCTCTCTAACTATATTTTGTTCATCTGTTCCAGATCAGATGAAGGCATTCCAGATACTGAATAACCAAAGCAAGCATGCAGCCCAGAAGCAGCCTTTTGCAATGATGTCGGTGCCAGAGGATTTATCTTCTGGCACCTTTTTGTCTACCTGTCATTTTCAGCCAGGCCACTACCAATCTAATGACTCTTTTTAAGCCTCGTGATACAGTGGGCAGATGTTGCTTTTTGTTTGAAAGACAGGTTAAGATTAATTCCATGGTATGAAAGCACTTCAGCCAGTAAGCAGAGTTACTAAACAGTCAATATTTTAACATGATTACTGCAATTATGAAAATGGTACTTTTCAAATATTCCCAAGTATATTGTTCTACATTCAATTATTTCACTTACAGCATGACATTTATTCTAAATAGAGTACTTTAAAACAAAATTTGTTTCTATACCTGTCATTCAAGCAAGAACTTCAGTTCTCTACAAATTTGTGTTCAGGATCAGTTTTAACAGTACATTTAATGAAGCAGAGAGTCACTCCCTGGCTGATGCATTAACACAGCTTCAGCAAAGCTGTCCCTTAAGCACAGCCCCTCCAAGACTCAGCAGCAAAGTCACAGGTTAAATAAGGTTCTTACCTCAGAATCAGACACAGGTAAAGGGTCTCCACATATGCAGTGACTGAGAAAGGAGCTCATGAGAGTCATTTTCTGTTTTTGTTTCGCAAAGTCTCATCCATAAGAGCTACAAATGTGAGCACACTCTCTGCATAACCAGTCAGGCAAAGTTCATACCATGATCCTGTACTTTTAGACTGAGGAAGGACACGTCACACGTCATCTCATAATCTGCTGCTTACACCCTTATCTTGAGCAATAACATTTGCAGAGGACTGCTTGCATTCTGCAGGACTCCACCTTAAGTAGTGATCCAATGACAGCCAGATTAATCTCTGCTGTACAACAAACAATGCTGAAGGATGTGTGTTTTTAGTCTTAGATCTATAAACTGCACTGTAAAATACTAAAAGAGAAAGCATAACCCTGTCACTACAAAAAACAGGGCAAACCAGGCTGATAATCTCACATTCCTCTAAGTGGCCTGCTCAAGCAGGACCTTATCAAGTGACCACTCACTAGCAGGAATAAAAATATCCAGTACACAACTCACAGGCTCCAGTACTGCAGTAACTTAAGCATAAGTGTGATTCTTGACATCAAGGAAAAAATTCTGAGGAAACAATTGTACTCCACCTATGACTGGCTTTATATGGTGCACCACTGCTGACCTCAAATTACCTTCTCCTAATGAATCTTTTACAAGTGAAAGCAGGTTGATGTTGTGCAATTATTACTGGGAACATCTACAGATATCTAGAGATAGACATGGCACTTCATATAGGATGAAAATCAAAATCTCATGCACTGGCTCATGCATTTTAAGTGCTGGTCAAAAATTTCAAGGCATTTTGAGATTTCTGAGAAGTTAAGGTCTAAGATTAATCCACATTGGATTTTCTGAAATTCATACCTGCTAGTCTAGCAACACCAATACTAGAAATCAAGATTATTTATCTTGCCTTTTAGGCTGTATCCTCAGTTAGGTTTCTTCTGAGAGTGCAAATGCAAACAGCTCTGCTTGTTTGTGCTGATGCAAATGAATTAATTTTATCTGGATAACTAAATTCCTACAACAGCAAACTAGTTAAATCATTGTATTTCAACTGCTTTCCTTATTCCTGACAGCACTGTATATACAAATACAACCATTTAAAATGAATATCTACTTCAATCCAGGATACACTTATATTTGCTATTGATCCCTTTCAATATGTCACTCTTAGCTTCAGATTCCTGCATTTTAATTTCAATTCTGCAATGGAGCTGTCTGTACATTAACTAGATAATAAAGCTGTCATCATAGCCAGGAGAAATCTAGAATGAAATTTTGTTGCCTGAACATTAACACCCAGGGCTATTTCAAACGTCCAAAGGAATCTAAGACATCTCCATGTGCCATGCATCATGCAAGTATGACACAGGGAGGCTTGGGCCATCCAGAAGCAGCCCCTGGGGACAAAGGGAAGCCTGTCATGACATCTCCAGCAGTGCAGGATCTTTTATGTTCCAGGAATCAAGCTGAGCCCCTAAACAAGAGCATCAGCCAAGCCTACTGAGTGACCAGCCAGGCAGCACTACAGGCAGGAACCAGTTGTCAACTGGATTGCAGGTGGGTTTAGATGGAGCTACAACTATGTTCCCTAGTGCTGCGGACTGCCCTGCTTGGTCCCCACCTCCTGCTCCAAAAATGTGCAGCTTCACCATGAGGTTTTTTCCAGCTGTCTTTGATAGCTGCTCCTCACTTCATTTGACAGCTATTTTTAGTTGGGCTCAACTCCAGGTGCCACATTCAGGTGTGCTGTTAAGGCTGTGTTCCCCAGGACCCGCTGACCACACCCAGCAGGCTACAGTGGGAGCTCTCCCAGGCTGCTCCCAGGTAAACAATGACACCACAGAGTCTGTGCCCAGCCAGACCAAACCCCTCCCATGCCTGGGCCCAGACTGATTTCCCAATCCAGCTACAGCAACTTCAAGGACTCAATAATGATCTCACTCAGCTCAACTTGGCCCTGGTACAACCCTGTTCCATTGAATGGCACATGACTGCTATTGGCATTCCCTGTGCTCATTAATAACCAAGGTAAGCAACATCAGCATCAGGTGTTTAATCACTGAAATCTTAGCTTAGTCTTTAGAGCCCGGTTCTCCAGCTATTACTCAGACCACTGTGTACTTTTGATATATTCAGCACTCAGAACTGATTTCAGAGGAAGTGCTGCCCAAGGAGCACAAGACCTGAATTGCACAGTACTGATAAAATGTTGCTTATGCGGATGCAACTTTTATCAGTGATATGGCAAAGAAATTGCCAGTACCTGAAATTGCATGGCAGGACTTCTGCTGGTGCAGTTACACCAACCATGAATAACCCTTCATCCTCTATACCTGACCCCATTCTCTGCTGCAGAGAAAGCCCAAACTACAAGTCTGACCCAACAGAAAATGCTGCTGGTCAGCCTCCTGTTGTTGGGACACTTTTGAGGGCTGACACCATGATAGCAAAGGAAAAACAAGCTCTGGATTTTTTGGGTTTTTTTTGCTCAACACGTTTAGCCAATAAACTCCCTAATTAAAATCCCCACTTTATAAAGGTCTTGATGACGTGTACATTGCTGAGATCCCTTGACCATTAATCTGCATTTCAACCCCTACTGTTACCTATTCAGATTTTCAAAATTTAACCTTTAAGTTCCGAATGCAGTGATGTTCCATAACATGCACATACAGACAATTTCAAAGGTGTAAGGGGACACTTCTTACCTGAAAAGCTTTCCCTACCTGATAATCTTCTGGGAAGTCACAAGTAGGTACATCTTGGACAAAGACCCCCAGCATTCCTCTTCCCCAGGGAAAAGAGCATCTTGACTATGCTTCTGCTTTTTTCTTTTTTTTTTTTCTTTTTTTTTTTTTTGGGGGGGAGGGGAGGGTTTGTTTGTTTTCCTTAGCTACACAGTAAGTTGCAATACTTCTTCTTCTGTTATCTCTGTATATTTGAGCTGCCTGGCTGAAATGTAATTTTGCTAACAACTACTGCCTTTTTCTAACCCACAGAAAACAGAAAATCAAAATCTAATAATGTCTTTACAAAAATGCATATTAATTTCCAAATGCAATTTATTGAAAGGTGTGATAAATTAAACGGATGATGATTCTGACTGAGAATAAGTTATGAGGAAAACCTGAGTAGGCTGAGAAGTTTCAGAACACAATTACTACATCTTCTCAGTGAAAAGTTTTGATGGGTAATTGCTCTTCTGCAAATGACAAGGCTTGAAACTATCACAATACTTGTGCTAGGTCATGTAGGTATCTTTTTATTTTGAGCAAGCAGATACATTTCTGCATATATTTAGGGATCGATATAAAAATGTACAAATTTCTTTCACTAGCAATGACAGCTATATAAAATATTTTAATTGGTGACTATAAAACAGCTATTATTTCTGTATAGCACAGTAACTGCCAAATCTTAGGAACTCAACAGTAATATTAGAAGTGGCTTTTCCATTTATACAAGCCACCAAACATATAAAGGGCCAAGATATTGTGACCTAGTGGATATAAATTACTTCAACACCTTGACCTAACAGAGTAAAAGTCTGGACATGTCTCCACCTAGGTACATGATAAAAAGAAACCACTGCACTTTTTCTTGCTGATAAATAGCAGTTGGGAGAGCATTAGTTGAAGTTCATTTATCACTAATACCAAATGAGGTTAAAAGCTTGTTTTATGTTTCATGGACGCGATCAATACTTTAGTTTTTCTGCAAACTGTTGCGACAGACACAGATTATGAAACTGTGGATAAATAAAGTATCCCAGAGAAAATTTATTCATTGCTTTCTTTCTAGGTTTTATAAAAAGATTCTGAAGTTTCAAGAGAGCCCAGTGATCCCCTATTGATCCAACAGAGACAATTTCAAACAGCGATACCATAGCAAGAGCTACCATGGAAATGACTGCTTTTACTGCAGAGGAAAGCACACTTTCAGTAATTACATCTTCAATCACAAAAAAACAAGAATTATTAAACCAGTCCAATTCAAGAAAATTTCCATCTATTCCTTTGTAATTAAATGCAAATTGCATTATATTCTTTTTCTTTACATCCCTCTGCCTCCTCTGCCACTAACATCTTTTCTTTGTAATTGGCCTTTGCGAAGACCCCACATAAATGCATTGATTATCTATCCCTGGAACATCAAGGGCAATTTGACCAGTGGTCTGCAAGACAGCAAAACACAATCTGTGAAACAACTGCAAAAAAAACCTGCTTAAATTACACTTATATGCACAAGCAAAGCAGAGGCAATCAATGCAATACAACCATGGCCAACATCTACATACATTTTAGCTGCTTGGAGGATAACCTCCCTTTTCTTTTCCCCTTCCTCCCCTCAAAAAAAAAAATTGTGTGGAGCCACAGCTGAAAATTTTGCAAAGCACTGCTTCTGATGGGGACTCCCTAAAGGAATACCACTGCACTACACCAGTATAAACTCACAGAATAGATGCAGGAAATACTATGCATTTCAGTAAAGAAAAACAACATTACTGTGCCCTGTGACATAGCAAAAGCAACCCCCATTAGCAACACAAACTGCTGTGGTGAAACACTAATTTTAGAAGTTTTAAAAATTGGGGAAAAAATTTATATAATTTTCCACTTGGGATCTGTGAACACCAAAGCAATTGTGGTGTTCTAACTAACAAATACACCTATAAAACCACATTAATAGATCAGGCTATATAGATACAAAGAAAATTTAGCCATCTATTTTCTAAGGCCTTTTAATGCAGGTTTGCTTCATTTAACCTGATCCTTGAAAGCCTGCTTATCACAATCAATGATAAAGCATAAAGCTTTCCCTCTCAGCAATATGCTTCACCAAGATTAGCGAGTTCACCTTGGTAATATCCACATTTTACAGATAAGGAACAGATACAAAGCACTTAAGTCATGTAGAAGCATAGGGCAGGACTGGAAATGACAAGCGGATCTCATGATTCTCAAATCTGTTCCTCAGCCTCAAGGATTTCCTTCATCCTCTCCTCTAATTCATTTCCAAATCCAAATCAGCTAACATACTTCCAAATGGCACAGGGGAGGAGTTTGCAGGGAAATGTACTTCCTTTGTAGAAATAGTCTTATCAGTCATATAAAAATGCAAATGTGCTAAAACCAGAAAACTGTTTCCTCTAGTTTTTTGGTGACTCAATACTTGAGGATGGTGGATGATGCTCTTATACTGTCCAGTCTTTCCTTCAGTATCTGAACTGGAACTGCAAACTTGTGGTGCATAGTGAAGGGGTATTCATATTCTCTGCTTCTTTTAGATGTATAGATATTAATAAATCCTAAATAAATCCCTACATATTTTCGGAATTTACTCAGAACACCCCAGAACAAGTAGCAGGTTAAAAAAATCCCTTCATTTGGCAAAATGAGAGACTTTTTTTCTTCTTTCAGGCTATCTTTGTAATACCCACTGGCAGATCTCAAATGATTACCACAGGTTGGAAGCAGAACTTCATGTTAACAAAGCAAAACTTAAAAAGCCATAAGCCTCTGCCTCTCTTCAGAGTCTCTCCAAAATGAGGTCCTCTGGTTCCTCACTCCCTCCACCCTTTCAGAGCAAAGCTTCACTGTCCCTGCCCAAGCCCAAGCCCTGCCCCCAGCAAGTCCCAGCAACAGACACAAACCCCAGCCTGGGAGGGGAGGAGCAGCCTTGGGCAGCTCTGCCAATTATTACTTCCCAGAGAATGGGGGGGGGGCAAGGCTGCTGGGCTCTCCCCCAACACTCGGCTGGTCTCCCAGCCTGCCACAGCATCCTGGCGCCAGCACCATGGCAGCCTCCAGACGTCAGAAAGGGAAAATGCACGTGGCTCAGGGGAGATTCTGCAGCTGCCTCTGCTCACTTTGGAAATCTCACCCACCTAGCATTGAGATGGATTCTCAGTGCCAACAACTCAACACTGTGTTTGATGTAAGAAACCAAATCACATGGGCACAGTGCTGCTCTGCTTTCTGGTGCACTACTTATTACTCCTGATCCCAGGGTGAGCAACACCTGGGTATTAATGAGGTGCCACTGGACAGCTACAGCAGAGTCAAATATGGGACGCTCTGGAAAGGCAAAGATGCACAAATGCAATAAAGAAAGGGTGCAGCTTGCCCCAGGGTAACTGCAGTGAAGCCCCCCTGAGCTCTCCGTCACCATCCAAACCATTTCTGAGAGAATGACAGTAACTCCTATCTCCTATATTATCCTACAGTTTTCAGAAATGGCTAATTTTATTAAGAACTGCAGAGTTACTTGGTCTAAAATTCAGGCGAATCCAGAACTCAGATTATTGTCATGACTGCTTTGTTTTTCTTCTTCCTAGTTGCAGATACAGCAACAAATGATTATGGGCTGCACCCAAGGGATGACAGCTCTGCTGCTGGGAGTTGAAAGAGTTTTTGCTGCTATAGGAAGATATTCCTGTCATTTGAGGGCTCCCTGCTGCATTATTGCAGCAATGGATTCTGCAATCTAGGCTTGTAGCAATGAGCAGTGGTATCTAGTCTAGCTCTGGGCAAACGCATCTGGAAGTCACTCACTGAGTGACTGTGTGGACATTGTGTGAATGCACCCTGACTTGTGCAGAGCAGCTCAGAGTTTAGTGCAAATCCAGTGTTGTTTGGTCTAACTGAAACCTCAGTTTTCTGTAAGAAGCTCTTCAGACCCTGTGTCAGGGTTCTGCTGCTCTGTCCCCAGGCGCTGTAGTCAGCAAGACCAGAGTGCCACTGGAGTGGTGAGCCCTCACTCCAAATTACAAGCCCCTTAGGAGTAAACCCACTTTAAGAAATTTTCCCCCACTACTTCACCTAATTATCCCTCACAGTTTATGGTAATACACATTAGGTTGATTAAGCTACACTCTAAACTGCACATGGATGAACCAGAGGTGAATAAGTCCAAAAAGAAGAGTTCAGAGAGCTGAAAGCAGCTAGCTCCCAGCAGGTGTGCTCATACACAGCCCCACAGCACTCAGGACCTTGAGGCATGTACTACAGATGATCACCCTCAGATCCTGGCTGCTGCTTGCTCCTTGCAGGCATTGAACACGACCACATCCAGCTCCCACCCTTTGGTCCTTCACTGTGAGGACACTTTTTGAAGCTAGAAATAGTGAGGACAAACAGTGAGGACATATCTGAGTCCCCACCCCTAAAGGCATGCTTCCTCTTCATCTTTACAAGCTGTCCTCCAAGTTAAACCCTGTGTGCTCAATATTCAGAGTCCAGAGACCTATCCAGGACCCACCAGCTCAACTTTGCCAACAGCTGAGCACTGGGCACTTTATGATGTGGACTAGCTGGGACCAGTGACTTTTATAGGGCATGAACATAAATGAGTTGACAGACAGGTCTTAGAACATGTAAAATATTGTCTGCAAATAAACTGTGACTCAATCGTAATTACAGCAGAGTTACCTCTTCACTGTAATTTATCATGCACTTATGGTCATGCAGATAAGGTACTCAAGTTATAAAAAGTCTGGTGTACTGTGAAGCCAGATGCCAGCAAGGCAACCTAAATACCACCTGATCTAAGAGTTTGTGAAAGACTGGGTGAAATGTCAAGTAACTCGACTCTTACTTTTTTGTAACAAATTCAGAACAGTATTTTGTTCAGGCAGCTTTAGTGGCTGACACATGCCAGTCTGAAACAGACTAAGTTTTCATTATTCCAGTGACATGGGGCTCTTCCTTCATGAAAGCAAAGACTATGTGAAACACTCCACACAAGTACAAGCTTGTATTTAATCATCTCCTCATGCCATTTAAAAGCAACCTATTGAATATAAATGACAGTAGCATGAAGCAGACAGTGGCAAAGCATGGGATGTCAAAGGTGAGCTTTGGTGACTCACACCTCTGTAGCCTCAGAAGTGCTGAGGCACGGATCCATGCTGCACTTAATTAGCTCTTCCCTGGGAAACAACCTCTGTCAGGACCAAAACCCAAGAAATTTCCCCCGCTTCAATCCAAATCCTGCATTTTAGTGAAACCAACAAAGAGAAGTGACAGGATCTCAAGACTCAATCACGTAAGGAAAAAAAACCAACGCAAAATATCAATTCTGATGAACAAATAGATGCCCTTGCAGGAATACTGCAAAATCAGCTTTACAGTAGTGGGGAAACATAAGGTAGAAATATTTTAGTTTCCATATTTGGGAAAATATAGAGATGGTCCAAATTACCACAGATTTCATTTGCTGACTTATCTATCAGATGAGTGAGTAAGGAAATAAACTATACTTGCTTCCAGCTACAGCAGCCAGTCCCGAAAAGAGAATTATTTGAGCCTGAGGACCTTCTAAGCTTTATATCAAAATATGTCTTCAAGCTTTAGTAAATGTACTGGAATACATACTGGCTTATACATGAAATCTGGACAGAAAGGCAGATCCATGAAACATGGAAACAGTGCAGAGTTGTCCATCAACACAGTGTATTTAAGATTCAGACAAAAAATTGAAAATGTGTGATGCCCATGGCTCCACACCACATCTCAAACGATTGTTGAGAGTAAACTAAGCACTCAGCCATCACAGAACAACTTGCTGGGCAGGTACAGTTCTGCAATGCGGAGGTGTAAGGTAAAAATGAATTGTAGTCAGAAGTTCAAACCCCAGTGACCTCATTGTGTGAGTATGTGGCATTCATAAAAGTGCCTACAGGCTGAATAAATTCCAATTAAAAAATAACCTGGTATAAGTATCTTTGGTGCCAAGCTAGTTCCATGCTGAGGGAAGCATGCTGTAAAGCAGGAAATCGAATCCTCCAAAGAAATGGTAGGAAGAAACCATACCACTCTACCTGTCTGGCAGTCACTCTGAGTGCCACAGCTTTAGGGTTGTGTATGAGATGAGAAACAGGCATGGAAAAAAGAAATAACAGACTTTATACCCCTTGTATAGCAAGATAAAAGTAGACTCTCTCCTGCACAGCTCCTGCTTCCAACCCACACCTCCCAACTCCAAAAATTTTGGCTTTTTCCATTAGAAGAGAGTTCTGCCTGGACGCAGCTATGCCACAGCTGTTTTTACGAAGCACAGGGGCTCCAGGCAGTGCTCACAACAACAAAGTGAGGGCTTACAGCCAAGCTTACCCCGGCCACCACTTCCTCCATCTTTTGCTGGGATCTCTCCCATACTGTCTGCCTGCCCATTACACAAACCCAGAGCTGCCACCAGTGCACACTCTGTATTTTAGACAACTGAAGCAAGTACTAAAGGACACTTACAATTACCCTAAAAATGTTATAATATAAAGAGAAAGCTTAAATTGCATGTTAGATAATAACAGAATGTGGTGTTAAAACTAAAAACTGCAGTAACTTTTACCCACCCAACGCAGACACATTCATGTAAAAACTGTACTGGTTTGTTGGGAACTAAGGGGAAGGACCAGATTAATTTCTTCTGGGTCATGATGGCAGCTCACCACTAGATGGTAGATGAGTAGCATTAATTCCACCTCCCATTTTACTCCTGAGAAATACAACTGGCATCTATCCACACTAGGACTCTTGCCTCTTCTGGCAGTGTGAAAGCTTCTCCTTGCACGTAAGTAAGAGTTTTGGAAAATATGGATAGCTGGAGTAATTCTATGATTCCAGAAGACGAATAAACTCTGAGCCCAGACATTTATACACACTGAGTTTATTTTTTCAATCTTACCATTGCTGCAAACACAACAGTAAACAAAATTGCTTTTCTCCAGCAGAAGGACAATACTGATAAGCTCTGTAACCACTTTTTTGCAGTTAGTCTGCAAAAACTGTGCCAAGCCTTTAAAAGTAGGACAGGTTCACAGACATTTTAAAACTTCATAGCATGAAAGGCTGGAGCTTGTGCAGCTGCAGCATTGCCTTGCCTATCTCATACCTAAGGTCTAAGATACTTTAGTCAAACTGAAGTGGCTTAAAAGATATGTCAGCTTCATTCTGTAAATGACTTGCATATTTATACAGATCCAGATGGATATTTGAGCTGGGGCTGAGCTAAACTTCACTGCTTCAGACAGGTGCAGGGTATGTCTGACAGCTCTTCATCAAGGCTGCCAAATCATTGCAACTTCCCTGGTGCCAATTCACACCATATTTTAGGTGGGGGCACAATGTTATCATGTGAATTTACCTCAGAGGTGCTGCAATATATCCCTTTACCCATTCACTGAGAGTATGAAATCACTCATCAGGTGCAGTGAGAACAACTGTGTCTTCACCAGAACAACAGTAGCAAAAGACTCAGCCCAGTGTCTAAAGCACTGCTGTCTGCAGTTGGCAAGCAAAGGAATAAGCAAGCAGTTTACCCTCAGTATAGTCATCACTACACAGGGAAAACATTGCATACAACTGAATGCTTAAACATCTGTACTGTGTCTTTCACACCCAACTGCTCTACAAATATTACCATGTTCTGCAAGGTTTCCACAGGCAAAGTGTTTTACAGTAAGTCAACACTACTTCAGAATACACGGACGCTTTAAAAAGACCTTTCAGTTGTCAAGAAAACACAGTCAGACCCTGCTCAGGCTGGTAAAGTCTGACAAGGCCACATGACAGGTGGTGTATCTTCAGGGTGCAATGAACTGCCCTTGAAAACGTACACGAATACCTTTGCTGCCAAAACTTCCTTTGATATTAATGTGCAAAGAAAAAAATAATTGTATATTAGCATCCAAAGAGAATATTTAAAGGAAATAATTACTGTCAGCATATTTTAGCAATAACAAGCTGCAGCAGCCATTACTTTGCATTGTTTTGCATTAATAAAGACAAAACCCAACAGCGAATATACATCACTTTTGAAGGATTTTTCTTTCTTTCTTACCTCTTCCTTTTTCTCTTCAGTACCAGAGGCTAAATTGAGGCTCAGCTGAGAGTGGCTGCTTATGCCACTGTCTTCATTTCCATCATCATAATACACAGTTTTCACTGAGTCCTGGAAGCAAACAGGATTCCTGCCCAGCTTCAGCCCCGGTACCTCAACTCTCTCCTCGCTCTCTGATGAGCTCAGTGACAACGTGCTGTGATGGTTTGGACACTGGAAATTCATACTGCACTTGACCTTCCCTGCAGTTGGACTTTGAGGCTTTGGAGTAGTTGGCCTGACGGGAACATAAAGGTTTTCGGCTTCATCTGTACACTGCTGAGTAGCTTTTGGTTCATCTGAGTCCGAATAAAAGACTTCATTGGGAAATGGACTAATGTCATCCAGAGTAGGTGAAAAGCTATCAGAGTCTGGGATACCTGATGACGTCCTGGGGCTTTTATCCTCAGTGACAGCTACATTCATGTCAGCCTTTTTACCCTGAGGAATCACAGGGCTTTGCAGGCAAGGTGTTTCTGGCAAGGAAGAGTCTGGACTGGATACTGAGGAGGTGCCTCTCTTCCTGTCATGGTCCGTGCTGCTGGAAACCCTGCGGGAGTAGTCATCGTGCAGCCTGCTGTTTGACCTTGTTCTCTGGGACAGCTCACCGGGAGAAGGAGCCACGTTCTTGGGGCCATCCTTCTTCCTTGCAACATCTGTAACGTTACTGACGAGTTTCAAAACTCGATCAAAATCCTTTGCTCTGATAGGGCTCTTCCATCGCTTGGATCGCCTCTCAGGGTTTCCATCACTTTTGTCAGAGTCAGCAGAAGGAACACTCGCAGTCCTTGCTGGTATATGTTTTTCATCTGAGACCTTCAGATCAGCAAGGTTTGAGGTGGACTTCCGTTTGAATGAGCTTTTCTTCAGAAAGTTCAAATTATCAGAACTTTTGCTTCTCCAATAAATGATCCTGTTGTTTTCAGAGTCTTTCACCAGAATTTCACAGATCTTTGGCTCTGCAATGACAGGTGACGTTGGCCTAACACAGTTGTGGCGACTCTGAATTTTATCTGTGTCTAACAAGTTGATGCGGCCAGCACCGTAAGCCCGCCTGATGCTGCGTGAGCGATGAGTGTTCCTCAGGAAGGACTCATCGCTCTCCTCCACATCAGAGCAGTCAGAAGCCAAACTATCCACTGCATTCTGGAAATCATGCAGAGGCCCCGAATAGGAATACCTGTTAGTCTGAACTTGCACCACTGCTCCATTTGAACCACGTTTGCCTATGCTGTTGTCGTTTACAACGTCTGAGCATTCCCTTGTTTGAGTTCCTTGCTGAACTGAAGATTTCAACTTCTTGAAAGATCCCATCCTTCTGATAGAAGAAAAGGCATTCCACGTGGATGAGTTGCCCATCAAAACCAGAGAACGAGGCCTGTCAGAGCTGGAATTAGCCCGTTTCCGAGGGGTGGTGAAAAAGCGCATGATTTTGGAAGGGCTGAGCTTGTCCTCTTGAAATTCCTCCTCAACATTGTTGCTGGTGCTGTGTCCCCCATTATGACTGGCACAGGTAGTCTGGTTTTGGGGCTCTTTATTATCCATAACTATACAAGTAACGGTGGTGCCATTTCCACAGCCATTCGGAAATGTTGTCATGCTCTCAATGCTGTAGGCATGGAGGTGGAGGCTGGGGTAGTTCAAAGCAACACTGCTGTCCCCACCAGCTGATCTCGCTGCCTCCCCTTCATCTGCTGCACCTTGGTCTGCCTTGCCTTCACATCGACTGGGTGAGCTGAGCTCCTCAGGTGGTGCTGCCTGCATCAAGAAAACAAAAGCCAACATTAAAAAGTTTTCTTACAAAGTCCCCTTTGAAAAGAAGCTTCAGCTATATTGTAGGAAATAAAGACACAAACAAAATGAAGGAGCTCTTCATGGTGAACAAAGGTGTGTTGCAGGGGTGCAGAGAAGGCATTTGTCACTCCCTCAAAGTATAATTGCATTTGTCAGCAATTTAAGAGACCAGAATAATTTCAATATGTACTTGTTTCTCTAATGCTAATCAGCTAATAAATTCATTATGACTAGCACAGCTACCTTACAATAGTAAATGCAATCCTCATATGCACGTAAGGGAAAGAAACTCCCTGTAACACCAATCCAGTCTTCCTTCTCATGTGCTCAGCACTGAGCCCCAAGACACATGGGAGGTTTTCATCTAAAACACGTTCATCAAGGGACACCTAACTCTCAAACAGGAGGCAAGGAAGAGGAAAACAGACATTATTTTTCCTACACTTGCTTCTGTTGGAAGGCTGTGTGACACTTGACTGACTTGTCTGTCCCCTGGCACATAAAATTCTAAGAAATTACATCAAGTGCACAGCAAAGTCTTTTTCCCTACAAAAGAAAACAAGAATTAAAAGCAGTACATCCAGAAGCCACCCTATGCTATGGTGACAACAAAATGAAAACTTAAACCTGAAAGTGACTAGAGCATTTGGGACATGCTTAAAGGATCTCCTCCTCAGCTGAGCTGGGAGACCCAGGAGACCAGATCACACTCCAGTGCCTGGGAAAGCTGTGGGGGGACCACCGGCCATGCGTCTCCTGCCCCAGCCAGGGATCTTAGCCAGGCAGACGTTTTCCCCACCATGATAAACAATGCCCTGAAAAACACTGGGATGCCCAGTCTGAAGCTGGCTCCACCTTAAAAACAAAGCTTATGCACGGTCCTTTCAGCAAGGGACAGTGGGATCTTCGAAAACTTGCCGCTGTCTGCGGGGTCCAGGGGGCGGCGGGGGGGATTTCCCCCTCACCCGAAACAAGGAGAGAACGTGTACAGCTGTGCTTTGGGCAAGGCGGCAGACCCCGGACCCTTCTTTGTCTCTTTCCCATCGCAAGGGCCGCGGGGGCTCGGGGAGCAGCGGGGACGGGGACTTGGGCGAGGCGGAGGGGCAGCGGCGGGAGGTGCAGGAGCCCGCCGGGGGTTCCATCGCGGGGACACCGCCGGGACCCGCACAGCCAGTCAGTCCCACCTCCACGTGAAACGCGGCAGCTGCGGAGCCCTGCCCGCTGCCTTTCGGGCTGCTCCCTCCTCCTGAGCGCACTTTCAAAGTTTTGCGAGCCTCTGCTCCTCTGCGGATAAAAGGATTTGCTCGCGCTTCAGCAAGACGCCTGGAACATCCCCGCCGCAGTTGTTAATCCCCGCTAGTGACGGGGTCGCGGCGGAGCCTGCCGGGCAGCAGGGCAGGGCAGAGCCGGGCCGAGCCCCGCCGCCGCGGCACACCGGCCGGACAAAAGCCCGCCGGCCACCCAACCCTCGGCCGGCCCTTGAGCCCTGGAACCGCTCGCAACTTTCCACGCGGAAAGAAAACACCGAACGATAAACGAGCACAAGACGCTGCTCTCGGCAGAGAAGTTCCCAGAGAAAGCGGCTCTGGGAGAAACTGCACCTGAGCGGGCTGAAGGGGCGCGGATGGGGGGGGGGGGGGGGGGGGGGCGGCAGAACAAACACAACGAGATGAGATTAAAAACCCAGCTCGTAGCTCGGAGCCTCCGACAGCAGCCCCGGAGCAGCACCCTTACCTAGGCAGAGCCGGGGCTCCCCGCCGCCGCCGCGCGTCCCGGCCGCTGCCCGCTCCCGCATCGCTATGGCAGCGGCGCCCGGCGGGGCGGGCCGGGCCGGGCCGGGGCGGGGCTGGGCTGCTCCCACCGCCCCGCGCCCGGCAGGGTCCGCTCCGCCCGCCCCGCTGCCCCCCGCCGCTGCCGCTCGCTGCAAGGAGCCTGCCTTCCTTCCACCGGCCGAGGAACAAGCGGCCGCGCGGCGATGGTCACGTTTAGGAGCTTAAACATTTCCTCCATGGCGCCCTGCCCCGCCTCTCCGTCCCTAGGTCCGTATGCCCCGCTCACGAGTGCAGTTTGCACGGCTCATTGATCAAACTCACGCTTGGTTCCCAGGCTCCATTTCTGTGCAAGACCTGGACAACTTCTTGGCTTGCTGTATTCGTCAAACTTAACAGCAAAAACAACATTTTATGCACAATCTGAACAGAGTTCGTATACTACAAGGAAAATTTTGTAAGACAGTGTCTAAAAGCCCTGTGTCATGACTCCTGGCAAAGACCTGTACAAACTGGTAGACCTTGCTCAGAAAGTTTATTGTTCAAAAAATATTTCTACACTTGGACTGGAATTGTAAATATAATTTCAACAGTTTTATTGAAGCTCAGGTAAGATACCAAGAGAAATTGGGGCAAAACAGATTACATGGCAGAGCAGATGCCCTAAAGAACTAGCAAAGGCCATCAGCCCCACTGCCTCTCCTCCGAGACTGGTGTGACTGCACATGCAGTGTAATTAATTCTCTGGAGAGCAGTACAGACACACTCTCAAAGGCAAGGTGTAGTCAGGGGGTGAGGCAAACAAATGGGCTTAAGGGATGCAGGCCAAATGAGGTAGCAAATAACTGGGAGTGACCACAGAAGTCTCCAGCAGTCAGCAGCAGCAGGCACAGCCTGCCACCAGCCCTGCTCTTGCAGCCACAGCTTTCTGGTACATCCCGTGGAAGGAGTGAGTTTGGAATAATGACTCAAATGAGGGGGCAAGGTGGTTGCTTTACAGTGCTGGGCATGGGAAGCAAAGGAGAAATAAATGCAGAGCCTCCCTGGTATCTGTAAGGATTTGTGCTGGTCACTTAAAAACTTCTAATAGTTTTATTCAACCCTGAGTTTCAATGGGTTTGTGTTCCTATGTTCCTTTAAATTTCTTTCCAGAGATATCCAAGGTATATGCATCACACTCCTGAGTATACTTTTTAATCCACAACCTCTGCTTTCTCAGAGAAAGGAACCTTCAGTTCCTCAGGTGTCCTCTGTCGACCAGCTGGACAAAAAGACAAAGCACAAAAAACTGTTGAGCTGAATTGAGCCACTCATTTGGGTCTTTCCTTTATCCAGCCAACAATGTTTTGGAACTTAAAAAATAACTGATAACTGAGATCTGAAACCATCTTTTAAATGTAGTTGAAGTTCATCAACAGATTAAACTGTCTTGAAGAGCTAGAAATTATCAAAGAAGGTATTGACAGATTAACAAAGTGCTCACAAAAACTTAATTTCCTTAGAAAGCCACACTAAAACTCACTTTAGATAATAAGAATTTATATTGCATGTTGTATTTTTTAAATGTCACTACATTTAAGGAAGAAAATACCTAGAAAATTGCAGTTACAGATATAACTGTATCTAGTCAATTAGACATTTGTCAAGTTTCTGAAAGTAAATAGTTTTAATCTTCCAGACTTGTTCTTCATAGCTTTTCTGCTGGTAGTGCAGTAAAACCCTCTTCTAAATCTTGCAGGTTCACTGATTCAGCCAGCCCTTCCACATGTGCGTACTATTCAGAGAAGCTTGGATGCAGTGCACTAAAGAGTGTGTCTGAGAACAGGATTAACTTCCTGTACTGGAGACCAATAATTAACAAAATCTTTTCTTAATCTGATTTTTTTTGAAGGCTGATAAATTATATATAGTGTTTAGGTGCCATCACACCAAGATCTAGTAAACTGATTCAAAACAGAATTTATCAACTGAACTGCCATTAGAAAAAAGGCAAATCCCTTTTCTAGCTATAAACTTAAACCCTTTCAGTTTCATATAAGCCATAATATTTCCTCAAAGTTACAAACCAAAGTTCCAGGACATTAGTCCTTCCTATGTTAAGGTTTTTCTACAATCCTAAAAAAGCAAAATGAGAGTACTATTACCATTTGCCATTGAGAATCCTTGCTAATGCAAACAAATCCATAACAATTACATGGGTATTTCTGGAAGACTGAGCTATATACTCTGTTATTTACAGGCTAATGTTTTGCCTCCAGATGAACAACAAAAGCTGCAGTGAGCAGAGAGGCAGTGCCAGCAGTACATGTTATGGTTGACCAAGTACAGCAATTTATAAAGGAAAGAACTTCCAGAATTGGTATATGCGTGCGATTTCTAATAGTGATTTGACATCACACTTAGCACAAGAAAAATGAAATGCTTGTTTTAGAAGCTCTAAGTCTGTTCTTTAAAAGAGGTTTAATGCACATGTGACAAGGAGTGAGAAGGATTATTCCAAGTGTAATACAGGTGGGAAAGGATTACAAAAAATGTGACATGGGAGAATGAATATAGAGTTTTAAAGATGAAGGAGCAACCTCTCCCAGCTTTTAATTGGTAGTGATACATCTCAGATTTTTCAGAATCGCAAAGGGCACATTTATATAATGAAGTCACATACATAAATCTGAAAAGTCTGAATAAGAATGCTTCTATCTACTTAGTTTAGAAATCCTCTCTTCCACTCCTGCAACAGTTATTTCTTTCATGTTTCTTTTATACTTTCTAAAAATCTACTTCAAAGTAGTAATTTATTTTTTTTTTACAAAGGACTCTTGAAATAGAGTACAAACAAACAAAAAAAGCCAAAAGGAATCATTTCAGTAAAACATAAAAGCACTTGTCCTGCTTCCACAGCTACTGGGCAAGATAGCAAAGGAAGTGACTCTAAGATATATGCTAAATTAATGAATGACCAAATTTAATTATTAAGATTCAGAATTGCTGAAAAAAGAGATCCCTTTGCTTTAAATGACAGTGTCTTTTCCAGGCTGCAGTACATAACTAAGGCTCCAGTTGTGCAATTTGCACCTTCCTTTTAGATCCCAGGCAAAGTCTCTTCTGCAAGCAATTAACCCCCAAGGAATCTTTACATACTGACAGGTCCCACAAGAGGAATTAAGCTGAGTCATATATCTATTGAAGTTAAAGGCAACTCCCCCAACAACTTCACTGGGAGTAGGAACAAGATTTCAATTTTTTTTAGTTAGAAATGAGTGAAGAGTAGCATGTTTGTGTATGTAAGCTCAAACTAACATAGGCAGCTAATTACTTTCATCTGTTTTTTTTTTTTTTAATGTAAAGGATGTGAAATTAGGGTAGGATTTTTCCATTTTTGTATATCTGCAAGCAAATTAATAGTAATAAATGGCAACGGATTTTCCAAAGACAAGACCTTTGTCGTGTTGGCACTGAAGACGTCCAAGATGACAAAATTAATCACATTGCTAAGAAAAACACTGAAAGGAGAGCCTGAGCTAAATTGCTGCATCAACTTGCTGATTTGGCCAGTGAAAGTCCTCACTGCCCACATGCATGAGGCTGGTGTGCAGCTTCCTAAAGGCCCTCCCACTTGCATTTACTTTGCTGCTGATAAAAGCAATTACTGACCCAAGTGAGAAAAGTTTATCACAGTTTGGTATAAATCACAATACACAACAGACTGTTTTCCCCTCTAATCTTCTTTTAAATATGCTTTGCAAGGCCGAGCTTGCTCAGCTCTCTTAAACACAGGGAGCTAATTTAGGGAGAGCACAATACCCCAGTGGAGTGACGCCATCAATGAAAAATGACCCTTGTGTACCAGGTTACCATTATCCCATCTCTGAGTTGCTCTTACTCACCCACCTACACCACTACAGCTGCATGCAACTTAATGATGGCTTCAGTCTTTCAGGCTGCTAGAATGCTATTTATAACCCCACGGGGTCTGACTATGATGCTATTCTTCTTCCCCATCCTCAAGAGGCATTATTCAGGCAGCATGACATGGAGAGATGGCTGGTACTACAGAAGAGCAGTTTCCAATAAACAGATCATTGTGTTTTAACATAAAGAAGACTTCCAGTTACCAATTAGGAAGGCTGAATTCCACCTTTATTTTGAGTCTCACAAAGTATAAGAAGTAGGAAGAGAAAGGATTGTGGAGATGAAAAGTTGACAGAAATAGGAAGGAAAAGAGATTAGTCAAGAATTTCTTTCTTTTCTTGTCTTTCTTTTTCCCTTTCACTATATATTTTTCATTTTCTTCTTATCTTCAAAAATGTTAGATTTTCTGTTAGATGGATGTACTTTAAAGTGATATGGACCAGCCGGGAAGAACGGGCAAGATTTCAGACTTGGAGTTGTCCTACTCTGCAGCCTTTTGCTTTCTCTTCCTTGTTCTGCTCTAGCTGCCGTCCTTTCCTATGTCACACTCACTGCAGACTCTGATGGCTCTGCAGCCATTCTGTATTTATTTTCCTTGCTCGAAATAATAGCATGTAAAAGTGACTATTAGCAGCTCTTTATCAACCTTCTTCCCCACCCGCTTAATTACCCTGCCATCCCCTCTTCCCTATTCAAAACTGTTCTTCCAAAATTACCTGAGGATATGAAGGCACTTTGTTATGCAACAAGGAGGGGATAAAAAAAGAAGGAAAAATAAATACACAGAGAAAGGGTCTTGCGGGAGTTTGAAGGCTGAGGAGCACCTGCAGTGGGTGAATGAATGATTCAGACCAGGGGCTGCAGTGAAAGCGAGGAGTATTTTTGTGTGTGAGCCATAGCAAGGGGCCGTGCATGGATTTATTTGATTTTGGAAGGATGATGCTTCTCCCTGGGCTCAGGGAGGAATCACAAGCGGCACTCAGTGCTCACTTAAATCATTGAGCAGTGCTGAAGGGAGTACAGATACAGCAATGCTGCAGAGGCACAGTGTCCATCAGATACTAGAAAAGTGAAGCAGGTAGTGGACTGTGTTAGGAATGATGCCTCAGTAGTAGAAATTATGCAAAGCTACATAAGATCATCTTGCTTCTCATGCTTATTATAACAAAATAACAGGTCAACAGAATAATTAGCCAGTGTGACACTACAGAAATTCCCACCTAGTTACACTATGGCTGCAGACTTAGGTACTTTTGTGCTGGCCAGACCAAAAAACCCTGAATTACAATTACAGCTTTTGATAAGCTCATGAGAGCAAAACAGTGAATATTTCAGTAAGATTAAGAAAAAAAAAAACAGGTTGCTCTTGGTGGGAAGGATTGGGGCATCCTGTTGTTAGGAGGTTCCTAGGTAGTATTGATTCATGGCCTTCAAGAACCACACAGTTGCTTGGGATTTATTTCTGAATTAGTACCAATACTTTTCTTTATTTAGTCTCTCTCCGAAATTACAAACTTGCTATCTTTGTTACAGTCTGAAGAAAAATTAACATTCATTGCTGTATTTCTTGTGCCAGATAATTTAATTACCATCTCCACCATGTTTCTCTTTCAGACAAAAAAAAATCATCTTGAAATTCTACCTTTAGTTTGTCAATTTCTACTTTTTGTTTGAATTTACTCTATCAAGAATGCCTTGGATCTGAAAACCAAGGAAAGAATAATCTGAGCAAAGCAGGTGACAAGGGCTACAACAACATTTATGTGGTTGGTCTTTTCACTGACATTTGTTCTCTGAATTTAGCCAGAAAACTTCAAAGCAATTACAAACCTCCATCTAATAGTTATCATTCAGTTTTTCTGCTGTTGTAGTAACAAATTTTCTTCATTATTAGTACTAAACTCAAAAATATTTTTTAAAGCATGGATGATCACATTAAGCAAACTGTCTGTTCATTTTGTCCAGAAAAGAAGTTACCTAATTTTAAAGATGCAGAAAACACACAATGCCACTCACTTGAAAATTTGTCTGGACAGAGAATCAGACAAAAATTTATAAATTTTGGACTAGCTTACCTAAAGTTGTTTTAAAGAGATCCATACATATTAAATTAAAACTTTTTATCTGCAGTATACTTAAAGAAATTTCTTGCAGTCTTAGTTTTTTGTAATATTTCAATTGTTTCTAGGAATCAATACAAATAACACATATTGACTGCTTCTGTAAGACATGGCAGCTGCACAAGTTAGTCACATTTTGATAGGAAATCAGATTATTTTTAAAATCAGAACTCTGTAGTTATGCAACTTCCTTCCTATTAGAACAGCAAGGAAGAAATTCTAGCTTTAGTAGCCTGAGATGGAGTTAGTTATATATATCTATGGTACCAAATTACATAACTGCCTGAAGTGGGGGAACTGGAAGCAGTGCACCAAGTTTTATGGCCATTGGCTCAGACACCCATATTCCTATAACTAGTGGTAAAACAACTCTGTATTCTTCTACCGCCAAAAGTAATGGTAAATTATCTGGAAAAAAGGAAACACCCATTTCAGGCAGGAGAGATGTCTTTATGACATCTTCCCTGGGGCTGGAGAGGACAGATTCTGGATTTTGTTCCTCTCTGACCTTGGCAGTTCAGCATACTTTTCTCAGCTTAAATGCCATATGTGTAAAATATGTGATGATAGGAGTAGTGCCTTATAACCTATGGGTCTGCAAGGACCAATCCATCAATGCTCCTCTGGCACTTTGATGCTTACGATGATGATAGCTATAAAAAGTGTACACATAGGGAAAATAATCCATTATCTATCCGTGCAGAGGACAAACCCTAAATTCCATTTTTTGAAAGGAGTTCAGATTCAAGTGGCTGTTTCAATTTTCAACTGACTATTTTGATGATGGTCCATTAATCTTCTAAACTGGAGTTTGCAGATTTGGCTAATAATTTATGTCTTCTAAGAGCACAGGATAGCCCTGAACCTGAAAGATTACATATAGGCTTACTAAAAAAGTTAATTTATGTTGGTGAGCTGTCTTTGCTTTGGTTCCTGTCAGTGACACTGTCATTTTTAAAAAGTCCTTATGCTTCAGGTTCAGCAAATCAATTGAGGAAAACCTTACCAGACATTCCCTCAACATTCTGGGGTACATAATTAAGCTACTAAGCTGGAAATATGAACCATGTTTCCAGTTCCAGTACGAAAGGGAGTCAGTTTGCACAAATTCTGTCCTAGGGTCTGTCTTTTATCTAAGCAATACTGAATAGCTGAGCCAGATCTCTTCCCACCTCTTGCCTTTCATTACATAATTTAGCAAACTTCATTTCTATGCCAGGAGAGGAGTGGCTGCCTTTTTGTCTCGTTACCACACAGTGACCCAGAGATGCTGTTGCTCCCCACAGATCACCCGATCCTGTTCACATAATCTCCTTTGATCTACCTGGTCTCTGAGTATGAAGGTAGAATTGGTGCTTCCTGCCAATCTAAGAGCATGCTACTGCCTAAAGGGAGAGATGCTGGCCATGCCTTCTGCTTTTTCCTGCCAGGCTGTGAGCTGAAGCAGCTCCCCTGGCTGCACCCGAGCTGTTGCTGGGCAGGAGGTGGAAGTAAGCATCCAAGGGCAGGGGGGAAGCGCGGGAATGAGGGTGGAAACGCTTTCCACAAGCAACAGGACTCCTGAAATGGGTCCAGACTTGAAATTTTTCTCAGGATCTTCTCAAGAGTGCTGTGTATTGGAAGGGGCTGGGGAAACATGCAGTTGCCCTCAGCAATTCCCCATGTGCTGTTTCTGCCACAGGGTGCCAGAATGTGTGGGTGGGAGGTGGGTGTGTGAGTGGTGTGCTGGGTGGGTGCCTGTAGCAGGTTCATACAAGAGACACAAATAATCTCCGAATTCTGGGGCAACATCACAAACAGTAAGTATATTTCACTGTGTTCTCTGGAAAAGCAGGGAAATACTTTCTCCAGAAAACAGTTAATATAATTTTTTATGATGCATTGTTGTGTCAGACTCAGAGATTATGATCAATCATTACGGTTAATAGAGATTTTAAACTGCTTTGTATTCAATCTCTGATTCAGTTTAAATTCCAGCCTCACCACAAAAAAGTAAAAATATAATCACAATGCACAGCAATCAGGATTGCTGTGTACCTCAAAACAACCATTTGTAAAATAACTCAGTAAAGATGCTGCCTAACTCTTTTTTTGATGCAGCAAAAATCTTGGCAGGCCAATCTATACTCAAGTAGTTTATTCAGTCTCATTGGTAGGATGAACACTGCATAGAGGCTAATATTTACTATTGTGCTGGAATCAGTTGGTTTAAAGCCTGTTTTCACCAGTTTCTGCAGCAGCAGGGAACAGGGCCTCCCTGTCTGTGCCTGCAGCCAAACCATATGCAGCATATGTTCAGCTGAGGCACTGCTGACACCCCCTGTCAGCATCTGGTAATTTTCCTAGCAGCGACAAGACTTACATGAAAGTTTTAACTCTGAAAGTCCTGAAGAGCCACAGACAGTACATTCCAGAATAATTGTTTTAACCAAAGAGCCAGAGGTGCACCCTTATAACCAGCCAATTTCAGCAGACTGCAGTATCATCTTTATACTTCACTTGGTACCAGGCCAAAAGATTCTTTGTTTGTGAGAAATCCTGCTGTTGTTCAGCTCATAAGCAGCTCTTGCTCAGTGTTCAGCCCTCAAAGTCACAGATACTGCCGCCTGAGAAACACTGAAATAACAATCATGCTGCTCCATGCACAATATTCTATGGCTTGATTTTCCAACACTTAATCAAAGTACATCATACAAATAAAAACTTGGAAATTATTCAAAATTGACTGTTACATCTTTCACTGTTCCAAAGGCTAGGAAACCCTTCCTAAGTTTTACAGTAAGACGCCACGACTTCTACTAAATCATTCAGCATCCCAATGAAGCACATTCTCTTTTCTCTCTTCTGAGTCTTCCTCCTCTCATTGCCTGGAGCACAGCACTGTTACTAGTAGAAACCAACAAGCAATTTTTAGCCAAATCTCATTTTACTGGAACCTCTAAGCTTTTGAGAGCTTATTAGTTCAGATTTAACCTGGTATTAAATGAGAGAGAGTGAAATCCAGGCTTTATAGCAAGTATTAAACAGCTTTGCTAACACATAGCAATTAGCATACGACCAAGTCCAGGCTCATTTCACTTAAACCAGGAACTGTTTTCCCAGGGAGGCTATTGAGTACTTGTGACTACTTTCTGCTGCAGTATTCTTACATGGAATCATGTGATGCTTTCATCCTATGCTGAGAGTTTTGGAAAATACTTCACTGGCATCAACAACCCATTTTTGTTCTCATAAACTTCTACCTATTTCCCTTAATGGGTAAACAACTCTTAACTTTTAAAATGTTAGCTTGGCTAATTATGCTTAAAGTTACAGAGAAACCTCTCTAATTTACCAAAGACTCCCAAAAGCTCAGTTTTGTTTGGGTTTTTTGCCTATTTCCCTAGAAAAGCATAACAGCCAACTTGACAGCCATTACTCCAAGAAAACTGGCAGTCAGCAAGTTGCTTAATCCTCAATTTCCTTGCTGATTTCAGACTGCAAGTTCAGTTAGAGTGCATTGCTAGAGCTATGATCTTGCAAATGGTTTAAGTAGGTGATTCTCTGTTGTTGCATGCTTAAAATCACACTGATCTCAAGAGATAATCGACAATAAATATGTGCGCACCTAATAGTTAAACTGGGGGAGTAAGGGCAAAGGCCAACAGCGTGATTGTTTATTTTAAAAAGATACGTTTATTAACACACAGGTGTACTTGAATTAAAGTGACACTGCTCCAACAGTTCTAAGCGCAGAACAGTGCCTTTGGCTTTGGCCAGCCTTAAGTATAAGCCTGAAAGTAAAATTCAGGTTTTATTTGTATTTCTGAATTTCTGTTTGCAGATAAAATCAAAGAGTATCTCCTTCCCTGCCTAGCAGGAAAGGCAGGAGCTGCCATTTTGGAAGTAATTTGCCTTGTTTGTGGAATTAAACCACATTACTTAAAGCTTTCAGGTCCTGTCTTTTTCCTCGCAAACAATGGGAGATTATTGTTTTTATCTGCGTACAAAGCAGTGAGAACAGCTTTTTAGAAACAGTATGTTACAACACTTTTTCAATGCCAAATACGTTACAACACAGACCAATGGTGCCGTCTTCTGAAAAAAGTTTGGTAGAAAGATAATAGTTAGTACTGTAATTTGCACAGGCTACACTGTAGTGTGATCACATTAAGATACATTTAGTCACTCCATATTTCTCCTGGCTTCCCAAAATGTACACAACAGACCAGCTTAGTAGCCTTTGGCAAAGTCTGCCTTTCAAAATTTCTGAGTGACAGTGGAGGACAGCGCTCCAGCCCAGTGCCATCAGTGATGACACACCAGTACACACAGCCACCAGTGGCTCAGCTCTATGGCTGGATGGGCTTCTGCCCAAGGAAGGTGGGTCCAGGAAGCTGGAGTAATGCCAGGGAATTTGCCCCCCAATGCCACTGCCAGTGGGATCTCCTTGAAGTCACAGAGTACAAGCAGTCAGTTGCGTAGTGTGTGAGCTCCACAGAATAATGCCAAATGGCTTTGCTAGATAAACTGCACAGATTATCTGCAGCTCTGAAAACCATATACACATTAACAGGGGACAAACCACACTGCAGCCAACACGCAAAACTTTAGATATTTTGATATTAGTCTCAGTCATGGTTTTGCACTTAACTGGAAAAACTAATAAAACCATAATTATAAAATGAAATTAATTACCACCATATATACCTAAATGGTTATGCCTTCCAGCAGCCACTAACTACAATGTCGGCTCTTCTGGATAATATTTAATCTGCATATATAAATTCTATTGCACAAAATATTGTCCAGTTATAGTACAAACCTTGTTCCAGGAAACCTGCTTGGTTTTTTGAAAGAGCCTGTTGTTGCCTGGATTCTGGGCTCAGTTTGTTGAGCCCCCTGTAAGCCTTTAAATGCCTCTGGGAGGAAAAGGGACTCAGCATGATCCACAGTCATTACCTTGTGGGATTGAGCTTTAAGTTAATGTATAACAAACGGCTGCACAGCAGTGTGTGAAATCAGCAAGTTAAACATGCACTTGGAATAACTGTAACACAGAAGGAAGAATATTTACAGGACCATTTCATTAAAATCTTTGTCTTGAAGAATCTTGTATGCAGCATTCCTACATATTTTCCAATAAAAAGGTAAGGTTTGGGAGTGTGCTGATGAAAGTAAAATTAAGTAGCCAAGGCAGAAATAATCTAAAGTTGCAACCAAAGCCTTCTAGTTAAATATGGTGCAGACTGTGATCTGGTTATTATCAGCTGGAATCTACCCTGAGCAAGCTGCACCTGACAGCAAGGACAAAATGGATGACCCAGAATGGTACACACTGAATACATATCCGTGAAAGTGAAAATAACAAGGAACCTCAAAACTTTATCACGCAGCTCTAATACTGGCAGGTGTCAGCAGCAGAGCCAAATGCCAGAATCATACCTGGTGATACTGAAGCAGATGAAAGAGGCAGAACTCAAAGGTACATTTATGTCTCCGAGAGCTGCGAAGTAGCACAGGAAGGCAATGGGGTGTGCAGCAGACACTGCTGGTGGGGAGCGGAGCTGTCCCAGTGGCAGAACAGCGTGGAGCAGCAGATAGACGCCTGCCAGAAATGCGCCAGGGATGTGCGCCTCCCTGCTTTTCCTGCCTGGCGTTCAGTGGGGGTGCAGCTCCACTCTCCCAGAGACCCACGTGAATCCCGAGAGCCTGGCACCACACACAGAAATATGGAGCGCCCCTGGCTTTATGCTGTCCAGTCAGAAGGACCTGTACAGCTCTCTCCTGTACACATCCCTGTGTAGAAGACGCAGTTCTGTGTTACAGAAGATCTGCTGGAATGTGATTCAATCTTCCCTTTTTCTCCATAGAAGATATAATCGACTTTCAATTGCATTTTTTTCTGAGTTAGAAAGATGTGAAGAATAACTGCAATTGTGAATGCAAGAGAACATTAATTCAAAGAGAAAATAATTTCTGTCTTGCAGTTCTCATAGTTATTCCACAAATAATCAAATTATAATCTTTAATGGCAATACTATATTAATTTCTTAAAAGTGGAAATGCCAGCAGATTTCCTTAATAATGGGTTTACATATCCAATAAAATTTTCAAAACCTAATTAATAATTTATAATGAAGTACAAGGCTTCATATTATGTCTCATGCAATAATCTGAAACTCATACATTATGGAATTCCCTATTTCTAGATAAATTCATTTTAGCTGAATGCTCTGCTGGGATCCCAGTAACTGTATGAGAGGATAAAGGCAGAACTACAGCTCCACAATGTCTGGCTTATGCTCAAGGCCTTCACTAAAAAGGAGGAAGCAAACTCCTCAGAGCCATGCTCTTCTCATGCAAGACTGGGCTTTTACAAGATTAAGCTTTCTGAGTCAGACACAAGGTCCACAAAAGTTGAGGGGACTTTCCCCTGCTTCTATAAATCTGTAAGTAAAGATTATTAAAAAAACTAAGTTCAAGCAATTTTCTTGGTCTCAAGTCACTCATCAGGGTGCACATCTAGAGTGTTGACATCTAAATATTGATTTTGATTATGGTGCTGGGAAGGGAGAAAATGAAGAAAATACTAAATATATCATTGTTGTTTGACATTTTAGGAGAAACTGAAATGCGAATAATACTACATTGCACAAATTGATCTCCAGTCAATCTGCAACTCACAGAATAGCAGGCTGAGGTTGAGGTTGGAAGACACCTCTGGATACCATCCACTCCAGCCCCCCTCACTGGAGGGTGGAGGTTGGAAGACATCTGTGGAGATCACCTGGTCTAGCTCCCCTGCTCAAAGCAGAGTCAGCTAGAGCAGGCAAGCAGATCTGTGTCCTGTCAAGTTTTAAATAATATTTTGAAGTGTACAAGGATGGAAATTCCAGAACATGAGTGGGCAGCCTGTTCCAGTATTTCAGCAATTTCAGAAATTTCCTGTATTTCAGTTTGTGCAGATTGTCTCTTGCCCTTTTACTGGACACCGGTGAGAAGAGTCTGGCTCTGTTCTCATTATCCTCTTTACTGTTTCAGTCCCATCAGGTATTTATGCACATTAATAAGATCCCCTCAGCATCCTCTTCCCCAGGATGAATGATCCCAGCTGTCTCAGCCTCTCATCATATGTTAGATGCTCTAGTTGGTGTAAAAGGGACTACTCCTAGTTTTATATTCCCTGCAAACATGCTGAGGGTGAGTCCCATCAAGAATGTTGACCAGTACTGGCCGCAGCACTGGTGTCTGAGACACAGCACTAGTGCCTGGCTTCCAGATGGACTTCATGCCATTGATCACACATCTTAGAACCCAGTGGTTCACCCAGTTTTACATCCCCTGACTGTCCACTTGCCTAATCCAGGCTTCTTCAGTTTGCCTGGAAGCATGTTATCAGAAACAGTGTCAACAGTTTTGCTAAGACCAGTGCTCTCCCCTTGTCTTTGGAGCTGGTCATTTTGTTTCTGGGAGGCTATCAGCTTGACCAGGCATGATTTCCCTTTTGCAAATCCACGTTGACTACTCCGAACCACTTTCTTGTCCTTCATACATTTGGAAATGGCTTCCATGAAGATTTGACCCACCTCCTTCCTGGGGACTCAGCTGAGCCCCAGATTAGCCTATACTTTCCCAGCTCTTAATTCCTATTCACAAAGGCCACCTGTAACCTCCACAGACCAAACCCTGCCATGTAAACCCACTACACTCTTGTATTCTTCCATTTTATGTTTAAGTTATCAGGAGTTCCTTGTTCACCCATGCAGGCTTCCTGCCATCATTGCTTGATTTCCTGATTGTAGGACTGGAGCATTCCAGAGGTGATTCTTGCCAGTCAAGAATCTTGACTACCTATCTTGACTCCAAGATATTATACCATAGAAATCTTCCAAGGACATCCCTGAAGAGGCCAAAGCCTGCTGTCTCGATCCCATGGCTGTGATCCTGCTATTTGTCCTGTTCCCTCCTCTAAGGATCTTGTAACCCATCACTATGGGTCACTGCAGCCAAAGCTGCTTCCAGCCTTCACATGCTCAGCCATGTATTCTTGTTTGTAAGCTCAGGGAGGTCCAGCAGAATGCTGTTTCTCATTGGCCCCTCAGTTGCCAGGGTTAGAAGTTATCCTCAATGCACCCAGAAACCTCCCAGATTGCTTGTGCCCTGCAGTGTTGACTTTCTGGTGAATATGGGAATGGTTTAAGTTGCCCCTGACAACCAGGATTTCCATCATGAGGTGGTTTAACATCGGGTAATAGTCATGCAGCTGCAGAATTTCTGTCTTTGATTGCTCCTGGTTGGAAATCTCTTACATTTTCAGAGGACTGTTTCCTCTCTGGAAATTACTGTTGCATTTTGCAACCACTGCCAGCAGTCTCAACCAAAGCTAAGAAGTCTTAAGAAGGCTTGGACACTAAACACACTGTATAATTTTCATACTGGTGACCTGAGTTTGGACATGTTAACAAAACAGTATCTTTCCCATGCTGTATATGCTCCACAAGTACAAGAGTTGTCTTTCAGGCCTTTCTCCCACTACCTTTTGCTATCTCAAAGCTCAGTTGAGAAATGTGGAAACATGGAATACACAGTTCACCTACCAACAGTTCATGCCAAATCTTCTACTATGATCAGAACACAGCAAAACAGCAATAAAATAAATTGGGGGAAAAAAAAAGAAAAGAAAATAAGACAAAAGTAAGCATGTCTGCATGTTGCTTAATGTATCAATTACATTAAGGATTCTCAGTCTTAACAGCCCCACACAATACAATACAAAGCAGGCTCTGAAAGAAGGGCAATTCCCCCTGCAAATATTTAGGTTAGCAACTGCAAAGTAATCCAGGCACAGCACTATTCATAAGGCCAATTCATCACCAGGTCATACAAGGCAATTAGGCCTGGACACTAGATGTAGAGGGGAGCAGATTAACAACCACCAAGATGTTTTAAGTGATCCTGGTTTATTTTTAACAATATTTTAAAGCCTCTGAGAAGATTAATTCCTCAGCCCATGCCTCTGCATTTCCTTGCTGCTGCCAAGGTAAAATGATGTACTAATTGAGTTCTCAGCACAGGAATTTTCTTTCTAGGACTTGGGAGTGACTGTTTTGATGCTGGTAATGTCAGTGTACAAAAAACACCACTTTCCTCCACCCTAAAAGTTTGATTTCTTTGCAACAGGATGAAAAGGTTCCTACAATTTTCTCTCTTCCTTATTCTCTTTTTCATGCTCTCATGCAGAAAAGACACAGTAGATTACATCCATAAAAGCAAAACCTGCTAATGTATGTTCTTCAATTGTGAGACCCTGTTTCATAGGGAAGATTGTAAAACCTTCAACAAGTACATTACATACAAATGCAGTATTAACGGGATAAATGAGACAGTTTCTTACACTGAAGATAAAATACAGCTAATAGAATAAAATACAATAAATATATCTATTGTGAAACATAGCAGATAAGATGTCAATATTTAAAGCTAAAATAAAAAAGTACACTGGAAATAAATAGTGAAATATCCAGAACAAAGTCTTTAGCCTTAGTTCTGAATCTTGTTCTCAAGAGAAAATTGTTAGGAAGGACCTGCTGTCCAATTAAATTGGACAAAAGGCCATCTAACTATCTAAGTGGCTTAAGGAGGAACAAGGAAAAAGATGAACACAGAAAAATTTCCCTTTATTTTACTCTCCCATTTTCTGGGAGTCTACAATTTAGAGTCCTCCTAAATCACAGGCTGCATTCAGAATACACTTTTTTCCAATCCTCTTGGGCCAGTTTCCCACAAATTTTTCTGCTTCCTCTCTGTTTGCATTAATTCTTTTGATTCTATATCCTCATATTTCACTGAATTTCCCATAATTATTTCCCACAGCTAACTGGTACCCCAAGTTAAAATATATTCCTTTCGTTTGATTTTAATCTCCTGCCCAGGTGATGCCATGTCTATTTGAAAACCTAGTTGCACCAGAGTGCTGAGAGCTGGGTGCCTCCAGCCTCCTAAATATGGGTATTGAACAAACAGGAAGGATGGATTGCCAGGAGAAAATGAGAAAAGACAGCACAGCTGTCAGGAAAACATATAGGCAAACATGCAAGTTAGGTTTCTGGACTATTGCCTAAATATTTAAATGGTGGTCATACTTTCTTCTTGTACCATTAGGAGGGGATTCCTGTTTTTTAAAATCTCAGTGACCGTAATACATAAATTATAAACAAATAATTAATTCCTTAGAAGCATGATGTTCTCAATCTTTTATTTTCTTGCTTCTCTACATGCTTCTTGTATTTTATGCTGTCATTCATGTTTTAAAGTAACATATTTAACTCCATTTTCTTACAAGCTACAAAGTCAAAGCCCTACTGCTGAATGCCACCAGTTCCCCAAAATTCACTTGTTCTCTCTCAGCAGCCAGTGCACCAGGAAGTATAAATTCCATGTTAACCTTTTCTCCAGTGTGTTCCACAAGTGTGTGACAGTGAGGTATTTAGCAAACTTGGCTATTTTCTTCCTGGATAGCTAAGCTGTTCCATCAGCAACATAAAAATGTTTAAACAACACAGCAACAAACCATGCACTGTGCCAAGTTCATTGTTGGGAGGTTACTTTTAATTACAAGGTCCTGATTAACACACTGGAACAAGGCAATAACTTACTTCAAACAGTTCCAAATCATTGTACTTAAAAATGCTGACCCTTGTCATAAGCAAGGACAAGTGACAAAAACAAAAGAAAACTGTTTTGGCTCTGAGTGAATTCCAAGTTCCACGACAGAACTTTGCAGAAACACAGTAATCTATAAAAGCCATCTTTCAAACATTAATTTTGTAGTACCATAAACAGCCAAACTCTTCCCCTTAGTAGCCCAAATCTCAAAGTGATGGTTTCATTCAGAAACTTATTTTTAAACAAGGTTTCTGTACAGGATTTTCCTTTTTAAATCTTGAATTGATTTTTTTTATTATGCAACCTAGCATAACTTCGTCCTTTTTCTTCTCCTCCTCCTCATTATCATTATTATTTAAATCCAGTTTATTTAGTCTGTTAACTGACAGAAGCATTTTACTCACACATTTTGCCCAGAGGCAGCATTATCTGTTTCTTAGAAAAAGCATTCTGGTTGTAATTCAGTCTCTGCAATTGTATTAATGCAGGGACAGATCCTGGCTTTATTTGAAACTCTTAGCTGCAGTTCTTCCATATGGAAATAAAACATGAAATTACAATATTTAGGACCTAGTTGAAAATACAAGATAATAAGGAAGTGTACTTCTCATCATAGCAGTGTTAAGCATGGTAAAAATGAATCCAGAAGCTTTTGTAGAGAAGTTTCCTTCCTTAGAAAGAAGAAAACAACTGACAAAATGTGGGACAAGCTGAGCAGCTTCTGCACTGCTGCCTCAAGAGGGTACCTGGGTGAGTTGATGAACATCTGAACTTTGAACATTACAACAGACTCTTACTTTCTATTGCCACACGTGCATGAAAGCCTCTTTTATTTTCTCATCCCAGGAAACGGAAGCCATATGAAAGAGAACACCTTCAGAATACGTAAGCAGTGCTGGCAAGATTAATCTAGAGCCATAGATTACAAATAAAATAGAAATCACTGGGATGATTAATTTGTGAAAATCTCTACTCCTTAATTTAATCAGAAAACAAATTATAAATGTAACCAAGATAAATGACCAATTACTTATTAAAGCTAATAGGGTGCAGCTGATAGGGCCTAGTAGTTAAAGTCAAAGTTACTTTTAGCTGGAGTTCGATGGGCGAGTCCAGTAGGATGGTTTGGGTGAATGAAAGACATGAGCTGGTTTTAAATAAGACAGGTGGTTCTTCCACACCTATTAACTCTTACTTGATGCTACCTGTGCAGTGGGAAGTTGGCCTCCCAATAGCAGTGCTGGTAGCCAGGAGCTTATGTAAGGGAAGCCCTCTGTTGGAAAGCCAGGTTACAGCGTGGTTTAACTGGTCTTGAATTTGTGTAACAAAATTAACCAAATCCAGTGTGTTTTCAGAGACCACAAAGTATTTCCATAACACAAAATAAAAATATGAAAAAAATACAGAAATGCCAAATTTGGCATTCTGATCATGTAACAAAAATGCCAGGTGAGATCAACGAGCCTTGCCTTGAAGCCAAGCAATGGTCGCACAGACTGCGCTGTAACTGCAGGTCAGGTACTTTCCAGCTGAGTCAGGTAGAGAGGGCAGACGTGACACAGAGACAAACATCTCAGACATAAGCGATACTGTCCAAGTGTTAATCTCTCACCTCTCCCTGCAAGAGCTAGCACACAGCTTGGAGGAAGGTGTGTTTATTAGCAGGGATTGAATTTGCTCCTGGTTGGACCCAGGCTAAATGAGTTGCTGACAAAGTAGGTACCAGCCTTTCTCTACAGTTCTCATGTGCTGAGTACTCCTCAGCTCTCCTGCTGAACCTCAGGCTCAATGGAACTGTTAGATCAAAGAACTAATCAAAACAAGCTCTTCATTACTGTTGTATCCATTTATGATCAACCTACTTCAGACTCAAAATATTCTCATAAAACATGCACAAAATTTAGTCAAATTCAAAATCAAAGGTTGCTATGGAACATGTGGTGAGAGCAGTGCTGAGAAAATTGACTGTTTCAAGGATTAAGCGTCCTGAACAGAGATCTTAGAACAAAGATGGATTTTGAAAAAAATTTTGGTGCTTTTCATCAGCAAGAGGCATAACATTCTTATTCTCTTCCATTTCGCCTCCAGGAAGACAAAGAAGGGAAAGAGACAGTGGAATATTAAATGATGTAATACCTCAGACACATAATTCGTCTTAATGATATAGGTGCTTTCTTTGTTAACTGGGCACTCTGTGCCAACAGTGTAAGTACATAGAGATTTAGGAGGCTCTGTCTGTTCAACAGATGGCTGCTGAAATTTGCACTGCACTTGGAGCTTGATTAAAACTGTGTGACAAGTAACTCTTCTTATCACAATAATGTGTATCTGTTGTCATGGCTTCAAGTAATGACACTTTGAGTAGCAAAAGTAAGCCATGTTTTGTGTTCCTATTGGATCACCATTGTATTTGACTAATATGAATTGGGGACTTCAGACCCATAAACAATTTTCCCTCTGTTTAAAATTATCCAGCTAATACAAGTGAAACAACTTCTCCAGAACTGCACACCTACATACAATATTAATACTTTCAGAACAACAGCAAAATCAAATTCTCAAAAGACCAAATAATACAAAGGACTGTCTCTCTCCCAGAACAGAACACTAACCAAAAGAAGACTTTTCATGTGCATTAGCAGGGACGGTTAAATACAGACTGATAACCATGTGACTACAGAAGAGAAAATGTTATGCTTGTATTTGTAAAGGAGGAAGTTTGCCTAGGAAATTAACAGACTCTTTAGTCTGAATCTGAACTTCACAAGACTTTACAGTCAAATTTGAAGGCAGGATTGGCTGAGATGTAGGGAGCTCTGTTCCAAGAGAAGAGGAATCATGTACCATAAGGAAATTGATAACAGTAAAGAGGAGTGGTAGCTGTGCACAGTGAAAAGAAGAAGGTTGAGCAGTTTCTGGGATCAATCAGGGAAGAATCAGGAAGAGGAAAAAGCGATGTGGTGGTCTTTATGACTGAGGCAGTCAGAGCAAACACCGAGGCCCAAAGAGATCACTCACTGAGCCTGTAATTAAAGACGCCTTTGCCTCTACAGGGATGCAGGACTGTCGTTTCCTGAACAACAATGACCCCTTCTTCCTGTCTTAAGTTTAACAGGTCTGTTCTATATGGAGCTACAGACCAGGAATCAGTGACAGAAAACACAGTTATTGCAGAGTAACATGTTTTTATAGAGGAATAAACCTGGTTTTACAGAGGAATAATGAATTCTGCATAATTTTTGTTTTTAGGGGGAGAGCAAAAAGTATTTGGGTTTTTTCCCTCATGGATTGTTTTACACAAGGTCAGTATGGCTCAGCTGATGGCCCCAAGAATCAATTTGGCTTGCTTTTTCCCCCAAAATTCATAAGCAAAGCATACAAATACAGCTGCAAAGCTCTTCCAGTCTCTGCCTCACCCAGCACAGAGCCGCTCAAATGGGCACTTTTAAAGCCCTGAGATCCAAAGTCACACCTCTCCTCACGCACATAGGGTTTAACACGCAGGAGCTATTTAAACTCTTCTAGGAAGGTCAAAGGGAAGACTTACAACCAATATAACATAATACCTTTCATGTTCTCATTACCTGCCTACCACATCTGGTACCAGTGTTTTGTCCTGAAGATCATATGTGCATGTTTGTCCTTGTGTGTATACAGTAATCCATCAGAGCATTCTTAGATTAATACAGTGTAAGACATGACATGGGCCAGGTTCACTCCCTGACTACATGCTTGTCTCAGCATTTCACAATTCTACAATACACTAGCGAAGAACAATTTCATACAGGAAAAAAAATTCTTTTCTTTTAAAAGGTGTGCCAGCCACTAAATCTCTAAATAGAGTGGTAAACCTGTCACAACTAGAAATAAAATCTCTTCATCACCAGATTCCAACTTGTGTGACTTTTCTTTTTGCTTCACTTTACTAATTGGTCAGTTGTGCCAGATAATTTGCTTAAGTCTAAAACAGACCAGAAAGGCTTAAAATAACATTTCAACGGTTAGGCTGTGCAATTTGAGTTGCTAGTTTTACATGGTGGGGATTTACATTGTCTTGGCTAGTCTTTGAATATATTGGCTCATAAAACTAAAGGTCTCTCCATGAGCAAATGATCTGTCAGCTGTCCCAGCAGTACAAAATAGCCACTGATTTCCTTGAAGATGGGTTTGCTTTTGACAGGTGCAGAAAAGAGTCTTGAGCCTGCCCCCTACTAAATCAATTCATTACACAACTGCCATTCAAAAGCTGTCCACGCTTCACGAAGCACATGAGCATTGCTGCTGCTGCTCTGTACTGCCGCAGGAGCTCAGTCACAGATGTAGTTCTCATCTGGTTGGGAAGCTTGTTAAAATCCTCTCATTAAAACCCTCCATGGCCTTATTCAAGTCCTTCTCGCAGCCCTTGACCTTTTCCCCTCAGCTGGAACACATACAGGTATAGCAGTCGGCTATATCACAGCAGGCAGGAAAAACATTATGGTGTCCAGCTCCTAGATTTTCCCATAAACACTTATGTCTTTTACACTTGGAATAGACAAGAATACTACATCTTCATTTGCTCATAATAATAATTTTTCAAGCATCACAAACCACAAGTATTTCTGCGACAGTCACATTAAAAGGTTCAATTTATCATAAATAATTTCCCTTTATCCCTTCCCCTTTAAGTATTGCATACGAAAAGCATTCATGCAGCTCATTAAGAGGCACCAACTTTTTTCTGAGTAACAGCCTTAGTTTATCAGACCAGCTTCATAAATCCTTGGAAACGAGTTCTGCTTACGCACTTCTAGGACTCTGAAAACAGAATATGCAGAGAAAGTGGCATCAAGGACTGGCAAACCACTCTGTTCCTTGTGTGTTGGAATCTAAAGGACAGTTATATTTAGAAGACAAAAACTGCAGGAGAAACTGAGACTGAAACAGATACAGTAAATAGATGATGTTCTTTTCAAACCTCATGGGACAACATGTTGGTGTTCAGTGAGAGGAAAAACAAAAACTTGTAATTAAATATGTGATTCTCTGGGAAGATTTATAGCCCCTCTGAGAACAGATGACATGTTATGCCACTATCAGGAATGCCACTGCAAATTGGAAGAAAGGCAACAAGTACCAATTAGCCGCTCACAACTTTGGCATATTTGATTGTTATTCATTTGATATTTGCTTGCTGATTGCACTAATAAACAAAAAGGGAAAAGCCTTTGGAAAGGATTTATAATGTGTACAAGGAAATCCTCATTTCACTGAGAAGTGCATATTTGGTGCTCCATGTCTTCAGGAATTATGCCCATCAATTTGTTTCACCTAAGGGCATAAAAGAAGAGGGCAAGGACAAACTAACTTGGTTTTACATTCCCTTATGAGCCTTACCTGCTCAAACAGTACCTTCTTCCATCCAATAATGTAGTCTTATTAGAAAAGGAAGAATTAGACCACTTGCCAAGGATTTCTATATATCCCATGACTGAGCCTACCAGAGGCCACAGTGAGCCAATGAGACCCTCAGGCATGCTGCTGCCATGCATGTGCACATCCTGCACACGGGATGTGGGGCATAGCCCATCGTGTCCATGAGACAAAGTCCCTGTCCATAGGCAGAAGCACATGGCTCTCCTAGAGCTTCTCGGGATTCCTGTATCTCCAACAATGCATTCACTTCAGAGTGTGACAAGTGCCCACACCACACAGTGCAGTCACGATTTTATGTCTACCACATCATTCTCCAGGAGAAACTGGCTGTTCATGGCATGGACAGGTGCAATGTTTACTGGGTAAAGGCTCTGAGGCCAGAGTGTGGTGGTGAATGTGCATCCATCTGGCAGATGGCCAACAGTGGTCTTTCCAAGAGCTCGCTACTGGGGCCAGCCCTGTTTAATATCCTTATTGGCTATCTGGATGAAGGGATACTCAGGGTTTGTCTTAGAAGAACTTTATACTAATTTCAGGCAGAGTCAAAGAACTCAGTCCTGGAGCTCTTATCTGTGATATTAGCTGCAGTGAGGTAGAGTGGAAGCCTGCCAAGGTGAATGGGAATTCAGAGAGCTTTGGATGAGATCCCATAAGAGCAAAAGGTTGCAGAAGTGAGGCCCAAAGCAGACCACTGGCCATTACAATAAAGTCAGCCAGCCTCACTCTACTACTAATACTTTTATAATAGTGACAGAACACATTGGTGTACTGTACATCTTTGCTCGACTGCAGGCTTCCATGTGATGATTTAGGGGCAGGAAACAGTTGGGGAAAGAAAAGGCAGGAGGGACCGACTGCCCTGGCACACAGCATGGAGCAAGCACTGCATCTGGGTCTCACCCATGTCTTCCAATCCCCTTGGAAATCCCTGCAACGTGAGTTGAAGAGCTTTAAGTTACTGCCATTATTCTGTTAAGTTTTCACATGTATTCAAACTCCTACACAACACAAATTATTCTAATTTTAGCATTTAGCTTTATAAACATTTAGATAACTTAATTTGTCTCTCAATCACACCTCAAGGCCCAAGCTCAGGGGCACACAGCTGTCAAAAATCTTCAAGAGGAAATGTGAAGGGGAAGGGAAGAAAAACAACCCTTCTCCTGTTAAACTCTGTACAGGCAGGGGAATCACCGGGTACTTCTATAGCCACTTGCATGGAGTAAATAGAGTTCTGCATGAATTCTGCACACCGTGCCTGGCAGCAAATCTAGAATCCAGGCAGCTCTTTCTCCTTTACAAGACATTATTGTGGAACCTGTGGCATTCTTTAGGAAAGTAGTTGTGACAGGGTTGTCTCAGGGAAAACAACAGTCCCCCAGGTGGTGACAGAGCTGGAAGGAGGTGGCACAGGCTGGCCAATGTGAGCATGAAAGCAGCAGCAGGATCCAGGCAGAAGAGCAGGAGTGGACTGAGCTGGAGGAGATGTGAAAGCAGTGAGGAAGGACCATCACATCCTGAGCGGCTGAGGAGAGCAAGGGGTGGGGAGGAGAGATCTGCGAAGGTGACAGAGGGGCCGCCAAGTGGTGACCTGGAGAGGCAAGAGAGAGCCATCAAGGAGAAGCTGGGCCTTCCCAAATGATTCTTCTCTCTTGGCAATGAAGGAAAACTTAGGGAAATGTGCAGATTAAGCAAAGGAGTGAAGAGCTACAGTAACAAAGAGCTACAGTAATGTGAAAAGGCAGGTAGAAAAAAGAAAATATCACTGGAACAGGTTATCACTTTTTGTTTGTTTGTTTGTTTGTTTGTTTGTTTAAAGAGTGAAAAAAACCAAAGCAACCCTAGACACTTTCAGCTCACAGGACCAACCAGCATATACACAGCTCACCTGAGGTCTGTGGCCTTGACAACATTGTGAGTGTTTTATTTTCACTGACATAAACCATTCATTAACCATTTCTCCAATGCATTAAGCATAAACAAGCTTTCATTTCACACAGGTATTTCTTCCTGCCACTGTGATTTCATCTCCTAAACCAAATATTTTTATGCATGGAACCACCAAAAGAAAACAAGTCTGAGACTTCCCACTAATTACTGCATTTCCCAGGAGTTCTCCTGCAGTGTCTGGAGCCAGGGTCTCCTGCCACACTTTTATTTTGTGTAGTCTTTCCATTTTACGACTTTTGAAGCAACTGGTGGTGTTTTTTGATCTTTCCACACAGCTGTTCTTTTCCTACAGGAGCACTGAGATGGTTATTCTTTGGCCTGATACATGAGGCCCCATTTTTTGTTTCAGAGAGTTGAGGAGGCAGAAGCTTTTTAAGACTCTGAGTTTGTGGGTGTAAAGAAAGCAGAAAATGCTACACACTGGCTTCACTTTCACAGTAAAAAATGTGCTTGTGTGATGCATTTCAAAATCCCATGAGCTAAGTATCCAGATGAGACTAGCTGTGATGCATAAGGATAAGGTGGGGGAATTGCCAGAGATCTGTGCTGGAAAAGGAGGTGCGAGCCATGGGCAGCTCTACAGGAGAAGGATGTAGAGCATCTGCACAAAACAACTCCAGCTACACATGTGTGGATTCTAGCACATCTCCTCATGTCCCAAACACTTGAATCCCCTCAGCAACTTATACTATTCTCAGGCATCCTAACTAATTTCTAATATTGAGAGATCAGACATGAACAGGAATGACCACAAGCACATACAAGACCTGATGCATGCAATAACAAAAAACACAAGCTCTCACGACCCCCAAATAACCTCAAACTGGAGATAGCATCACTCGAGCGTGGATTACATTTCAGACTTCTGCTCGGGCCGCAGTCCCAGGGCACCGCAGAGCCGCACAGCCCCGCGGCTGGGCCGAGGCTCGAGGGGCGCGCCTGGCAGCCCGCAGAGCCCCCGCTCCCCCCGGGTGTCCCCAGAGCCATTCCCGGGACACGGCAGCTCCGAGGGATGCGCCTGGCAGCCCGCAGAGCCCCCGCTGCCCCCGGGTGTCCCCAGAGTCCCCCCGGGACGCAGCACCGGCGGTCACGCTCGGAGGAGCGGGATGGTGGTGGGCGCTCCTAACTTGGCGAGGGAACGGGGAAAGAGCACGAAAGGAAACTCGTGAGAGAAAATACCTGCCTTGCCGCTCTGCCGGCTCCTCGGAAAGCGCAGCAGGCGCTTGCATGCACAAAGCTTTCCCAGAAATCACGTAAGGCTCTCCGCTGAGCAGGGAGGAAAGCAGGGGCGCTCTCGTTCTCCCCTAACCGCCCCTGCCTGCGAGCAGCCCTTTACGCTTTCCCTCCGTGAGGATTCCCAGCCCTCCGAGCGCCCGCGGGTCCCGAAGGCGCCGCCGCCCCCGGAGCCGTTCCCTGCCTGCTCCGCTCGGGGGCAGGAACAGCTGGGAGGGTGTCAGCACAACACGCTCCATAAATTCTCCCCCAGTCTTCTGCAGACCTAAGTCCTTGAGAAAAATGCCTAAATCCCGTCGTTTGTTGACATAGTAACCACATTTAAGTTTTTACCCCCTTCAGAAGCCCTCTGCATAAAACAATTCATTATGTAAAAGATTTATCCAGTGCAGCGTGCTGGTTTGTGTGGTTTTATTTGTACAAAGAAGAAATAAAGAGACTGGATGTTTATACTCTAGATTTCCCACCCAGACCAAGGGGTTGCTTCATTACAGCAGATAGCATTAAGGACTTCCACAAGTCTTTGAAGGAATGTAACACCAAGTAAAAGGGGGGGAAAAAATCATTATTCAGATAAACAGCCCATTTCTAATACCTAAGTGAAGCAAAATTTTAGGAACTTTTCAGGAGGTCACAAAATGTTTTGTATTTTCCCCCTAACTTATTCACATATATTTATCTGATTTCTTCAAAGATGATTAGAACATTTTAAAAGTTCCCAACTAAATTTGTAAATCTACAGCAGATACTGTGAGAAAGAGCAAAGGGTCAGAAACAAGTAATGCCTGTGGAAGACTTTGCTTTCCCAATTCTATGGAAATGAGCCCTATGGAGATGAGCTCTTTAGTCTCCGGGCAGTGGAGAGAGGAAAGATAAAAGAGAATTGTGCTGCAGGGATCACGTGGGGTTTAATGGGTTTTAATGCATCCCCTCATCCAAAGTGCTGCTACCCTACACAGACCTGCATGCAGATTTCCAGCCCTTTTACTGGTAATTTAGGCTATGGGAGCAGCCTGGCAGGCTTGTGCAAACCATGCCACCCTGCAGGGATTTTTTGACCCCAGTTGCAAAAGGATGGGGGCGGGGGGTAAAATAAAAAAACCCGAACCTTGGTATTTCGAGTTGAAAAGAGTCTTACAAGCAACGTTTCAGTGTTTTAACTCAATGTTGCCTTAAAAACTACTCGATTTACAAATATCTTTCAGGGTCTAATTGTGTATTATTTACTACAGACAATTTTCTCTCTGATCCAGGTTAAATGCATGCTTAAGCTCGGAAGCAGCAGAGCACATAGAGTGAGAGATCTAGCATTTTCCTCCAGCCTTGAAATTCATTACAATTGACCATAACCTTCCCCTCAATACCCAGGCAGCTTCATTTTCTTCACATCATGCTCATCCTCTTCTTCTCCCCTCCCCTCCGAAAACAAAACAAAACAAACTAAACATAAACAAAACGAAAAAAAAAAAATCAGGTAAATTCTTAATCCACATCTTTTTACGGGCAATAGCTGAGAATCATTTCCAGAGTTGTCATTTAAATGAGAAAAGAAAAAAAGAAAGAAAGGGGAAGCTTAAATGCGCATTCACAGCTTTGGAAGTCACACCCTTTGATGACGTTTCATTAGATTTTTTAAGGATAGATACTCAAATATAGTCCCAGCATCAGTACGTATTTCTTAAATTATCACCAGCTGATATCCTGACCCCATACCAACCATATAGGTGCTTATATGTTTTAAGAAAGTGATACGTATTATGAAGTTTGTAAAGCTCTGTTGTAAAGCTCTGGCTCTGCTGTATATTTCACTGTGCATATGACGACAAAATATTTTCAGTATATAAGGTTTGCTACAGTTTTTAATGTATTTCAAAGCAGGCCTAAAAGGGTGGACCACTAACCCTGTACTCTGGCTCCATTCAGTGAAACCCATGGAACTATTGAGAGTGTTTGTAGCTCTGCTGGCTCCAAGGTGGTGGGAGGGAGCTCCACTTCTGCCCAGATCTTCTTTGGACTTGCTGTTGAGCTCGGTCTGACACTGCACCTGAGCAGCGAGGCTCAAGGTGAATGTCACCCTCATCTTTTCCGTGCATCCCTCGCCCCCAGTCTGTGTTTGCAAATGTGCTGGGGCAACTGAGGCAGCCGTTCAGTGGGCTGATCCAGTTGAAAACCAATGGACCCAAAAGCCATCATTTTCTATTTCATCAGCTTGTTAAGCTGACCTGGCTACAGTTGTGCAACTGCTGGATGCAGTCCAGGCAGATGGGTGGGCTGTGCAGTGGGACAGCAGAACAGCAGCCCCCATTTGCTCGAGGTTATTTGTATTTTTAAATTTCCATCTAAGCTTGTTTGTGCCTGAGCTCTCCCAGTCAAATGGGATAACACTCTTTCCTTGTCCTACAGATTGTAAACCTCTGGCTATAGGAAATCAGAGTTTTCACCAACTCGAAAACTCAACTTCGAATAATGTATCATCATCTAGCAAAAAACGATAAAATATACAAGTTAAACTGATTAATTTCTGTACATTGTGCATACCAAACAAATATTCCAATGTTAGCAAAATTGTAAGTACTAAAGTCACTCTTCTTTTTGTAAATTGAGCCCAGATCCATGAAATAAGCTATCAGTGGGAGTAAGGGTGGGGTGTGAAGTCGTATATGTTCTATATTATTTTTCAATGTCGTTTGTGTTAAGTCAGTTTAGCTTTGTTTTTCTGAAAACTTTTAACCAAAATGTGAAAATAACCTGCATGCAGTGTTCGCTTAAAAATTATATAATAATTAAATTGTCTTACCGCACATAGATAACTCAGAATTGTATTAATTTGACATCATCCACAGGATTTAAGAAGATAACAGAAGGTTGCACAAGCACACTTACTAGACCTGCTATTGAAGATGAACCTCTACACTGATGAGATGGCAGAAAGCTCCTACGGCCTTTAGTAACGATGTTCCAGAAAGGAAAGGAGTGAATGAACCCAAGAAATGGGCTCTGGCCCAGAGCCATTAGCAGCTGCTTAGTGCTATGTTTGCAAATGCTCTGGTTCCTGTAGAAACACCTAATCCTTCCTGAATTCTGGCCAGCATTTATGGTTAAGTGCAGACAGTAAAAGGCTGTTCTCATTACCTCCTTCTTATCTGTATGGTCCGTTTTGTGTGACAATGGATTTTCAGCTAGAATTTTAAAGCTTAATTATTCTGGCCACGTATGCGGCATCTATTTACATTGCAATGGGTGCCTAAGACCTATTTGCTGGGGGATGCACGGTGAGGTAGGATCTTTGGGTACTGCCTTAGCCATACGGAACAAAACAGTACAAGGAAAGCACAGGAACCCACAAAGCCCTTAATGCAAATCATAAACTTTCTATAGGCATTCTTGAACTCTGCTATAGAATGTGATACTGATTTATGTCCAGCAATGGAAGTCTCAAATATCCTTTCAACAGTGTCTGGAGGGATTAGCAGATTGTCAGAGCTGGGGCTGAGAACTCCTTCCCATTTTAGGATTGACCTCCTAGGTGCTCCGGCCATAAATAGAGTTTCACAGAATTATTTCCATGGGGTCCTACTCAGTCCACGAGACACAGCTCACAAAAACCCACAAAATACTGAGGCAAACTGAAAAGGCAAAACCTAGAATAAAAGCATGCAGGAAACAAACAAGGTTTGTGGTCCACTCTTTAAAAAGCTAAAGCTGAAATTCCTGGCTTTTGAAGGGATGCCCCTTACCCAAAGCAGGCCAATTAACTGAGCTCATTTTGTGGCTGTTTCACTTGCTCAAGCTTTCTAAACTTTGTGCACATACCTCTGTTCAGTATGCTGTTCTGGAAAGTATTTCAGCATTATCTTATTTTTGATCTTTATTGATTGTGGCCCCTAAATACAACAGTTGTGGATATATCAGCTACAGCAAATAGACCGTGACTGATGAGGTAAGCATCCTATATTCAAATGGGGGTGCAAGTGCTATGTGTTTGCTGCCTACAGCTCTTGATGATGACGCTGTGACAACTCACAGCAGCAGCTGGTGATGAAACAGCTGTCCTCTTTATGCTGAAGCTGGAGTTGGTCTGACTTTACCATTACCTGATCTGTCCCTCTCAATGAGTAGAAAAATCTTCATTTTCTTCCTGTGGGCTTGTTTTGCCCTGTCTTAACTCCTTTACCAGCTCACCACAGATTCAAGATGAGCATCAGTGATGCTCCAAGGGCAATTGTAGGAGTGCACACAAGTGGAAAGGGAAGAGAAGCTGCCTGGAACTTTTTGGCAGCAGTTATCTTTAAGCCCGGTTCAGATATACTGCCTGACTGTACCCTTGGGACACAGCTAGAGATGTTGTCCAGGCCACAGATTAACAGGGTTAAGAGGTTATTTCTTTATGCCTCTCACACTTCCATGAAGATTACTGCCTCCTCAGACCTGCCAACAGGGTGGCACCTTTTGTATCCCCTCAGTATCAAAATGATCTGGAAAACCAGAAATCTCCTGTGAAAATCCCTGAGGCAAGTACAGATCATTTTCACAGAAGTGTGCCAGGGAATGACGAAATGAGCAATTATATCACTGCATCAGAGGGTAAGGCTTCACCAGGTGCATGCTTTACTTAATGCCTTATTACCATTGAAACAGGGCAGAGTCTCCTCTCTCTCTCATGGACAGTTGTCTTTGCCCCCACCTCATGCCAACTCCACCATTCCTCTGAACAATTGGATGAACCAGTTCAGCTCACTTAACTGACAGAAATGGTTTTTTTATTTTTCCTGTTTTTTATAGCCTGTGAGATGAACCAGGTCACAGAGGTGTGATGGAGCATTCAGAACATGCAGTCAGGAACCCGGACCATGCTTGGGCTGGAGTGCATTGTGATGGGAAAGAAGGGAAAGAAGGGCTCAGTGTACAATAACATCTTAACATGGGTCAGCTGCAGCCTCCCCTGAACAATAGCTGTTATTGCTATTTCCTAGCTGAGCCTGAGATCTGTCCCAGCACATACTTTACAAGCTGTGGTGAGGATAGATGGATGGTTTGCACAATGCTGGGGACCTTTCATCTCCTCTCAAGGAAAAGCTCTTTCTTGACATAGACAGGAACAAGTCCCAGGAAAGCGTTAATTTGTTTAAAGCTGCTGTGCAGCTCCTTTGCCCTTCAGGGACCTGGGAGCTTTGAATCACCAAGGCATCCATTCAGATGATGCAATACTTGTACCTGGATACACTGCCAGAGGACAGTAGGAGAAAAATCAGGAAAACCAGTGGAAGATTAATTACTCTCTTTTCATCGGGCCTTGTTACATTCATTTGAGCTCCTGCCTTCTGATTTACCAAGTTACCTTGGTGATTCTTGACTGCTTGGCTTGCAAGCCTACACCAGCTCCACTCCAGCCCAGGTACAGATGCTGACATCAACTTCCTCCTCCCGCTGGCACTTGCCAGCTAATGAAATACAACTGCACAGAGGAGGAAGGAAATTCAGGGAGTGTCAAATACCAGCCCGAGTGCCAGCATACCATAGCAGGCTGGTGCAGTCACCCCTGGCTTTTCTTCAGAAGGATTTGGGGAATGTCACTTCTTTTTGTATTATATTTTGTAGCAGATACTTATAGGGTGACATTCTGCCTCCTCCCTGCTGGCTTTTGTGCTGTGCAGGTTGCTGTAGCTGGTCATGTTTCAAACAGGGCTGAACACTTGTGGGAGTGATTTCAATTTACTTTTTAAATGTCTGCTTACAGAAAGGTGACATTATGAAGACGTAGTTTGCCTTCTAGAAACGAAAATCCTTTCAAAGGTCTCCCAACATTAGTGTTCAAATCTCTTGCTCAGCTGACATAACAAGTTGAAAGACCTGCATCCTGCCCTGACTGATAGTTTTGAATTTCCTCTTCTAGCCATGAATCTTCTGGATGAGAAGTGCTCAGAGAGGAAGGACTTGGAAGCTGTATGCTTTCCCAAGCACAGCCTTCTTGTGACACATCACCAATCAATTAATATTGGAATATTGTTTTTTAAATGGGTAATGTATCTGCATGTAGCCCAAGCTGTGATACCAACTCCACCAGTAACCTCTGACCATTGAATGAAGTTAAAATCTGGCTGCCATGGAAAGAAGGCCTTTACTGTCCTCCTCACCAATTTCCCTTTCCATCCATCCCCATTTCCACATTCCTCCCTCTCCCTATTTACTTGTCCTGACTTAATTCTCTGCCATTCTTGTGATTGAATTGGCTTATTCTTATTCTGTCATTGGAGCAGTGCCAGAGCTGGCAACAAAGCAAGCAGCAAAGATGCACGGTGAAGAGGAGAGGAAGAATGGGTGAAGAAGGTGTGAAGAGTGAAATCTTGCCCAAAATCAACCTAATCAATAGCCAGAAGGCGGGGCAGGGCACGAAGGTTCTAAAAGCCAGAGTTCCAGTGAAGGTAGCAAATTGTTGTGCCCGTGTCTGCAGAGGATGCTGTAGTCTGAGGTGCTCCTAGTCTGGTTATATACAGCTTCAAGCCAACATGAGAACAAGGAGCTGACCATCATCCACCTTCATGCTCTAGGCAGCTCCAGCACTTTCTAGTCATGCTGCACTGGGTGTTCAAGCAACCACAGGAGGAAAGGGTGGTCTGTGGCTGTGGGAAGCATATATAATTTGTCCATTTAAGTCCCTTTAAATAAATCTTCTCTTCTACAAAGCAAATCTCACTCTTTGGCATGGATAAGCCTGGCTTCTCAGGCCCCTGGGAATACTAGTCGGGACAGCAAACCCTCGCAGAACCTGCTGGACCTCAGCTGGTGGCTACTGTCATGCTCTCCAGGACTTGCCATATGACCTGACTTACTTGGAATCTCCAGTTAGCTGGACTGTCCTGGACTGAAGGGCTAATTAACTCATATTCTTGCTAGAGTGGCCCCATCCCAAAAGAATGACTGAGGAAAGTGACTCCCAAGCACAGAGAGTTGGCCCTTTCCCAGCTGCCATGTGGGAATATACAGAAAGCCTTTGAGGAGCCAGCTCAAAAGACCTCATAGTATCTGTGCTTAGGTCCTGACAAGATGACTTCATATTTCCTGCCCCAAGGCTTTTTGAGCAATATGTATGTAAAAGCTGAAGCTGAGCATATTTTAAAACTCATTACTCCTATATGTAATCAGTGCCTTATTAGATTTCCAGCAATGCAAAGGGACTAATAGTTAATTTGGAAGCTACCTGGAAGCCGCTTTTTCTTTTATGTTCGCCAGTGTTTTTCCATGTTGCCCCATGTAACTAAATTAAGTGTTCTGATAACAGTGCTAAGAGCAGTGGAAAAGCCAACATATTAAATAAACTTGGCCACCTGTCATATTTTACATGCCATTTCTTGCTCACAGCCTGTGAGTTTAAATGTCTGGCAGCTGAAGCTATGGCACAGAGTGGAGTGTCCTTGGAATTCACTATTCCTTGCTTCATCTGAATTTGGTGACCTTTACTTTATCTGTTCACCAGGGCAAGAAACACAGAGCTTTTTGCACAGCTGATCTGCAGCCCAGATGGTTGCAACCCTATTGGGACAAAAGAAGAATTGTTTAGAACTACCCAGAGAAATCTTTGAACCTCAGGACTGCAGGAAGACTTCAGTACATCAGCAGGGTACAGCCACCATCCAATCCAGCCACTACACTGCCAGGATGCCAAGAAAGTCAAGAGAAGTTTTGTTTTTTTGTGGTTTTGGGTGTTTCTTTGGGTTTTGGGTTTGGTTTGGTTTTGGTTTTTTTTTGGTTGCCTGGCAACCAAAATTATTCTGAACATAATCTTAGTATTATTCTGAACATAATCTTAGTATTATTCTGAACATAATCTTGTTCACTGATGGCTATTATTGAGTTATAGCCATGTTTTCTTTTCCAGCCCCAGCTTTTAGTTGGAGGTGAGAAGTTGGCTTCCCAACCAGTCTGCTCCTGGAGACTGGCAAGGCAAGACAACATCTGTGACCAAATAGCCCAGAATAGGGCCACAACTCATCTGCTGGCATTTCAGGGCAGGAGAAGGTATGGGGAACAAAGTGGTTCCTTATTCAGAACAGAAATATGTTTACTTTGACATTGGTGACACACTGTGGGGGTTGTATTTACCATGTGCACCTGTACTGACATCACACTGTGTGAGTGTATTCAGCAAGTCCAAAATCAAATTAAATGGACTGTGTTATTTAGAAGATATTTACTCCTATGTGGAGGTACTTAATTACTTTGTTGACAAGTGCTGTAGAAATGTTAGTCTATTAAGGAAAGTTAAGCAGAACCTCTTACAGATCATAAAAGTTTAGTAGAGGGGTTGACCCCTGCAAAGTTTGGTAACATCACCAGTGTGAAGACAAGGTTGCTGTCCTTCTGGTCCTCTGGAAATTCACCCTCTGTAACTCCTTAAGGTCAGCAAAGCCACTGTGATCTGTGGAGCATATCCCATCAGGGTTTTATCTTCTGCCCCTCTGTGAGTGGCTGACACTGCCTGCTAATCCCTGCTCACAGAAACACGGCTCAGCCTAGCCTTCACAAAGCTTACTCCAGACTTTTGCTGGAATAGTTCTCTGAGCTGCAAGGGCCCCAGTGGCATTCACACCTGTTTTGCTAAGTAGCAGTCATGGATCCTGCAGTCGGTCACATTGGGCCACCAGTTTAGCTGTCAGTGAGTCAAATACAGTGGCTGTTGGATTATAATCACACTGGTGCTACAACCAAATGTCACTTGACACAAGACTTCAACCTCCTACAAACATGATATTCTCTATTTGTAGAAGGACAAAGAGCTTAGTATGTACTTTTTATAAAGTCACAGGAAGCTACACAGAAAACCGTGGTTTTCTAGAGAAGTATGTTACTGCCAGAGGGACAACATAATCTTTTTTTTTGAAAGAAAATTTTTTTAAAACCCTCAACTTAGTGCCATGTACTTTAGCTTTCTTGGCACACCCTGGGGTGTTTACCAGTGGGGACAAGAATTTACACTGTTCAAATGCCTCAGAGAAGTGACTGCTCTAATCGAACCACCCAAAGTGTGATTATGGCAATGGCTTCCCCAGAGACTTGTGTTTTGGTTTTAAGTAAACAACTAGCCATCCAAGTAGGAGAAGGATGACTCAGATAAAATCACACAGATCTGTTATATATAGCAAACATTAAATATGCTTAAGATTCCTCTGATACTTTAAAAATGACAGTTCAAATTATCACCCTCTGAAACTCCAAAGGTTCTAATTTAACAACTACAATAAAAATAATTTATTTTTAAAATAAAAATACTTCTGCCTCTTTTGAACTAGGCCAAATGGCCCATTTCAAAATAATATTTTATTACTTTGGACACAAATAGCCCAAATTTCTGGCTAATATTTGCTGATTTCAGAAAACATAGCATTGCTTATACCTAAAAAATAAGAAGATGCAGAGTTTGCCAGCCAGCATCCTTCCTGTTTGTACAAACTCCAGTCCTCTGAGCTGTACTGGAGGTTTAGGCTTTTCTGTGGGATGAAGGATTTCTGACAATGCCTACCTTTCAGACCCATGCCAACTATTCTTCAGGCACAGAGTAACCCATTCTTGAAATGTGCTTTTTCCTCACCTACCCTTACTCACAGGGCAGTGTAGTTGGTCAAAGCAGACAACAGCTCAAAGAAAAGGCAGTCATGGAGTAATTTCCTTTTGTAAATAATTTTATATAAGACTCTTTCCCACTATTTTACATCAGTGCACAGATGTGTGTTTCAGTTCTGGTTATGTACACCAACAAAAGACAGAAGCCCAGTGATGTACATTGGAATACACTTTTGCAATTACAGATACATTTCTGGAAACTGAACTTCAGCAGCAGTTAGTTCCCTAGGAAATAACAGGAAAAGAGCACTGAAACTTTGCTCCTACTACCTACCCTAACCTGCTTCATGTTTTCCTTAGTGTCTTCCCTCTGCAGCATTGCAGGTGGATGGAGGGACACTTGCTGGGAGCAGAAGTCACACTTCTCCCCCCTGCCTCCATCAGCACTGCAGGCACCATTTGCACAGTGAGCTGGGAATGTTTGGGGCTCAGAGGACAGCTGTGTTTGCCCTCTTTCCCTCTCTTATGCATGCATATAATCACCTCTATGCAAAAAGCATCCTCAAAGTCTTCAGGAGCACACAGTCAACTAAGCTGGAGAGAAAGTAATAGGGAGAAAAACAAGGTTTGCCTCAGACAGGCACAAACACCAGTGCCACCCTCAGCCACAGGGAGACATCAATTCCCAAATGCAGGTTTCCTTCCCCAAATGCTGGGAGAGGGGCCCTGGACAAATGAGGTCAAGCCTGGTTCAGTGAAAGGAGGATATAGGTCTTTTAATGTGTAATGAGGCAGAACCTAAAAATCTACAGAAGACAAAGGAAAAGCAGCCAGGTCAATAGGAAGTGTCAGATGCAGCCCTGAATCTGTAGATGCTATGAAAGGGATGAAGCACATTCGAGACCTGGACATAACAAGGACTCCATTAGCTGAACCCCAGTTTTCCTTTGCAATTTAGCAGAACTCCAAACCACAGAACACTGAGATACTGTGGCCATAGGGTCAGGAGAAACACCTCTCTTGTCTTTGGGTCTCTGTTTTTGTACTATGGTTCTGGAGGTAGAAGAGCTGCTCAAAATTGCCTTGGACATGAGGGAAGGCTTTGGGTTTCCTCATGAACTCTTGGATCACATCCATTCCTGCCTAGGTGTCACTTGTGCCCTCAGTCCTGACTGGGATGGCAGTCAGAAGAGGGCAGAGGGCAGGGTGAGTAAGGATTAACAACTTTTTGGCATTTCTGATAAATCCAGGCCTGCCTAATTATGCTGTAAGAGATTAAAGGTGAAAAACCTGCATCTAGATGGTGACATGCTGAAAGACGATGACTGACTCAGGAGAGGGCTTTGAGCTGGAAATCACCTGGGAGATCAGAATCAAAACCCACAGTTGCCTTGCAGCCTTCTCCAGAGTCTGGAGCTAAGCAGAAACTATAGCATTAGTAAAATAAGTGTAGATAGTTATTTACTGCTTCACTGGCAATTTACGCATGATTTTCTCATCCAAAAGAAGTTAATAGAGCTTCCAAAAGAGCTAATACAGAGAAGTTAATAGAAGCAAATGTGCCACTATAGCATCTTCCTGCCTAATAGTTATTAATGGCATGGTTCTTTGGTATCCCATTATAAATACAAATAGTTATGTTTTAAATGGGAATGGTGAGTGACAACAGTCCTTTCATCTTTGCTCCACAGTATCTTTTAATCATCACTAACAAAAAACTTGCTTTCCATTTTGTCATATTTCTCATAGAATCAATACTCAGAATTCATCAAAATTCTGGGCACAAAGCCAGCTTTTCACAAATAATAAGCAACAGCAATAATTAATGATTTAATGTAGCACTTGTGAGAAGTATCAGACTTGACTGTGCCACAAAATCAAATTCTTTATCTTAGAAAACAAAGATAATGCCAATAGTGGCAGCTCAACTCCACCCCTGCTGCCTCAGAGTGGCAGCCAGGCTTGGAAAGGCCCCTTCTAAGCCCAGTGACACTGAGAGGACATGCTGATATGGTCATTGGCCTGTGGACATCTTTCTGCAGTGACCCACTACTCACATTTCCACCTCATCTGCTGAAGTGCAACCAGCCATTGCACACTGCACACCTACATCCCAGGGATGTGACACTCATCTTGTGTCACCTTGAGCAAACACTCCAAGAAACCCATGCAAAATCCAGCAACAACTGGAAAAAGATTAAAGGGAAAGACTGAAAGGCATTCCCTGTCATTTCCTTTGCCCTGGAGCCAGGTGAAGGTATGAAAAGTGTTGTTGCTCAGACTGCTGTGGCTTGAGCCAGTCAGTCCCATAACACTGGGTTATTTTAATTATCCAGTTCCTTGTGGATTGTTTTAGATTTTACAGTCTTATTACTCCTACTGATGTAGGAAATTCTGAGGAAAGGGTGAAGGCACTCTCTGTAATACAGTCGGTCTTATTCTCAGCCCCTGGAGCCACGAATTTTGGGGAACACCTGCAAAATCTCAGGCAGAACAAGCTGTCCCAGAAGTGAACTGGGAGCTGCCAGAGGGGACCAAGAGCCCCAGCTGAGTAAACCAGGCAGAAAATATTCATATGAGGAACAGCCCTTCCAGGGCCAGAATAGATACAAACCACCCACGTCCTCTTCCTAATAGCCAAGAGTCAAAAATACTTCCATACTTCCATTCCTCACATGTACTGGCAAATCATGATCCAACTTAATACTGACACCTAATGATAATGCTCCACAGCTATTTGTGACACTCCAAAACCACGGTGGCTCTCAGACACTGCTTCAATATGGAACTGCAGCATCTGTTAGATGTGAAGATATACGAGAAAACATAAATATACCTTTTTCTTCTTCTCCTTCAAATAGTTTTTATTACATCCCACATTTCCAGAGGGAATGCGGCTACAGAAAAATACAACATCAAAGTCCTACAGGATTGTAATCAATTAAAGATATTTTGGTTAGCCATAGTGGCTCAGATATCAAAAGTAACAAAGATCTTCTTGCCTCTGCTCAGGGAGGATGATATTCTAAATGTCTAATTCCAAATTGAGTGAAGTTACCTTATTATACACAGTGCAGCAGCAGACTTCTGGGCAAATCATTACAACTGCCTGCAAGGTATGTTGTAGAATGAGAACAAACTGTTCAGACATCTGCAGGTCAGACAGCTTTTCATCTGGTCTTGATTACAGAGGAGCAGATTCCCCCCTTGCATGCTTAGCATTAGGTAATAGACAATAATGAGAGCTTTGCACCCCTGTGCCCTAACCCTCCTCAGAACAAGCTGTGCAGGATGAGACATTAGCATCCTGCAAAAAGCTTGCCTTTTTGTAGCAGGCATGGGTAGCAATGCGGTTGGCAGTTTGTTTCAGGAGATATAGTCTATTACATATGCAGGAATATTTCAAATACAGACAGCTCTGCAGTTCAGGTCTTCTGAGCTGCCTCTGAGACTGCAGTGCGACATGGACTACATAATTACTATAATACAAGTGAAAACAAAATGTAAAACTTGTATCTTACTCTTGCTGAGCCTCACCAATGCGGTTTGTCTTTCCATGTTTCTCAAGTGAGTGGAAAAAAAATAATTATGGCCTAAGAAATTCAGAACACAGCAATATTAGCTCCCTGCTACAGCTGTGAAGATGGGAGCATGGGAGGCTGGTCACAGAGCACCCTGGAGCCTGTGGCTTGTCTTCAAGTTGCAGCCCATTAACCATGGCACCTGGCTCAGGGGCAGATCCCAAAGTGTGGCAGAGCTCAGTAGCTTCTCTGCTGCTCACTGCTCTTACCCAAGAGGGAGCAGGTTGCTGGACCACAGATCATCTGCATCCTGATACAGGAGAGGCTGCAATGGAGCTACAAATGCATGGATTCAGCAGTGAGAAACCAGAGACAATTATGTGAGCCTCACAGTTGGCACATTGTATTCAATAAATCCTCTGAGCTGGTTTATAGTCCTGTAAGGCCACTATAAGAGGCAAAATAGAAAAAATGTGATGGTAAAATGCATTATGCAAACTGGTTGATGAAAAACATGCCAAGAGATTGGGACTGCTACTCCAAAGGATGACTACTTGGCCAGAAGTGGGGTTATATAGGTGTGGAAGGGAAACCTCCCTGTGCACCAGTGTAAAGAGCAAGTGCAGTCTAGCCCTCTGTGAAAAACACAAACCCATGGTGCAGAAGTGAAGGAGAAAGAGATAAATGTCCTGGTGTGAGGATCTCAGAAGGACCACTATCTTTGCTGCTAAACTCTGTCTCTTCTCTGTCCCTCCAGTGAATCTTTATTTCTGAAATTACCTGACTTTTATTGAGACATCTTATGGTTATGGGGCAGTATTCAAAGCTTACAGTGAACTGTCAAAGGCTTGGAGAAGAAAAAAATTATTAAATCCAGCATTGTCAAATCAGCTATTCTAAAAACAACCAACATATCAAGTGCACATTTGTCTGCAGGAAAAGTTGTTTTTTTCAAGGCACTGTATATATTTAGTTCATGAAGTTTGATTTCTCCAGGCTGACTTTGTGCACTTACAATTTGCCTGGAGAGCTCCCCTAGGCATTCGACAGTACAGAATAGGCAGCTGAGATCTTTCTTTGGGATTCTAGGAATCCAAATGATATGGACACTGCATGACACATAGCTGTGTGAGATTTACCACTGGGATATTTGAAGAACTCAGAGGACCAACTCTAAAGCAACCATGATGCTCTCCAGGGCTAACTAGGGGCTACTGCAGCCCTGGTGAAGCTCAGTTCTTCACCTTCTGCAGGGATGGAAGACTGGACAGTAGCACAGAATTACACTACCCATTTACACCTGTGGCACAGACTTTTACTACCCTAAATTTTGCCTGTCACTACATTTATTTAGGATTGACCATCAGCTTCTTTCCTTGTGCCTTCAGAACAGTTTTCTGGTTTACTGAGTCATTGAGTCATTGAGTCATCAGGAGTTAAGTACTGAGCTCTGTGGTCCAAGTGTGTTTGTTTCACAGGCATTAATTTAAAATGCAGTGCACTGACAGGTGTTTTTAAATTCCCTCCTTGGATAAGATTTAAATGGTAGTTTGGGAAAGGTGTGTGCCTCCAGGCAGCTCAAAGCAATTGTTATTTTTGTATATTGAAGCAAGCCATCTTATCACCTTAAGTCATGTGTGCATTAAACAAGGAGTCATTTAATGATATCTCTGGGTGAACCAGATATCCCTGTCTGAAGTCTAGCTGGCTGGAGATACAATAGTCGTAAGGGGAGAAATTCCCCCTGCTGCCAGCACTACAGCACCCATATGTGGGGAGCAACATCTAAAACTAGAGACACCTCCTTGTCCTTTTCACACAGAAGGCAGGCTGTTATCAAAACACAGTGGATGGAAAAAACCTGATACCAGATATCTGATGGAGTCACAGGTGCTAAACAGGTGCATAATGTAGCAGCTTGTGGAGATAGCAAGGAAAAGAAATGGACACAGGCAAAGGTGCCACCACACAGCCAAGAAGTCTGCAGGGAGAGGGGCCCACTGGGGGACACTGGAAGCTGGGGTTATGCCCTCCAGATATGCTCACAGCCTGCTGGGAAGATTTGTTTTCAGACAGGAGGGACAGCTGTCAAAGATCTCAAAGCAGAAATGTCTGAACGGCCAGGGAGCTCTGTACATCTTTCATAGACCAGTGAGTCCCCTTCTGCCTCTCCTCTCTTCACACCATCATCGCTTCCTTCTCATTACATCTCCTAGAGCTGCTCTCTCCTCTGTACCAGCCCCCTCCATGTTATTCCTTCTTCACTTACCTCTCTAGCTGTTTCATTTCCCCTAAGTAAGGCAACATGGGTGGTTTTCTGCTGCAAATTCATGGTGATTTGCACCTTCTAGTAATGCCCCCCTTGTTCATGGCATGAGCTTCATTTCAGTAGCATCTGATATTCCCTGTCACGAGGGAGAAGAAGACATTTCTAGGAAGAAATTATTTTTTATGATGTCTAGCAGACATCTAGCTGCCTTTGGTTTTCTGAACCCATGAGGCTAAGCAGGGCTGTCTGCCATCCTCAGTTTGTATGCCTAGAGCAGAAGAATCCTTCAAGTTTACAGTTTCATCAGCCTAATGACAAACATGCTTAATAACACACTTCTGTTACACAGCATTCTGTGAAACATTAACTAGACTTCCTTTTTTTCAAAGCTCTTTTGCAAACACTTCAACCCACGAGTCCTTATGGTGGTTAGGTACCTCTCCCCCTAGCAGGGCCATTGCAGAGAGATGCAGTGATGGAAAGATTCATGAGAGAGCAAAAGGAAAAGAGAGAGAGCAAAAGGGAGAAGTCTAACTGCTAATCTTAATGACTACAGCTTCCAAGCCTCTGCTCACAATACCACTGATACATTTTTACTCAATGATTTTTCCATGCAAAATTTGTAACGGAAAAGAATCCCAGAGCCAGGTTCCCCACTTTTTCTTCCTTTTCTCCAGGTTTCTGAAGTCTTCAGTCTTTTCTACACAATGTCAGAACTGGGGAGAAATTCTGAAGAGGTTCCCTTTCTATTTTGTGTGGTACAGCTACAAAGGATAATTAGTACTGTCTTAACTACCTGTGGGAGACTGAAGAGAAGACAGAGCCAGATTATTCTCAAATGTGCACAGCAGAAGCAAAAGAAATGGATACAATGTGAAACAGAAGAAATTCTGACTCAATATAGAGAAAAAAGTTTTTTAATGAGGATTTGGGTTGCACAGAGGTGGCAGAACCTCCATGTTTGAAGATTTCAAAAGCTGACAGGACAAGGCACTGAATAACCTGCTTTCATGGGAGGTGCTTCAAGCAGGAGGCTGGGTTATGGACCTCCACATGTTCCAGAGGTCACTTCCAGCTTTCCTGATTATTTAGAAATACTCCTGTTCATACAGTCCTACAGGAGGAAAGCTTCCCAGAAGACACTCAACGAGGAGTTCCAGAGATTGTGGGTGTATCCATGTTATGCGGACAGCATAGGACAGATGCCTTCACATTAAGTGCTCAGAAGCCACACCAGATACCAGGAACCATTTAATTGTGAGACTGTAACACAGGCTAATTTGCATTGCTTCTTTTTCAAAGCTGTAGTTCAGCCAGGGCCTCTTTATTTCCCTTCTGGCAGCAAGTACAAAGTACAACAGTAGAGAGTAGTTTACAATGTGAAGTCAACTACTTTAAAATGACCATGCATTACTGATAAAAGCTTTAGAGGTAAATGTAGAACTTGTAGGCCAGTCAATTTAAGCTCTCCTGCTTTTTGAAAAGGTGCTGTATTTATGACAAGAGTGAAACCAGTTGTTTCTTGCCTCAGAGACAACATCAGTTCTTTGTAGATTTTGAATTAGCTGAAAAATGTCTATGATCATTGTTAGAGGCCCTTTCCATTCCACCTCCTCTGCTGAGTTTGTCACCCCTGGCCTCAAGCAAGGCTACCTGAGAATCACAAGAGCTCACTGCTTTGAAGAAGCCACTAGAGAGATTTCTCTATGAGTTTATCACTGCCAGGTGTCAAACAGCCAGTTAGGACTATTTTACAGCTCTAGCAGTGCTTGAATTTCTTTACTGCCAAGTGTCAAAGTAAAAATTAGAGAGGGAAGCAATAGCAAATTAGTCTATATAGGGTTCTTTCTAGTTCTCATTGTTAAGTGTGGCTTCTTCAAATAACAAGCACAGTCAGATTTCTGAGGATAATCCATGCTGGCCTGGTTTATTTAAATTGATTAGAAGAGAAATATTGCCATTACCTTCAATGGAAGGTAAAACTAAATAGCCCTGAAAATCCCACCTACAGCAAGAATAGAAACTGCAGATTTGTTAGTTTATTACTGAATTCAAAACAGAGGGGCTGGGCCAGAGCAGTACTAAGAGAAGAGTTTCTGTGTATAGTTGCTGGGCTGACATGTCAAGAAATGTATTTGTACTAATTAGATTTACTAAATTATATTTTTGTATTTAGGAAGGTTTTTATGTCAGAAAATTATGTATGTAGCTTAAATTGGATATTATTTATTTCTTTTTGCTATAACTTTCCCATTGTCTAGATATTAGGTATCAGAGAGAAATCTTCGTGTCATTTGTGTGATATTTACTGTTGGATTTTCCTCAGCTGAGAGAAGTTTGTTGCATCCTGGAGAAGTACAGGGAAGTACAACAGTAAACAATGAAATATTTATAAATATTCTAGATGGACTAATTTGATGATTGTATTAATTTGGTGAAGGTTGGACAGCTGCAGGCAGACAAAATAGCTAGGTTTATATTTTGTGAATATTGCAATTTTTCTTACACTTGTAGACTGTGACAGGAGGTTTGAATCTTTTACTGATTACCAGATTCATAATTAATTTTTTATTAGTTTCACTAATTAGTACTGAATTCATCCAATATGCTATTGAAATGAGAACCTATTGAAATGAGAACATTCACAAGTCTGGAAGCAATACAGTTTGGTATTTTTTAACCAGCAACTGAGAGATAAATTTTGTTGTATATATTACAGATACTCTATAATTCCATGAACAAACTTGCAGAATTGAATCATCTCCACAGGGAAGCTATCACCAGTGCATCAGATATAGTTCAGAATTACCTTCTTTTGTGAAGAAACCTGCTACAAAAGTCCCTCCTGCAAAGTCTTTGTGAAAAGTTATGTAAAAAATGCAATTACGTCGGTCCTCTCCCTTCACCATGAGCTTCAGCCTATTCATTTTAGAATATGCATCCTGCTAAGGGTTCCAGCAAAGCTTGTGATTGTCTCTCTGCTCTGTGTATTTGTGTGCTCCCTACTGGATCTGTATCTGAATTTTGTTTCACGTAATTTTAAGGGTATTTAATTTTTATCCCCCCCCCCCAAATTAATATAACTGCCAAAAAATGTCTTCAGAATGGCTGAGATACAAAATTTAATCTTGTTTGAACTATTTTATGTCAAGGAAAATTTTCATTGTTTCTTAACCTCCAAACTGTATTCTTCAAAGAATTTCTAAGGACTTATCTATGGATTATTAAAGTGGGATCAATTCCACACAGAAAACTGAATTACAAAAAGTATCTCTCAATCCCCATCTTTATCCTTGCTAAATGTGGAAGCTCTCCACACGTCAATTTAGCTCAAGAAGTATTAAAAGAACCATTTTCAACCTTATGGATTCCCTAAAAACTGTCAGTATTGGTTCTAAAAACAATGCACTTCCATGTGTCAGAATGTCATTGGCATCCTTTCACACCTAGTGGGGTTACAAATAGGATCAGTAAATACATCAGTGCTGTTTTGATAAGAAGTCAGTCATGGGACATACAGTATTTACTTTCTATGCACTAAACCCTGCCATGCACAGCCCCTCATTGGTTCAGCCCAGAGCATAAAGGGATTCACATTTTACATTGCACAACAAGGAATTATAATAAAGACAGCTAAGAATGAAAAAAACCTGTTAGCCTGAGCTCAGTCACAGTCAGTCAGATATGTAAGACAACAAGTGGGACAATGTTGAAGCTTTATGAGGAAATATTGTATGTACAAGTTTGCAGGCTGTTTTGGGTTCCATCTGGGTGGCATTTGGCAACATAGATCAGTAAGCACTTTGCCAATATATTGCCAAAATCTATTTACAGTGTAAAATGGTTATCACAAGCAATTATCAGCTTCTTAAACCCTTGAAATGAGAGTTCCAGCCACCAATTTGAAGATCTTTCCATGTAATTAAAGACTTATGCATATTCTTTCAGTGCAGGCTGTAATTAATATCCCAAATTAAGCAGTGTTTAGATATGTATTACATGCAAGTGAGCTCGCTGATAATCCGATTAGTTAAGCAGTGGTTTTCCTCTGTGGTTCACAGATCCCTGAGGAGCAAGGATCTACTTCTAAAGAATTTGGAAAGGCCAGCTGTGGGAGCATCTCATATTACACCAAACCAATACAATTCCAAAGCAATTACTGCAATAAGCTTCCTGACTGTCCCCTCTGTGAGCTCTGCTGCCTTTCAGCTGCCAGAGGAGACAAGCAACTGGGGAGCTGTAGGGAAAGTCAGCTCAGCTCCCTTTCCCACCTGGAAAGAAAAATAACTTTCCAATGGAATCAACTTCTGTGTATGACTACAAAAAACAAAACAAAACCCAAAAAAAACCCCCAACAAACCCTCCCCCTCCCAAAAAACCAATCAAACAAACAAAAAAACCCACCAACCAACCAAAAAAAAAAAAAAAAAAAAACCAAAACCGAAAAACCAAAAACCCCCAAACCACCCAAGCAGTAGGAAATAGAGCTAAAGAAAAGTGGGATTTGGTTAGACTCTTAAGAAAAAGTCTTAAGAGTACTTACTGCAGGTTAGATGTAATTAAGGTGAAATTATACTCATGCTACTCTCAACAGGCATATATTCCCTAATGAAGACTTTGCTCTGCTCTGTAGAAAATACTGAGATTTCCCAAGACAAAATAGTTACAAACTGCTTTATACCAAGCCTTCTCTTGTCTCAGGAGATCTGTAGTAATAAAAAAATTCAGAAAATCAAGAGAACTAGAATAACTAGTATGTTATTACTATAGTAATTTTATTACAAAAATACTTTGCAAAAATGCAAAATGTGCCTTTGACTTCCACAAAAATATGTTTTGTCTCAGCATCTCCTTGGCAGTATACCTCTGCTTTGCAAGATCAGATGCTCAGTTCTGAGCAACAATATCTCCAAAGTAATCTAGCACTGCAGAAACTGAAAGCACATCAGAGATTCATCAGACTACAAGAGCAATCATTCTGCCAAATAAGCCCCATTCCAGGTCAGCAAACTGCACATATCACAATGTACCCAGCAAAGAACACACAATGATATCATAGGTTTGAATACAACCTTTCCACCCTTCGCAAAATTTATGGTGAGCAGTCAGAGAGGAAATATAGACCAAAAGACAAATACACCAGTTCTAAGGCTTTGCAAGGCCTTAGTTTAAGTGTTAGAAATCTGCATCCAGTAACACACTGGATAAAATGTTAAATTATTATTTCATCATGACACTTGTAAAAGCCCCCTTGTCCTAACACAGAGCAAATTATGAATACTTGAAGTGGGAGTCTTAAACATCAATGGAGTCTCAAACAACAATGGGAGTTTCAAACATCTGTTTGAGATTCAAACTCTTAAACCTTGGACATTTGTTCATATGCTTTGGAGAGATGGGTGGAAACGTTCACCCACCTACATACAGAATTCTTGGAGATTATCCCTTTGGATAGGGTGTAGTTTCTCATTCACTAAGAGCTTTTCACTTCCAGAAAATTTCAGATTCTTGGGCTTTCTTTTGTACCCATAGGAAAACAACCTCAGTTTAGGTGGAAACAAAAAATCTTGTTTGCTGCTCAATTGACCTCCAGGCTAGAATGAGTTGTGGGGGTTTGAGCTGCATCCTGTTCTTCATATAGTCAAAGAAGTTTGTAATGGAATTGGTCATCCTTTGCTTTGATTCCTCCTTTTTGTACTGAATTTGTGTCACTGTGATGCTACATGACAGAAAAGTTCTGAATGACTGAATAAGAGACGTGTTTGTTAATAACCTTGCTACAGATTCAAATTTGCACAGGGAGAAAGGATCAAACGTGGGAAAGTCAGGGTTACAGTACAAATACACAGATGAGAAGGCCAGTGTCCTCTCTTTTCCTCCCACACATGAGAAATCTCTCACTTTGTTCTCCATGCACTGACTGACCCCTCCATTTCTTGCTCTTTGACATGTTCCCTCTTCTCTGAAGTTTTCATTTGTTCTTTCACTTCAAACTATATTCTTCTTACACAATGTGGTAGTGTCATATCTCATGGAAGTCCTGGCATTTGTGCACTTGAAAACCCACAGGGCTTTAGCTGTCATTAACAGGAAGAATTTTTTGCACCATAGCTTATTCCAGCTTCCAGACTGCCTTTCATTGACATTAGAGCAGCCTAAAGACCCTTATATCACCAAAGTAATGTAAAAAGTCTTTTCTATGAATAATTATTAGCTCTTCGGTTTCCTTGCAATTCTCCATCCAATTCTAAATGACACCTCTTGCAAACTCAGTTCCTGGAGAAGATTGGTCTATATCATCATTAAACATAAGGAGTATAAATTACTTATAGTAAAACAAAAGCTTACATTCTGAAAAACACCACAGACATGCTGGTATGTGCTAAAACCACAAAATTCCTTGTATGGATAAAACCTATATATTCCTGGAACTGATACCTCGCTGCTGCCATTCCTTGAGGGTTACAGGTTTAATACAACACAATAGAAATAGTTTTACCTGTTTGCTGTGAAATGGCACCTGAAGTGTGTTCAGACTAAGTGCTTCTACTTGATCATTACTATATCCATAAAAACTCATTTACTTCTGAACAGAAGGTTTATATAGAGAACAACTACTGAATCCATTATTTCTGAGATGGTAAATATAACTATTTTTTGCCTTTGGTTACTCTGTGAGCTGTTATAATACAGGTTGCAGCTCCTTTTTTTCCCTTAGATGTCTTCCCTCTTCCTTCCCTCTTTCCCCATATGTATTTCGAGCTGAGGTTGGTGAGGACTTCAGTGATATTGTGATGTCATAATGATGTAAACCCTTGTTATCCTTGTTCTCTCCCATCCTTGTGGGGACATACTTAGATTTATGATGCCTACAAAACCAAGTCAACTGGGAATCATTCAAACAGCCTATGGCAATACTCCTGTCACTGCACTGTTGTGCAGAAGATGACTTTTAAAGGCAGGAAAGTCAATATGAAAAATTGGTTATTGCTGTAATGCTGGACCTTGGCAGAAGTGAAAGTCCTAACCAAAATGGCATTCCTCATCACCTGGGAGTTCTCTTAGTAGGAAAAGCAAAACAGCTCAGTAATGCACAGCTTATACACCAAAGAGTCCAGTATGCCTTCATCCTCTATAAATACCTTTTTATAGACACTGTTAGTCTTTATGCACCATAAATATTCAAGGACTACTGTTTTACTGAATTCATGTCTTGAAAGGCAGTGTCAGGAAGTTTTATACCAAAGTATAATATTGTTTACTTCCATAAATTATTTGCTGATAGTATTTTATCACAAACATTTAAAATAAATCACTTTTGAAAATTTAATTTCTACAAAAAACACTAAATGCTGAATTAGTCTGAGTTAAGGGAGGAGAAAATAGCACAGTTTTTTCCCATGGATTCCAGCTTTACATCACCTCCATTATGTACATTTTCTAGATTAGTCTACATAGTCTTCTAGTAGGCAAATTCATACAGTCCCCAAGTACTGGAATGAGATGAGCACTTCCTGGCTCCACAGTAAGAAGAGGGAAGAAAGATAGTGGAGAATAGGATGGGAGAGATACTGTGATGTTCCTAACATCTTAAAAATAGCAGCAGCTGTCTTAGGAAAGTGGCACAAGGGATCTAGCCGTAGAAAATCAAATTTAAAGAAAAAAACTAAAATCCAGCGTGAATTGTCAGCTACAAAAATTTGGCAAGTAATTTGGAGTAAAAAAAAAAAGGTTGCTTCATTGTTCCCTAGAAACAGTTACTGGCTTTGTGTGCAGGGTTTGTGTGTGACCTTGAAGATCAGCATGCTTTGGGACTGCAAGGAACATGCCCAAGACAGACTGTACAAATGTTACCCAGAAACTTAAGCACAGGAAGAGCTATAAAATAATCAGATGTATTGGAGAATTCCAGTCTTCTAAAGAGTTGCTCAGAAATTATCTAGGGGGTATTCAGATGAACTTATCTCAGAGTACCTCCTCAACATCCTCAGAAGACAGGCAGGTTCAAATGAAACATGACCCATGCAGAAATGCTCTGCATTTAAATAAGAAAAATCAACAGTTATTTCCTTCCTTCCAGTTAGTCTGCTCCCCTTGGAAAGGAGCCTGCAAATTCTCCAAAAAGAATGTTCTTGATAATAATCCATATTTAATGAAACTGTACAGTGGTTATATAACCAGTGCTGATTTCACAAAGAACCTAATTTAGACCTCATAAAGTACATAGTACTTGTGTTGGAAAAGCTTGAACATGTTTTACTAGGTCTGAACCAATAGTCTTATTGGCAAGAGATAAATGCTTCAGACAATTTGGTGCTAGTATTTCAAGTCTCTACAGAAAAAAGAAAAGCAAATGTACCAAGAGAAATACTGAATAAAATTAATCTTGGATGTAGTTCTACTTCTTCAGATAGCTTTGAACAACAGATTAATTTACTATTTTAATCACTCAACTCTGTATATTTGTTTCAGACAGTAAATCAGCCAATATTGATCACTAGTGGAATCACTTTTTAAAAAGACAAACAGTAGTGCATAAGCAACCAAAATAAGCCTTTTACTGTATATAATTAATGTTCTACAAAGGTGAGCTAAATCCTCATCAACTAAGGAGATCGCTAACCAGGAGAAAAATAGTAAAAGGAAACACCACTACAGAACCACAAACATTTCACAATACATTACATAGAAAAGTTATTGTTGGCTGTGAGCCAGCACTCCAGAGAGGATGTATGGAGGTTGCTTTGTCACTACATATTGGAAATGAATTTTTCTTGTTCCAGATGGCTGGCTGACTTGAAGAGCTGGTTTTTAGATGCTCACTGCTCAAATGAATATCAGAGATAGAGCCAGAATTTATCGTTTGTGGGGCTAGCCATAAATAACATAAATAAAGGTCACACTGTGTGTAGTCAGGTGTGTGGGCAAATGAAATATGGCTATGTCTAGGCAAGACCTATATGAACACAGAATCAGGTGCTGAGATCAGTCTAGCATAATTTATACCAGTCAGTAACTCTAAAAGTGTCTGGTTTGGATTTTCAGCACAGAAACACTGCCACTTTAAACTGCCTTGATTTAGTGGGACACTAAGAGGTGCAAACCCAAATCAGGTCTCACAGCACACCAAACCCCACTGAGTTAGAGATTCCAGTATGTGTCCTCCTCACCTGGCAAAACCATACCTCTGATTTAACATGGAGACAACAAAGCAGGGTCTGACATGGATATGGACATATGTGGCTTTTATCTGATTTCAGGATAATACACAGGAAACAATCTGCCATTATGAAACCATGTTGTGGTGACATTAGGGAAGTGCCATAGCAGGCAGTGCTGCAGCACATCATGTTCAGGCTGCAGAGAAGGCACTTCCTTATCTCTGGCATTTATCAGCAAGGAAGTTACATAGATTACATGTACACAATGTAAGTCATCCTTCAAGTGAGTTAAAGCTCAGCAGAACAAGAACAGAAGTGCTGCTGGCAGCTGGGGAAGCATAAGCAGACCCAGTGAAGTTCCCTTTCATTGAAGATACACACAATCAGCAAGTCACCTGCAAGTCCAGTCTTCTGGAGGGGATTTTTGCAGAAGCTGTACTCTCCCAAAGCCTCTCCCACCACCCCAGGGGTAGGGAAATTTCTGTTGCAGCTGAATAGCCACCTCCAGCTCTACTAATAGCAGTATATCTCAACACTTCAGGAAGCCCCAGTGTATCATCTTGAAACACAGAAGACCAAGAGGGCATGATAAAAATATCAGCATTGTTCAGATAGTGAGAAAGACTGAGAGACTGAAAGATTTGACCACTTTGTGTAATAGCTTTAGTGGAAGAAAATACCAGGAAGTAGTGAAGAATAGAGTAAAAGCACCTGTGCATTTCCTAAATGCATAAGGGTGAGAACCAACAATTTAGCTTTAGGGGTTTTGCACCTGGAATTCCAGGACACTGTCAGCATCTTTCATAAATGAGATCTTGTCTGTGTTGTAAGGTTTTGTGCTATGCTTTCAGTTTCTATCCAAATGCAGACATTTGCATGTTAATACATGGGTCACTAGATTGAACAGATATCTATATCATGTCATGATGATGTCGTTTTTCATTTTAAATAAAAAAGAAAAATACTTTGGTTTTACCAAGAACAAGCAACAAAATAGAAAATGCTAATTTCCACACAGCTTTAATCCTATGGGCATATGTATCATTTTGACTAACTGTATGAATTTGCCATAATCAAAAGTGTCTCCCAAAAATACATTTAAAAACAGCTTCCAGGCAACACCTGAAAAATCACTATGCATTTGAACTGCATATGCAGTTGTGTCTTCTGGTGTCAGATCCTCCCTGTGAAGCAAAGATGTTTTCAGACTGTTATTTTGCTTCTGGTTTGCTCATATGTACTGAAGTATGGGGACAAAAAGACTTTGCATATATTTAATAGGAAAACATTCTGGATTCGGATTAGTGTCTTATCAGTCACAGAGTAACAAGTTGTTTCAGGGGTGCACAGGGTTTTGTTGCATTTTTAATGAACAACAAAACAATTTACACATGTCCTGAGAAGATTTAGGATGAAAATTATACTGAATTGGAAAAGCCACAAAAAAGAAACCTCAAAAGCATTGGAGAAAATGCCTTGCAGTAAGTGACTTAAAGGGATCAAATTATTTATCAGAAAGGAGTTGCACAAGAACAAGGGGAACCTTTAATTTGGCAGCAGAAGCATAAGAATCAATGTCTCAAAGCTGAGACTAGGGAAATACAAAATAAGGCCCATTTTGATGTTTAAAATAGGATGTAAGCAAAATTTAAATATGTAAGGTGAAAAGAAAAAAAGTTTCTGCATCTTCTTTAGCATTTCCACACTCAGCTTCCTGGTCAACCTAAAAGTTTTCCAGATGCTAAGGGTGGCCCAGCTGTGGCTGCTGGATTCACCAGAAATGGAAATGTGGGATTTGGCTATAGGCCTAATACACTGGCCCACTGTTGTTGAAAGGAAAGGTCTCACCCACTTTCCAGATTAAAGTGGTCCTTTCCACCCCTTCAATTTCTCAGACTTGTCTGCCAGACAATTTAAGTAATTTATACAGCAAGAAGTTATTTGGGGTGTCTCATCTCATCTCATCTCATCTCATCTCATCTCATCTCATCTCATCTCATCTCATCTCATCTATCTCATCTCAATTTCATGGATTAATGAATTTATGGGTCTACAATCTGCCCAATAACTGGTGGGTTTGGCATAAAGTCAGTAATGGAAGCAAGTGATCTTCTGCCTCTCAGTGATACTCATCTATTAGACCAGGTAACCTGTCTCCTGAAACCATTCTCACCTTAATTGTTTAAGACAGCTAATTGCATCCCTTGGCCAAGTAGAGCTCACACAGATATCTTTTATCTCCTGTACAATGCTCATTACCACAAGGCTGCAGAAGAGAGAGGTAGGAAGATCCTTATAATGCAGCTGTGCTGCTGTTCCAGGACCTCAGGAGCTGTGGGATGTGAGGGGAGCAGGCCTGAGGGTGTCTAATTGCCTGATGCCAGAAGCTTGGCTCTCTCACTTGAGATGGGCTAGGACTTACTTTGGATGCTTGAAGTATAAAACCACAAATAATCTTGAGGGTAGAGGAGGGAACCCCAAACCCCTTCCCGAGGTAAGCACTGCAGGTATGGACTGCCAAGACATGCTCCTTCACGCTGGCTTTCTTTCTGCCTCTGGTCTCAGGGACATGCAGAGGCTTTGGTATCAGGATTTCCTATCGGAAGGAAATTTCAGGCCTGTAAAACTAAGGAGCTGCATGCCTCAGCTTAGCACCGGTAACAGTGCAGTTGCACTGCCTATAGAGCTGCTCAGACAAGTCCAAGCCATCTGAAAATGTGCTCACATGGGTGCTGGTAAAGCCCTGCTGCCAGCACGGTGCTCAGGGCGTGCTCATTTGCCTCGCTGAGACACACTGTGCTGTGCTCCTGAGGCAGCTCCTTGCACACAGTAGATGTTTCTTGCATTCCTCTAAGACCCTTCTGTGCCAACCTTGCATTCCTCCAAGCAGCATTCTCTGCTGGGAGAACAGGCAGAGACACAGTGGGCAGGAGGTGGGCTTGTTACACTAGTACATGTTGCTTCTCATTTCTCTGATTTCTGTACACCCACAAATATGGATGAAGTTGTGACTGTTAAAGAAATTGAAATTGTGCTTCCAGTTTTTAGCGGTCCTTCTTTTTCCTACTTTTCTTGAAAAGCACTGGTACTGTGCACTTCACTGCCTAGCACTTACTCTCAAATGCTGGATTAACCAGGCACTGCAAGAGTTAGACATGTTACAAACAAAGCAGGTAGATGAAAAATGCCACCCAGCAGGGCTCTGCAGCTTCACTGGGTTTGGCTGGAGAGTTTCTCTCTGCTACACTGAGCAGGAAGAGTACAGGCTTTCCTCATCAGGATGGATCTGAAAAGGCTGTTAGGGCTCTGGGAAGACCCTCATCACAGTCCTTGCTACTGCTCAGCTACAATGCCAACAGGATCAGAGGGCCCAAATCTGCAGTCTTGGAATCTGGATTCTTCCTACATTATCCTGTTCTTTCTCTCTTGTCACCAGAGATTATTGTCCTGCTCTTATTCCTATAGAGCTGATCTCAGCTGTGACACAATTCCCATTGTCACTTCCTCTTTTTAGAATCGAATCTTATAAGCAGTAGTGTTTTATATTGAATAGAATATTTTATTTTACATTGAAATAATTTTTAAAACTGAAGGATGCACCACTTCGGCAGATATACTGGACCTGAATTTGGACCTGAAAATATTGGCAGCATTGATTTAGCTTTTTATTTTCATATTTCCTAATAATCTTATCTTTAATCTTTTGTTAAATCTGCTAACATGCACTGAAGGCTGTTTGTACAGAAGCCTTCCCCTTGAAAATCATGCCTATCTTAAGATTTTTACTGGAGGCCAAGATAATAAAAACAAGACTCAAAAATGCTGAGGGAGAATATTCTCAAAGTGGGAGGGAAGCATATTTCCTTGGCATTTTCCAAAATGTTCCAACATATGAGACTATTTATGACAAAGAAAACAAAAAAGCCAATCTTCCTTGGGAAGAATGCAGAATCATCCTTAATTAATTAAACTCCTACAGTGAGCTCATAAAAGTCAGGATGTTGAATTGCTGTATGTTAATAGAGACTGATTGTTTTTATTATTTTTTCCAGGGGAGTAAAGTAAGGTTTCTGAAATTCACAGCAGCAGCAAGTTACAAACATGCTGGGAAGAAATCATATCGAGCACGAAGCAAGACACTCCCTCTGAACTCAGTGGATGTGACAGACCTGTCAAAGCCTTGCTTTGCCAGGACACACAGCTATGAAGGGAGAAAGGGACACTGAGGGCTCAGAGCTGGGTCCTCATGCCTCCTCATGTGGCTGTGATGGGAAGGGCTATCATCCTGTCCCACACCACAAAGCCATGGCTGTCCATAGGATGGTGCCCTGCAAGAGTTGTCTGGGACATGGGTCCAGACCATTACCAAGCAGGAGAACACTTCACCCAAAGCCAGTGCAAGCTTTCCTCAAAAGAGTGAAGGAGCAGGCAGGTTTACAGGAAAAACTCATGCACACCCAAACAAAACTCTGAGAAATTCAGTTTATACTGATGCTGTGCTGGGATACCATAAGGCTTACCTTAGTGGTCTGGCAGCCCTGAAATTCTCAGGTTCCTAAGGAGCAGAAAGACAGAGAAGCAGAAAGACAAAACTGAGACACAATGATTTCTTCTACCTTTTCAGCTGTAGGGAAGACATTTACAATTTCAGCTAGCACATCTTCTAGTGGGGAACGCAGCTGGAAGCTAGAAAGGCTCAGTTCTCAGGAAGTAAGTAGAAGCAGTTTTAATTATACTTATTGCCTATTCCCTGAAGCACATGTCTATAGGAAGAAACTAGTCTTGGCAAAACCCCTGGAGGAATGCGTTAGGCCACCGTAAGAGATGTGTCTGAGGGAGTGTGCGTGAAACAAGTCCCGTCCCTGCCGCTGGCACATCGCCACCTGTGCCCCTGCAGGGGGAAGGCAGCAGGCTCACCACACCTCTGAGGATCACTGCAGGCTCACCACACCTCTGAGGATCACTGCAGGACTCCCAGTGGTTATGCTGTAAGGGAGGAAAGCCAAAGCCTGGCTCCTTCTTCCTCCTGTGCAGCCTAATTGCACTTGAATAAATGTGAAGGAAGTTACCCTTGTTTAACCAGTGTGGCAAGCACTTGTTCATGGAGCACACTGCAGGTATCAGCATTGTGAGTGTCTCTGTGTCCATGAACAGCGTTTGTAGGGTATGTAGCCAGGAGATGGTTCCCCATATCCCCTCCCAACCCATTATGACCCTGCTGCACAGAGCTGGAAGAGGGACCAGTGGCTGTGCTTTTTTAATGTCAAGATTCAATTATCAGAGTTGCAAGAGCTCCTGTAGAAATCATTTTATCTACTGCACTTAATAGGCTGAATCCAATAACATTGTTCAATTTAATTCACCCAGTTCACCAAAGCTGTTCCAAAATAGCTTTTTGGACAGTATAATTTTACCTGGAATGTTTCATCAGTCCACTCCAATGTAAGGCCAAAGAAACTTGTGCTAGCTCAGTGGTTGGACAGCCCTGGAGCAGAAATGAACAGCCAGGGAGGCAGGAAGAGCCAATTTCTTTCATCTGACAGTGACAGGTTTCGGTAGCTCAAAGTTTTCTTGACAACTGCCCAAAGCCCCAAGAGTCAGGACTGTATAGAATCTATACATTTAAATTCCTTTATGGGAGTGGTGCTGTGAGAACAGTGTGGCACACAAATGCTGCACATCTGAGTACTGCCTCATCCAATACAACAATAAACTAAAGCTCAGCTGACACCGGGTAAATCTTTATGATATCGCTTTGGAGGCTGATTCCTTATGGAATCTTATGTTGACTTAGTTTGCAAACAGAACTGACTGACACCATGTAGTTTTCAAACACATCATTAGGGTACTTTTTGTAACACTACTATATCATTTTAACTACAAAGCAGAACTGGCAGATAGCCAAAAAAATTCCCACAAAAGTAAAACCAAAGCTCCTAAAAATACAAAAAAAGTTATGTAACTGCAAAATTTCCCAAAAACCCCAATCAAACCTCCTAAAGTAACACAAAGCTTACATAACTAGAACCCAATTATGTCCTTAGAAATTGACTGTCAATCTAAAAAAGTGAGAACTTAAACAAAGAACTGTAAACTTAGAAATGCCGTAGGTGAGCAGTATCATTTCTCTTTCAAGAGAAGATGATTAAGGCTGCATGAAAGATGAAGTATGAAAAATGCATTGGAATGCCTGTTAAAAGAGGCTGTCACAAAGTGTGGTGTGTCTTGGATTATGTTCACTCAAGAACTGTCAAGGGCAAGAACTTTAATGGCATAAAAGCACTTAGAAAAAAAACAGAAGTTCTGGGCTTTGAGAGCAAACTACTCCACCAGGGTGTCTTTTAGCAAAAGGCAGGCCTCAGAGGGTTTGTCTCATCCCTCCAAACATGACTGCATAAAGAAGCACACCTCAATTGCTGAATATTCTTCTGCAACACATATTAAAGCACCATTTACACTCCCAATGCTTTTCTATTGTTGATTACTATCCAGATATGCAAATTTTTAAATTAGGATTATTAAAATGCACATGATTAATGATTAAACTATAGCTTGCTGCTTGATGAAGCGTTCATCATACATGTTTTGAGCAAGGCTCAAAACAATACTCCCAGAGTTTGATAGTCTGGCATTTTTTGAGTAGAAGTGAGGTACTTGTATTTTCCTGCATTGTTGCTATAACACGCAGAAAGATACTCTCACCTGTACCATAATCATATTTTAGTGCCCCAGCTGTAAGTATGAGGAAGTTGCTTACAAGTATAGTAACATGTGAGAAAGGATCATCACCTGCAAGTCCCCAAATGGCCTTTCATCCCTTTTTCTAAATTGAAGAAACCCTTCTGATTTTGTGAGTCATTTAAACAGATTAAATTAGCTAACTACATTAAAACTAATTTTATTTCAAAAATTTTGCTTTCCAAAATATTTTTTCTCATATTTTTTAATATTTCCCATATCTTTTTTTTCCATGGAAATTTACTCAGTAAAAAATATTAACTATATCCTAAGATTACATCTGAGTTCACTTCCTGGTGAAAGTTACTATCTCACATTTGTGGAAGATTAACTTGAAAGAGGCAGGAACACAAAATATGAAGTTTATTTCCCTACAATGTACAGCCAATGTATGTAAATGGACATTATTTTACTTTTCTACTTAAGCAAGCTATAATAACAATGCTCAGTACAAGTCTATCATCTTGGGCACATGTTTTCAGTTATCTGCAGAAAGAGCAGGTAGACATTGATCCTGCAGCTATGATAGTCCTTTTCCATTAAAACTTTCCAGAGTTCCTGCCAAAAGCAATTGTGCAGTTAAAGGTGCTCAGAGTTTATCAATTTTACTTGGTCAAATAGAAATTTTATCCATTTTTCATAGCCTGGGAAACAAAACCTGTGAGTTTCTCCACCTTTTTCTGCACGGCTAAGATACCAGTTTCCCAGTATATCCCCAACAGCCTCAGCAATAGTGAAAAAGCTGAAGTGGACCATGTACCTTTTTAGCAATTGTTTGTATGAATAATGTGTTTCCTGACCTGCCTTAGTATACACCAGTCATTAAACTGCCACTGGACTATTTGCAATATCTGCAACATTTAATAAGGAAACAGTCCAAGATGGATAGAAGATACCTTACCAAATTTTGAGTTGAGTTCTTTTTGTAGTGATGGAGGGCATATTTTTCCAACTCTTGAGTCAAAATTAAATACATTATTTTGTTTGCAGCACTGCTTAGCATTCCTTTACAATCCAGGTATCCCTGTGGGAAACTTACACACAGGTTTTCTCCTGCTTTTCAAACTCATGAGGAGTGCAATTCTAACATGAAGAGTCAAACTTTGTCTTGGAAAAGGGAAGAAATTTTGTAGTTCTATTATGAATGATCCTTGACTGTCTGGGCTTAGTTTTGAGACAGACTGAGGAGCTGCTTCACAGTGGGTTCCTCTTGTGCTAGATTTCCTCCAGGGATCCTGCCCATCCACTGTGCTTGCCCCTCCTGTTGTGTGAGGCAGCAAGACCCACAAGGCCTACAGCAAATACTCTTCAGTAATGCTCTGGAAAGTAAGGAAGGTGGACCTTCAGGATACAAGTTTCATTTTCTTAAGGGGGAGCATAACAAAAACATTAATTAGTTTGTTCACTGACTTACACTATGTCAGGCAGGAATTGGTAACATTGGGTCATCTTGTAGTCTTGATGCTCAAAACTATTTTCCACAGTATTTCAAAGATTCAGTGGGTTCTAATGGGATTTATATGTGTCCATTAGCAATTAAGTGAAGAAAAATAGTGCTTTGATGAGGAATCCAATCCCATCACTAATGAATGTTTCTTCTGAAAACTTGTGAACCTCCTCAGGCAAGGCTGCCTTTGGGAGAGTGATTGATAGCCTTTGATGGACTAAGATCTTGTAAATTGGGTGTCATTCAAATTTGGTAATCTGGAACTGTTTTCATGGGGTAGACATTAAGATATGTTGTTCTTGAAAATGCTCCTCTCATTTCACTATGTTGTTTTCAGTACATTATAAAAGAACTTTTACATTCTGGTTTAAATATAGAGTAATTTAACACTGTTTTTCAGTCTGAAATTTATGTGTTTGGTTCTTTAGGACTGTCTGAACTGTGAAAGAAAACTTGCATGGGATATGTATGATATGTATTGGTAAATTCATGCTTTGTGTAATGGGTGTGTGTTAACACTCTGGGTGTTAAAGAGCTGTCTTCTACAAATAAAAAAAATAGATGAAACCAAAGTTCTAAGGTTTCAAACAATATGGAGTTTCCTGAAACAAGTTAAAGTTCCTCTACTATATTTTGTGTGACAATTCCATTAAAAGAATAGCAATGACAGTGTTTTTGCCACCACTGACTGATTATCAGGGGAAAGAATGAAGAAAAAGAAAACATATATGAAATATGTCAGTCATGTCAAAGACTGACTAAAAGATATGCAAATTCTATCTTTTCTGTAGGAAGCACTGAAAATTTTATAATAGAACAAAATTATAGTTAAGACATTCTTCTTAGTACCAAATAATTTATTTAAATTATTGTTATTTTTATCCTATGATACACTATGCAAAATTGGCATTTCTTCCTCTGTAATACAGAGGAAGATTATCAGTTCCTAGAAATATCTTGTCAATTGTAGTATCCATTTCTCTCTTATTTTAATTCCCTTCTTAAATATTCATGCAGCCATAGTCCCATAACATTTTTACTAAGAAGACTCCTGTATGCCTGCCTGTTGATACCAAAGGGAAACAACACTGAGATATGAAGTTTTTCCAGCTCCTTCAGAAGTTCTCTCTATAGTTTTGATTTATTATAGTCTTTTGGTGTCTATTTTTACATGCATGTGTGGAAATGTACCATGGTAAAGTGACAGGCTACTATCAACACTCTGCACTACAAGCAAATCTTCTTCATCACTTTATCCAAGTGATCTTAGAAAAGGAATAAGTAAAATACAATAGTGATGAACAGTATGAAAGTACTAAATAATAAAGGCAACCAACATCATTAGAAACTGCCTTAGACCTTAGGATTGGGCTGGGATTCCAAATCTCTTCAGAACAGCATCTTTCTTAGTGTCAGAGCTTGTTTTCCAGCTCATCACATTGATAGCTGTGAGAGAATATATGGCCTGCTCACAATATTTCTCCCTGTATTGGCCATTTAACAGAGCAATAAGCTCATTCACCCAGGAAGAGGATTAAAACAAGGCTGATGGCTCACTCTTTCTGCAGAGAGTAATTAAAAAATGTTCAGACTCTTCCTGATTTTATGCAGCCAGAGCAGCTATTAGAGATCTTCCAAAGTACCTGGAAATAACCCTACTTCCTCTGGGGCTACAGGCTCAATCCAAAGCATGTATCAATTTGGTTTTTGAGACTGTATGGCAACAAACATAACTGGCATTGAAGATAAATGTGTTTCAAACACTATGCAATTGAGATGCTAAAATATTGAGCCAGGTCTTTCACTGCTCCCAAGAATCTAATTTTCTTCTTTGTTAATTCAGATTAGTAATTCTAGGCTCTACTTCTGCAAAAGTCTTTCTTACAGGTTTATTTTGCATTTACTTTATATAAACCCCCTAATCTTAATGGTATTTTTTCAGCATATGACACTGGTACAGATTTAACATGTTACAGGAATGTAATTAATAAGACCTGTGGCTCTACAAGTATACCTATTCCTGTAATAAGAACATTTAATTATATTTTTCTGTATTTATTGAAAAGCATTAATGATTATGAGTCGATATGATATTTTTAGAAAAGTGGAACAGAATAAGAAAAGGTCCATTCTCTGTAAAAAGACATTAGTTCATTAGTAGTTTCAGCAAAGAGAACAGTTTTTTCCATTCTAATCCTGAGAAGTGGGTCAGAATCATCACTGGTAAACTAAACCCCACAGCCCAACTCCCTTGCATCACAAAATATATCTGAAATTTTTACACTGTCCAAGTTGCCTGATTTCTCTCTATATTGGAGCTGGAAAATCAACAGGGGAAGCCACACTCAGGGAACTAGCTGGGGCTTTTGGGAATCATAAAGCCCATGTGCAGGAAGGAATGAGGACAAAGGGCAGGACAGTTTCAAAAAGCTCCAGAAAGCTCAGGAAAACCAAAATCACATTTGAAAAATGTACCTAAGTAGAGCATAGTTTCAACTACTCAGGATAGGCAGAGTTATGAAAACTGACACGGACACCTAACCTATCTGTGAATACAGAACTTCATGGATCTCGTGGGTTTTGCAGCTTCCTTTTATACAGCAGTGGCTCCTAAGGGTATATTTTTTTGAGTGCAGCAAAGTGGCAGAGTTTGGTCTCTTGCCATGAAGTCAAGTGGCATGCTTTGACCACATCCATGCCATTATGCTTTCCTGCCTTCCCACAAGTGCTCCTTGCACACTGCCTGGGTGCACAGCAAGCGCTGGCTGGTCTGTGCCTGCCCCACACAGGGGAACATCCTAACAGGCTGGCACCACTGGGACCCTGCGTGTAAGCCCATGACTTTTCCCTGCTTCACACAGCCTGTGTGTAAGTTTACTCTGAGGTACTTTACTGCTGTATATATTTCCATTTACTTTACTGGAATTACCCAGGCAAATAAACTCATATCATGCCATAAAAGTTTTTAGAATTATTACCTATGTGCATCTTATAAACAGATGGTAGATTATTTACAGTTATCTTCCAATGCCTCACAGTGTGGGGAAGACATTGTGCACTTTAGTTTTGTCAGTCCACTTGCAGCTTACCAGAGTTTTCAAATCTAGCATTTTTTTATTTGTCATTTAAACTTTGGAATTAATTAAAAGGGGTTGGGAGGAGGAAAGAATTCTTTGCCGAAGAAAATATAAGTGGAAAAAATAATATAAAAATAAATAGATAAAGGATATCTTAATAGAAATGTAAGTGGAGAGAAAAACCATCTGGGAGGCTGACTAATCAGGGACTTCACATTAAACAGTCAGGCAATCAATCACACTGGATAAAATTCATGAGGTTGGTAATCCTTTCCTATATAACCACCAAACAGCATAATTCATTAATACAGTCTAAGTACCATCCCCATCTATTAACTGATTCACTCCATAATCTAGTTGAAATGTAATACCTGAGTTCAGCTTGCACAAACCCTGCAAAAAGCTATGCAGCAATTTTTACTTACACATAAACAGGCTCGAACTGTGTTTTCTTGTTATGTTCTGTTTCTACAGCTTTTGTAGCAATTGCTGTGACCACTACTCTAATAGTAGTGCTATAGTTGCCCTTAAAATTTTCTATTCAGATTCGCCTCAGTGCTATTCATAAGTAGACAGAAGGCAAGAGACAATCCCCAAACCATAAAACTTTATAAGCCAAGGAAATTTGCCAGGCAAAGGCAAGAAGCAAGGAAGCACTATACTAATTTTAAAATGAGTACCTAACATTCAAAAAGAAGAAATTACATCCCTACCAGTCAAAAACAAAATAAATTCAAATGTCAAGGTACATATGCAGCCATGGAATTAGTGCAAACAATTATATTGATAAATAGAATGGATTTGTGCAGAGAACATATTTCAGACTATGCTTTATAGAAAACCAGATTTTAAGAGTTATGATCAGAAACTCAGAAAAGAATAAAATAAACCTGAGTGGCAAAAATCATTCCTGCGCTGTGTTCTCCCCACATTTCAGCTCTGGCATATTAACAGTGTTCTTACAGCAGCAGCAGGAGAGGTAGGTACTCTAAAGCACTGTAAACCAGAATGTAGCCCTTATTCCCTTGGTCCCCCCCCCCCCCCACAGGCACCCTGGATGCTCAGCACGGAGCGCCGGGTGAAAGCTGGGCTCGGGAAGGGCTCAGGAGGGAGCCGGAGCCGGGCACTGCCTCCCCTTGCACCCGAGGCTGGGGAGCACAGAGGCCCCAGCGCTGCTGGCTGACTCCCTTCAGGTAACAGCAAAGGGGCACAGAGTGACACAAGACAGCAAAAAGAATTGCTGCCAGATGGTTTATGGTACAAACCTCCCCCTTCTTTCATCTCCCAGACTTCCAGAGCTGCTGGGAATGGAGGGGGCAGGGAAGGAGACTGTGGGTGGGAGGCTCACTCAGAAGAGTCTGGGAGCCACTGATGCAATGAATTCTTCTGAGCAACAAAGCATAAGAAGAAAGGTTATCTTTAGAAATCACCAAGTAAATAAATTTTAAATTGAGAATAAATATAACAAATCCACAGAAAATTCAACAGTAAGAGGAAAACATTTGTCAAGTTTTTTTCTCATAAATATTTTTTCTGGATTTGTTCAATACAGATACTTTTGCAAATAGCATTATCTTTAGGCAGGCAGCTAAATCTCACAATCTTTGTCTTTTTCTAAGATTGGCTCTGCAAATTCCTCTAATTTGCAAATATTTTAAGAAGTCTTGATTTTTTATTATTAATGCAAGCCAAAGGTCCTGAACTATACTTTTTAGACTGTGAGGGCTGATCCTTTCTATCAGAGGAATAATTTAAGTAAAAAATTTACACATCCTGCTGTCATTTTTACATTTCATTTGACAACAGAAATGAGAAATGTGACTGTGCCCCTTTGAAATCTCTCCTTAAAAATTCAGGTTACAGAGAAAGTGAGGATCTCTGCATTAAATTATACTTTCCTGTCCTTTTAAAGTAGGACTTTGAACCCCCTAAAGTAAGAAATGGGATGCTTTCCAGCCTAGATAGGGATGGATGTGTAGCTGTGCATGCAGAATCGCACACTGTCTCAATTTTTTTCATTTTCCAACAAGAGGAGCTACAGCAGCACAGGCTCCCTCTCCCTGTGCTCTGCATCAGTGTGCCCTGCTCCAGTGCAAAGGAGCCCCTGCTGCTTCTCCCTTCAGCCACATTCTGGTTGAAGCCTGAAATCCTTGCTGCAATAGCAGAGGAATATTATTAAGATTTTTCTCATGAAAAATGCATTGTGTAAAAAGCCTGAAAAGCTTCATATTTGCTTCAGTTAAAGACCCAGACAGGAAGATTTTCAAATCCCAGACAGAAGCTCTGGTGCAAAGAATCCAGGTTGCTTAGTGGCAGACCAGTCTAGTCCAAATCCCTGACATTGAGCGAGGCTGGAGGAGACATCACAACTCACTCACCAGGCAAGTGAACTCACAGAGCTCCTCAGCTCTGCTTGTCTGGATCCCAAGAATTGTGGGAAGCTCTTATGCCCATTCCCTGCCATTGGAGCCATCATTTTCAGAAAACTGGACAAAACACTTGTTGAGGCAGATGAACCAGGCTGTCACATGCTGCATTTCCACACAGTTTGTCATCCAAGCAGTTATGGAGTGGTTTGTTTGCAGGTTAAAATTAGGAGCCATATCCTCAAGTGCCAGGGCTTTTTTAAACACTGTTTCTGTTTCCAGGGAAGTAAACAAGAAATGCCCTCTTCAGTACCTCAGCTTGTTGGAACTGGTGTAAGAGACATGCAGCAAAAGCCTGGGCTAGCACATGGCAAATACAGAAATATCTTTTTGGATTTTTCCAAAAGAGCCCAAAGTGTTTACTGCTCTTTTATGAGGATAAATACCAAAATCAAGAAGCTGATAAATCACTTCTGAAGGAGGCATTCAGTGTTCCTGAAAGTGCTGTGGTTGTGTTTCAGAGTAATTTTTCTTCTACTCAAGTGGTTTATTTATTAAAAGGCACCACAGCTACACCAATCATTTATTTACCAATTCATGCATTGACCAAGCTCCTTTGTTGAGTTGCACTTCATCCTTTCAGCACTGGTAATAGACCTTAGTATGTTTTTGCTGTACTTGCCCATAGAAAACATCCCAGTTAAGTCCTCACTTTTCATAAACCCTAATTGGAACATGCTTGCTTGTTTGATCAGCTTCCCAGGCACAGGTTGGCAGATACTGCAATACTATTTTGTGTATTTCTAAAAATGCTGAAAAATCTGTATCATAGACATTGTGGGCAGTCCTCTGAAATAATGAAGATTTATATATTTATATGTATATATATGTAATATATGTATGTTTATTTACATGTAAGCATCAAAGGCTCCTGCAAACCTTAGGTTGTAGCAGGATGGTTGACTTTCAACAAGCACTGAGCTTTCTGACAGGCTCTCAACTGTGAAACTTTTGGACATCTGGGAGACTGTTCTGGAAAGTATCCATGCTATCTTTCTCTGTTCCTTCTCCCTGGGACTCCTCTGTGCTAGAAGAAGAGTGGTAATCCAGGTGAATCTTCACAAATGGTGAACATATAGCACACACACAGGTGAGTGAGACAGAAGCTAGCAGAGCTCTCCTGTGGCCTCTTACAGCCTCTTTTCCCCATTCTCACCAACACAGCTGCCTGTGCCAATTTCTTTCTCCCAATTTCTTTCTCTTTTCTTCAAGACTGCATGACTGGCGGTGTTAAATCTGTGTCCTTAGGGAGCCAAGTGCTTTCACAAATTCCAGCCCAAATTATTTCCACAGCACAGGCACAAACATTGTAGCAGAGTAGAGAAATAAACCAGTCTTTCCTTGACCCAAAAACCTCCAGAGACTCTTGCACATCCTTCCACGCTCAGAACTATGTTTCAGGCTTTGGTGAATGGTCCTAAAATTTCATGTATGCCTGCTATACTTAGAATTCTCTTGAAGTGAGAGAACTTTCTATTTAATGGACAATCCCCCAGGTTCCTCTGGGATCAAAAAATGAAACTTAGAGAAGGCATGCAGTTCCCTCAGCATGCAACAGCATCAGAAAAGCATTAACTCCAAAGGGCATTTGTTTGCTCAGCACTCAGTGTCTCCTGGCCCAGCATTGTTGGAGCAAAGGCCTTTCAGACAGGCTCGGCACAGAGCTCTGCCCTGTTTCACCAGGGCTGGCAGGAGCACACCTAAGGCAGAGCTCCTTGAATCCTCTTACCCATAGGTAACTGGTGCTGTTTCAGAGTTCAGGACTGGCTACAAAGCCCACCCTGAGCTGCCAGAGGGCAGCTTCCTGCTGAGCACTTTGCTAGCACAGCAGCCCAAACAGCAGCAATGGAGATCAATATTTTTTTGGAGTCAGAGCCACTTACACAAGTTATATTCACAGCAGCCACTGCAATGTAAATGTGCATTTTGGGGTTAGCACTGCCCAGTCAGTGTGTGCTATTCCTCCCTTCCATACACCTCTGTGGGGAGGGTTACAAGTCATCCCTTTCAAGAGGTAGCCTTCTCTTCAAAATCATTTTGGCTCACTGACTCATCCCTTCCTTGGATGATTCAGACTCAGAGCAGGGGAAATGAAATATATCCATTTAAATGGCTTGGTTTTTATTTTTTAGGATAAAATGGAGACTCCAATCCCACAAAAACAGATTGTTTTTTTTTCCCTTGAACTATTCATGAATGTTCAAAGGCAGGATCAGACTGAATGCCCTGGAAACTGAAGCAATTCTTTTTCTGCATAAAATGAGCTGCTGCATCACAGTAAAATGGGTTTCAGTAATCAAGTGATAGCTTGCAACTAAATAGGACCTGATTAGATATAGAATCTGGTCCAGATGAATCTGGGAGTGCCTCTACTGTTTTATTCCTGCCATTCCTACAAGCAGACATTGGATCACTGGTTCTGTATTCTGATGCAAAGATGCAGAAAAAAGATATGGTTTGTAAAGTGTCAGTAACAGAGGACAATTGTTCATCTTGATATTGCAGGCTGATTTTCAATGATTTGAAAGGGATAACATATGCATATGGGGTACCACAAGCAAGGGAATCTCTAAGTACTGAACAATTTTCCAGAGAAACAATTCCAGTAATGGTCTGATTCACCCACCCTGTTTGGCACTATGGAAATATCTTTTAGGTTTAGTGATGCAGCACAGCCCAGTTGATAGGAAATTGTCCATTGCTTCACATGAAGGTATTAATCTTCTATCACTGAAGCTAGATCAGTTTGAATAAAAATCTCAGGGTCAATGTCTGCCAGCCACCTTGCTCGCATTCCCTACTCACAGGGAAGGGTGCAGATTAAGGTGATTTAATGTGAAAAAATCATGCCATAAGTTACCACTTCTGATGTACTAAAATGTTCCAATGTGAATGAAAGTCTTCAGGGACTCTGAAGGGCTACATAGAGACTATCCCTAAATGCAACAACCAGTAGTAGAGATGTGTAGTTTGGCATTCTTGAATGCTGGTGCTTGAATTGGTCTCCAAAGCTTGTGTAGCTGGAACTTCAGGCCTGCTTCAAAGGAAAACAACTTTTTAATCACCCTGTGTAGGGTTGTTTACAAAACTTTTCCTTGCCTCCCACATGATATATTCCTTCACACTATGCGCAGATCCTACGTGGGTGGAGACAATAAAAGCAAACAAACCATGAAATCTTGTTGAGTTCACAAACATCTTTCCAGTGTTGTCCTGAACCTTGTGAGGCATCGTCTCAGAGCTGCTGCTCTGACACTGCAGGTATGTACCTCTGGAGTAAAAGACTGAAAACTCGTCTCCTGTATTTCTTGAGTGCCACATAGATTTCACACTTCCTCCTAAATCAGAATATGTGAGTCAAATTCTGTCTTTGCATGCAATGCTGCAATTGAAGGAGTCATGGCAAAACAAGTAAGCAGCTTTTCCAATGAATTCTAAAGTGGACATTATTTATTAGAAAAATTAAAATAGTAATTCAGTAATCAAAAGCTGTGTCAGTTTCTGCCATTCATATAAATGAAAGAAGACCTTACACAGTCTTAGCCGTACTGGCATAAGTATCTCATTCTCCTGGTGAAAATCTGCCTTTTACATGAATATGATTTTGCCAGAAGACCTAATGATGCTCCAACCTTCCCAAGAGCATTGCCTGGGACAGCACTTCAAGTCTCATGCCATGCCTACCTAACTGTGCTGTCCCATTCCCTCCTTCCCCATGTGTGCTCCACACTGAGGCTTCAGTGCTTTTAGACTGCAAGTTAATTCAGGTTGGGGAAGAATTGCTGTACTGGGACAAGAAGATGTTTTATTTAGTTCAACAACTGGCTCTAGCCAAAAGTGAATGTTTAGCAAAATTTGCAAAAACTCCAGCAAACAGATGGTGGAAATTAATCAGAATATTTCCCAGCCTTCAGGGGCTTCATCAGACAGAAGCAGTGTTTCATATGTAACAGTTTTTCATAGATTTCTCTTGAATTTTTTGAATTATTTTTTGAAACTTGAAATATCTGGAACATCCTATGATAGAACTACTACACAGGTTAAACTCATGTTGGGTGACAAATCATCCCCTTTATTCTAAACCTATCATATTAGATTAATTTATCATATTAAATGCTAGTAAAGCCTAGCATTTATTAGTTTATAGATTTCTGTTGTATCTTCCCTTCATTTGCTTGGGGTTTTTTGTGTACTGAAGAATCCTAATTTATTTGCTCCTTGCATGGAAGCTACTGCATAATTTTGAACATTCTTGTGACTTTCCTCTGGATCATTTCCAATGGCATTGTGTATTTTTGAGCTGGGAAGAGCAGACTTCTACACAGCTGTCATGATTTGACATGGGAGGCATTGAATTTTTTTAATACAATGGCATCACAATATTTGTTCTTTTCTCCTTTCCTAGCAATTATGAACATCTTATTTGGGGGAGTTTACTTGGTTGGTTGGTTGTTTCTTTGATTAGTACTGAGCATCAAGCTGATCTTTTCACACAACTGTATACTACTAAGCCCTATGCACTTCTACAAGAGACTGTTTTAATGACAATATGGTAATGACCACAGTGAGATGCTGTGGGTCTAGGGTTTCTGTTGGTCTCTCAAGTACAAATTAGTAGTTTCCACTCAGCAATGACACATACATGACTATAGTAGAGATGAGATGTTATATAAAGTAGAAAAAAATCTGAAAAGACACATATTTGTCTCACTTTGCATCTGAAAATCATGTCACATATGTCTACTATATATGTAGCTTGTAGATGCATTCTTTTTCTTCAAGCAAAAAACCAGCGTGAGACATTTTGTACTTTCTCCAAGTTCTATAGACAATTCAGCTGTCTGGATTTGGAAGAAAATGTTTTTACTCTTGTCAAATATGTTGCTATGTAGCAAATTCAAATAAAAAAATCTGAAACAGATTTTTAAGGTAAGAAAATTATTGGATCATAAAATACCAAAATTCTACACATAATCTGCTTTTTCTTTCCTTAGAAGAGGAAAAATACTTTTCAAAGTAGCCAGGGAAACATTCATGTTTAAAGTAACTGCATGTAGCTATAATATACATAGCAATGCATTTATTCCTAATGGATTGAATAGCCTCTGTGGTTGCCCATTACCCAGCATTACTGAGCACCTAAAATCAAGAAGCAGTCTAAGACTTTTAATGGATCATTAAACTCCTCCAACAGAAGCACCTGAATACATCAAATAATTACTTATCTAATTATAATATTACAATATTACGGAGGAGATAGGACACAAGTTATCAAACACTGAAGTGCTTTTATACACAATGCAGTTAGCATGTCATTCCAATAAATGTTTGGCTCACTACAATATTTCAAAGCAGAAGACACAGTCTTCTGGTTTTGTGGATCACAGGCCCTCTTTGAGTCCCACAGCCATTCTTGCAGGGCAGCTCAGAAATTGTTCCTTTTTAATCCATTCTGATTAATGCCACCAAATGAGTTTTCCTGACACTGGTAATTTTGCTCTGCTGGGGAATGATTGAAGAGGATGGGCTTTCATCCCAGCGCAGCAAATCATTGGCAGCCCAGCGCAACAAAGAGTCAACCACCTTCTTCGGCAAATGAGATGAAACTGTAACTTGTTTTCTTTTAATTAACTCCTCACTAGATTGCTCCGGGCTGTCCTGGCACCCCTCAGCTCCCAGACAATAGCAGGGCTCCCAGCTAGAGTAAGATTTTGGAGCACTCAAGTTTCCTGGGAGTAGCCCTGCTCTGCGTGAGTCAGGTCACGCTTTTCTCACGCTGTCTGAGAAGGCTTTTGGAGGGACTGATTGTGAGCACAAGGCAAGTTGAGTGAATCAGCAGCCTTTTAGACAGATTCAGCATGCTGGTGAGCCAGGCTGGCTGGTAAAGATAACATATCAGCAAGCCACGGGCTCCTCTGCTGTTCATAATGAATTCCTTCCTCTGAGTTTTGCTTTCTCCTGATGACTTTCTTGGATTCTGAGTTTGGTGTTACTGCCTCAGGGTTCTGGATTCTGTTTGTTTGTGTCCCTGTGTGGCCTTGGTTGCTCTTTTCCACACAGTGTACTCCTAGATCCTGGTGCAAACTGCAGGGCTCATGAATGAGCCTTTAATGTGCAAGGGAAGTGAAGAATTGCTGGAAGAATTGCACTGTTCATATCTCTATGCACAACCACAGCAGCATTGCAGTGGTGCCAGAGTTGGGTCCAGACAGTCTTGTGGACAAGACTTCAGCACAGGCTGATGCTGGGGAGCCCTTGTACACCTGGGATCACTGTGCACAGCCAGAGCCTTCTGTACACAGTAAAGAGGAGACAGGGAACTGCTTTCTGGGGACAGACACCAGCCCACATTGAACAAAAATGTATGAGGCACTTTCAGGAAGGAAGTGAAGCTGGACACCAGAGTTCAATGTGTGCCCCTAGAAAATTTACAAAAAGGATGGAAAACATGCTTATACTGATTTAAACTTAGAGAAGATCTTTTAAAGAACCTTTACCTTTCATCAATAGGTAAAGTATGCTGATACTTAATGTTGGGCTGGATCTGCCATTCAGTGCAGAGAAGGGATTGAGCAGGCAGTCTGTTGGAGCATGCACCATCACAGATTAATAAAGCAGATTTTGAAGAAAGTTTTAATCATTGGTTTATAGTGGTGCAAACTCATCTCCCTCTCTCCAAGGTGATACTGTTAAATATTAAAATGAAAACGGATGCTTAAATTAAAGGATAATGTAGATCTTGTTCAGATAAGAAAATGTACAGTTTGTTTTACATAAGGAGAATACGTTCAGCAAGTGTGATGAATTCTTCCCACAGATATAGATTCAGGAGTCTGAATCTGCTTCTGGAGATGCATTTCTCCTCATATTGATGAGAAGGAGAACCCAGAAAATCAGCTTATGTTAATTCATTTCAGTGTCTAATTAATTTCAGATATTTAGGTGAGATCCCTTCCACAGAATATAATACAAAGTCCAGTTAAATTAATGTTTCTTTTCCCTGGGCTTTAGAACATCAAATAGAAACCATTGTAACAGCTAAAATCTTATTGTCACATGTAAACATGGACTTCCAGGGAATTAATGTGCAATTATCAGAACAGCACAAAAATTTTAGAGCAACACATTCTTGAAAACTGGTACAAAACACATAGTCTACAGGAATGTGTCACCCTTGTATTCAGGTCACAGAGTGGTTCCTTCTCAAAACACCCACTAAAATCACACCTGCAAATTAGGCTCATTATTCTAAAAGGAATACAGGATGATGTGACAAGTGATGAAGACTATAAGCTTGATATCAGTGACAATATCAAGATTATATTAAAATGTAATAATTCTTATATTCAAGTTGCTCACATACAATAGGAAAAAATAGTGTTGTTATAATTATGCTCTCTTAGGAATGCGAACACATTAATATTAATATCAACAATAGCTGAGGCAGCAATTAGAAAAGGATCAGAGAAGAATATCAGTCTTCTCTAAAGGCAGTGAAAAGCGAGGCAGGAACATGGTGCTTATGTACCTCCAGTGGCCCTCCACAGCAGTTAGTGTCTTTCCTGGAGTCCCAGTGCACTTGCCTCACTCCAGATTGAGACATGTCCTGTCAGTCAAATGGGCTTGTCAAGTCAAATGTGTACCACAAAATGTCTGTTTAGTAGACTGAAAAAAAGAAATTTAACCTACATGGGTATAGCAAAACACATCTGGGAACATGTGCATGGAGAACATTTTTCAAGTCACCTACTGAGAATCATCTCATGCCCAGCTTTACAAAGGAAGTGGTAGGGTTGGGGTGGTCAAGTGCTGGTTGAGGAAAGCATTTTGAAGTTTAATGATTTAAATCAAAGTCAGGACAAAAAGAGGGTTTTTTGGTCATTTAGCATCTGTGTTTCTGTAGCACAGATGGCTTTTAAAAATAAAGCAATTTATCAGAGTGAAATGAAACTTTAATTAGATAATCAAGTTCTACATTCCCAGTATTAATTTGTGAAAATTTGAATATGCACAGACATGTGAGTTGCTTGAATAGGACTGCAGGATTCAAAAGCTGGAATCAGTCCACCACTTTGAAATCTGACAGTCTGAAGGACTAGTTTTATTTTGGATTATTTGTCCTTCTCAATTTGGTGAAAAATTATGAATTATGTGCTATCTTTCAAGTTCCTGTTAAACAGCTCATCAGGGACAAAAAAAGGAAAAGACTCTGAGGTAAGGTATGTAATATATCAGCACAGAATTATAGGAAAAATTTAACTTGGAAGGGAACTATGGAGAGGTCTCTTCCAGCTTCTTACTCAAAGCTGAACTAACTCCATACTCAACTGGTTTCCTTGAGGTCTTGTACAGTCACATGAAAAGTTCTGAGGAGGAAAATTCTAGTCTCTCTTCGTAACCTATAACAATACTTTAATTATCTCTCTCTTTAAATGGTGTACACATTTTTTTCCTGCATATCTAGGTTAAATTTGCCTTGCTACAGCTTTGTGCCATGGCATCTTGTCCCTTCACTGTGTATCTCTAAGAGAAGAATATCTGTCTTCTCTATACCTTCCCTCAAGCAGGGTCCTGTCCTGGTTAAAGCCAACTCTAACTGAGGATGATCATCTTCAGCAGAACAGGAAGATTATCTTCAGCAGAACAAACAACACTCTTCTTTCTTTATGGTAGTTTTTTATATGGCTCATTGTAAAGCTAAAAGCTTTAGAACATCTTCATTCTGGAAGTGTGTAACTGCTGCTGAGCATACCAGACTCAAAGGATAACTCTGTGCTACAGATCTAACCAGATCAAAAAATAGAGAGGTCCCAATAGTCATCTTGTTCAGGAAAAGCATGAAATCATAGAGAAGACTGTAAAATTAATCATCAGCTATTGCTGTGCAGGCAGCTCTGCAAAACCCACAAAGAGCTTGCTGCAGTTGAAACCTGTGGCCCCAGGGTTCAGCCATCTATTATCAGAAGTATGGCTTGGGAGCCAGGCTGTATGACCTCAATTTAATTTTATTGGTAAAATAGTTGTTAAGGTTTTACAAAATGCATGAGCTAAAGTTTAGAAACAAAACCCAAAAAACCCAAGGTGAAAACACAGAGAGAGATGTAAATATTGCATAATAATTGATAAGAGTTAACAACTGAAGCATGTAAGAGAAAAAATAGTGAACTAACACAAAACCCTAAGGAAAGAAATCAGAGCACTTGCAGATGGCAACTGAGTAAGAGACAGCTCCAAAGTGCAACACAGGCTAACTTCTCCACTGCACTAATGATTGATTGGCCAATAAAAGATTAGTTAAAACTCATTAGCAATCTATATTCTGCTTGCAAAATATCTTTGTGCATGGTCACAATACCCGTACAGACCCGCAATCACAGTAAGACGGTTACATGGATAGTTTGACCAATATTAAGAAATTCCAGAAATGTTTTCATTCGCCAAATTTATTTAAAAAAAATAATTAAAAATCACCACAAACTCAAGTGTTTACTTTTCATCTGGGCCAACAGCACAAAGAAATGTGTGCAAATAATGCCAGTGTCCACAGAATCTTCGCAGACAATTTCAAAGGATTTTGTTTTGTTTTGTTTAAGGCTTAATGGGTGTTTGGGTGTTTGGGAGTTTGGGATTATTTCTCACTATCTTCTACAGTTCACCTTTTCCGGTGTGCCAGGAAAACTCTCCTAAATTTGGCAGGTGACCAAAGTGTGGTGGATGCTACACGACACGAACGCACAAGGCTGTGGAAGAGCATTGCCTTGCCATGACACACGTAGAGCTACTCTGCAGTAAGAAGGTGGCCTAAGCCAGGCCCAGTGCCCAGCCAGCACTGAGAGATCTCCTGGGCACAGGGTTATCACCAGCTCCTTCTGGAGCCCTAATCCTTCCTTGCTGCCAAGAGTTGAGACAACTTATCTCTGTTTATGGAGCAGAGTTCATGCCTAAGCAACAACAAAATGTTTTTTCAGCTCAATTCAACATGTCATCTCAAAGATGTCTTGCTGTTCTGACCTTTCCTTGAAATGTGGAAATGTGATGCCATGGGAAATTATGACCACCTAAGCACTTCCTCAGGGAGTCTAATTTTGCTGGTGATATGTGTTCCTGCTTCATACGTCCTTCACTGTTAGAGGAATCAATTGGAAAGAAAAGAATTTTCTTTTAATCATGAGAATACCAATTAGCAAACTGTCACCATTCAGCCATGAGTCTTGGCATTTTTTATAATAGCTTAATGTGATCAATTTTCCTACCTAAAATGTTGCAAATTTCTAAGCTGTTTTGGGGTCTACCTCAAAAACATCTGTATCTCTTTGGGAATGGATCAACCTCACATTTTTCATATCAGTTTAGCTTTATAATGGGCTATGTGCATTATTTAGATGAAAACTATGAATAAAGACATGTATTAGAGTACTATTGACTCAGTGTAATGCAACACTTTCTTGAGTGAAACAAGACATACTTGCAGTAGCATTAGAGAACAGTTTTTAGCAATATATTTAATAACTTCCCCAAACAAAAAAAGCAGGCATGTATGCTGGCATTTTGCCAGGTCAACACTAATAATCATTACTGTTATTCCAAGTACTGCAAGTGCATTAATGAACACAAGTTGCCATTCACTTGATTTTCATGCAGTTCCCTCATCATAAAATTATTTTTCAATCTACAGAGAGTTTCCTGCCTCATATGTAACTCTTCTAGATGTGAAACAGAAGACTTTCCCAACAAACATGTTTGTTACATTACTCTCAGTGCCTCCAGCACAATATTTATTGTTTTATTGATCTCTGTCCAAAGTTGCAGCATTTTTCTGACTGATTCCCACTTCCCAAAAAAGAGCCAGCAAGACCAGAGCTGATATGTACTTAGCTACAGTCAGCCTCTGTGATGTAGAAACCTCTGGTTTCAGTGCTCCCTGCCCACGTTGCCTTCTGGAGGGCTTTAAGGACAAGTTCACGAGGCAGAGTTTCTGCCTCTGGTAAACACGGACTGAGCAAGAGGGCACAATAAACTTGTTAGTAGGAAGATTAAATGAAACAGTAGAACTCCGTGGAGCTTCTTAATGTCCAAAACAGCAGTGTGAGAGTGCCTAGCTGACTACCCTTGAGAATAAAATCAGTCATAACCAGCTTTCCCTTTGCTTACCAAGAAATGGGTTTAGAGGGTCTGTGTTTCCTTTTCACCAGCTGTTGGCAAAACAGATAGTCTTCTGGCAGGTGACACACTAAATGTCAAAATCCTCAACCTGGTTGAGGACAAACTGGAGTGACTTTCATTGGTCTGCTTAGCAGCCCCAGTTCCAGGTGGGAATGGTGCCGGGGGCAGCATGCTGTCCCTGGTCATGCAACAACAGGCCAGCCCCCAGCTGACCCAGTACCCTGCCCCACACATTGTCCTGTTCCCTGACTGATCTCAGCACATGCTGCTTGGTCAAAACCTAAGGACACTAAGTAAATCAGTAGACAGACATTACAGGGGACAGTTGAGAAAACAGACAGTGCCCAAGGAGATTCAGTTTCCATTTTTGTTTATCGTTGAGCAAAGGCACTAAACCAGAAAGATGGGTGAAACAGCTGTACAAGAAGCAGCAGTTTCAGTTCTTCTAGGTCTGAATAAACAGATTTCATGTTTTGGCTTCACAGTGGTATGAGACCTTTGAGTTTTGGCTTCACAATGGAATGAGACCTTTGAGTTTCGCTTTGAGATCACCACTCAAAGCAAGCCAGAAGCTCAGAATTAATCTCAGCTGGAATCAATGACTCTTTTCTGAGCTTCTCAACATACTGGTATTACTCAACACATAACCTAATTGAGCAATCTTTCTGCAGAGAAGGAAGAGACATTTTATCCAGTATTTATTTTTCAACAAAATTTCAGGCCATGTTCTCATTCAACTGTACCAATAGAATTTTCATTGAAACCTTAAATAAATTCAGGTTTTGATTTCCACCAGGCTGCATTCCAATCCTTGCAACTAAAACATCACTAGAAAACCAAGGGCAAAAAAGAATCTAACGCTGGAGACCTGAGTTTTCAACAATATTGTATGAATTAATTATATACTTTTTAACACCTTCTTCATTATAGAGTACTTCTCCCCTTGATATTTTATATATTTTGTGTCTCATAATTTGCAACTTGCTCCTTGAATGTATATATTTAGGAGAGAGAGAGAGAGATGCATGTTGTTTCATCTTAATGATAGCAAAAGTACAATTAAACTAATTGAAATATTAAATGTGGGAATTTTTGTAATATAAAAGGACATGGGGCTGTAGATATTTTGTGAAGGTTCATACCCACAATACCAAAATACAACAGTACAAACAGATTATTCAGTAAATGAAAGAGCTAACAAAACTGTACATATCCTAGATATATTATGGTTTTGTGCCTAAATTCGAAATTGCTTATTGTGTTCTCATTTCAGGGTTTTATTCAGGATACAAAACCACATTTGAGGACTCTTGGATTTTTAATCAGTTTCATGTAGGCAATCACTAAAGATGATATCTTTACATAAGCCCGGTGTGTCACTTTTATTAGGTTTTTAATAAACTACAGAGGCCATGGAATTCATTGTAGCACTTACTTACATATTATAAGAGAAAGAGAGTAATATAAAAATTAAAAAGGATCTATTTAAAATTGGATCAAGCAAACAGAAAAGGAACCGAAGAGAAGATAACTCTTCAAGTTCTAGGTTAATTCAAACCCTCTCCCAATGGTCCCCTCAGGCACTTTCTCAAGCATCCTGCATTTGTACAGCCCTTACCCAGGTTCCATACTCTACAGTTGTTCAAGCTATCCTGCAATATGCCTTGAAGACCTGCAGACCTGATTTAGTGGATGATGTGCCTACCCATGCAGGGAGTTTGGAACTAGATGATCTCTAAGGTCCCTTTCAACCCAAACCACCTCTGATTTTTGATCAGGACTCACAGAGAGAATTTGATTCTGCAGCCAAACAGACAATGAAAGACATCAATACATCTATAATAGACTCTTGAAAATAACATGATTGTTCAAGCAAAAAAATTCACTAGTGTGGTCTCCGGTATTGAAATTTTTCAAGCCCTTGTTGGAATTTTTCTTCAAATTAAACCAAACATATCCATAATATCTACCTCCAAGGTAGAACAAGATGCAATACACTTTTAAATATATTTGCATCCCAAATATTTTCCTAATTTTCTTACTGCTACAACATTCCATGCAGCAGTGCTCTGGGCTTATCATTAAAACTGTTCTGAACACAGACCACAGAAGATCAGAAATTACATTAATTCTCTCCTTTCAGTATTGAATCGCAATGGGAATGGTTACAGCAGTTTGGTGATAGCTGAACCTTTGACAAAACCCCGTGCTGAGTTGAGTAGAAAACCTCTTAAGAGCAGAGTAGAAGAGAAATAATCTAATTTCTTTTTCATGCACACTGTAAACCATTCCTTTCTTCTTCAATGTATTATTCCCATATTCCCCCAAAGGGCTTACTAGTTGCTCATATCATCATCAATAACACTAAGCATCTGGTTACAAATTATCATGCTTTGGGAATACACATCTTATGTAAGAAATTTTGCTCAGGAAACCTTGCCTGTGCTATTAAAAATTAATTCATAATGTTGACATATTGCCAATTTATGATTAGTCCTTTTTTGTTTACCTCATTAGGTTCTGCAGTTACATTATACACATTTACTCGTGTGCTTTTTCTGAAATAATTTGTTGCTTCTAGTCAGTAATTGGCTATTTAAATGAAATATGCAAATTAAGTTTGCTAATTGTATTGGATTTACCTTAGATAAGGACAACTGACGTATAACCATGGATTTTCAGTAAATGGCACATATTTCAATTCCAGATCTTAGCAATCTTCACCTCAAATGCATGGTAATATTGATCCTTCTTTGTGGTTGGTTTGCCCATTGCTTTCTGTCTCAATCTCTAGTCATGTAACTGAAGTTAAATTTTCAGAACCATTTACCTAATGAGACAAATTCAGTGAAGTCATCTGACAATTCAAAGATCATTTCAAAGGACAGGTTTTCAGAGCAGGAAGATGCCACTGCAAATGTGAAGACCACTGAGTGTCATTTAGGGGCTATTTGAAATGCTCAGCTCTCTAAATCTAAGCCTTAAATGTATTGGTAGGGCAAAGTGGAGATGAGTCTCACTCCTCCACATGCAAAGACAGAGGAGTTAACAGTCTACAGCATCACAGAACAGAAACAGGAACTAAAAACTGTACTGGGTCAGAAACTGGCCAACAAAGGAGTCTGATTAAACAGTTTCACTTTGATCTTATAGATTTTTTTGTATCTTTAAATTGTATTTAATGCAATTACTGAACAAAAAACTTCTCTCCATCCTTGACAAATTAATTGCTGTGCTCTAAAGTGACAATAACACTGTTACTAATTACAGGCGACTGTAACTTACAGCTCTGTTTCTTCCTGAGATCTTTCCTGTGGGTGTTTTGAGAGCTGATATGCAAAGACCCTGGCAAAGAATCTGATCAGAGGAAACTTGTGTTTAGCCCTACTGAGTTTGCAGCTGTCTGCATGCCAGCATCAAAGCATTGCTTTAACAAGGGAAAAAAGAACAACAGGTCTGAGTGGCAGGGTGTACTCTTCCCAGCCCTGCGAGCAGAGAGCCTGCAATGAAAAGCGCTATTATGGGGCACTTCCAAGCCAGCATTTATAATGTAACTCTGCTAAGTGAGTCATGTCCTCCTTTCAAATACAGAAGAACATTTTAAAAGCAACCTTACCCAAAATGCCAAAAACTCGTAGTGTTTACTGTTCTGCTTATTGGTTTCTAATGAAGCCAGAGGGCACAGACACGTTTCCTAACTACCGAAGCTGGCATGTCCTGTGAGTCACTTACACAAAGTGCAACTTTTGCTGAGAATGTCAGGGTGAAAGGCCATGGTCCCATCTAACCATGTGCTGTGCTGGAAAAATGCATCATCTTTTTCTTTCCAATAGTGAATACTGCTCTGGCACTGCTGTGTGGTCAGATACAGTGTGTCCTCACAAACCTGTTCTGCAACTCCTGGGGAAATTTGGTCACTCACTCTGAATGGCTCAACACAGCAGTACTTTAGTAATACCTTGTCTGTCAGCTTGGTTACTTGGGCAAAGTCTTTAATTAGTAAACTTTGTGCCACAGGCAGAGATTCTTTGCTAACTCTCATCTTGGAGAGGCAGGGCCTGGTTTATTAGGTTTTGTTCAAACAACAGCAGGCAAATAGCCCTGTCCCCCACTCTTCCAAAACCAGGGGCCCAGAAGGGAGCAATGATGGCAGCAGCATGGTAAGGATGGGGTGAGTTGGATGAACCAGAGGGTTTGCTGTGTGCAGTACTGGTAAAACTTCTGTTCCTCCACTACCTGCAAGGAAACACCTTCTTGTGTGGAGCACACACTCTCTAGTGACTCCCAGCAACAATAAAATGCCTCCATCTGATTTCTAGGAAATGCCCAAATCAGTTTCTCTGTAGCCTAGGACATCTATATAATATCTCAGACAATTTATAGGACTATTAGGTAACACAGATTTGATAAAATTGTGTATACTTTTACATAAGAAACATTTCTGGTCAGCTTCTAAGGTTATGACTATGAATAAACTTTGTGAAAGCAATAAAACAAGAACTTAAGCAATGCACAAAACATGTTTTCTCATCCTCCAGCTCAAGCAAATATATGGACACTGCTTACAGATCTGAATATCAATCCGAAATCTTTCTCCTAGAAATGTTTGCTTTCTTGAATCAATTTACCAAGCAATCCTCAAGATTCCTTTTGCTGGCCCATTCACTGGGTTGTGCCCATGTTCAGAGATCTGGAGCTCTGCAGCATGCTTGGAGGGACCCTGTGGTAAGGAGCTGTGGAAATCCAGCAGAATCAGAGCCGCAATATGTGACTGAAAACACACAGTGGAGATAGTGGCAGGAGATAACTGGCCACCCAAGAGAAGGAGCAGCACATTCATGCTGCAACACTACACAGAACTACTTTGTTTCTGTTATTTTGGAGTAAAACTATGTGTCACAGTGGTGATCTTCACAAATGGATTTTGCTACTTCAATATCTTAGGTTAGTGCTTTAATATCTTTTTCACTCATCAGGCATAGAGCTGGAACTTAATGGCATAGCAGTGCTAATAAACAGCTTTTAGGCTGGAGATAACATTAACCCTTATTTGGTGCATCTAGAAAGAGCTACAGATTTGCACACATACAAATGCTTTTGCACATCAAATTCAAAATGAAACTACTCTGTGCAGGTGTTTCTTCTCTATTAAGCAGAATAACATTATTTTCTCAGATTAACAAATGCATCGTTATTGGTAAGTTCTTCTGAAATTCTCTGAGCTACTAAAAGCAAAAAAAACTCTTAAAACATTTGAGGTAAGAATTTTTAAAAATATAGTATAACATTCTATTTCCTGAAAAAAATATTAATTTAAAGGGTGAAGTTTACATACATCTTGACTATGTATGTTAAGGGTTGCATTCAACCTGGATTTAATAATTGCTATATTTCAAATAACCAATTTTCTGAACAAAAAAATGAAAAATTTCAAAAAAAAGTGTGTTAAATTTTCAAAAAAAGTGTGTTAAACTGTTTTACAGGTGATGGGATGGAAAACATTTTATGGCATGGCTGCTGGACATAATAGATTTCCTTAATTTTTCCATACACATATAATTTATAAGCATATGTAAGAAAAAATATTTCCAAGCACTCCATCTTCATCTTATTCCACATATACATTAATTTTTTTTCTAGCAGGATATTCAGATATTCAAACAATACTTTACTGTGGCTAAAATATTAAATAACACAAGTGTGATGAGGCCTGCACTAATCATGAGAAGACACATTATTATCTCCTCTACGGAAATTTTACTTGAAATAATTATCTACAAGAACACGATAATTTTGTGTTGGAGTGGGTGTGATCAACTAAGTTCATTGTGTTTCGTTATTATTCTATTAAATTTGGGACAGCAAATTTTAAGGTACACATAGAACTTTTATCAAAAAACTGACAGAATGTATTCTCAGTATCAATATATACTCAATTACAGGATTTTTTCTCAATGGAGCTTGTAGTTGAACTGAAGGCAAAGTCTAATCAAAAGATCATAACTAATGTGATAATGTACCTGGGGCTGCGTTAAGCATGGCAGAATCTCTTTAATGATCTTTGGAGACCCTAGTGAATTTAATCTAAAACAAACTCATAAAGGGTACAGAGGCAGAAAATGTGTTTCTCCTGTAGATGCACTTCAAGAAGTTACAAGCATTATGAAATAAACCAGACTGTGGCTGCCAATTTCTGATCAACATAAAATCATCATATCACACCAGGCTTTTACAGTAAACTTTTAAAATGAAAGGTCCCCCACTTCCCCACAGTAAGATCTCTTAACCAAGATTGAAGTCTACACATGCACAGAAGGACACTCTTCTTCCCCTAGCTGGCTGAGCTAACAGGGCCTCCAGTACCATCTCCTGTCCAGGGAGAGGAAAAAACCAAAGATACTTCTTGTAATGATTTGCACCTACTTCTGGCCACCTTTTTTCACCAGAAAACTCTCTCCATTTCAGATTACCTCCTCATCCTTCTCTCTCTTCAATTATATTCTCACATAACACCTCTAGCTCTCTGCTTACTAATCCTTGGACCCTTCCTAGCTCCTCACTGCTCCTTTCTCCCCAGTCTCCCTGTATTCCATTAAACCTCTCCCCAGGCTTCCCCTTGCCCCATTCCCACTCTTCTGTACTGCTGATATGGTCCATTTCCATCTACAGAAATACCTATCCAGTCCCTTGAGCATTTAGGCAGGCAGGTAGGCGAGCAGCCTCTACCCTTTTAGTACACATTGCTATATAACAAGGGCAGGAGAAGCCAGCACCACACTGTGTCCAGAACTATTCTGATAGTTTATATCAGATTTATCAGTTTTCTCTGATCAAATATTAATTCCCTCTGATATTGTGGCAGCAGATGACAAAATAACTGAGAGATTTTAATGGGAGTGAAAAGTAGCACAGAGCAATTCAAACCCTGAACACAAGGAAGAATGAGATAAATGAGCTCAACTCTGCATCAGATTCATGAAATCATCCAGCTACCAAAGGCTGAGGAGCAAGGGCCCAGCCATCCAGATGCTTCATGAAGTCCAGAGCTCCAGGTTAGCAAAATAATCTCTTTAAAAGAGGAAGAATTATGGTGACTTGACATGATTCAGTGTAATTCTTCAGTTGTTCTTGCAGGAATGTTGGCACAAAGTGGCAGTTTGCCAACATCAAGATGGATGACAGCAAGAATTACTGTGGGCAGCAGGTCACATCCAAAGCAGACTCCAGCATAGGGCAGGAAATTGGTGCAGATACTGAGAAAGAAAGTCCTGCAGAACCTGGGAAACTGCACTAGGGCTGTTTTAAAAGTAGGTCACAAGTTTCACATCTCAGGGAAGACAGCTCTTGCACATAATAGGATACATACATTTTTAATCAGAACATGATCCATGGAAATATTTTGAGAAACAGAGACCTCTGTAGTTTTCCACATTTGAAAGACATTTATTGGAGGCCTGTCAAAGCCAATTCTTGTGATCCACATCTCAAACTTCCTATGGAAACTGTGTGGACAAAAAATAGAAAACTGATAGCTGGTGAAGTTCTTACCAATGAAATTTTTTTTTTAATTATTGCTGTCAGCATTTTCTCCAAGTCAGTGTGCAAAACAAACCATTGGACCACCAAAATGTATGTCTTATATCTACTGCTAATAACACCAAAGCTTCAGCACACAGGTATCCACTAGTTTGTGACAGGAAGGATGGAAAACCCTGTGATATAGTAAGATAAAGTTGCCCTGAGCAAAAAATACTCTTATAAATTCAAGACCTTTCATGACTAATTTGTCTGCAAAACTATCAGGTAGATTTCATGGACAACTTGGATGTGGTGCCATCTAAGTCCCAGACAAAAACTGTCTGTGTTCAGATCAGGGAGTGTGCAGCAAGCCTTTCTCATAAAAGTAATAAAAACATAATCACAGGGAATGGAATGAGATAACGTTTAATGTTTTCAAAACCTGATTCAACTGAACCTCTGAATGACCATCTGGAAATGGGAAGGAGAGGCAATTTCACAAGGTCCTTTGAGGACAGGAAATCATTGATCAAAAGAAACATGTTGCATCTGCTCACCATCGCTCTGGATTAGGGTGAAAGAAGAACAAATAATGCAGACAGTGTGGTTACTCTGGCTTTGAATTTCAAACATCACCTCTACAGGGACTGATAGTATATCCAACTGAAAAAACCACATGGATCCTACTGTCAGCATTAGTAGAAGTTAGTTTTTTCAAATGTAGTCAGAAGTTGGATGGAAAATGTAAGGCTCAGACTACTGTTGCCTTAAGAGGTTGTCTAAAAGCAACTGAAATACAAACTTTGAAGGGGAGTCACATAAAATAAATAAAGTCCTTTAATTGCACAGAAAAAAATTGCAAAGAGAAGTAGAAATGTCATTCAGTTGATTTACTGATAAGCTAAATAATTTCATAATGCTTTTAAAATGTACGACTACTTCTAAAGCAAATTATACAGATTTATCACTTCTTAATATGTTCTAAATGAAGGGATCAGAAACAGATCTTCAGGACTTCAGAGAGTACCAAAATCCTGACCTTTATAAATTCAAAAACCTCAATTCCTGGCAATGCACAAATTAAAAGTTGTTCTACATTATAGCACAGGATCGGCAGAAATTTGTTCCATTTGTCCTTGTTCTTCAGAGTTTTGTGTTGATTCTTAGGCTGAAGACTTTTGTGCTGGTAAATAGATTCAGAGAAAGGATTCAACACAGACATTTAGCTTTTGAAAGAGCCTTTCACTAGGTTATTTCTGAAAACAAAGAGAAGATAATGATACTGCTGGTGTTCACAGGATACCATGCTACTTTTTCTTTTTGTCTTCTTACTGTTTCAACGTAGCTTTTCAACATGTGGCATCAAGGAAAAAGTAAAACCTGTGACCAGTACAATTACCCAATACCAGAATTATTTAAATTAATGGGCTTCATATTTCATGTTCTTCCCAAAAGCACGAGGGGAAATGTTGTTATTGTTCTGACATTTTCTAATGCCTAAGAAGCATAATTCCAGGAATGTTTCAGTGACTCAATGTGACTCACTGACTCTTCTTTGAGAAGCTAAACAAGAGAAGAACTTCATGAAGAATTCATACTGTTAATGTCAGAAAGACAAAAAAAAAAAAAAAAAAAAAAAACAAAAAAACCCCAAACAAACACCTGCTTCAGCGGTTGTGAAACAAGCCCAGGTTTCTCGCATAAGGCACACAGGTGTGATCGGGGGCCGAGGGCAGCAGAAGCCGGGGAGCGCCCTGGCCGCGCCGGCGCGGAGCGCTTTCCCCGCTCGCCCCCCAGCGGGGCTCCCGCTCCCTGCAGCCGGGGGGACTCGCCCGGGGCACCGCTCGCTCCTGCCGGGAATTCCGGGCTCCCACGTGCAGCGCGGGGCGAGTAAATAACTTCACCTGCACTAGATTAAGTATTAAATGGGTATTTGACTGGAGAGCGCGATGCAGCCTGGTACAAAGCGAAAGGTCGTTCACAAGCCCTTCGTCAGATGAGTTTTCAACTCCCACACAGTGACCAGGGTCATTGTGATCTGCGCGTTTGATTTGTGCCTATCCCCGCTCCGGGCAGGATGACAGTTTAATAGGGTTGAGAGAGGAGGTTTGAATTAATCTGTCTTAAAGGGCCATTTGTAACTTGATTTGGAACTGGTATGTTTACGGTGTGGCAAAAGAGAAAGGTTTATATACTCAGTCTGGTTAGTTTTCAATCTCCTCTGCCCTTTCTAGCTTTATTAAAGAACAAATGCAGAAGCATCAAAATACCTCAAAAAGAAAATATGTGTTTATTCTTTGGTGTAACACTGGAAACAAAACTCCTGCAAAGCACCTGTTCACAAAAAGCATCCAAATATTTCCTGAGGGGAAATATTCCAAAGACACAGCATTGTCACATGTTTAAGGATTCTGCTGCACCATGGGCTGCAGTAACTCTTAACCCAATGAGTTCAAATCACCCACCGTACAGTGATAGTTCCAGTTCACCAATACTGATCCAACATATCCAAATTCCTCTACATTAAGGACAGATGAAAGCAGAGTTGGCTTAGCCACGTATACCAAATTGTATTTCTGTGACAGGAGCTGAGCCATCCCCAGTTTGGTGGAAAACTTGCATGTTGTAAATTCATAGAACTGTACCTCTGCTGTAATGGGCCCTGAGTCTTGTTAAAGGAAATCTCTTATTCAGGAGTTCATAAAACATAATGTTAGGTCATTACAAAGCAAGCAATATTCAGTAAGCCCTCAAAGTGCATTTGCAAAGAGTATGAACACATCTGGTAGCAAAATGTCTTCTTACTGGAAGTCAAGTAAGTTGTCCCTTGATCATTACTAATGTTTTCCACACTTTTCTACACAATCTATGCTGCAATTGAATAATTCAGGTAGTTCTAAAGATCATAGAAGGGAAAAAACCCCTAGCAGTATACTCTTTACAAAGATAAGGACCAACTCATGAGCAGTTGGTACTGATTTTAATAGTTTCAGGGGTCAATAATAAAATCTGTTCAAAAATCTATTTTTTCAAGTATTTTGAAAATAAACTGCAGAAAAAAGGGCTTTTGGATTTCACATTCGGGTAGTTTTTTGTAGAGACATAATGATAAAGCTCAGTAAAGGAAAAACTACATAAAGTAGCAAAAAGAATTTCCTAAAAACCAAGACTGTGGGATTTAAAAGAAAAGAAAAAAAATCCCTGACACTAAGACCATTTAAATTTCTCACAGAACAATTTCCCACTCCCCACCATAGGCAAAATCTTTCTTGGCTCTAAACTAAATGAATTTGCTGCTGGCTTGGACAGCAAGGGTGAAACATGATGATGCAGTCTGGCTTCCACAAGAGTTCCCTTTGTGATCTAGAGGAGCTCTGCTAACAGGAGCACAAGCACCACCCTGCCAAGCTCCTGAACTTCCAGTCCCAGGTGAAATTAACCTTGGTCACTGGGAAATAAATATATTGAGCAGCTATCAGACAAGCTGGTCAGTATTTTGTTTGAGCTCAGGAAATTCCTTTCCCAGCCTATCTGAAAATATAGAAGTCACTACAAAATATAAGCAGGAAACAGACTTCCAAAGGCTTTGCTTTTGCTAAATAACTTCTGTTTAAACTGAACTAGAATTATTGGTTTACAAATCTTTTAGGGCAGAAACTCTTCACATCTACATAGATAACATCTAACAGAATACAGCTCCATTATGAACATATTTTGTGAACATAAAACACTACCATGATCAGTAAATATTAAAACACCCCTATGCATAGATTTGGCAGAATGCACCAAATGCTATAAAGGTCAGCATTTTTGCCCACGTTTTTGCCCCCGATACTGTTTCTGCTGTGGTTCATCACAATTCAGTCTGCAACTCTGAAGCAAGAGGTGAGCGCATTAGTGAATCTGTCCCTCTCCCTGCCCAAGCATACAAATCTTGCCCAATTTGATAGGTTTATTTCATTGCAATATTGTAACATTCAAGCAATAGCTTGTTTAGCCTTCAAATCAAGTAATGCTGTAAGTAGACTAGGTGAGTTCCCTTTCACTTTCTTCTTCATTATTCAACGGGCAATTGTTGTAAGTTTAAAACACAAAATGTGTTTACAAACCAGGAAGTTTTAGGATAGGAGATGACCCAGCCCCCTGTACCAAAACAGCATCATTCTTGCCTACTTGTGGTGCTAGCAAACCTCTCATATACATGGATTTTACCTAGGAGCAAAACAGGACTTTCCAATGCTGCAAACTGCTCTTGTAGGTTAGTAGATGAACAACAGCACCAGGGAATGGTTCATTAACCTCAAGGGTTTGCACTGACACAGCTACATTATAAAAAGCAAAGGTCTTCAGTGCAGATGGCACTGTAGATTTCTACATCTCCTGTCCCATTACTAGCTCTGCAACTTCTGCTTCTTTATTAAGGTCTGATTTCACAGATTTCTAAATATCCCATGACAGATTTAGAAGCACAAATGGTTCAACCTGGGCATCCTAAATCTGAAGACCATCCCTTTATCTGGAAGAAGAGAATGGCCAAGAGACAAATTTCTAATCCCTTATGAAGTCTTGTAAACATATATGCTAAAATCAGGTTCAGAGCAAAGGATTTTAAATTGCATTGCAGTTACTATGTAACTTAAGAGGATGGATCTGTGCTTCTTGTTTGACCATCCTGTCAGTAAATCAAGGAATACTGTCATAAAAATTTTAACATACTGTGGTCATAATAATATTAAGAGGATGTATCTGCATACCCATTCTGATTCTTTGAACATTAGACATTATCTCAAGGCTTCTGAAATAAATCTTCTCCCTTTTTGCTTGCCTAAAAAAAATACAGAAGCTCCTTTGTTATCTGTCTATACCAGTGGTTTTGTTTAGGAAATGGATTCAGCTTGACTTGATATTGAATCAGATATCAGAAGAGTGATCCAAAGTTTGGAAAGCTTCTCTCTAGATTTATAAGGCTTTATATCAAATCACAAATGTCCAGAGCACAGTATCCTTTCACCAGCTGAGATAGTCAACCCTGTGCCCATCAGAGGCCATATAAGCTAATGTCAGAGGATTCCCTTCCCAGTTAATTATCTGCTTCAGAATTAAATCTTTCAATTTACAATACCTTGCCAATGCATCTCACTAACACAACTGTTGAGATAAAAACCATCTTTCAGGATATATGAGAAAACAGAACCACACTTCTGAGATTTTTGAAAGCCACATTAATGGTGACCACATGCTGCGCAGTGTATATCAGACCAGCAGACAACTTTAAACACTTTTTGTATTTGCAAGAACTCTAATTGCCTTGGTGAAAACATAATGAGTAGCCTGTTATATTCTCCAAAGTTTTCTTTTAGTGTAATATTTGCATTGCTTACCTTTGTAAGGATGAGTTTTAATGTGTCTACATAGAGTTTTAAGTGAACTTCTTTAACAATATTTGAAACTACTTCTTTCTGCCTAGACCACTGAAGTGTATGAGAACAGCAGTACTGGGAAACCATGAAACAAACTTTGGAAAAGGTCAGGCTTTCAAAGCAAATTTCCATAATTCATTATAGATTCACTACACATGGACAGGCTGCAGTAAATTGTTCTGCTGACAAAACTACAAAGCGTAATGAGTGGAACAATCTGAACTGCTCACAACACAAGCTATGAGATCTCTAATTGGGGAAAATAAATTCATCAGAAAAGTTCAGTCTGCAATCTTGGATTCTGAGTTTTACAGCTGAAATTCCAAGTGATTCAGGTCATGTTACTGAACTATACATGATGCTTTATGTCTGAATTTTTCTAAATTATGGATATTATAAATGGCCTCCTCCATTTAAGGCAAGAGTTACCTTGCAGTGTATGCAATGCAACTGAGAGGAGGAGACCAGCTTTCAAAATCAGCTGAATATTTTTCTGTACCCTAGGTAGAGCCAGGCTTTTGTCGTATTACTTTAATGCTTTCACTCCATTATTTCCTTACTTGAGAGTGGCATAAAGGTTTCCCTCTTGCTGGTGAGCTTTGGATGTAGAACTGGGCAGAGTCTCAAAGTCTGGAGATCGTTTACTGAATCTACATCTTTTCAGACTGGCTAAACATTGGCACAAACAAGAACATTAGTCACCCTCATGACTAATGTTCATTAGTAGCATTTTTAGGTCCAGAAACACAGTAGCTCAGCTTCTGGAGGTGGTGAAATGAATGGTGCATTTCTTACAGGTAGAAATGTCATTCTGCTTTATAAATCTGATATTTGACAATAACTAACCTGGAATCTGGGAATCTTTCCCACTCTTGCATCAAGGTCCATTCTCTGTATGCCTAGTGAATATTTGTTGAGATAAGACTCTAATGTACACATATCATTGCCCCTCCAGGCCTTGAACTATCACAATGCTTTCACTGGTAAAATATGATTAAGTGGCATCCACTGCCTCCCTATGAAGATGATGGAGGGACCAGGGGCTTTGGGCCACCTGCAGAGCATGCCAGGCCCATAGTTTAGAAACACCAAGGACTCTGTCTAGTAAGAGAAGGCTAAGCAGTAACACAGACCTTTGTAGCTTTCCTCCAGAAGTGAAAATACTGCTTCTCCTAACTCAGACAGTTGGTCCTTATGGATCTTCCTTAATGAGACTCTTCAGCCATTAAAGCCTGTAATTAGTGCCCACTTACCCACTTTCTTGAAAAACACTGAGAGAAAATTGCAAACACCTTTTATTTCTTATGAAAAATCAGTGGATATTTCAAGCACTCAGTAACTAAAGAGAATGCTGCATTATGAGTTTCCAGACAGTTAATATTTTCTGTAATTCAGGGACAAACCCTGGTCCAAAATCCTTTGAGTAATGGGCACTGCACCCACTGAGTGCTCTAGTTTCTTCAGAATACAGAGATTCATTGTGTTGAAGAGTTACTAGTTAATGGTTATAATGGTGTACAATAATAGAGTGTGACTGGAACAGATAATCTGAGTTCGTAGAAGGCAAACAACCCCTGCAAACCCCTGCAGCCAGCTGAGCTGGCTGCTGCTTTCTAATACAGTGATAAAGGTCAAAATGGCAGCTTTAAATAGTGAAGAAATGCTTGGTTTAATGTTGAACCAAAGAAAGTATCAAACTCTATATACCATAATACTCTTTAACAAAGCCAAACTTGCAGACTACACACAGACGCATTATCAATCTTCCAAAACACAGCTTCAGAGCCGTGGGAGAGGGAAGCAGCAGCCATAGTGTTAAATGCCAATACAATGCCTTTGCTTTCAGAGAGAAGTAAAATTTTGGCACTCAAATGAAAGACAACTTTTCTGTAAAGGACAGTTTATGTAACTTTTGTGCTATGTAAATCTCCTGTTAATGCATTAGGACTCTAAAGAGGTTTAAATGGCGAAAGCCTCTCAGCTTATCTTTGAGCTTACCTGGAGTTACAGTGTTCTTGCAGAGCTTCGTGATATTATTGCCCAAAGGGCAGCAAGACAGAAAAGAGGTCACTAGAAGTCTGTCACATCACATACTCTACACCCTGAGTTATGCACAGCTCACTGTTTCATTCAAGCAATTTGCCAACTTTAAATGGAAAACTTTCTGCTCACTTGAATTCCCTCTTCCAAGCACAGCTTTTTTCTTCCCAGAACCATTTTACAGAAAGATGTGTCATGTGAGCAGGACCAGCAGAACCCCTCCCTGCTACAGGGCTGACAGCACTAGTGAAAGGTGTATAGCTCTCCTTAGTTTAGTCCAACCTGGAAATGAAACAACAGATAATGACAGAGAGGTGAAATGTCCCAACTTTAGACCGGGAAATAAGGAAAACAAGCAGAATAAGTTTATAGTGGAGAATGTTTGTTTAAAAATTCCACCTCATTTGTGCGTAGGTGCAGGACTGTCTGCAATTCCCTTCCACCACCTGGTTGTGAGAGACAGAGCCTGCAAAGCTGGCAGAAGCCAAGCCTGAGGCTGGCCAGTGGAGGCCAGTGTGCTGCTGGATAATGTTCAGATCCACTAATTAATTAAATTCCATATGGAGTTAAACAATGGGACTTCGAGAGCTTTTTGACAAATGTGTTGGACCCTGCATTGGTTTGTCTCAGCATTCACCTTGGGTGCTGGAAACCAGAGCCAAAGGAGATGTAGTGACCACCAGGGTGATCCAATCTAACATCCTTACAGAGCTGCTTGCTGATCACTGTACAATGTAAATCTCTCTTCATTAACTTTAATTGAATACCCACTGCCACCATCAATACAACCCTCTGAAATCCTCCCTTGGAAAGTGCTAGGTGTTAGGATGTTGATTTGATCACATCTAAATCAGAGACAGACAAGACTGCCTGGTCAAAGATGACAGAGGGAGGGATGCTTAAAGGCATGATAGGAAGCAAATGGCATAGTTCTTCCAAGAGAGTTAGATGTGTCTGTCCCTGAACCCAAAGTGCCTGTCTAAGGAAGTTCCACCCCTCCTCTCTGATCACAGAGAGACCTCATGGCCAGTAGGAAGGACACATTCCTGTCTTGGGAATGAGGAAATCCATGCAGTATCCTGCATTTCCTAACCCTCGGGATCAGTAACAGGAGTGGAACCAGCACAGTATGATCCACAATCACATGGATAATCTGGCCAGTTTCCTTGGGAAGCAGATGAATATTGCACTGCAGAACCTCAGTAACTGCCAGAAGCTCACTAAGGCAAAGGACTACTTTTCCCCAACTGTAAATAAAGATTTTCAAGCTACAGTTTTCTCTCTGGTTCTCAGAGAGGAGGTGTTGCCAGGAAATACTTTTTATGAGACGTGCTGTTATCGTCAATGCAGCAGTAAGACACCACTAAACATTCCCCGCTGTTGAGACCAGTTTTGCAAAGATCACTGGGGTTTTTACTAGTCTGATTAGAATTTGATGGCCTTATAAGAAACTTGAACTGAGTACAGCTCAGGAAATATCTCTACTGCATTTTATGGCCATATTGGGAGCTAAATGATGGATGCAATATGTGTTTTCTCAACTGCCCACCCCCAAGCACTTGGAGGTGCCTGTCCCTGCTGCAGGGGTTGCTGAAGTTCTTCTAGAGCAGGAGGTAAATCACTCTGATTTACTGTATGACATATTAAGATAAATTGATACATATTTCTTTAATGCCCCAAGTTGTAATGCGACTCACAAGAGCTCTTATCAAAAGTAAAAAATGAAGCTGTCTTCAGTCAGAACTCTTGCAGTGCCAGTTAATGTCATACAACAATTGCTTCTGGAAAAAGTTATGCTAACTTCAAAAAGGAGAGGGGGGATGGACACAATTTAATGCTTGGATTATATAAACATCACACCAGAGTGCTCTCTTTAGAGGAACTCTGGGTCTCACTCATCCCTGCACCATCTCATTCGTTTCTCACATGTCTTCTGTCATGTCTGAACTAAAGCAGAAAGCACTTTAGGCCAGGACCATGTCTTTTTATATTTTGTAAAGCGCTTAGGATGATTTTAATTGTGCTAAGACAATGGATACTATATAAAGAGGAATGAATTACCATTGTGGAAGAAGATTTCTACATGCTACAATAAGTTTGCAACTGCTCATTTTGTAACAGTAATAGCAAGAAGACCTTCTCATATTGTTGAATAAGACACAAAGTGGCTAAGTGAGTTACCAAGAGCTAAACATCTGCACTGGAACAGAAAGGGAATCCCATGGGCAAAACACATAGCTATGCTATAATTTCACAGTGCATTCTCATCAAATCAGTATTTCACATAAAGTTTATTCTTTTTGGTCAGAATCCAAACTTCTACAAGATAAATCCCAAACTTCCCCCATACACATGCCTCTTTGTTTTGGTGCTGCACCATCATATTTTCCAGTCTCCATAGAGCTCTAAGGAATCCTTCTTCGTGTTCAACAAGAACCTTGAAATTCCCCCTCGCAGTTTACTGGGTTTCTAGTCATCCTCTCCAGTGACAAATTTCAGTTCACATTTGCTCTTTCCCTCCTTTTTCTTATCCAGATTCATCTTACAAGACCTCCTTTACTAATATGTCATCAGCCAGTAAAGGATGACTAAAGGTAGTGCTGATGTTAACTGGCAAATACAGACATTTTGAGTGTAATATTTTTAAAAGGTCACATCCATCTTTATGTGGATTTGGAACGCAAATGTGGTCAAGCAGAGATGTGACTTCACAGTTTTGACACCAGCTTTCTGTATGGCTGCATTTAGGCTGTGGTTCCATGATGGTGTATCTAAGCACCACCCACAGTATAAAATGGATTTGATCAGAGTTGAGAAGGTGACTGCAGTTCAGACAGATTAAATGCACTACACAGGAGAGAGTTTAAGCTCTGTAATGGTTTCATCCTCCTATGGAGGCTTTATGATGGCTGTGGGAGGCAGATGTTCCTTGATCTAAGCATAAGAATAGAAATGTACAGACAGATTGTACCTGATTGGGCATAAAACCTGACAGTACAAAATAGATCCATCAGTGGTTTTAAACAAATTTGAATGAGCAGTGAGTTTATTTTAAATCAAAGCTTAGCTTCAGATGGCCATGGCATTTCTGATCAAATGTGAGGGTCCCTGAAGGCAGATTTACCATACTGCCAAACCATGACATTCAAATATTGTAATGTGCCCTCTTCCAGTTCTACCTCTGTCAAATTAGGTTGTGAGTCAACTAATGTCCAGGCCTTTCCCAGCAAATCTGCTTGCAAGGGATATGGGCAAAAAACTCCAAAGCAAAAATCCTGAACTGATTGATCATACCTCTGTCGAGAGCACAGCTCTGGGAGACAAGTGTTTTCACACTGGGAGGACTTTGTACCCTGCACATGCAGTTCAACACAGTATTATACCACTGACTCCTGCCAATGGAGCTAAAAGGACTCAGGCCAGTTATATCAGCCAAAGGCAAAGAAGTATTCAGGTATTTCTGATTGTTGCAAGAAAACAGGAGGATTTAAGGCCAGAGGAGAATCCTGACAGCTTCAGCTGAAATCCTCAGGAATGGGGCACAAGCACTGACAGAGGTATAGCCAGTTCCATCTGTGTTCTGTGATCTTTCCAGATCAAGTCTTGAAAGGAAAGGAGCAGCACAACACGGTAACTGATGTCCTTCCTTTCTCTTTCTATTCTAAAAGTTTAAGCAATAAAAGTTTACTGGCCCAGGATATGGCAAGCACTGGAGAAGGAATAATTTTTATACCCATAAAAAGCCATTATCTTATTTTAAATGATATTTAATTTTTTTTTCATTTCCAGTAAATAAACATATAAATCAATTTCAGTATGCAGTTAGGCAACTCTTAGGATTTTCGCCATCAAACACTTATTGATGAAGAAATGAGAACAAAGGAAATGCTTCCCAAAAACTGCTTATGGAATTAAACAGTGTTTGAATGAAGAAGTCAAAGAATTTCAAATCTTTATTTAGATAGTTGAAAGTAGAGGTGGTACAATTGAAAACAGTATAGGCAAAAAAAATCCAATGATTCGCCACAAATAGTTTGCCCAGATCTATACTGTACTGTCTTATAAGTGAAGAGACATTTCCATATGGGAATTACACCACAGTTTAGAACTTTGTGCTTTATCCTGTCCCTCTGTCCATTCTGTGTTTCATTTCAGTTGTTGTCATTCTAGCCATTGCTGGGAAAAAGAAGCTGAGACGTTGCTGCCATAACAAGCCATTTGAATGAGAAGTGTACAGAAGAGAGTGAGAGAAAGTGGTAATTAGCAGCCAATACCAAATATAAAAGAACTAGAGTGGTATATCTCAGAATAAAACCAAATAAATGGTTAGAAACTGCCTTTAGTAAGGCAGTTGCCTTCCTGAACTTTCCATGTATTCAGTACAAAGGGTCAATATACACAGGCAGAGCTGACCCAGAGCAGTTTCAATTTTATCGTGACTCCCTGAATGTTGTTCATTTGCTACATTGCAAATAATGGTTTCTTTTTGTCACTACGAGAATAACAGTGACACTAAAATGCTTCTCATGCCATTCAGTGCAAGTCACTGCAGTGAGTTTGTTCTGACCTCTACTTAGTTCTTCTGTCCCGAATGCAGCAATATTTCCATGGTTTCCGTGGTTATCCTCCTTGTTCCGAGTTGCACAACTACTTTGTTTACAGCTTATTTCTTCTAGCTGGAAACAAATTACTCCGATGAGGCATCCCGGCCCTTCCTCATTCACTGATGCCCAGGCAAAGCTCACAAGGAAGGCGATGTTTGCTACCATCTGCTGGTGAATTAGAGTTGGGGACCAAAGGAGCATCACAGACTTGATTTTATGCATTACTTGAACCCTTAACAAGAACCTGCTGATCCATTTATACAAGAGTTTGGTAGGGGGTTAAAATAATACTGATATTTTTGTTGAGGAGCAAAAGCTAGCAAAGGAGGATGTGCTATACATAATGAAAAATAGAGAGAGTGGGAGAAAGCTCTCTAAAGATGTGCAAATCTGTGCTAGAAAGAACTTTGAGGAGATGTGGAGCTATAGAATTCCCAGAAATATAAAGACAGGAAGAAAATCTCGATCTCTCATCATGGCTCAAGGAAATAAAGCTCTGAGACTGTTACTGGAAATATTAGTAAGTCATCACTTCAAAAAGTACTTGCTTCTATAGCAGTAGCTACCAAATTAGTCATCATAATCCCAGAGGTGGTTGTGTTACTGTAAAGTGGGGTTCAGCATTACTGAGACAAGTATTTGGAGCCATAGATTGTTACAGGACTCTGAACATTGTATAGAGGGAAGGGACTTAATTAAACTCCTTTGAGGTGCATCCAGAAGTAACAAATATAGAAAATGTGAGTCTGCACGCACAATCAGGGAAAATAAAGAGACACATCACACATGCTTGTGAACCTTGAACAAAGTTCATAGAAGCTGATATGCAGGTATCTGGTGGTACAATTTAAAACAGTATAGGCAAAAAATAGTATATAATGGAATACTCTTTAAAATCAAAGTAAAAAACAAAAAACTTGTAAAATTAAAACTGAGACCAATACAAGTTTCTTAATTTTTTTTCAAGGAAGTTAGATTTGGAACTGTTTAGCAGCTCTATATTTAACAGTTAGAAACTGTGGTTACTGTTCAAGGAGAAATGTACTGTTCTACAAGCTGAAAACAAGGCCCAAGTAAAGAACAAGATGAAATTTTCCCTCAGAGTTCTGAGCCTCCTCATCTCCACTGCCTCCACAGCTTTAACAGGATGTGGGGAGCAAACCAGCTCCTTGCACCGATGCAAGACCTTACAGTGAATTCAACACCAAATAATCCATTACAGTATGTGCCACATTCATGCTGTCCTGTTGCACTGCTCTTTCAGGTGCCATCACATGAGGATGATATTTGACACCACTTTATGTCCTTTCTGCTCATGGTCTGGTCCTTTGTTTTCATGCACTAAATCCATAGATCAGCCTGTTTCTGTTTGTACTGTATTTACCGTGGTGGTTTTCGATGCTGGGGGTGTATTTAGGAACTATGACAACAAAGTAGTAAGAGATGGTTCAGTAAGGTGCACTTGCTCTTGCTGAAGAGAGCAGACAACTGTAGCTCTATGCAAGTCTGACTGAGGTTTCCAAAGCAGCAACAGGGGAGGTTAATCTGAGCCAGAAAAGCTGAGTGCTGCTGCCCACTTCCCACGCCTCCCACTCCCCCTCCCCACCAGTCCTTTTCATGTTGACACACTGTGTTCAACTTGCTGCAGAGAGAAAATGAGCACTAAGCCCCCAATTTTTCTGCTTTCCTTATCACAGATATTGCGCACTTCGTAAGATTTGAACACTGTTCCCACATCCTTAGGGAGGGGTTTACATCATTATTTCCTAACAGCCTTCCAGGCGACAGGTCCCTGCCCCAACGGCTGTAACTGCCCGGGAGACAGGGCCATTGTGCAGCGTTCCAAAGTTGGCAACAATGCGTGTTCGGGTCAGGCTCCAACTGACTGCAAAGCCACCCCCTGCTCATTTATCTGTCCATGTCAGGGAGATATAGTGCAGCATCATTTGGCACGAAAGCCCCCAGTTAGGTTGATCCCCATCAAGTGAACTTCCTGGCCTTGAATAGAAAGCCACAAACCAGCAGTTTTTGCTGCTTTCTCCCATACAGTTCAGACAGGATTCAACAAAGCCGAATCACCAACAGTAAGAGAAAATCAATAGGATTCAAGCATAGCTAAGCCTCCATGAGCAAATACATTCTGTAACTAAATCTGCTGGTACCCAGTGAATTGCATTTTTCTAAGCAGCATGTTGTCTGTTCACAGGTTAGGAAATGAGTGGTAGGAGTTTGTAGGTATATCAATAGCTGCATGATCTTGTTATCTGCTCTTAAAGCCAGATATAGGACACAAAGAGGCACAACACAAGACTCCCCAAACATTAGCAGCAACTGATTGAAAATGCAACAGTAATTCAAGTGAGCAAAACCTGAAAAGCCTTTTGAAGAGGGATTCTGGCCAAGCTGATAGCGGCTGCAGCCTGAGTTTTGTAACCCACGCACATCTCAGATTACTCAGCCCTTTGCTCTGCTGGCCCGCTACACACCTGTCAACAGACAGAGAAGTACCAGCAGCCTGTTCTCTAAGGAGCAGGGAAATGCGCGGAGGCAGAGGGACACAGAGAGGTGAGAAAGAGCAGCCCAGTCCCCTCCTTCAGGCTTTATAATAAAGATGCTCCCAGTTTATAGTAGTGATTCTTCTTGCTTTGGCCTTCAGGCATTGGTGCCTGTGTGAACAGCCACGTTCAACTCTGAGCCTTTTTTGCTTGACAACTTGAGCCCTTTTCAGCTGTCACTTCCCTCTAGTCGTCCCATGTCCATACCCTTCTCCACTTCTAATTAAACAATGTATTGCAAAAGCAGTGGGGTTTATGCCCCAAAGACTGAAACGTCTGGAGCAGGAATACTGTGGCTTTTTCATTAAAATATCATTGAATTAATATTTTCCAGATAATTTAAATAGGGTGAAATACTTTTCACCAATACTTCTAATCAGAAATTAATTTGTAAGGGAAACTAACACTACCACTGCATAGCATAGGGTAGAAAGGTAACAATTTGGGACAGAACTTGCTCTGCTCCTCCCACCCCTAAGACACGTGCTACAGAGTTGCCCCAGCATCCTTGTCCCACCACACTGTGCAAGACTCATCTACTGGTCATGCTGTGCTGTATGGAAAAGCAGAACGTGTCTGCATTATCTGCGGACTGGGGCACTTACTCTTGAAGACAAAGACTTAGCAATCTGAAAGGAGACATCTCCATCCTCCCTCCTCCAGTAGAGATGTGACCTCTTTCAGCTTTAAAGGATTTAAATTAACTTGCAATACCAGTGCTCTTCTGGCTGACACAAGGACATAAGCAAAGCGAGGCTGTGGGGGAACAGTCTTTCATTAGCCTCCTACTGTCAAAATAGAAGGCTTGTGCACCTGAAACCATGTCAGATATTTTCCAGCTGTAATAGCTGGCCAATAAAACACACTTACTCCTTCCACAAAGCTTTCCCTAAATTAACTTTGCATTATGTAAGCTCTACTGCAAAGCCATCTCTTCTGCTGGCCTGGCATCCCATATTGTTTTGTTCATATAATTGTGCCTACTTTCTTACCTGTTTTCTATTTAGTTCATCAATAAATGTACTACATTTTACAAAGTTATACTGTACTACAGGGTTTTTTTAGCTTTTACTTTTAAGCACTTACTTATGTCTGCACATATCAAATAATTTAAATTATCCAAATAAGAGAACAGCTGGAGAAAAGAAAAGGCATGCTAGGGTGCACTTTTCAGTACTTGCCAGTTTCTTCCAGAGGCATTTACTACAATGTACTCATGTCTAACATAAATGATCACTGAAATGCAACACACAGCTGGGTTATATTTGCACCCCTATTTGCTGTTTGAAGAGTCCATGAGCCAGGTAAGATCCAGGATCCTTTTCAATTTTAATTCCCTCTTTTAAGTGCCCTGCAATCTAAAGGCAGAGAGTTCTAAGTCCTGATATAAAGGAAGAGAAATCTTAAACTCACAATTAGCAACATAAGTAAAGCCATTTTATGTTGTGTTGAAATTATCTTTTCATTGCTAGCTAATAAATACACATTTTGGAAACTGAGTTTTACTAATAAAGAGGAAAACTGAAGCAATATTACCATAAACCCTCCCCCAGAGAGAAAGCACCTGGTTAAATTCATTTTCATTTCACATGAATTTTACTCCAAACACACTTTGCCCTGGTTGGCAGGTTTTTATTTAGTGCACGGTGCTACATATAGCACAGGTCTGGCTGGGGCCACACTGTACCAGCCCCCTTAAAGACCTTCTAATAACAGCTTCTGGGCAGTGTCTACCTCACAAGTCAAGAGAAAAGACAGGCCCAAGATTGAGAAAAGTATACAGCAAAGATATATGACAACTACTTACACCACATAATGAATCATTTCTAAATGCTAAAGCAAGAGGAATTACTCTGGCACTGTAACTAGATATTCATAATTGTCTCACATCTGAAAGGATTAATAACAGAGATGAGGTTCTTACAGTAACTGCTATGTAAGTAACAAATTATAGAAGGAAGCTTTTAAAGCAACCCTTCAGAAGACAGTACCTGTTCTCTCAGCTGCATTACAGTGAAAGTACACACTCACAAAGAGAAAGGAAAGGCAACGAACCCGTTCCCATCTCATCCCAGCCATGCCACTTCTTCAAGACAAGGTGGGAATCTGTGTCTCAGGGAGGTGAAGATGTGAACTGAATTGATGGATGGGAGAAGGAGCTGATGTGCAAAGCATTTCTGACTTCTGCCAAATTCTATCACAACCCAAGCCAAGTATTATCATGCATTTTTTTCTTTTAGTCCCTTATTACAGAGGTGCATTGTGCTCTAATTTATCATATAGTGGTATACATTTCACAAATGCTTAGAAAACCCCTAAATTATCCAGGAAGCTTGAAAGCTCTCCTAAAACAGTATCCCTTCCTTACAGAAATGAGTAGCTTATGTTTATATATCTCTCTAGATTTGCTGTTAATATAAATAACTAGCATTTCCAGACCAGAATAAGGAGAATGACTATGAATTTGGCTATTGTAAAAGTCAAATGAGAACAACTTTAAAATGCTACAAGTAAACTGTTCTCTAGAACCAGACCCATTTAGCCTAATTCCAACCAGTTGTGCATATGTTGCATTGCAGTATAATTCCCTTAAAACATTATTGTTCCCCTTAAAACATCTCAAACATGGCCTAAGGTTGGGAAAAATGTTCAGAAGCACATTTTGTGATGCCATCAACCTTTTTACTTTATGCATATCTGAGCTTACCTTCCATGTGGCGGAGGGGCAGGCTGCCAAGGTGAAGGTTACTTTCTCTGTCACTACATTGAAGGTGACACGAAACATGGTTTATATTCCAGTGGCCTCAGACCCAGGGCAGAAATCTTCAGTGACGGTCACACTGCTCACTTGTGTGCATGCTGCAGGCTTCTGTCACACTGCACTATACATTCAGCTACCCCATAACGTTATGATCAAAGCTGAAGCCTGAAACAGCTGTAAGGGTCCAGCTTTTCCCAGCAGCCCTGCTCCTGTGTGTCAGGACTAATCAGATTAGCAGGTCTTACTTGTCTGAGTTGGGACTAACAGGTTAGCAGAACAGTTTGAGTGGGGGAAGGGAGCAGAAAATAAATCAAATTAGGGCATTTACTAAGCAGCTGAGATTTCCTTCCTGCTTGCCTTTGTCTCTTTACAGGACTCACACAGAGCCAGGACAATGCACAACAAAAATGCAGCTTTGTTTCAGAGTAGCTCTTTGTATAGGAGAATTTCTCTAACTTTGCCTTGATTTGATTCGTTTTTGATTGTCAGCAATCACCAAGAGGAGAGCTCTCCCAGAGCAGCCTGGATGTTGTGCAGATAAACAAGTCTCAGACAGAAAAGGCATGTATTGTGCTTTTTTCATCCCACACAACCACCAAGGCAACACACTGGCTGTGCCAGGGGATCAGTCAAACACTCTGTTCTGCACAGAGCTAGATAACAAGATTCACAGATGGTCTAATCTGAAGACTAGGGCAAAAGGGTGAAAGGGACGGGACAGGACAGGACAGAAAAGGTATGACCTTAGGATCCTCAGCCTGCTTCAGAGTACTTTTTCCACATCTTTTACTGAGACAGATTTACCCTCATGGAAAGGAAAATTCAAAAGAAGAAAGGAAAAAAAGAAACCATGCATGATATCCACAATTAATAGTGTTTGACTGCATGCACAGACTGTGCTACAGGATGTGGGAGATGCTACACAAGGGAGACGCTTCCCCCATGGGCACAGCAGATGCAGTCATCTCTCCCTGACACCATCACTTCTTAGCACCAACATGTAAAGAAGAGACCTAGTTTGGGTAACTTGTCTCTTATCTACATTCATCTTTTCAAAAATAGGTCTCTAGTTCATTAGTCACCTAATTTTCTCCCTTGCCAATAGAGAAACACAGGTGTGATCAACTGTGTGAAACTACCTTTTTCTCAGCGTTACTGGAAGGAGGGAGTGTATGTACTGACATTTCAGAATGCTGATGTAACCTGAGATTAATATTGAAAACTGCTACTGGGTTTTGAGACTGAATTCAAAGATGCATTGACTTTCTCCTGCTTGCTCTGTGAGTCTGGTCTGTGACTCTGGACAGGTGTTCACTCCTGAATGAGGAGGCCACCAAAATGTCCTGAATGCGCTTCCTTCTACTAGTCAGTAACTGTGCTGTGAGTCACCATTTTGCAATATTGGAAAGAGGCCAAACTTTAAACCCTTTCTTCTTGCCAACAAATACCTACTCATCCAAAAGTTGCACTGACATTGGACAGATTAGACTCACCAAGGGGAGTCATAAGTGTATTCACAATCTGACTGGGTAAAAATTCATTTATTCCAATAATCTAAGTTCTGTGGCCAGAAAAAGCCAAGCACTATGCAAGAGGCAAGGAATGCTCCAAACCTGTAGATGACAGCATATGGCTGGATTCCTGTACATTAGTGCCTGCACTGGCAAAAATTAAGCCCACAGAGTTTACAGGGGACAAAAGCCACAGCACAAAACCATTATTAGAAATCCTAACAAAGGAACCCCATAGCTCAACTTCCAGTACCAGGATCTTTTCCAAGAAGTTCAACAAACCAAACAGCCAGTGTCCAATTATCTTCAACCTGAATTGGATAGAAAAGTAGATTTTCATAGGGGCATACAAAGGCATATAGATCTGATGCACATTTTTAAAGGGCAGAACAATATGTGCTGCACTTCAGCCAGGTTTAACTGGACAGACAGAGGTCATCTGTTTCCTGTGATTAGGCCATAGGGAAGCTTTGTTATTTTCATTTAGATAAAATAAGATCAATCTCCCTGTAAATAATATACTGATAGTAACATATTTGTGTGTTTCTAAAGAGACTCATGCACAGTGAAAGGTGTTTCTTTCCACAACTCATTTCTTACTGTCTGCTTTAATTTACTTGTCTATTTAGGTTGTTTTAGGACTATTCAAGCACCAGTTGATGTAGGAGAGGCAAAATAACATGAAGTATCTTCTTTCTATCTTTCCAATTTTGTAAAAGTTATTTTTCTTTTCTTTAAGATGCATGTTTATGGAGAATCTAATGGAGAAAGTTTTCTTTGTGAGAAATGATAGAGTTTCCAAGACTGGAAACTGTTTTCTGTGTGCTAATGATGCTGCTGTTCCTATGTTATATAGTTGCTGCAGAAAGTCAGGCTCAGGTTGAGACAGGTCTTCTGGTAGTTTGTGCCACAATGACAGAGCTCTGGGGATGAAAATCCATAGCAGAACTACATGTGTTTTTTTGGCTGATGTGATCTTGGGGCCCACTGTGCTGCTGAGCACAGATTGGTGGCTGTTTCCAATTTTAATCAAAGCAACAGCCCCATAATTCCAGAAAATTGTCAATAGTCAGGGTATAAGGTCATTACAGATGCATAGCCACATCTAACTAGTTCCCACTTCCCAAGAAAAAGAACACAGGGCATGTTGAAATGGTTTTTGGAAGAAGAAATCTTTGTGAGATATGGTTACAAAGAAAAAGCAAAAGTATTTATAAATTTATAAAGAGTTTTTGACGTGTAACTCATTACCTATAGGACCTATTTTTGTAATCATTTTCCAACCATCTTTTCCTAGATCTCAATCACACAGATTAAATGTCAGACACCTTCAATTTCCACCTTAGCACAGCAAGATATCTAGCCCCAGATCATCACTTCTGAAAAGGGCCACTGGACATTGTGATGGTATAAAAAACAAAGAGCAAGCCCAAAATATGAGACTCGCAACATATATGCCCAGTCAATAGACCTTTTCTTCCTTTCCACATCACTATCCTTCAGTTCCTCCCTGCTCCTTGCTCTCCTGTTACTTTATTTTATATATATTTTCATATCTAGTTACCATTTGCACTATAAGCTTCCCAGAGCAATGATTTACTGTACATACACACCCAAACTTATGCCTGAGTACCAGCAGAGTGTCATGAGAACAACTGCATTATAAAGTAAGAAATTCAACATAGAGAAAAGCCAGTGCTGAGATCAATCAGCCTAAACAACTGGCTGAAGGTATTTAGAAAGTTATTCCTCAGACACATTTTCACTGTGTGTCAATCCAAAGACATGCATAATACACGTTTTAAACAAGTATTTTTTTAATATGCTGGAAACACTGACTTAGCAAATTGTATAGCACGTTCCAATTTGAAACTTTGTGACAAATGGTACTTTATTAATTAAGAATTAATTAAACATTAATTTAAACACTCATTCAAAGCTACTCACACAGAATGCAACACCTTCAAACAATCATCACAGATTTTCAGGCTGCTGTCAGACAAAAAGAGGTGTAAATGGAAGACAGGCCAAAGCAAAATAATACTTTTTCTGCTAGTGTACAGGGTTTTGGTCTAATATGAAGAGCAAACTCATAGAAGGTAGGCTATAAATGTCATGCCTCGTTTTATTGACCTGATCATGACACAGTAAATAATTGCACATCTTCATATTACCTCAGAAAACACTCAACACATGGCCAATGCATTTTGATTGCCAGTCGGTATGGTTTCATTTATCCTTATGGACATTGCCATTAGCTCTCAGGTATTTCACAGGTCTGTTAGTCTAATGTTTTGGAGCTGCAACCTAATGGAAAATGACAGGTTCTACACTCTCTGTGGAAAAATGAATGGGTAAACCTCCCTCAATAGATTTCCCATCTCTTTGCATCTTAAACCCTGTAAAATCAGTGTTGATTCTACAACACAGTGAATCAGAAAAAGATGCAGATCCTAAATGAGAATCTGCTCTTTGGCTTGACTTCCAAGGAGGACAGTGTGTTTGCTCTATTATTCTATTGGTTGCTCTGCTGTGCTAGGAGTTCCTGCTTTGAGGGAAAGGCTTTTTGAATTCAATAGCTCCTTCTGGTGGTGTGAAAGAAAATGCTTCATTACAGTCAGCTCACAGTAATGCAGGATCAATGCACGATTCATTGAATAAATCATAGGTACCAGCACCAGCTAGAAGTTATGCCATAAGTAAAACAGACATTGAATTTATGATTCAAGAAATATGTCATGCCAAATATATTCTTCATAACTGTTGTAAAGGAGACAAGGTTTCTAGGAAATCCTCCTTTTCTCCCATTCCACCACAAAATTGCTGCAAATTTTCTTCCATATGGTAACCAAGGAAACTCGAAGAAAGGTGATAGAATGCAAAGTGGCAGGAGTCACAATTCTGGGCTACTGGCTCAGCAAGTTTAAGAGAAGTCCTTAATGAAGGCACATCTTGGAGCCAGTCGTTCTAATTTTGAACCAATGATCAACTTTAAAGACAGGGATTTGACCCAAACCTTGCTTGAGCAATAGGAATATGCATGTGGTCAGGCTCAAGGACACCACATTCAAGAGGGAAAAATGCATTGAAAAGTCCCTGATCAACAGACTTTGAGATACTCAAGAGCTTTTCATTGTTTTCTTTTCCCCTTCAGAATGTCCAGTGTTAAGATAGATACTATCTTCTTCTAAGCTCACCTCTTAAAGTGTAACAGCCAGAGAGCATTTGCAAGGAATGCGTTCTGTCCTAGGCAGTCTCCTAACATTGCGTCATTCCCCAGCTGTACAAACAAGACATTGTCTTGGGAGTTAAAAGCAGCACTCCCAGCCTTGGGTATAAATGATGCATTGTTCTTAATTAACAAAATTCACTCGCAGGGTGCTACAATGTATTTCCTATCTGATGGTCCTTTTAAGACTTATCTAGTGAGATATTCATGGTTGCTGTCAGAGAAGACCTTTCACATCCTACCACCAGTGCAGTACTCTGGATAACTCCACTCAGGTAGACCTCTGTTGCCTTTGAGTCTGCTTAAGTGAAGCACCATGCAGAGCTTCAAGTTAAACCAATGTTATTAAAAAATATAACTGAGTTACCATCTGCCCACTCTTTCACTAAATTTGATACTTGGCAAAATCCAAGATTTTATAAAAATAATAAGACGTGTTTAAATGAACTTCAATACCACAACACATATCTTTCTAATACAATTTCATGTAGAATATTTACAATCCAGATTTTATTCAAAGCCAATACAGTATAAACTAAAGCCAATCTATTTTTGCTCAAATACATAGTAAAAAACAGTACTAATGACAAAAAGAAAACCCAAAAATCAGATTCTAAACAATGAAATCAATATTTGTTATCTATATATCTTTGTAGTCAACAGCTTTCATTGATGTCAGTGTAAATTTTAAAAATGGCCTGATTGGCACCATCACTGAGTTACAAAAGGAAACCTAATTTCACACATTAAAAAGGGATTATTTTTTAGCTTGATATTTGGTCTAGAGCCTACTCAGAATGCTGGGGGAAAATTGGTTTGGAGTTGGCTGCTGGCGCTCTACTACCAAGTGATTCAAACTCTTCCGAATGTTTCAGCATGAGCTGTTATTCAGTACAAAGGGCGCTTCACATTATACCATCAGCAGGAATGTTCCTGGACAGGGGCACTAGAAAGAAAAAGACAGAGAAGCCATCTCTGGGAGAGCCAGGGAATGGTTCTGTGCCAGGGCGTATCTTCTCCCTTCCTCGATGGCACATTGTATCTCTGGGACACTGGAAGACATGAGAAGGAGATTTTGAAGGAAAAATCTTGCAGGCAGAGTGCCTTGTGCTAGTTAGGACGTACTTTATGGACACAGAACTCTGCAGCTCTAAGTGAGAGTCTTGTGAAAGTGGAAGAGTTAGAGGAAGGAAAAAGTGTGTCAGGATTCCATGTAAATAACTGCAGAGCTTTAGCTGAGGGATGAGCATGTCAAACTAGATTCTCTGTTTACTGTGCACATTTTCAATTGGCTCTTACCTAACTTTTAATTATAATGTGTATGAAAGTAGCACATGAAGCCCTGGGGAACAATTAGGGACCCATCCCTCTCCATTAGAGACTGTACATCCACAGAGCAAGAGAAATCTGTCTCCAGCAGCTTTCAGTGAATAAACACATAAAACTAAAACCGACCAGAATACCAAAGGCCTGAGTCTGCAGTAACTGTAAGAATACAGAAACAGACACTGGAATTGAAACCAAAGATCTGCCTAGCCAGCCTTTAGATTTTTAGGATAGGCTTTGCTGGACACTTTGGAAAAAGTAAAGATGTGGGCAAGTTTACCATAGTTTTTTCACACATTCCAAAGCCAAAGTGTCTTTGTATTTGGCAATATTGGATGGACCTTCTGACTTTGTTTATTTCATAATGCCATTGACATTTGTGGGTGCTACAGCGTCTGTGTAGTAACAAGTTCTGTAATTGAATTACAGGACTGAATAATAAAGTACTCAGCCTTGAATATTTTCTTGTCTGCATACCTGGTAATTTCATTGGACACTAAATCATGTTTGTCTATTCCACCTCCACATGACATTCGTAACTCCATACATTACTGTCACTCCCTCACTCTGTTTATTCATTTCCAGCCTAAAGAGAAAAATGAATTGAATGCATTTTTCTCATAGAGACACTTCTCTATCTTGATGCACATCTAATGACACAGAGGTCTGGAGCTAAAGGGACATTCAGTGGGCCATTTCTTCAGTAAGGTGAGAGGTTATTTGCTCTCTCCTGATTATCCCAAACTATTCCAAGAGCAGTGGCCAAGCCTGAAATTGCTGGGTTTTGTTGCCCCCACTGGGACACCCTACTCCTTTTAATTTGTTATTGAAAGACGTTTAATTGGTGTCAATGACATAATTATTGTCTGATCCATCAGGTAATAAATCCAGATTATACTTACCTCTCTATCATGAAAACTGACCATTTATTCATAACTCTTTAATTCCTTAATCAGTTATTTAACCACTTTGGTCCTTAAAGAGCTTCTGGTAGGAAAGGAAAATATCAAGTGACTTTTTGAAAAGTATGTTTAACTAATCAAATAATTCTTTTTCATGCAGTCATTGACTCCAGTGCCATGCTATATTTATGAAGTCTGATTTCCCACTATAAATCCACCACAGCACTTTTCTCCTATACTGAATTTACTTGTCTGTCCACCAAAGGCACACCAGAGTGCAGGGGCAAAAAATAAAATTCTGTTTAAGAAGATCATAAAAAACAGTTATCTATATAAAAAACAAACATGTATGACAATTCAAATGAGAGGAAACAAGCCATATGTTAACTGGGAAGCTGTTAATGTGAGCTCAGTAACAACACACATCAGACTATGGTTTTGTTCCTCTTCCTACTGCTGACCTGGTAGAGGAGCTAAAATAAGCCATTTTGCAACTTTGTGTTTCCCTCCCACTTCTTTCGGAAACTTTTTTAGAGGTTAGGATTCTTTCTTGTGCAATGCCTTTCTGCTGTCATGCTATGATGTTTAACTCAAGGCCATGAGCTTCAACAGACTGAGCAGAAAGTCTCCTGTTCATGTATATCCAAAAGTAGGTCCATGAGCCATGCTGTCATATTGCTGAAGGGAGAGAGACCCAGTGAGAAAAAAGGATTTGGTGAGGTGTAGACTTGTGCTTTTTGACAGACTGACTTGCCTGTGGCCATAGAGGAAGTTTGTAGCAGCTATAGAGGGGAATCCAGACAGCTTCCACCGCTCAGCTGAGTTCCTTGCCTGCAAGGTCTTATTCCTTCCCTGCACAGCATGTGCAAGAGGGAGCCTGTGTGTCAAAACATCTCTATTCTGCAACCAGACATCTGGTGTAATGTTCTTAGAAGGTTAATAATGCCACTACCAGCAGAATTAAGTAAATGACAGTATATATGTTAGAAAGATGACTGTGACCCTATGGAGAATTAATATGTCAAAGCACATTTATTTCATATCAGCTGAACTATAATCAACAGAAATGTTAACTCTAATTTGAACAAGTTATTTCTATAACTTTGGAAAAGGTTTTTATCCTGTTTGTTCTATCACTTTTTCCACTGTCAGTGGTAGAAAAGGGTCTCTGGAAAAAAATTTCAGTCAGAAAACCATTAGGAATTCTAAACTCCTTTAAAAAGAAATAAACAAAAAAAAAAAAAAAAAAAAAAGTATGTAATTTCCTAAAACCTGATAACATTTTAAATGTATTAAGTATTATCAGGCACTGGCCCCTGGGATATGACTATGGTTTGTTCCAGCTCAAGGACCAAGTCTGGGGTATACAATTGTTTATTACAAAAGTGTTAAAGTAGGCACTAGGCACAAGAAGCTTGTATATAGAATTGCCAAAACTGTGCAACTGAATGGCTTGGGATTGTTAATTGATAAGCAGATAAGTAATGGACTAATGATCAAGATGTCTGCAGGCCATCAAAGAACTACCAGAAGTTTACACAAGATACCTTTAGTGTGGCTTATCTCATCCATTAAAGTGTAAGTACGATAAGGGCAACAGACCAGAAAACATATTAGAGTTCGGGTGCATAGTTAGTACATGGACAAAAATGTACCACTAAAAATATACAACACACATATGTCATCAGGTAAATGATGATCTGCCTAAATTATTTACAGAGAAGAAATCTGTCTCATTGTTTTCCAGATGTCCCTGGCAACAATTTGATCAGCAAAAGAAAGTTGTCTTTGCTACTTACAGACTGAATAAAAGAACCTGAGTGGTTGCATCAGTCCCCAGACTACTACAAATTCTGAGACAGGATACAAGCATAAAAGATTCTGGTAGCAAATTATTGCCCATCCCTAGTGCAGAACCCCTTTGCTGGAAATGCTGAAGTTCCTGGAGTAGCCTGAACCATCCTCCAAAACTACAAAGACTGGGAATGAAAATCCAGTCATTATAGTTTCAACTTTACTGTCCTTACCAGATAATCGATACCTGGAAATGGAGAATTGAGGTGATTATCTGCAAGAGCTGCTATGGCTTTTGCTCAAAGGCGTGCACAGTGTCCTCTGTGTTAGCAACAGATAGGAAATGTGTAGGTGGGAAAGCCTTTATTGCTGGGTAATAAGATAGTGACTGCTGTCAAAGAGTTCACTGCCCAGATATTCGGATAAACAGAGCAACATGCAAACCATGTTAAATCTTATTTTTAATTTCCTACTCATTTCTCGGCCCAGTCTGACCCAAATTTTCTTCCATTCTGCTTCACCCTTTCCATGCTGTTCTTTGCTAATGTATACTGGGCCATCTCTCCAGGCCTCATTTACACCCCCAGCTAATTTGCCTTGTGTCTCATCCTTCTCCCTGTTTTTCTGCCTGTTTCTTCCATCTTCTCATTTTTCTTTCCTGCACACATTTTTCAGCATCAGCATGATGTTGGAAGGATCTCATCTTCACTTTTCTTATAAGCCAGAAAAACTCCTCTCTGCCAGCTCAATTCACTTTTTATCCTTATCAGAAACATTTCCTATCTTGTGCCCCTTGCCATTCCTGCAGTGGTTGCATAACTACTCTTACTAGAGACAAGAAGACAGGGCTTGACTTAAAGATGATGTCCTAAATACAGCTGCACCAAACGTGGATACATGTGCTATTTTCATCCCCACTGTGCAGCTCAGCTGGCAGTGACAGTCTCACAAGGCATAAACATAAATACACTCTCAACATTAAAGATTCTCTGATACTCTCTGCTGCTGTTACATTTGCTCTCACCAGCTGTGCATAGCAGTTATCTCTAGTATCTAGTATCTAGTATCTCCTGTACTATGCAATTCCACATACATCAGTACCTTTCCCAGCTCTCACTCCAGGGCACAAAATCTCACATGTACCTCTGCTGTGATGAAGTATAATCACATGCCGGGGCTTAGAAGTTTCAGGCAGGGCAAGATACAATAAAGACAAAACTCATATGGCTTACAGTTGGGCCAAATTAGTTTTGGAAGACCTCACTCTGCAGTCTTGCACAAAGAAAGTCACTGAGCTGGTGAAAGAATTCCTGTCACAGAACCTAACTCTGTGAAGACATTCCTGGTACAAGACAGTGAAACTATTTAGTACATCTGCTGGATGTGAGAGACATGCCCTTCTTCCCTCCACCAGTAGACGTTTTGTACTGTTGTTTCCCAGAGCTTGTTTAAGTCATCAGTACAGACATATGATGTCTGTATTGTTCTACCAACCACTGTGTTCTTTGTCTTCATTACAAGAGGCAAGCTTAAGAAAGAAATTTGATAGAAAGGTTTATTACAATCCTACAGAGACAGAGAGCAGAATTCCCAAACCTGCTTAAGCCATTCCCTGTATGATTTAAATCAGACTGATCTATCTTGTTCTTGGTTTTGTAATTCTTCAAGGAGCATGGTAAGAATGTTGAGAGCATTTTGGCAGCCTGTAGCCTGCTCTGAATCAGGCTGGGAATTTCTCCTGCTGTTGCCCACTATTGTAACTTTCCCAGAAATTTTCACACCTCTATTTCTTTGCAAAGGCAAACCAGCTGCACTACAACTCTGCACTCTGCCGTCAGCTGGTAAGAATACCCTGTTTGTCCTTATGTCAATACACAGTTCTTGAAACCTCCTTGTCATGATAATAAAGCAATATATTCAAGACCAACAAGTCAGCCTTGAAAACTTGCAAGCAAAGCTGTGAGTTTGGCATGTGAACTGGTCTGTGAGAATGCTGAACTGCCTAAGCAAAAGCCAGCCCTGCAGCATCACAGTTCCTGCTGCTTCCACCTGCAGGACAGACAAAGAATCCTTCAGACGCTCCTGTTGCTGTAAAGAAACGACATCCTGGGTTTCTTGGACCTCACTGTAGGACAGAAATACAAAGACGTCTGCCGAGTGATTTCCGTGCCTGTTGGAGGCATTGAATACAGCACCACATCTCTCAATTCATTTACTCTTTTATCAGACCACAGCTTCCCTTCAAGTGAACTCCAAAAAATTACTGTTTCAAATGCAAGGTTCTGAACATATTTAATCTATCTAAAATATAAACTTTCTTTAACTGATGAGTTATTACTTGCTTAGGAAACATCCCCTGCACCTCCATAGAAATATATTTAGTTATAACCCTACAGCTTAAAAAGCAAGCACTAGCTGCAGGATTTTTAGGTATTGGTTAGGTTGTCAATTTGTTTATATGAGAATTTATTGATTCAAAAATCCTGTAATCTGAAAAAGCCTCAAAAACCTTGGATTACCCAGTAGCTTCCCAGTAATTTAGATCTCTGTGTAATGCTGTAATTTTGCAGTGTGAGAAACACCGTTTCTGTTTCTAACTGATCTGCATCAAATTAATTTTTAAAGTTGTTGAATTATGCTAACAAGATCACAATAATTAAAAGAGCTTCAGGGGGAAGTGGATAGAGTTGGGAGTTAGAACTGCCATCCCTGTGAGAGAAAAGATTTGTGCTTCCTCTTGAGTTACTCTAAGCTAGCAATACAAATCCTCAGAGCTCACATTAATGCAAGCCTGACTGACAACCTACCATTCAGAGCAACCATCTCAGATTTCTGCAATTAGCATGTGCTCTAAAATTTCTGATTCTTTAGGCTTGGTCTCTAATTTACATTTTGAAAAGGCTCTTAAGAATGAAGATGCCAAGACTGAGCAAATTCACTGCTCTTGAGACACATTCTGCATATCTGCAAGCTCAGTAAAAATGTGTTTCTGTTAAAATCAACAGGATAAGTATCATGGGAAAAAAAAATGATTCTTCTTACCAAACTGGGAGTACTGAAGGCTTTAATGGAGAAACTCTGGAAAGACACAAAAGAAACTAGTCAATGTACTGCAATGGGGACAGTGTATTAAATAATGCAGAAAGTTGCAGGCAGCACTTGCTAATCCCTGAAAATCTCTTCATGGCCTTAATAGCAGCTTTTTATATGGAAAACTGTATATTCAAGAGGTCTACATACAACTTAATAGCAGAAAAAAGAGAAAGCAGGGATACATTAGACATATCATCCCATCTGCTCCTAGTGACTGATTTTTCTCTTTGTCAAGGATTGCTTTAGAAGACCCAAAAAATCCGATTACTTATTACTTATCCAGAGAGATTATTTCACATTTTAAGAACGTTTTCCTGAAGAATAGGAGGCTTGAAAATCAATGAGATACAATCTGTAAGCATGAGTGCCTGAATAGGTCCCATATTAGAATGCTGGAGCCAGCACACCATGGGTAAAACAATATTGCCGAGATCAGTTACTGCCATTTTCATCATGGATTAGGCAAATGTCACACACCTGAAGTTTCAGAAATTGTGTTCTAGTTTGTATCTAAGATACAATTTGTTTTATGTCAGGTTCTCAACAAATAAAGACATTTTTTCTAGGCCATTTATAATAATGATATCTTCATTGTGCGAGTTTAGGTCATTAACTCTACTATTTTAAACTATCCATTTATGCCGGATGACTTGGGGATTTTGGGTGCTTTTTAAAAAATGAATGAAAAAAATAATGGCCCATTTAAGTGCATTTTTGCAAAAAAATGATATTACCTATTTTCTTACTTCTAACTCAAAAAAGCCATCAAGAATTTAACTATGTCTGAGTGAAAAATATTTGATAGTGTGTAGATGTTCACTATTCTGACATTTGCTTTGCTGTATCTGATAATAAATTAAAAAGCTGGCATTTATTATTAGTCTAGATGAATGCATTAACAGAATAGCATTTTCCCCATTCTGAAAATAATGTAAAATATTTACTTTTATTGCTTTCTTCTTCCTCCTCTCCTTTGCAAGAAGCTTACATTTTAACTCTCTGACTGTAGCACCTTCAAAACTGCACAGCATGCACAGTACCAGAAAGTGAAGGGGCCTGATTTTGGTCAAAGCCAGCTCCCACTTTCAGCACACCAAGTGGAAACAGCAGAGGAATAATGCCTGATAAGCACTGTGGATGAAGATGTCCAGGCTTGGGAGGGGGGCTGGAGAGCTTAGTTGCAGGAATGCAAGCTGAGTCTCACCAGCTGCCCTGCAGACAGAGAGCCTTGTCCCATTCCATTCACTGGTACAGATGTTGCCATCAGACCAATAAACCGCGAGTTATGAACAGCACCTCTCAGCTAAATTTACACTTGTGCTAACTAAAGAACCATAGCAGGATTTTTATCTCCAGGCTTTAACTCAGCGCTATGCTAATTAACGTTGATTTTTATCCCACATAGTGAAAATTAAGAAAATAACTTAAGAATATTGATTATGCCTTGGAGCTTTAATTAAGAAGGCATGAAAATCATCTGATACATCTAAATACAGCTTCTGCAGTTCAGGGAAAGTCTCAGTGAGTACAGTATAGGATCTTAGCTAGTCTCCCACTTTATTTTTGCAGTTTTAATAATTTTGACATTAACACCACATTACCATTAAGGACTATACAAACCTTACATATGGTTTAGAATTATAAATACAGAATATCTTAATCAGAAATTATAATTTCACTCTAATTGCTGAATCTTCTTTAGGTTAAAGCTATCACATAGATCACTGAACATTAAAACTGATGAACAGTTTTTATTCTTTTGTGTCACTATAGTTAATTTCTAGTAAAGGGACAATAGCAGAGCTGTTCTTCACTCCCTATCTATGGCTCCCTGCCTGTGACCCAGCGGCCCAGCTTATCTGTGCCAGTCACAGGCAGACTGGATTGAAACAGACACCAATAAACAGTGGAACCAGCAAAGCCAAGGGAGGGCAGAAGGAGGAAGAGAGAAAGCAATGGTTGGTTTCTATCAAGTCACTCATGAGTTTGAATAATTAAGGCTAACTCACCACAAGCCAAACTTGATGCTCTCTGCACTGCAACCTCCCAGCTGCCATATCAGGTCTACACACAAGCTACTTTCTGGTGTTTAAGAAAAAATAAAGCCACTGAAACAAGACTCAGAGAGCAAAAGTGTGGTCTCAGTAATTTCAGTTGGCATACACCATTTTTTTGAACCAATGATGCTTTGTATTCGTAATACAACCTTCCTGTAGTTTGCAATGGTCCGAGGATATAAACGAGACTGTGTATAAATGCAACTGATTGCCAAAGCTGAAAAAAACTTAGGAACTCTCAAGCACATAAGCCTTTTGTCAGTTCTAAATCTCCAAGCAAAACCAAGACCATGAATCATTGCACTGACTTTAGTGTAATTGAATTGCTACAGTTGGTAGCAAGGGAACCGAAGAGAACTTTAGCAGAAACACAGTGATGATATTTTATGCTCTGTGGGAACAGAAATCAGTAATTACTGCTTACAGAACAGTGAGTTCTTAGAAGAGGATATTGGATTAGTTTTTCTACTGAGTCCATGAGTTTTACTATACACTAAAGTTGTGAATTTTAGTTCCCCAGCTAATTTCTCAAGGCATTTTTCATACCTCTCTTAAGTTTGAGAGATCAAACTGTCTTTTCTTATATATATATTTCCATACATTTCACTGAAGATTTCTGGGGTTTTTTTATCATTTAGCTATGTGAATTAATTCTGCTGCTTATTTCTTGTTTCATTTAATTTATACAATCTTAATTTGGCACTCTGGAAAAGGTATATCATCATGTCCTGAAACAGAAGATCCATACATCCAGGGCTGGGAAGAGAGCTGATGGGAAGATCTGTTGCAAGGCATAGTCATCTTCCAAGGGAGTGTTGGCTAACAGTAAGATGGGATGTCATCCTGTACATAATATTATCTAATGATCTTGGGTTCAGGTCTCTTATTGCAGTGAGGAGGTATTTTTTTTTATACTCAGCATACCTTATAACCTGCCAATGAGCTGAAAGAATTAGAGTTACTGTAGCAGTACTAATCTATTTCCACAGTAATTCTGAAGCTGATCTGACAGGCACTAGAACTAAGCAAGCATGCACTTGCTTTATTAGACTTTAAAGAAGTTGAATTTAACACTCTTGTGAGCTTTTCTGATATGAAAAGTATTTTAGTCACAAGAAGGGAGATAGAAAAGTGCTAACAAATTTAAAGGATGCCATTTAAAATGTACCAACTTGTATTTATCTGTGGTGTACAAGGTGCATGAGCTGTGGAAAGAGCACCACGGCCCTTCTTAGTACATTCTTTTTTATAAAATCAAAATTCCTAGAGGCAAGTGATTGTGACACTCCACATTATGCCCTATGGGTTTCTTCATTAACAACAGGTGTGGTGTGTCTAGATAATGCTGCATGCTCCCATTCCTGCAATGGATTTTTCTTTTGCAAGCATGATCTGCTTTGCCACGTTGCAGAGTGGGCAAGAGGGGGCAGCCACAAATGAACTCCGGTCACATCCACTCACATCAAACTGCTCCCATGACCTTGACTGACCCCAATGGGCTCTGCAAGCAAGAGAACACTTATGTAACAAGCTGAGCAGGCATTCCCCCACCAATAATGTGTTAAATAAATCACCAAGTGCTTTGCAGCACTAGGCATATTTTCCAAGCTAAGATATAGCTAGATGCAGCTTTTAAAAGACAAGCAGTTTTCCTGAATGTCCTATGACACGGCATGCCCAGCTCCTCCCTGGAGAAGGATGAGCAATGTGCAGCCTTTTCCCCAAGCCTCCCACCCTGGAGATCTGTCAGGTCCCTTCCTGAGGTCAGGGTAGGGAGGATGCAGCTCACAGCTTTGAAGGAGTGGGGTCAGCAGGCAGCAGGCTCCCTGCTCCCACCCCTATCACCCTGACCCTCTGTGCCAGTGGTGTGCAGGCTCTGGAGAGGAGCTCAACACTCCTCTCTCATCCCTGTGCCTGTGTGAGGCATGACATTGGGCAGAAAATGTGCCAAAATAGTATTTGCATAAAATTTTTAGAAACCAAAAGCTTTGAATAAGGTATGTATTAATCTAAATGAATTTTGTTCAACCAATTGTAAACCAGTGTATCTTAAGCCCATTACTGCCAGTTTTGTATTTCAAATTAGCCAGGATGCTAGAGACTGGATGAGAAACTTCTAGTGCTGGAGCACACCTCTGTGGTATGCAATATAGCAGCTGTAGGTGCTACAAAACCTCCATTCAGGGCAACACCTGAGGATTATACAAAAATTAAGTGCATAAATGCAATCCAGAAGTGTGTGCATGAACTAGCACCACTCAGTGGGGCTCATGGCACTGAAAATTCTTCTGGAGCAGCAGGGGGGCAAACAAAATGTGTTGTACTGCTCAGGTATAAACTTGATGGTTTGGAGATGATCAGTACATGTGTCTTTGTTTTCTTTCACAATATGTGCTTCTATCAGCACATATTAGTCTGTGTTAGGTTTAAAATCCTTGAGGAAAGGACAATCAGATTTTAGTCAGGTAAGAATGAACATTATTTCTCTGAATTTCCCTCTTTTTTTCCCCCTTTAAAAATATTTATAAAATATTTTTTTTTCTAAAGGTACTTTTAATTAAGATTACTTATAAATCTGCTTCTATCTCTGTAATAAACTGACAAAATATCTTTCAGTTACTTGTTTTTGAAACTTCAGCACTAAAACAATACAACTTTTTTCCCTGAATTTTCAATACAGATTTAAAAGGTAAAAAACACAGCTGAACACACAATCTCTAAATTGTTTATGATCTGCCCCAAAGGCTTAAATCTTCCTATCTAAACAGTTGAGACCAAAGGAGTTGTCTCGAGGCAAATGAAAATAATAATTTGTTTTTCAAGTACTTATGGGGAAAAAAATCTTCCATTTGTCTCTAGTTAGTATACTTTGTAGTCACTGCCCAAGATAAACCAGGAGAATTCAAAGAAAATTATCACAATTTTATTTGCAAGAAAAATCTCCAGTGCAATTGTTTTTGTCCACTTGGCAATTTCTAAATTACTTTTATATAATGCATGAGAGTGTAAGAAAGAAAAACATTGCAATGTTAGACTCTAAGACAGTGAGTGAAAATGTCACCTGATTTTCACCCTCTCTGCAATCAGAAGAAAAAAGCCACCCTTAAGTTTCCCCTCCTCCTTTGAAATTCAGGAAAGGCATCAACATCTACCCCACAAATGCCAAGATATGTAATATTTACACAGAAGAACTTCTAATGACACCTGAAGGGAAATGGAAACTGAAGTTTTCATTGCCTTATCAAATAATTACTGCAAAATATAATTTTCCAGCCAAATGAAAAGAGGTAGAAGGCAGTAAAAACTCAGAATTATTCTCTGCATTTGCAGAAACCAGTAGCAAAACTTCCATTGATTCAAGTAGTCATGATTTCACTAGGAAAGAAAGGAATGTAGAGTTGGGGGAGGAGCTTTCGCCTTTTGAATTTTTGCTAGATAATTAGTTAAGCTTCAATAATTTTCAATACAGGTCAAAATTGCTTCAAAGTGCTACACTCACGTGATCAGTGTCTTTTGCAGATAGTGCAGCACCACAGGGAATAGCCAACATAATTATGTGGCACAGTTTGGATCGAATTAATAGTTCTGAGAGTTCAGGTTAAGAGAGATTAGATTTCCAAATTTTCTAGATCAGGAGTCTAGAAATGCCTCTTTTTGTCTTAGCCTTTTGTAAAACAAAATAATGACCCATAAAATTATTTTTGCTCATAGAGGGCTGCATGCTTCCCAGCACTGCTTGGAGTTAAGTGTTCTCTGACTAACACTGCTCTGAGACATTTCAATTTGAGTAGCAAAGGCCAGAGGAGCTCTCACATGAACATCCTTTACCCTACAGAAGTTTCCTCCACTTGGCTGCAGCCGCTGCAGTGGCACAAACAACACTTTTGCCACAGGCAAGAGCAATGAAGCTGGCAGCTAGAACTGATGTCTGTGATACTGCCTATCGTGGGAGGTTTTTCCAGGGCTTCAGTGTTTGCCAGCTGGTCAGCTGCTGGGGCAGAGAGCTCCCACGCAGGAGGCCTGTCCTCAGCTGAAATTTTTGGTGGGAAGTTTTAATCAAAACAGTTCATTTTTTTCATTTTTTTCTTTTTTTTAAGAATCTCTAGTAGCTCTTTTTCTGAGACACAGATATGAAATTCAGGGTTGGTGGATTGTCTGGCCCCAGGCGTAGGATTTTGTGATTGTACAGAAGTGAGGACACCCTTTCCTGTATTCTTACAACTCATTTTTATTGAAGAACTGGGAAAAGCTGGATTTGAGCATAGAGTGATGAGAAAACAAGGAGTTACAGGAACAAAATAAAATAACTGGGTGAAGGTGGCAGAGAGATTTAAACACCCAAAGAATAAAAGGACCTATTTGCCAGAATGGAAAGACTTAAGAAGGGAAAAAAAAAAAAAAAAGGAGAAAAGCCCAAGGTGAAAACATCTGTAACAACCAGAAAGCTCCAAATTATAGGACTTGGAACTGATACTAGATTTCCCTACCAGTAGTACAATGGTTTTAGACATTATTAAGCATCCCATATTTTAAAAGCTGTTCAACAAGGAGTAGCAACATATTACCAGTATCATTTACTCCATAAACTCTGCATATGGAGGTCTGTGCACATGTTTTCAGAATCAAAGTTTAAATCACAAAGAAAACTCAATAGAATTTCACTACATCTCTGAAGAATAAACTAACAAAAAAAAACATAGCAAAGAGATACTTTTTAAAAGCTGATATATGAGGAATCAAATAGTAACCATGCAACCTGGTTCTGGCACAGCAGATTCCTGAGGTGTACTGCTGCTTGAGCATTGAATTGTCTTCACAGTGGAAGGGAAGCCCAAGCCCAGCCTCTGGGATGATTCCTTTCTACCACACTAACATCACTGACACAACTCCTCAGTCTTCTTTTCCTGAACTGAAGACTTTTATCTGTGTATTTTACCAAAGAAACTAGGGAACTTTCTGTAAGGCTTTTTTCTTTCTTTTCTTCCTATTATGTATTTAAGGCTATTAGTTCAAATTTTAAACACCACTTAAAGTCTCAAAGATTCTCTGATTTCCTCCCAGATATTATCCATTCCCATCTGCCCTTTGAGGTACCTTGTTTTCCTAGCAGCCTACATTTTTATTGATGAAATCACTGTGTCACTGGCACATCTGCTGACAAATATATACCATATGCTTCTCTTTCTCCCCAAGCAAAACAGTTACCTGAGTTTGAGCTGTGAAGTTACATAGCGCAGTATAATTTCATGAGTCTTTTGCATCAGGAAAATGTTGTTTATGACTGCTTTCCTTACAGAATCTAGTAATTATCATAATAGGCCTGTTTCTATCAGTAAATTAAATCCAGTGAAAACATACAGTACATGCATGACTAGAGAGCTCTTAATTAATTTTCAGATCATTAAACCCCTTTCAGCTGATGATTAACCCAATTTTGGGATTCATACGGACAGTGTAACAAAATATGCCAGAAGGTAACAAAAACATTATGAATATTCATTCTTAAATTGTTCACCACAGATCGCTACAGAGGCCAGGAGACATCCCACACTGTCAGTCATGGGGACTTGTATTATCAAGCTTGATGAAAAGATACCTTTTAGACAATACTAAAACCAACCTTTTATAGGGGAAAAAAATTTTGGTATTATTCATACCAGTTTCTAGTTTCTTATATGGAAGCTTTTTTATGTTAAATGTGTACTTTTTTTTCTAAGTTTATTAAATCTAATTTGGTTCTGATGCCAACCAGCACAGTGTAATTAGTGAGTATAATTTTAATATACAGACATTGTAACAGATGGTACACTCAGGATCTCTACTTTGAACTAGCAGAAACTATTTAATTAAAGTGTGATTTCATTCAAAACAACCCAGCTCTGGCATAATAAATCTTATTCTTGAATGGGAAGTTGATGAATAGGACACATGTACGTCACCAATAGTATTTCAACATCTTTATAGCAATTTGTCTTAAAATCTTATATCTGAAGCAAACTAAAAATTAATATTTCACCAAGATACACATTTTCTCCATAAGATAAGAAAAACATGAAAATATATTCAGTTCTATTCAGGATCCACAATACAGGCTAATGAAATTCAGTCCAATAATAGGGTCACTAATGCAAGCAACCTCCTTTCCTGCAGCCTCTGTGTCTACTCAAAGCACAGTTCTGTCATCTCTGAACAAGGCACATAAATAGAGTAGAGAAAATATGAGAATAAGACCAATAAAGTCAGGTTTCAGTTGCCTCTGAAATAATTTTTACAATTCCCACTGTGCCTTTTTAATATTTTTTTTTTAATTAACAGCACTGAAACAAAGCAGCACTAAAATCATTGAAGTTCTCATGGAATTCTCCTCCTAAGGAGGGATAAATTTCCTGATCTGATAGCCTGAAAGCATCACTCCAGACCTAAACTAATTTCAAATTAGTGAGGAAATTACTGCTTTTTCCAGGGAAAAACAATGAGGCACAAGTTCTCTACAGCACAACAAAGTTACTGTAAAAGGCAGCAAAAGCAGAACTCAAGTGCAGATCTTGCAGTTCTATTGAAGCAAGGTATACCAACATTCTCCCCCCTAAAAAAGAGCAGTTTGGTTAATTAGTTAATAGGAAAGCTCTGCTAATGTATAATGGGTATTGCTTTTCACAAGAAGCCTTGTCTAAGTCAATACCAGGTAGCTAAGAAGCTGGATGTACAGGATTTCCTTTGACCAGAAACAATGTGTTTGACATATGAGATCTTCCTAGGGGATGTCCATGTGATTTCAACTTCCCTAACTTCTCTAAATGAATGGGGAAAAAAAAAAAAAAAAAAAATCACAACCCATCAAAACCACTCTCAAAAGGAACTCCAGGCTATTATTAGTACCATGTTTAATTGCTGTCAAAGCAATACTTCAGCAACTGTTGAGTAGCAGCATACAACCAACTGTAATTTGGCAATTAGAGAGACATGGTTATCCAAGAGTTAATCAGCTATCCTGATGTGGCTATGCTGCTCTTTTCCACAGAGAAGTGCTCCTTCCCAGCACATTGCCAGGTAGTGTGGGAAAGCTCCCTCTTTGTTTCCATCAAACTCTTCTCTTCTGACAAGTGGAGGATAGTTCCAGTATTTCTAATTTGAGCATTGAATTGTCTTCACCTTATTTGAACCTGATTTTCTTTTTGTTTCAACATTATTTTCACTGCTCGCTTCCTCTGAGGATCAATTTGACTAGGAAGATCCATATGCCCATATGCCAGGGTTTAACAGCTAAATGGAGTGGGAAAATCTTCAATTAGCTGAAAGTGATTTCAGCTGGGCAGGCTAAGAAATGTCTATAGACTGAAAAGCTGCAAAAGCTAATCTATCAGTCATTATATTTTCTAATTATTAAATTTGAGCTGAACATCAAATATTTTGTACCATTAATTAAAAAATAAAACCAAACAACCAACCAAAAAAACAAAAACCACCAAAACCATGAGTAATAAAGGCAATTATTCAAATATTGAAATTGTTTTGGATAATAGATGCCCCAGTCTTGTAGACAATGGTAATGCATCACTGCACTAAATCATACAAACTGTCCAGCTTCAAATAACTGCTTGCATTTTGGGTGTATTTAAAGAAACACTCTTATTCTCAGTGATCACTTACAAGCAGTTTCACAAGCAGCCTTTGCAAACTTACCTTGGCATTATTGGAAAAATTGGAGAGAACAGAGAAGGAAATTTTTTAAAATACATTTAGATGAACAATTAACTGATAGCCTTTTCCAAAACACCAACAATCCTCCTCAGTATGGTTTATCATTATTTCTACTGCAGTAGTGTTTAGAGCTTTAGTCACGGCACAGATCCCTTTGTGCTAGATGCTGTACAGGAATAAAAAGAGAATGCTTGTCTTGAAGATCTTACAGCCAAGCATGTGGTTATTTGCTAGACAATGCATTTTAGACCATAATTGCCTCATTTGTTTCAACCCTGATCATCTCTCATCTTTCTTAATGGAATCAAGGCATTGACATCACAGTTGCTGGGTACAGAGTGTGGATTTATATGTGACCATATGCACAGTTATAATGAGAGGGCTGCAGTTATTGTTGAATTCCCTATTTAGAAAGCATATTATTTCTTTGTCTTTGATATACTAAGCAGTATCTGCTTTTCTCTGAAAATATTTAATAGACAAAGCTAATTCAGCTTTGCTGGCCATGAGCTTCTGTGCATTAAGCCATCTGTTTTTATGTGGGAACGGGAGAGAAAAGAAAGCAGGTCAGTTGTCAGAAGATAGAAGTTAAATAAAACTCAGTTTGATTAAGTAGAATGACAAAATATAAGCTAATTGAGAAAAAAGTAAATTAAAATCATTACCTACTGTCACTTCTGAAACATTATGGCTTATCATTTATGCACACCATATCTGTGCAAGAGCACCCTCAATCCCTGCCTGCAAAAGCTGCACGTTGTAATTTTTATTATTGCCTCAGGGGTTTGCTAAAACTCGTCCTTGACAGAGCAGCAGAATTTCAACAAAATTACGTCTAATCACATTTCTTAACCTCAGTCAAAGATTAATTTGTCCTGTTCTGTTTATCATTGCAGAAGATACAAATTTCATCTCTTAATTGTTCTTTCTTTTGTTCTCTCTACTGATTCTAGAAGCAAATGACATTCTTTTCTTAAACAGATTTGAAATCCTTTGTTTCCATTATGGTAAAGATAAGTTGTTCAGTCAGTTTCAGAGAAGTCAAAATTTTATCTTGAGCTTCAAATATGACCAGTTTGTGGCTAATTCTTTAAATTTTCTCTAAATCAATTTATTCTAATTTTTTTTCTCATTTCTCTAAATTCTTTACAGTCAAAGACAAGTTATGTTTCAACCAATCTTAGTTACACAGAGCACATATTATTCACAAACTAATGTCATCTCTCAGGACATTTTTCCTTCATCAAGGAAATTCTTCCTTTTGTTAGTACAGAAAATACTACTCACCACTGTCCATCCTCTGCTTCACTCTATTCTTCATCAAATCATGCACTCAAATAGGAGTTTCGGCACCCTCCTGATAATCCTTCACCTCTTGTCCTTAAAATTCTCTACTCTTGCATTTAACTGGGGAGGAGAATAAGGTCACAGTAACTTAGGTTTTATGTGATATCAGTTTAAAAACAAAGAAAAGAATAGAAAAGCAAAATCCACAACAACAGTCTACACTGCTATACTTCTAAGTCAGTTTCTGTAAGAAAAAAAATCTGCTCTTTTATTGGCTTTGCAAAGGAATTAGCATGCAATTGAACGTCATCATCTTTGCCAGGCAAATAGCTGTAGAAATATATTAAACACTCCTAAGTCTCTTCAATCCCATTTAGTCTCCACCTGTCTCTCAAACTGAGCATCCCATTCAGGCAGAAGCAGAAATACCACCCTGAGTACAGAGAGAATACAAATCCATGTATTTCAAGTGCACAACTTCTTACCTGCCTATTCTCACTCTTTGCATGAAAAGTACAAAGAGAGTCAAGAGATGGCAAAACATACATCAGTCAAACACACAACTGTGTTTAGCTTAAGAGATAAATGGTATTCACATGTTTTCCACAAGTTGTCTTGCATTTATAGCCTCAACCATATGGACAAAGCAGAGATTGGTTGGTTATGAATACAAGTAATTATATGTATTCTTGTGCATATTTCACTGTATATACATATATATGCTGCTGTATGTCAGACAACTTTAAGAGCAGAAAAACACAATGTTCAGTACCCAATGTGGTGTGGATCTTCTTTGGAATCAGAACTAGGTTTTGAATTTGTCACACATCATAGATATATTCTCAAACATATGTGATGCATTTGCTGCTTGTTCAAGAAATATTCTACCCGAACAACAGAAGTCAGAATAACAGCAGTGGGATTGTTCATACAATAGGTCGTTATTTTACAGAAATTTTGGCCTACAACCCATATTCTCATAGTGCAAAATACATCTGAACACCTAGCTGCTAGAAAGTTCTTCCTGAAACATGTTACTCAGAACCATTTAAAGTCATGAAAATCAACACTGCAGGAAGCAGCCAAAGACCATGGTTTTCCTCCTGTTCCTTGGGCTTTGCAGACAGACCCAACCATGTTGCCAAGTCACCATTTCCAGGCCTCCATCCCTGTGCCAGCCTCACCAGGACAGTGGGGTGCCAGGCATTCCCCTTCTTCTCCCCAGTGACACACAGCACTATTTTTCCAGTGTTGAAAGCAATAGACCTAATTAATGGAGAGCCCCATCACCAGCACTCCTTCTGCCTTTGTTTTTTGCCTGACCAATAGACAGTACACCTTCAATAACACCCTGCTTTTAAAAAATCCATGATTTTAAAAAATAAACTTGATATAAAATAAAAACTGCTTACCAAACACCAACAAAAACTGCTGCTCTTTGTGGCCAGTTGCTTCCTTTATGCTAGGGTTACACTAAGGTAGCAGGGAACCTGTGGGCACCAACAGGCCCTGTGGGACCCCCAAGGCCACTTCCCACCCACCACATTCCCGGGGCCATGAGTCCATTTCCCTTAGAGGTGTGTGGGGTTGTGGGAGAGCTGCCAGGCCCCGTGGGACCCTCATGGCCACTTCTCACCATATTCCTGGGGTTAGGAGTCCATTCCTCTCAGAGGTGTCCAGTGCTATGGGAGAGTGGCCAGGCCCCACCAGGACCTGTGGCCATGTCCCACCCACATTCCTGGGGCCATGACTCTATTCCCCTCAGAGGCATCCAGTGCGCCAGCCAGGGCTGTGGGAGAGCTGCCAGGCTCACCAGGACCCCCTGGCCACTTCCCATCCACCCACATTCCCAGTGCCATGAGTCCATTCCCCTCAGAGGTGTGTGGGGCTGTGGGAGAGCTGCCAGGCCCCACCAGGACCTCCACAGCCACTTCCAACCCAACCACATTCCCAGGGCCATGCGTCCATTCCCCTCAGAGGTGTCCAGGGCTGTGGGAGAGCTGCCAGGCTCACCAGGACCCCCACAATCACTTCTCACCCACCACATTCCCGGGGCCATGCGTCCATTCCCCTCAGGGGTTTTCGGCACTTTGGCTCGCACTGCGGAAGAGCTGCCAGGCCCTGCCCTGCCACCCTGTAGAGGCCTGGTCCCCACCATGCCCCAAAGGTTTTCTGCTGCTATAACTTTTAGAAAAATACCACCCACATGTCTCAGAGTTGTAGCTTTGCTGTGCTTTTAGAATTTTCCTTTCCATTACTTAATTCCTTTGTCAATTTGCTGCTATGCTGCCCCAGTGACGGCTGTCATGAGGTCTTGCAAACCGAAGTAGGTAGAGGGACTCTTTGTTCCTCAAAGTCTGAAGCCAAAGAAGGCATCTCCCAGCAATAACAATGGCTTTCCACAGAAACCCCCACTCCAGCAGGCACATCAATCATCTGAGCAAGGAACTCATCAACATTTCTGCCTCATGATCAGGAGTTAAAGAAAGAAGCACCTCACTTGCACATACAAATCCGTATCAATAAAATCTATCACAAAATTTAAACATTTAGGATGACATCTCTGTCAGGAACTTTCTTTCTTTCTTTTACTCTGAGACACCTAAGATCAACAAAGGAATATTTCTTGACACCTTTTTACCCACATTGTAAAAGTGATAGTTAATTTTAGCATTACTTTGCATTTCCCTTTTATCCCTCAGATCACACTGCTTCCTATCAGCAAAGAGGTGAGGATAAAAGAAAGCAAAATATCCTTGGCCAGTTATTTTATGCCTAAACTGCAGAGCATTTAGTTATTTTCAAAACTGTTTTTCCATAATCAGATGGTTCCTCAGCAGTTTTCAAAATATAAGCATCTCAAAAAGTACAGGTTTTGGGGTTTGAGCTATTTCAGGTATCAAGATTTCTATGTTTTTTTATAAAGAATTATATAAAACGAATTACACATATTTTCTGTCAGAGCAATGACAGGTCTTTACCCCATATTTTCTGTCAAATAATCTTTAAATAGCCACATTTCTCAGAAATACAATCAGAGATTGTTATTATCATTACTGCTGTGTTTGGCACATCTCTTCCTATTACAGCAATTTTTTATAAATAGTTTACATGCTATTTTTCCAGATTTTGTAACATCTCTTACGGGCATTAGGGTAAATGCATTTGCTGCATTTGACAGCATTGCAAAAAATTATATTTTGACTGTTTTAGTCAATTTTTCATATATTACTGTAATAAAATTAAAATTTAATCAGAACGTCAAGATTTAAAACAACCCTGGCAAGAACTTGTTCTACAGAAGTCTCATTAATAAGCAAGAGAATACCATACCTTTGACAATTACAGGGGCTTGGGGGGTTTTCTGCTTTTAAAAAAGACAACTCTAGTTCATTATTTTTCAAAGCCTTTGTTGTGGCAAGTAATGAAAATTATATTGTTCCTTTGACTTGTCTTGTATATGGAGGAGTCTTTGATCATATATCATAAATTCCCATGTCAATATTTTCCCTTTCCTATCCACAATCCCAAAGTACAAACAGTTGCTATAGGGGAATAAAAGTCACATTTTAGCTTAAGGAGATCATTAGATACTGGTCCTTAAGGGCAGTTTCCTTTAAAAAAGAATGCAGGAAAAAAATTAAATATCTGTGACATGAGTTATAGCAAAATCACTTGTACAAAAGAAAGACAATCGCTTTGTAAATTATAAGCCTCTCAGCAAATGGAGTTTCTACCGTCCCAGGGGCAAGACAATGCTTAGGAACATACTGATTTTGTAAAAATTGAAGACTCTGCTTCATTTAGAAGTAAAACTTCAGTATTTCATTAAAGCCAAAAGTAGGCATCCAATACAAAGACTGGAAAGAAATACCACAGCTTTATGTCTCTGCTCACTCTTCTCAAAATGGAAACATATCCCTAATTTCCTAGACAACATATGGTGGGATTCACCCAATCTGACCTTGAGATTTCTAAATGTTACTGCCTAAACCTAAGTTAGTCATGTAGAGTCATAGCATCCTTGAATCATAAAATATCTCAGTTTGAGGGGGACACATAAAGACCATCAAGTCAAATGCCCTGCTCCTTGCAGGACTGCCTGAAACAAACTCATATCATTAAGGGTGTCATCCAGGCACTCCTGGTACTCTGACAGGATTGGTGCCATGCCCACCTCCCTGGAGAGCCTGTTCCAGTGACTGACCACCCTCTCAGTGACTCCTCTGATAGTTAATGGAGAAAAACAGGCAGAAGGTGAATCACCACATCTTCCATTCGTATTACCTAGTTTCCACACTTACATGGCTAATTACATCTAGCCATCCTTATCAACAGGACAGGCATCTGAAGCATCTAAAAAGAGAAAAACTCAAGAAAGGAACTAATCCTTTTTTTTTTTTTTTTTCACTAAAAGTACAGCAGCTCTCTTCTGAGCAGCTAAATTTAGGAAAGATGACATTCATTCCTTATGTCCGTCTCCTGACTTTTACTTCTGAATGAAATATGAGGATGTTTCATCCCAAACTTTCATAGTCTCAGTCCTTTTTAAAAGAGAGAATTCAGAACCCAGTCTCTTGCGTGATGACAAACAAACTGAAGGACCAAAGGATCCTAAATACAAAAGCAAAGACATATGTATAAAAAGCAATGTGGCTCTTTTTGTTGTTGTTTTATAATGTAATAAATAGAGATATGTGTATTAAGAGGAAAAGCTTTATGTAGGGCACCTAGTGTTCCTTTCCTACTCTTTAAATTACTTATTTCAGGAAAAAAACACCTCATTATTCATTGCATATGATGTTCTAAGTAATAGTCAAAAGCAGCAGGAATTATGGACAAGATCTGAAACTGCTGATTGGGAAGTGCTATAGCAGGCTATACCAGACTAGTCAGAATTGATGAAGAGTATCAGAGGAAGAGCTTTAGTATTCAAAAATACTCTTAGAAGTAGACTCTTCATTTCAAACATCCATTAAATTAAGAACTACTCACATCTCCAGTAAGATGATGAATGTATAAAGCCAAGGCAGCACTTTAAAAAAAAAATGAAAGGATTTTTGCAAATCAGTCGCATTAATATTTATATCCACAAGAGACAATCATTTTCCAATTACCATGTAGGTAGAACAGCAGGCCAGATCGAATTTCAGAATGAAAATGCACACCATGCAATTTCTCTAGCTCTTCTTTCTATATAGCTAATAGAAAACCAGGTGGAAAATTGCTCATTGAAGCTAATTAGCCTTTAGTTATCACCAGTTACATTTCCAGCTGTTCTATTTCATCTTAGACTTCTTAATTTATTCATCTGGCATATTCATATCTGTTTCCTCCATATGCTATGTTCACAATAAGAAGAAGGAAGAAATCCTGTTTCTGGGGAATTAGTCCCTCATCTGTCAGATTCCTAATTGCAACTTCATCAGCAACTGAGAGCCTGTAAGCATGCATTTGATAGGAAATATATTTCTTGCTGATTATGGATTTATAATTCATAGAACTCATGAAAATGAATCTGTATCACTTGGGAAATCTAAGGTATACATTCTTACTATTTCTTATACAATGAAGGTCAGATAAACTAAGATACACTCTAAGGCTGTAACATTAAGTTCTTAAGCAAAAGACTAAAAGCTCACTGATCTGCACCATAAGCATATTAATCAAGAGAATACTACTCACAGCCCTTTGCAACTAAAGAAAAGAAAAAATAAAGCTTGAGTTTTTTCTTTTATATAGCATTTAATAATATACCTTGTCTTCAAAAAAAAATCAGAAGAGAAAATTAAGTAATCCTCTTATGTTATGAAATGTACCCAAATAATATTAATTTTCTCAAATATAGAAATTATTTTAAGTTGCTCTATGTATATGATTTTAACTTTTTCTTTATTGATCTTGAACATTGAAAATTTGAATAATATTTTTCCAAGCAATTACATAAGCCACTTGGTTTTTTTTCTGTTTCTTAATTGGATGCCAATTTAACCATCCATTTAAGTGCAAATTCAGAATAAAGGCTTATGAAACACTACTTATTTGCATGATTAATTTAACTTTCTGTGAATGTTTGTGTAAAGACAACTCCATGGCTCAGATGTCACACAGAAATGAATATAAGAACAGCACAATATGAGGAATCATATGCAAATTATATGAACACTACTGCATTTGTCAGGAGTTGCACCCACTGCCCCAAGGGAAACCCCCACACAGCCCTTCTTCCTTCATGCTGCATGCACAGCATGATTGCCAGAGGCTCTGGCATTACTTTTTTACTTTTTACTGAAAGAAGAGGGAGGTCAGCCTGTTATACCACTTCATTCCCACAGCTCCTCCTGGGCAAACTGGCAAGAAACAGACTGGATGGGTGGTCTGCCAGCTGGGTAGGAAATTGGCTCCCAGAGCACTTGGAGGGCAGTGATCAATGTTTCTTACTTAGGCTGGCAGCCTGTCACATGTGGGATTGATCCCCCAGTGATTGGTACAAGGCCACACACAATGCTCAACATCTTGCTTGCAAACGCCCACCCTGCAGCCTTAGCTGTGCTTCGTTGTGTTGATTTTAATTAATTACTAATAAGTTTTTGCAAGCATTATTTAAAATTTTCATGTTGAAGAACTTAAATATATATATCTGTAGATATCCAGTATTGTCAAACATATATTTTCCAATTCTAAATATGCAATACTTGACTAACCTGTAAGTGGTAATTACATTTCTAAAATGAGGTGCCTAAGTCTTTCTTCCCTCTTTTTAGCTGAGTGTACAAAACTTAACAGGCAGTCCAATTTTCAGCATTGTTATTGTGCTAATAATCAGAAGGGACTTACTGGGGTCTGCACCAGTCATACTGAGTGACATCTTGGTGCCTCTCCTGCCACCTAGAACTGTTACAAACTGCCTGCCATCTGGTTTGTGGGAACTTGGCATCCTCTTGGATTTTGTGTCCCCTGTGACTCCTGCCCCTTTTCTCAGTAGCATTGCTCTGCAAAGGGTGAAGAAGCTGCAACAAACTTACATGGCCAAGTCTCCAAAGAGCTCTAGAGAGGGACAGGTGGCTGCTCCACAAAGGTAGAGGAAGGGAAGTAACAGAACAACACCCACCCCTCCTTCCAAAAGAAGTGTAAAGAAGTAATGAAGGTGCAAAGTCAGAATACAGACCAGCTTTGCATTCTATTGTATAAGACTTGCTCTTGGTCCACCTCAGAGATTTCAGAAAAGAAATGAGAGGTGTATTTATAACTTCTGCCTATGTAAGGAAGGTGGGGCAGACAGATTTTTTTCCTCCATTTGCCTTCATACCCCATGAGAGTTGGAGTCTTGCAGGTGTCCCTCTGAAGCTAATGAGACTGATGGAAAAGGATACTGTTACATTCTCAAAGGAAGGACATCTACAGACAGCATAATACATAACATGTGACCTTGCCTAAATATATGAAGTAATTACAATAAGGAAGAGTTGCAAAAGGTAGCCAGAATAAGAAAGGGCAGTGCATGTAATTAAGTTAGTTGAGGGCATCCATAAGCTTGATCCTAAATATTAGTGGATATCAAAATTGCTGGAAGTAAGCTAGATCAAAATCTTCTAGTTCTACCCATGGATGGATTAGACACATCAAAGGCAGCTATCCTTAAGTCCAGAATGGATAACTAAATAATTGAGTAACACAGTACCAGTCAGTGACTTTTAGATGTGTCTGGTATGAGTAGCAGACATATAAATCTAAGAAAAGATGACATGTACTTTATGTGAATATATTTGGAATTTATTCAGTTGCCTTTGAATTGCCTCACACTAAAGAGATCACATTGCACTAACATTGACATATTAAGATATGGAGTAAAAAGAGTGTGTTGTAATGAGGAATAAGGGACTGAAAATCATTACCAGTATTACGTGATACACATGAATAGAAAGCCAAATAGTTGTGCCTGTTAGTGAAGCAGAGATGTCTCATAATGATATGTATTCATACATTATAATCAAACCAATGTTAATATATTCCAAGGTAAAAGGATTATGGACATCTCATCAGAGAACTCTGTCATTCAGACTTATGAATCCTATTTACATCTGGCTTACAGAATTTAAAATTCTTAACAAAAACTGTGAGAATATTTGCTTGTCTAATTAAAATTAAATATACAAGTCTGTGCTCAAAGCTACCTTATATGAACATTATAAAACTGAAAAAAAGAAAAATAAATTTTTAAGCTAACAGCAACTGACCTGATTGTTGTAGGTCAGATTCTGATCCCACTGGCTGAATATCTCTCCTGTCATCTCTGCAGACAGAGAGATAAATGAAAATGTTAATTAATGCTTATTTTCAAAAAAATGCTGAAGATCAAGAGATAATCATATCACATTAAAAGTATGTCGCATTTTTCTTGAAAAATTATATGCTAAATATGTCATATTAAAATATTGCATTGTATTTAATAAAATATATTAATTTTATAAGTGTATTTTAAACTGACATGTGCTTTATCTATAGCTTATATATTTAATAAAAAGGATGTTAAACAAATTCGTAACAACTAAGCAGCTACCTAGAAGACAATAAAATTATTACTGTCCTGACAGACTCAACACTTTAACTACCTTCTTTAACAGGTAGCTGGCTTAAGTAGATATGAAAAAAGCAGAAGCCTCTAAAACTACAGTAAGATTATAAAGTTCTTTGTATTCCTAAACACAGGCTTTCCAATATGATCTGAAATTTTCTTCCTTAAAAGTATAGATGACAAAGAGTCCCTGTTGTTTGAAGAAAAACAGGGAGGTTTTCTTTAAAAAAAGAGAGGTTACTTTACTTAAAAAGTACCAAAAGCTGCATCTGCTCAACCATCTTTGGCTGAGCAGTGGTCCTGCCACCCCATCCAATGGTTAGAACAGTTCAGCTGGGAAATGGGTTCCAGGTGCTCCTGGCCATAAGAGGCTGCTCTAGCATGACCACTATGAAGAGCCAGAACTGTTTGTCTACTTGTACTGGCCACAATTACATGAGAAAATCTGATTTTTACAAAGGCATTATTCTATCATCATTTCTCTGTCTTCTGCAGTATTTGCAAATGTAAATTCATTTATCACTACATATACTAAATGTGTAGATTCACCCTAACCTTTATATCAACTATTGTGCAAATTGTTTTGTAAAAAATCAGTTGTCAATACACAGAAGCCCCTTTCTCCACATCATGCAGTTTGCAGAAAAATTAAAATGCATTGGAAGCCCCAGTTCTGTCAAAGGACAATTTTTTCCTGAGTAACTTGTTTGATTTTGAATTCTCTTTAATGCCAGGCTTAGGTGATGAGAGATTCATGGAAGTGATTTAGAATGAAATAAAATACAGCTTCTACTAAATGACAATTAGAATGATGCCCCTGTGATGCCAGCCTACCAAAAAGGCCAATGAGATAACGTTCTCAGAAAATGGCAACAGAAAAGCTTTGTTTCAGAGATTGTTTTCAAGTTTATTTTTAAAATAACTGTCTCTGGCATCCATTCCATATTAATTAAATATTTGTTACTCCTGAAAGCTATCACGCTTTAATTCAGAGGGAAACTTTCACTTCCAAACCTCCTTGTAGATCTAATTCCTCCTCAGAAAGCTGTTTTAATCAGCTGAAAAAGATACTTCTGGTTTTATTCTGGAAAACAACCTATTGAGCCCCTCTGGAATTACAGTTCTTTTTTCCAAGAATTAATAACCAATAAGGAGTTGTTTTATTGTGTGCCTGACAAATGTTGTAAATTCTAAGATGATATTTCTTGCAGTAATCTGCAAAAGCTTCTACTCTTTGGTCTATCAACATCTACATTGCAATTACATTTAAAGAACAGTAATTTCTCACTAATCTTTTATTCAAAACCTTGGTATAAATTGCAAACATGGAAGAGATACTTCTATCAAAGTCACTTAAGAAACTTGGTAAAGCTTAAATTAAACAGGTAAGTGGCAGGAGGGCCTCATCATTCCAAAAGCCAGAGGATCTCTCCAGACAACGACAGATCAGAAAATTGGTTTTGGGTCGCAGAATGCGCTAATGGCTTAAGAGAGTGCAAAAAACCGCACCCCAAGTTGGCTTCCTCTTTGATTACTTGAATCCCAGTCCACATGCCTTAGTGCTTTGTACCCCTGAGATCTGATTGTGAAGATCCTTCTTCAACCATTCATGGTGAGAATGGAAGTTCACCTGAACTCAGTAACCATTCTCAGCGAGAACTGAACGAATTTCTGTCCCTTCCTTTGCAGTGTAAGGGATGTTGCAGAGATGTTACCCCCCTGCACTAATGCTGAATTCCTAAGGGTCAGTGCTGCACTGTGTGGTGGTGGAAGCCAAGGTGAATCCTCAAATTTAGTGCTGACAACTGGATCTAATGCTGTGTGCCTACAACTTCATTCTTTTTTGCAAAGTGCATGCTAAGGGCACACTAACTCTTCCATAATTTGCCTTTAGTCTAGTATTTTTAAATCTTTTGAAATCAGTGGGGAAATTCCTGCTCATTTCTGTAGCAGTAGAATGAGGACATATAGGTCACCTAATAGGAAACCTATAGGAAAAAGAAGGCATGGTATGTAATTAGACACGTTTCTCCAGGGGAAAACACTCCTCACATAATAGTATGTGCAGCTGTGACACCATGCTCCTGCATAAAAAGGTTAAAGTCAGTCCAGGCAGTGCTTCATGTGATGTTTCCATCTTAAAACTTCAATCACGTATTTTTCAAGTAGCTTCAGACACAAAGTATGCCAAAGAGAAAGATTTGAACTGAAGCCATACTGTTATTGAGGAATTGGAATAGGTACAGTGTACCAGGAATGTACAGACCTGCACATAATGAGATTGGAATTTCATTATTTATCTGCTGGATCATCCAAGGCTGGGTCATCTCATTTCAATTCTCTGTATCTGTTTTATCTTCTGTTCTTTACCTGCAAAGATCTGTTGGTCTTAGGAACAGGGACAAGCTACAAACTGTCTCCCATGCAGTACCTTTGTGCACAAGAAGACACTAACAGAGTTCTGTCTTTTCTGAGGTCTTTAAAAGCCACAATACAAATATGTAATAATGACATGGTTCATGAAAGGAATATAGAATATCAGTTTATTTAAAAAACAGGTGGATACTTTTAATTATATTAAAGTAAGGTTATTATAGCATGTTTTCAGTAGTGGGAAAATGTTGATTTGGTTGGGATCTGGTCTTGGTTAGCCAAATGCTGAACTGATTCTTTAGATTTGATATACCCTTTCCTGATGTAGAAATAAAAAATGATGACAAGATTTATTTTTGATCACTGAAACAGTCAGACCAGAGTGAAACTACTGGTTCTGCTCCATTTGGGAAAAAAAAGGGCTAAAATAGAATAGCTTCAACCAAGGAAATAAAAATCATTACCTTCTGAAAATGTTGTCCTCCAGGAAAAAAAAAATATTAAAAGACTGGAATAAAAATAATAGAACTGATATTAACAGTGGTGTTTAAAGAGGTAGAGATATGGATTTATATCCAGTCCTTAATATGTCATTCAAAATCAAAGCAGGCTAGGACATGCTTAGCAGTTTGGAAGAGTGTGGTTATAAAAGAGACAGTCTCTTATTTTAAGGATTCTGCTGCCCACTTGAGAACAGGGGTGACCTCCACCCTTGACAGAGAGGAGGCCTGCATCCTTTTCTTTTCTAGCAGATATTTCAACATCTCACAAACTGCAGAGTTACAACTTCTTATATTACACTTAATTCCTTAAAATCCAGGTTTATGCTTTACTTTTTATAATGAATATCATACCCTCAAAAATCCTTCTGATTTCAAAGTTGTTTTTTAAGATTGGGAACATGAAGGCAAATTAGTTCCACTTTGTCAAGCTTGAGTTATTCTAAGGCAGTTTAACAAGTCTCTTTAAGGAGAAGAAATATCCCAGTTTCACAGAGGAGCATGGCAGCTTTTCCCTGGGTCCTTTGGTGCTTAGGGACCTGCCTGTTAACTATTAATATCTACTGCAGGACATCCAGTCTGTGCAAGAGTAACACCGGCCAAGAGAAGCCCTTCCCCCTCCTTTAGTGTTTAGTCCTTTAGTGTTTCCTCATTAGCATCCTGGAAAGGAGTCGGACGTTTTAAACCCAAGGTCAAAGGAAACTCTGTTAATTCAGAAAATCACTCGGCTGCTTCGGGGCATTTCCTCAGGCCGATGAAGCCATGCAGCGAGAGGGCAGCCTGGGGCTCCTGGCAGGCTTGGGGCCGTCCCTGCCACTGCTGCCCCCCAGTAACCCCAGAACCTCGCTGGTGGCCCCGCTGATGGCGTAGGGTTTGTGGCTTTCAGGCTGGCAGCACTGCTGAAGGGCTTCCATGGCCACCCGCTCCACCGGTGGGATCCTGGCGGAGCCTTTGTGCTGCAGCACAGAGCATGGGCAGGGCAGCGCCTCCCTGTGCACCTGCCACCCACACCTGGCACCTGGTCATGGGCTCCTTCCCACCGGTGCCCCATAAACTCTGACCCTGCATGCACACGGGTACCTATTTCTCTGCCTTTTTTTTTTTTTTTCCCTTTACACAGGTTTTAGCAAATTCTGCTTAAAAAAAACCAAACAAGATCTTATCTTTCCCAGCATTTCCAGGCTGCAAGGCTGGTTCCTGGAGCGGCCACAAGGAGTTAAAAAAATATCGCCCCCAAGCAAGGGAACAAACCAACAAAAGGCACTGCCTTGTGCCTGAAGCAAACCCTTTGGAGTTTTGTGGACATTTCCCTGTGGACAGGCAGAACCTCAGCCCTTGCCAGCATGGTGAGAGGACAAGGACAGATGCAGAGTGCACTGTCCCCACAGCTTTCCCCTCTGACCAGCAGCATCCCCAGACTGTCAGCCTCTGCTTGAAGTGGGCACACAGGAAGGGTGTTCCACAATGGGCAGCTGCCACATGCCTGTAGTCAAGGGGACTCACCAAGAACGGCTCAGGGGCAGGTTAAAAGCCTGATCTTTCACCCTCTCTCTACTGCCAGGGCTGATATGAAATGCACTGAAACATGGAGCCAGGCTTCATCCCTATTAATCCCTTAGGGATGGGAAATCAGAGATTATTTTTGAATTGGAAATGGCGCCAACAGTGTTTTGAGGAGTCAATCTATCCTGAGCAAACACATAGGAAGGGAAAAATTTTTTCTGTCCTGCCAAGGGCCTACTTGAAAGGAGATTTCATTCTAACTGCGCTTCATTTACAAAATTGCAGTTTTCAGTGGAATACACTGTTTCAAAATATATATATATGGCAAAAAAAGCCATGCTTGTTTTGTATGTTTCCCTTTCATACAAAGGAGAAGTAGCTCCATGTAATTTCCCCAGCTAGCGGTACTTTTTCAATACTACTTACTATTTAAGTTGTGCTGAAACCCATGAAAAATGAACAATTTATTCCAAATTTTGTCAAAACCTGTTCCCTCATTTCTAAGTATATATGGCCCCAGACTTGCAAACCACTCTTTCTGCATAAGAGATCTGTGCAAAGCAGCTGGCAGGTTCACAGCTCAAACTGGAAATCCGCTGCCACAGGGTGAACTGAATTATAAGACTGACAGACTTTAAAGTATATTTTTCATTGTCAGTGCTATTATTACTGAAGAATGCTCGCACTGAGCACCATTTTACAAATAATCAGTAATGCCTGCCATGGGGAATTTAAACTTCAGCCTTTGTCTGTGTAGCAGCTTTCATTCTGGGAACTCACTCATTTAAACATTCACAAATTTCCTCTTGCAATCACTCAGGAAGAACAGAGTCCAGAATGTTAGAGGTGCACATCACAACTCTACATCGCAGCCATGGAGAGGAGATCGGGGTCCTGGTCAATGGCAACCTGAACAAGAGTCAGCAGTGCCCTGGCAGCCAGGAGGGCCATCTGTGTCCTGGGGGGCATCAGGCACAGCGTTGGCAACAGGGCAAAGGAAGGAATTGTCCTGCTCTGCTCTGCTCTGCTCTGCTCTGCTCTGCTCTGCTCTGCTCTGCTCTGGGGAGGCCTCACCTCAAGTGATGGGGGCAGTTCTGGGTGCCACAGCGTAAACAGATAAAAAGCTATTAGAGAATACCCAAAGGAGGGCTGCAAGGATAGCAAAAGGTCTGGAGGGGAAGCCATACACGGAGGGGCTTTCAAACACTGTTCAGGCTGGGGAGTCACACTTCCATATGGCACTTCCTCCCTGTCACACTCAGAGGACCTGCAGATCCTGCTCATCTTGGCAGTCCTTGGACAACTTTAGTGTCCAGAATCCTTCTGTAAGCAATGCAAGAAGTCACACTTTTTTGAGAACAATCTTTATTGTGTTCAGATTTTGTTCATTTGAAATACATCCCTGGGCAGTTTTTATTTGGTGTAAGTGGCAAGGTTTTAGTAGCAGGAAAGGTAAAGGGATGACTTCTGTCATGAGAGAAGACCAAAAGCTGTCCCCATGATGGACAGAACTAGTTGCATCAGGCCCCAAGATGGACCACTGCTGGCAAAAGCTGAGTCTGTTATCAATTCTTCGATAATATATTTAAGAAAAAGCAAAAATGCTCTGTAGGAGCTGTGAGAGAGAGGTGTGAGAAAAATGTGAGAGAAACAAGCCTGTAGACGCTTAGATCAGTGAAGAAGGAGGAGGGGCATCAAGTACCAAAGCAGATTCCCCTGCAGGCTGTGGAGAAGACCATGGTGCAACAGGCTGTACCCCTGCAGCCCATGGAGGGGCATGGAGATGAAGATACTCACACTGCAGCCCACAGAGAGCCCACAGTGCAAGAGGCTCCTGGCAGGACCTGTGGCTCCACAGTGGAACCCACACTGGAGCAGCCCATTCCTGAAGGACTATGCCCTTTGGAAATGACCCATGCTAAAGCAGTCTTGAAGAGCTGATTTTTCCAAAAGTGTTCCCATGCTGCTTCCCTGTCATATAATGCAAACAGAATAATGATCACTATTTACATAAATCTATCTGCACTGTAGCTTCTGAAATGTGAAAAAAATTGTGGGTGGAGTGTGAGTGTGCTCCTGAAGGAAAACCTTTCCATACAATGCACTCAGTGTCATAGAGCAAGCCAAGCATTTTTAAAGCATCAAAAGTGGAAGATTTTTATTTGATTCTTGAGGGGGACACAAAAGCCTTTGCTATCCTCCCACTGGCATTTCCACACCTACACAAAGCCAGGAGCATAGATCACTGTGATGGGCACTAACTCAGTATTGAGTTACTCTCTGCCATTTCCAAACCTGCCTCTATGCACCAGACACTGTTTTTAGTCTTTCTGGGACAGAAACATATCAATTCTTTTAAGAGGCTGGAATCTACAACTCCCTGGATCTATGTTATGTTAAAACTGCCCCTTTCTAAAGCAGTCTTACATTTCCCATGAAATCTCCTCACTTTACCACCTCAGCAAACAAGCAAGATCTGGGAGCTTTCATCTGGTAGCCTTGCTCCACAAAGAAGTTGCTATCAAAGCTCTCTGAACAAGTTTCACAAGTTCCAGCTATTTATAACATTTCTCACTGTGATCTTAACAAGCAAAAAGAAAGAACATCTATAAACTTTCCCTGAAAGAAGGCACAGTGTGTCTCTGCAAGATGTTCTTGAAGAGAACAGCATGCAGCAACTTCCGACTGCAGCCTTGTGAGAAGACGAATGAGAAGGTCATGGGCAGCAGTTGTTCAGATTAATAAACTCACAGGGATCATGCAATGGCTGCATAGACTCATTCTGCATTTGCACAACACAGGCTTAAAGGAAACTGCTGAGACCTTGTCCAGTTCTCAATTGTCACAGGAAACCATGCCAGTGTGAGATGTTTTTATGAACTTTAGTCTTAGAACTTGTTTGGGTTTTTGCCCTCATGACTTCTAAAAGAAGGTTCCTCTAGAGTCAGACTGCTCTGGCAGATAAAAATCATCTTATAAAAAATTTCCTGCAGTTAATACTCTCATAGGTTTTTGCCAACACCACCCCTCAGGTCAGATAGCTCTCCTCTCTCCAGTCAGTTTCATAGAAAACTATTCTATCTTGCTGCAGTTCAAGAGGAAGCTGCTTCTCTGCCCTGCACCTTCTCCTGCTCCTCCTCCAGCAGTGAATGCAGATCAGAGACAAAAAACAGTCAAGGCCACACCAATCATCCTATCTTCTTTCCTCTCACAAATTTATCACAAACAGTCGGCACATACAGTAGGCAGAAGCTTACAGTACACACAGACCTACCAGCTTCCCTGATGGAATGACAGCCATGCTAGGGTCAGCTGAATATTGCCACACTGAGCAGATGTTTGCTAGCAAAATATGGAAAAAGGGCCAACAGCTGAAAAGTAAATGGTATGGAAAGTCACACAGCTCAAGCCAGTTTCCAGGCCCTGTTGAATTTGCTAATCCAGACAGCTCCTGGCATCAAGAGGAAGCCCATGCCTTAAAACCAATCATCTTTCTTGGGATGTGGTTCTTTATCAACAAAAATGTGTTCTTATAAAAATTTCAAAGGGCACATTTCCTGCATCATGTCTATTCCATCTCTCACTACATTTCCAGAGCAGTGGAGGCATTCACTGCTTACTGCTGATCATAGCAAAAGATCTCTTTGAACGAGGAGAGAAGGCTCTGCTTGCAGATCAGAGCAGTGGATGGATGTGTGGGACTGCAGCAGTGTGTGTCAGGCACCATCCACACAGAAGCATCAAAGACTCCTAAGAGGAAGCTGCAGCATCTGACTCCCTGCTCTTTGGCTTGAGAAACATGAGCCTATGACCAGGAGTATTGATGGTTACATTCATTATTTTAATTAATAATGGAAGCTACTACAGCTCATATGAGCAGGTTGATATTTTGCCCTAACAGGTGAAAAATATTGTTTTAAATATTGTTAAATTTTTTTTTGGAACTTACTGAATAAAAAGTTACATTTATGGTATTTTGGCATGTCTGGTGCTTTGTCTTTTATTACTTTTGCTTCTAAGACAACTTAGTGCTTATAAAAGAGAGAGGTTCACAACCAAGGAAAGACATCAATTCTATTCATTTGCAGACCAGGTACATTGGGAACATCTGGCTTTTGAAGATCACTATCCACTTTGAAGTTTGTCTTTTCTGTCAATGAAGCCAGCAGTTTTTCACTTCTGTCAGTGAAAACCATGAGGTACTTTGAAGTTTTCTTCTTCTGACATTTTTAGCAGCATTTTAAGTCTGCATATTATAAAACACTTTTTTTACCAAAAAAACCCATTCTTGTGATTATCTGTGAGAATATTCAGTTTGGATGTTTATTTTATTTTTGCTTTTCAGAGTAAAGTCCATTAAAAACATGGTCTGAAAGACAGATGCCCAAAAAGCAGTTTTGAGTTTTACCTATTGGAATGCAAATACTCCTTTAAATCTATGTAGGAGCCAAATAAATAAATTAATAATAACATCTACAACACTTAGCAAGGAAATAAAAGAAACATGAACTAATATTAAAATTATAAGTAAATAGAACATCTTACCATGTGTTTTTAAACATAACATGTCATGACAATTGAGAAAATGGTGTTTATTAATCCATTAATCTAAATTAGAGAAAGCAGAGAGTCAATTCTATGGCTAAACCTGAGATATCATGGCAGAAATTAATTTGACTGCAGTACATCAGATTATTCCCACATATTCAAATTTAACAGGGATTTTCTGAGGACAAGAAAAAAGGCATTTATCTTGGCTTCTAGTGATATTTAGAAGATTGAGCAAATTCATGTTAGCTAAGTCAAAGGAAAAGATGTTTGTCCTAGAAAAAAAAGTTAATGTAAGAGATGAGAGATTGAGAATACAGGAAATTTCATTTAAACATGAAAAAACCTTCTTTTTTTAGTGTAGAGTAGCTAAACAATAAAATTGGTTGCCCAGAGAAGTCCCCATTCTTGGAGATACTCAAAGCCCTGGATAATGGTGTATCTAACAGCATACACTGATACTAAAATAGTCTGGACTATTTCTTTCTTGGCACATCTACCCAAAGAGCTGAGAACCATGGCCCTTCTTTGTGGGGAAATCCATATTGCAGGAATAACTTAGAAGCATTGCATGGTGGACTATAGATAGAAAGTATTTAGGCAATAGATTATAGGTAGGCCATAGACAGACAGTCTTTGTGTCTTTAAAACAGCAAACCTCTGAGCCTGCTGCAGGCTGAGAGCAGTGCATGTCTGGCCACACGTGTGATCACATTACACTGTGCTCCATTTGAAAAGCTCTGACTGCTATTACCAGATCACATTTGCTTTGTGTTACAACTTACACACAAAAGCAGCCCAAGGATATTACAGGGTGTTGATCTGTCTGTGGAGGAGAAAAATGGGATGGCCAGTAATTCCAAGACATGAATAAAAATGGAAGGACTAGTTCAGTGTATAGGTACCCAAATTTAACGGCATATCAGGGTCACTGAAACTCTCTAGATAAGATCAGAGCAGGAAATGAATGCAAGGCTTGTGTCTGTACAAAGAGGCCATTCTTTGCAAAGATACAAGTATTACACAAAGTGAGGGGCAAAGTTTGCCTCCCACATTTCTTTCATTACTCATACCTAACACCTGCTAGTTAACTAATATTCATTTTTCATACTGGGCTGCTCCAGTTCCACTGAACATTAATGTTAGTAAAACAATCTCTCACTTCATGTTATCCAGCACAGATAAAAATGGAAGTGCTGCCAAAGTCATGCAACCTGAATTTAGAGGTACTTATCAAGTTTTGAAGAAGAATATACCCTGTTCTCAACCCCGATGGGAGAACAGTGCACAGAAAGCAAACAAACCTTCAAATAGGCAGAGTGCCAATTTTCCAGTTTGGGATCTAAGTAGAACACCAGATTTCATTAGCATTACACTTCCTCATAGAACAGTTATGATAAATGCAAAACCAGTTCTGTGTCTTGCCTGGAAAACATGCAGCACCTAAGCACATCTCAGCCCTGAAATGACCCTTGATAGATCAGTAACTCAGAGGGACTGTTGTCTGGTTAATTATCACCACCAGCATCTACAGGAGAAGAGTATAATCAAAATCACCTGCACAATTATTGCATCAGCTTGCAATACCTTGGCAGATTGCAGCATGACCACATGTGGCTTTGGTCTGGAGACCTAACATTCTAAATCAACATTACCCTGATGATTTCAGGGAGCCAGCAGTCATTTACATTGTCTGAGAGTATAAATATATCAGTCTAGAGAGACAGGAAATAGACTGATTGTTAATATTCTATTTTATATTATGGCATCAGGTACTATACATCAGAAAGGAAATTGCTGATGAGGAATAGAAAAAGATTCTATACATATCTGCATCTGCTGAATAGAAGAAACTGGAGAATACCCTCATAACCTTTGCTTTCTAGTGTGGCCAAACAAAACGTGGTTAGACACATTTATTCTGTAGTCTCTAACCATGCTGACAAGACTCTGATGAATGAGAATTGCCTCAAGCACAATATTCTCTTTTTTTCATTGTCAGTGACTCTCCACATAAGCTGTCTTTCATGGCCTAATTCTTTATTCTGTGTGCATTCTGGGCTCTGGTGCTTTGACATGCTAATGAATTTTGCTCTGCTGTTAATAACTCAAAGCTACAGGAAACCCAATGATACCATCATTACCAGCCTGTGTATGGTTGTTTTGTCTTCTTGCCAAATTTTAGTATAGCATTTTCATCTGGGAAAAAATAACATGCCTATCTGAGAGGACAGGTAAGGGATGTTTGGCATGATGCCTACATTATACTGACCTACATTGCTTCTGAAAAGTAAGGTCCCTGACCTGCATGTTGGGATCACCAGTTTAGCAAGGGCATTGTCTTCCAGAGAAGGGATTTACCTTTTAACTATTTTATATTGCTGTCCAAATGAACTTTGTTCAATGTAAAAGGGAGCGGAAAAACATGTGTTTGCCAAATGTGAGTAGCGCAGACACATTTAAGACAAGTATTTCCAGGTAGCAGCTTCACCAGCCTGCCCCTAACCTGGCAGAGCCAAAGGAATAGGGCAGCTTTTTTGACAGCCTTTATCCTTCCTTCAGAAACTGCCAATGACCTCTGGGCAAATTTTTATTATTCCCCTCTGGCAGCGGGACTGAGAGCATGATTTCATTTCACGTGTACCCAGATCCCCATATCAGCACTTTTATGGCAAGCCTGAACTTTCAAAACAGTGTATAATCATTAACATCATACCCTACAACTACTCACTGAGATGTTATTACCACTGTTTTCTATTAGGAAGGACATGCAAGAGACTCTGCCCAGTGCCACACAGTAACTTTGGCAGTCACACCTCTCAGACTGTATCTTTAATGTATTAATTTTATGGCTGACTCTGACATTGGAATAATGTAAAATACATTTAGCACAAAGGCCCTGAGAAAACTCAATGAAATGCTTTGCCTTTTCTTTGATCATTATGATTCCCAAATAGCTTTCTGATGAAGGTGGACACTTTTCATTACAGGACAGGTAAAAAGAAGCACTTGAAGGGAAAGGGATTTTCAAACCCACATTTAGGAATTCAGTGGCCACATGGAGTGCATCAGGGTCTCATGGGTCCCATTCAGTTCACTCTCCCAGGTCTCATTGTTGCTTTGTATTAGCAGTCTCTCTAGCTTCCCTCAGTACTACCAGATTGTGACACACTGAGATGCCTCCTAAAATCCACCACCCCAGAGAAGTTTATGATATTCAACATCATACAGAATTAAGCTATTAGTTGTAGATTCAGAGTTTGGTCTGCATTTGCTGCTTGGGTTACTGTGTAAAGAGTATGAAAGACTCTCCCTGTATTTCCTGCATGGCTCCTTAGTTGCACAGCCAAAAGTGATTTTTTTCTGCGCAAAGTACTAGAGCAAAATAACTCCTGATATTTCCTTCCTCTTCTCATATCTCCCCATTTTCCAAAAGTACAAGATGCCAATGCTTCTCGCTTCCTGAGATACAGTCACCTATCACCCCCAGGCATCCCAGCCCCATGCCATCTCACACCAGTTCCCATTAGAAGCCTCATCCCTTCCCTCACTGGTAAGTTGTTCCTACTTCTCTTCCAGCATTGCTGTCACATGAGCGAAGAGAAGCAAAGGAAGAAACCCAAGTTCAGGCCAGATCTTATTCTTGTTTCTGATGTTATGCCATCAGAGAATGAAAAGCCAAAACGGAGTTGGCAGTAGAGGGATGGTGTCTGCTCCTCCTATTGTCTTGGAGTATGCTCAAGACACTGTCATTGTGCATATTGCTCCTAACCATCATGATACCCTCCTTTCACACCTCCTTCTTCGTCTCCAGGGATGACAGCCACACAGTATGAAGAGGGATGTGGATGCCTGACTCAGTTCCTCAGGCACCACACAGTCCCAGGCAGCTCACTGGGACCTTTTCCAGTGCAGGCAGTGGAAGCTGGCTGGTGCCAACCACTGGACAGCTCAGGCAGCAGCTGGTGTTACAGCTGTCCCTTATCAGGACAAACACTGAAGCCTTCATTCCTTGCATTGTTCTCTGTCCTTACACTCCTTTTTGTATGGCATATTAGTAGTAGACCAGACATATCAAGTAGACACTATTTGTAGAACCCATGCTCTTAGCTTACTCAAAGCTCTTGAATAAAATAATTGAAGAAAAATAAAAATCTTATGTGATCTTATACTCACTCTCTATCATTCACAAACATGATTTGCTGGTTTTCATTAACTCTATTATCTCACCACTGCTGATTATTTAAAATATGAGGTTTCATACTAGTTGAGACAAGTAAGTAGCGAGGACACAACAATATTTCTTAATACTGTGACTTTAAAAAGCCCCTGATTTTGACTATTGTAAAAACCCAGTGGTTTACTCCTGTAAACCTGAAGAGCACCAAAACAGAGGGCAAATTAATGCTTCTGCTTATCAGTTACCTAGCAGGCATCTGTGGCATTTAGGTGCCAGAACCTGGGTTTGGCCAGCCAGCCAGCTGCTGCTGTGGTCTCCATCTGCTCAGTATTTCCTATAACAGGAGACAAGTTCTTCTGATTTCCAATGTGCTTGCAGCTGTAAAGGTCACACTGCTGACTATGTCACTTTTATTTTATTTTTTCTTTTATGACTTACCACATATGGATGAGGAGGAGCAGAGTTTTTGTGAACTCAAGATAACTTTCAGATGTTATTTTTCTTGGGACTATACCACAGTACTACTTGTAGGCTGTATAAAGTCCTTGCCCCAAAATATGCACACAATAAGATCCAGTGGTTGAAGGCTCTGGATGACAGCTACCTAAGGAGTCACAGACATTGTCATGCCTTGTCCTGGCATTACAGCTGAAAGGTATTGCAAATATGATGAGATGTTTTCTTAACTACTTATTTTAGATGCTTCTAGAATGTGTTGATTTTCCTTTTAAAAAGGAAAATTAATATTGGGGGTTACAGATAAAAAAAAAGGAAAATATTTAAACTTACAAATTTAAAATAAAAGAAAACTAATGAAGGAATAATCTGAAAAGCTGGAGAAAAATAACTGTACTACTGATTAAAGGTCTTTACTGTAATACCAGCTGTTCTGGGCTCCATATTACTTTTCAGTTCCAGGCAGAGAAGCCTTTGAGGTTTTTTTACATTAGTGAAAACAGCATGTTTTGAAAAATAAATAATTCTAATGATGCAAGATATTGTTTTATCACTTTCATTATAATAAGGATAGCAACAGTAAAAATTTATTTACACCGTTGAAACATACTGGTAAGTCTACTGGCTCACAATAAAGATTCAACTAGCTCACAGAAGTCAGTGTTTAAGGAAGAGTATAAGAACAGGGTACACATTGCACCTCCCACGTTTCAGCAGCCCAGAGAAGCTCCTCATCAAGAAGTTGAACAGTTATTTCAGCTGTCAGAGGTTTTATCTTCTATAGACTTGTGGAGACAACTCATCATTCAGCATCCAAAGTACTCTATAGCATATGTTCCACTGTTTGGTTGTGCATTATATGGAAAGTACATCCTTTTGACTGCTTGGAATTGAGCAGTGTTGAACGTAACAAGTTCATTTTGTATGTATGATTTTTGAATTATGAGAAATGGTGAATAACACTCCATGCTTAATTTCTTATTGTCACTCAGGCTTTGTAGATCCATATGACAGCACCCCCAACCCAAGCTGTTTCACTTCTACTTTGAAGACACTTGGATGGCATACTCATTCTTAATAGAGGTGCCATTCCTTTGATCTCTTCTGCTTCTATTCTTTGACTGTTCCATAGCCTTGTTTTGACAGAGTGGTTTGAAGAGACAATAGTGTTGAAGGTGTAGGTCCATTATGAATTCTTTTGGCCGTGTAAGGATGGTTTTCGTGTTTTTTATCTCTTTTCTAAGAATCCCTAGTTTAAAATAGTTCATTTGCTTTCTGTAAAAGGAAAAATAGCTGCATTACAGGAGTCTCCAAGAAGTCTGCCATGGTGAACACTGACACAAATAGTCCATTACAATAGTGCTGTCTCCATGGATGATGGGATGATGTGCTGTCTGAACTAATGATTAGAAGAGCTGCATTTCCCAGTTTAATGAGACACAATGTGGTAAGCAGATTTGACAGTTGTTTCCTGAGAGGCTGCCTGCCCCTTGTTGAAAGGCTTCCTTGCCTAATGTTTTAGAAGGGAGAGACGTCATTTATGTGGGTGTTTTCTTGCTCTGCAGGCAGCCAATTATTGCCCATCACGTCTCACACAGCTGCTATTTTGCACACACAAACCCAGGTGGATGTCATATCCTATTTTCACAGCTCCAGCTAATGAATTGAGGCAAATGTGGAAAATGCAATATTCCAGGCCTTGCAGGTGGGGTCTGTGTTGCTACCAATTACAGGATTCTCCCCTGTGTTATGGAAAAGCCTAACCATTAACCTAAGCATGTGGCTAATGTCCTACTGAGCAACTAGGTAGGGATTACATGTGCAAATTTTTATCACTTTGAAGCTCTAGCCATATGTGGGGAAATTTGGTTTATTTCCAAATACTGAGTGTAGAAATTGGATCAGAAGAATATTTTAAATTATTCATAGAGCTTAAAATGTACCAACTAAGGTTTTTGATCTGGGACTACCTTGGTTTGTAATCACCTCACTGTGCTCTGTAATCAAGTGCCTGCAACAGATACTTTCTTAAGGCCTGGATTATATGTCAGCTGCTCTCCAGCTTTGACTGTGGGTGGTGAAGTTCTTCCCATGTGTGCAATGCCAAAAAATAACATTTCTGCAACAGTATCTCTCAGTATGAAAGATCATTTTCACAAATTGTTCAGAAATAGCAAGCCAGGCACATTACTGACAGTCTACAACAATTGTCTGATAATTGACACAGATCTCAAATGCCTTTCTTTTCCAGAGTCAGTAGCTCAACCTGAAACAAATACCAAAAGCTCAGCTTTTAGTTCCAGCCTTCCTAAGCAGTTCTTTGAGGGTTTTTCTAGTTCAGCATTTTTGTGGCTGAGAGTTGATCCCACAAAGACAGCCTTTGCCTCACTGGACCCACAGCTGCACAAAGGTTTGCAGGTGTTTCCATGCATAGCACCACGTCTGGAATGGGCAGTGACATGTTCTGTGAAACAGCGGGAATTGGGGATATCAACACAGCAGCCTCCTGCTTGCATCCTGTGCCCCACAGTCAGACTGGGAACAGGCTGACTCAAGTACAGCAGTGGCTCAGCACCGAAAGGGAGCTGGAGGGATCAAGGCCTTACATGTTGAATGTGAACACATTGAAAAGACAGTTTGTCCACAGATTTGAACTTCTGATCTTTCCACAGGGAAAATTAGAAATAAGGGTGGTTTAAGCTGTTGTAATACACCCCAGCTTGTGCTGAATAAAATATCGTCTCTGGAGGGCACTGGGATCCATTTGATATGGGAACATCTGCCCTACCTCAGACAGAGTAGCTAAATAATTTTCCATTTTGAACCTCAGTGGAAGAACAACCACCTGCAGTGAAGAAAACTACTTTCTGATTAGATGCATAGGAAAAGTTCATTAATATATTTCCTTAGAGTCATGAGTGATTGAGGGGTTTGCCAGGCAATACTAAATATGTTTCTATCAAAGTTTTTACAGACATTTTTATAAATAATCTTCACATATTCTGATTTAATCAGGAAATGAAAGTTGGCGCAATGATAGATTTTTAGGCACTATCAAAATAGCATCAGTGTGCAGGGATTTTATTTAATTTTTTTCAAAAATATATTCCTTCTGCACAGGGGTTTTGCCAAGTAGCACCAATGATTCCCATGGCAAAATTAAATTAAAAGGGAGACAGATTATTTTATTATCTGGCCCCACTGATTGAGTGATATAAAGAAAACATTAATTCAATTGTTATTGCTGATAACAATCTTGTATTACATAAAAGCTCTCTCTACTGAGAGAATGGGATTCAAATCTTGTTTTTGAATACAGCAAAACCGGGAAGATCACTCAATTTTACCTGTAGACATGTGCAGAGCCAATGTATCTAAGGAAGATGTGTGACTGAATGGTATTTGTGCCTACTCTGATTTCATAAATTGTCTACTCAGTCATAAACTCCATTCTCCCCAGTTCTAAGAGAATATGTCCATTCATTACCTTTGGATGGTTTTGTTCTATGAAAATTTATAGCACCAGATTAAAACACTTAGGTTTGTAAAATAAGCCCTGTAAAAAATACAGTCTGCACATTTCTGACCTAATGTGTCTTTTTCTTTCTTAAATACTAGGTCAAGGTACCTCTAAAAATCAGTTGGAAATCCAATTACTTCTCAGGATTTAGGATGGTACCAGCTTTTGAACAGCCTTTTCCCCCTCTCTTGCATGGCCAATATATTAGAAAAATCACACTGGTAATTTTATATTTTATGTCATCATGATCCATTGCATCTTTATTAAAGCAAGTAATAAACAGAGCTTTGTGCAATTAGTTGAATCATATTGTCTGAACTCTGGAGCAATTCAGTGTTGGATCAGGTTACACATGTGTGTTACCCAGGAGGAATAAATGCACAGCAGGGACTTGTAGCTGCCCTCTGAAGCACCTCTGTGCTGTGGGAAGGTGCAACTCTCATCATTAGGAGCCCCGGGTCTGAGACAGGCAGAAGAATCTCAACTATTCTTCTGCCTTTCTGACAACTGATGCACACCTCACAAATTATTATTTTGACTAGATTACTTAGGTCTTACATGGATTACTAGAGGTATACAGGGTAAGACCATATTAGCTGTGGTTATTGCACAGTTAATCACATAGGATTTGATCTTCGATTGATGTCAGCCTGCTCAGGCTCATTGAAGAAGTTAAAAAACGCTCACTGGTAGCAGCTGAGCAGCAGAAGTGTGCTGCACAAGAGAAATAACTTCTTGTAGAAAACACTATGTGAATATCCCAAGCTATTTCTGTGTCCCAGCCATTAATATAGTCAGAAAAAATCAACGTTAACAAAATAAAGGCAACGCTGGCATGTTGTGCATTACGTGTGTATTTTATATCCAGGGAAAACCAGAAATTACTTGCACTCCTGACCCTGTTAACTAAAGACATATGAATCCTGTCTGTCAGACTAAAGCTTACAGCTTAGCCCAGGGAGAAGAGACTGTGCAGAATTCATCATTCTCGAGGGAAGGGCACACTGCAATGACACATTGCACAACCAGAGCACTTGAGGAGCTCTGCCTCGAAAAAGGCACCTGGTTCTTCAGCAGGAGCTACAGAAAGTTGTCCCAGGAGAAGTCATCCTCACTAAGTGAGGAGTGTGAGGTACATGGCTGATGGGGAAAACACTGTCATCTATGGACATATTGCACTGGTTTTATACCACAGACAGTATCACACACTGTCAAAACCAGCATCTGGTTTGCTTCACACAGGAGTGCTCCCAGAACTGTCCCCTTAAAGTGACAGAAAAGAGTAGATAGAATTGCTTCAAATCTCTCTGAAGTGAGAGTGAAATGCAATGACATTTGCAAGGATCCAGCAAAGTAAGGCAACTGGTAAGGTCAGAACTTGAAGAAGGGCAGGCCTTGTCATGCCAAGGCTCAGCAAGCATATTGACAGCCATGCCAGAGAGTAAACCTTGAGAATACGGTCCAGTAACCATATTAAGTTATTGTTGCAGAAGGGGACACACACTCAGCAACAGTGCCTCATTTCTTGGCTTTTCTGTCTGTGATAACAACCTCAATCAAACACACTGTCTCTTGGCATCACTGCATCCTTTGATAGCTGACAACCTGCTAAGCTATGGGTAAAGCTGACAGACTCACAGCCAAAGCCACTGCAGACCCTTTCTGCTTTTCCTGAGCTTTAAAGAAATGGGAGAAATTCTTGCAATATGGATAGGTTTTGGTTTTTTACTTACAAGAAAAAGAAATATTCGTGAATTTCAGTAAATGTTCACCCTATCACATAATTATATGTATATGAACATTTACAGAAATACGAGGGGAGTATGGCTAGGATGAAATATTATTTTTCTGAAGATATTAGGGCAACATGATTTTTCTAAAGGCTCTTACACATAGTAAGGTATATTCTGCTCTTGATGCTGGTTTCTATCACAATGAAAGGCAGTCTTGGACTCTCCTCCATTGGAAGGACACCTGTCATACTTGATGGCACTGTTAAAAACTACATTTTTTTTTAAAATCTGCCATTTTTTGGAACAAAAACACGGTTTGAAACAAAGGCCTGGGGACAAAAAAGGCCATAATCATGCTTTACTGCTGCCATCTTCTGACTCAGAAGCTAAATTGCAGGGGCTTGAAAGAAATTAGCTCAGACTGTTTTTTCCTAACGTGCTTCCCAGTGAATGTCATTACATCGGTGATAAAACACAATAGGATTTCAAATATGTGGCTATGGCCTACAAAGGCACCATGGCTGCATGAAGTACACTCATATGCTCCAGATACTCCAAGATAGGAAAGGCAGAACTTGGATTTCATTCTGAATCTTTTGGTTAGAGGTACTCCAATAGGAGCATGAAGCTGCAAGGAAAAAGTCCTGTATCCTCTTTTACAATTATTTTCATTAATTATTGTGGTCTAAAGTTATCTTCTTGGTCACATTTCTTAAGAAAACTGTGAATTCTAGTTGCTTATCATTCACCCTCAAGAGCTTATTCTCCATTAGAAGCATAACTACCTGGAAAAACCAGCTCATCAAACAGAGAAGAATTTAAAAGAGAAGAAAAAACTGAAAAACTGAGGCCTTCCTACCACAAGGAGAGGAAAAGCCCGTGGACTAACTACACCTATGTACTAGAGTTCCAAATAGTATCAACTGTGTAGAGGGCTCAGATACCATCATAAGAGATGATAGGAAATCTTGAGATGGGAATAGCTGGTGTGAATTTCATATGAGTGGCATTACTTGAAGTGTCTGTCACATTGAGATAATGCAGTGACGCCGATGGAGGCTTTCACAGTATCCACTTCCCATATCCTACTCAGACATTTGGACTCCTAATACTTAGACTCTAAGAAGATGTCAGGTGATGAATTCAGCAAAAATCTGGGCCAGAGGCTGTGGCCAGATTAGTCTCGCCTCAGAATACTCCTTCCCCTCCTCAAGCAATGCTTGACTTGCAGCCACTTTGTATATGCTTGCCTTGCAGCAAGCTCAATTAATGCACAGTTCAACACAGTCTGCACTAATACTTTCCTTTGAACCATTTGTGCTGGAGCCTTGGAAGAAAGAGTGGCTTGGGATTAATCTGTGCTTCTTAGCAAAGCAAAGCCCGAGGCCCATTCCACCATAGCTGTGACCAAAAACCTATATAGAGAAGATGGTTTCCTAAATAACCTCTAAAACATAATGTTTGCCTTGGAGATAAGAGAGAATAGTTTAGTTTTCATTTGAAAAATAATTACTTCAGATATATTGTCAATAAAATTGTACTAGCCCCAGTAATGAGACAGGGCAGCACATCGGACATCCAGCAGACTCCAGTCAGAGAGAGGCAGTACTGGTCCATCTCTAATTCCTCTTCAGCCCTGTTCTCCATGGCAAAATCCAGTCTTCCCACTGATTCAATGCTGTTGGGTATCAGTACATGTTTACTGGTGTTTTGCACAAATTTATTTCTCAGAGGATGTTGTTAAACATCTGTTGTCATATGGCACCAGCTACAAGCTGTGGCTGGTTTCTGGCAAGTGGTCCAGACTGAAGCCTCCCAGGGAACGTGGTTATAGGAGGATACTTCATCTGGACACCTGACTACAGCAACCACTGTTTCTGCATCATTCATCATACCCATCAGCCAGGTTATTTTAAGGGCTGTTCTGACACTTCTGCTCCGCTGTGTTTTTAAGCCTCTCTTTTATATCCTATTTTTTACCATGTGTTCCTTCCTCCTCACCTCTTCCACCTTTCTACTCTAGCATGCTAAATGTCTCTAACATGGGTCTCCTTTGTGTTCACATTCAACATCTGTATAAACAGAAAAGGAAATTTTGTAGATTAGAAATCTATTCATGTTTGATGATTTCCTATCCTTTGTATGTCATCCTATATACATGTCATGGAGAAAAATAATCCCTTATGGAATGGTGCAGCCCTTGACAGCCCCCTGTTTGGAAACAGTGGATTTAGATCTTCAAACATTGTTAATTTCACATTTAAGAACTGTGTAGAGATTTTGAAGGATTAGGGCTTAGTTTTGCTGGAGATTCCTCTTAACTCCTTTGTTTAGCAGAAATCGGTTTCTACTTTCTTTTCTTTCTGCACCACTAAAATCTCTAGTGATAGAGTAATAATCCCACGTGATTTACTGGTACTTTGGACTGATGCCAGCTTTGTTTTAATCCCAGCTGCTGTTTTATCTTCTGGGTATTTCAGTTCATAGCAAAGTGCACAACACAGTCCCCAGAATCTCTTGTGAGCGCAAATTTATTATTTTTATTCAGTCCCTTTGCTTTGTCCCTCATGGCAGAGCTCTGCTGGTCCTCAAACTTGACCAATTTGATTACATTTAAACTATCTCTAAACAGATGCATCCCCTGGGTGAAACTTCTTCCCTGATTAGTCTGGATGGAAAGCATCTGTTTTCCCTCTGGTAAAGAGAGTTCCTAAAATCAAAACACAAAGACAGGCACTGGTCATGTCTCGTGGCATTGGCTGAAGTCCAGCAGGCATGTGGTGCAGCAGCGACACTTGAATTTGGGCAGGTTGACCCAAAGACAATAGCACACAACCATCCTAAAAATGAAAAAAAAACCAGGGGTAACACACCTTCACAGTGATCTCAAGCTGCTGTGATGCTTTTGGCCTTGGTGATGGTGTGTGCATCGACAGTGTGGTAAATGTCACAATCCAAAGCACATAAAATGTCTAAACCCAGAAGTATTATCAGCTGAGAGCTACTGCCACTGTACATACATACAGCAGTCCTGTGTTCCCTTCTATCCCCTTCCCTGCCTGGGGCCTGGGGAAGGCCCCCATTCCCTTCCCTTCTAGGGCTGGAATGTGCCACAGTGGGAATGGCTGGGGAATGCAGCCAGGTCCCACTCCTCTCCTCCTGCCCACACTGTGCCCTCCAGGACTCCCTGGCATTCCTCCAAGGAAAGGCTAGAGCAGAGCAGAGGTGATCTGTGACCAGGAGCAATGGGAGAAGTGGGAAGGGGAGACTTGGGAGTGTTCTGCCCTCCAAGAGGGGAACAGAAGATCTTACTGCAGCGCACAGCCCTGTGCCAGGTTTGCCACCATGAGGAGATATTGCCCAGGGGCAGATCTTCTGAGGGAAATGGGTGAGTCCAGCCAACCCTTGGGGTGGATTTCACCTTGGAGGCAACCAGCTGGCTTACTCTGGAAATGCATTTGGAATCACAATCCCATATGTATCATGTGAACCCTCTGTCATGGGGCTGTGTAGACATACCCTAAACCTACATCATCTATTGAAGAGAGCACTGAGCTGCAAACAGTTCTTCTGACTCCAGCCTGTCCTTTCAAAATCACTTTTCCTCTTCACCTCTGGAAATAGGCCAGTCTTCTCTCTTTGCAGTGACTTTGTGGCCCACAAAATTGGCTGTTTGCTCCTCAAATTCTCCTGCTGTCAGGAGTGCACCCTCTCCCTGACAACTACCCCAAAATCAGCCCAGTTAGCTGATTTGCTGGTGTGTTGCAAGCTGGTGGACACGGGGAGTGATGGAGGGGAGGTGGCCCTGCTGCTGTGCGCCAGAAGCTGTGTTGTTTATGAGGCACATGAGATAATCAGTCCATTAGCAGACTGATATCTTGATGGCCTAGTGACCTCCTAAGGACATGGACCCATGTGGCCTCATGTGCATGGTGGAAGCATCATGAGGGGCCTGAGATACAGTTCCCTCTCACCAAGAAAAATTCAGACATTTATGGATAATGAAGTCTCGCAAGCTACAGGCTTGATTACAAACCAAATCCCTCGCAGGTTCTTGTAGCTAGGAAACTGTGAGCTGGGGATTCTCCAGCACACATGGCTCCAAGGGCTCATTTCTCCCAGGAGAGATAGGCATTGGGAGAAGAACCCACACAGATATGAAATTTCACCTGCTTTTCATTTTTCTTAATGGCAAGGTGTGTTTTGTATTTGTTATTTACTCCATGCAGACCTACTCCCATTATTGTGTGATTCCTCAGAGGCCTTTTTCACTTGCAAACTATTATTGCCAGGTGTTGGTCTCCTATGCTAGTTCTTTTGGTCTCCTTTGCATCCATTTCCCTCCAGTGCTGAAGCAGTGAAGAGACAAGGTTAGCACAGACCTCAGTGAGATGAAAATCTGGCAACCAACCAGTAATGCCTGCTCGGGTAGGAGAGTGAGCTGCAAGGAAATTTTCAACACAACATGGTCATTTCAACATCAGAACCATTCCAGAGTGCCTCCAGAGCAAAAACTTCAAAACTCTTTCAGTGAGGCAGCATCACACTCACTTGAGAGAGAAAGTCTGTGAGCAATGAGGCGAGATGTTAATACTCATTTGCTGCAAAGCTTGGCCTCAGGGTCCTCCCCATCCTCTCAAAGCATGAGACTCTGAAATTCTAGGTGGGGTGGAAACACACTGTAGTGGAGACAAACAATTTTTGGGACGGAAACATATTTTGTCCTTGCTGAAAGAAAGAATTTTAAAGCAGCAGCAACTGCAAAAAAATGATAAAGGGAAGCAAAAACAGTTTCAGTCAACTTATAAGGGAACACATCCTCTTTTTGTCTGGATTGCTTTTTACAGAGTACCCTTGTGGGCTACATATTAGCAGGGAAACCCTTAACATTGTCCAATGGGCATAATTTTGCCAGGCAACTCTGCATATTTTCCTAATTTCCAACATGCTGGAAGCTCTCATGTTTTGCTGCTTGTCCTCAGCCTTATGTCCCCCTATAGCTCTTCTCACCTGAATGTAAACATCCAAAAATCAAAAATTTTTAGATTAGAAAAAAAATAATCCAGCAGCATCAGGCTCTGAGGAACACAGGGAGAGTTTCCACAGTGCAAACTCATCCATGGACACATATACTGTAAGTGTCTGATTAAATGCCTGCCACAATTAACCCAGAGCCAGATGTTGCTGGGGTGGGGATGGGGCATGTCAGGTGCTCTAGACCATTTGGATCAGATACCACATGGATCTTTGTACACTCAATAAATCAAGATTATTTGGGAGAAAAACATGACAAAGTGTACAAAAAAAAATTGCAACATCACAAAGATGGGTTTGTCCAGTATTTGAAGTCTGATGGGGAAATCTGAGGGCAGAGTCAAACCTATGAACTGGAGCAGATCTGCTGGAGGCTGCCAGTGCTCCTGTGACAGGTAACAGAGGGCTGGATCCAGGAAGGCTGGAGCTGTGTTAGAGCTTCTGTGCTCAGACCCCTCCCCACAGCATCCCAACAAGCAGGACAGTCTCCCTTGGGGGTTTCCCTGTCTGAGCTGATGGCTGCCTCTTGTTTAGCTGTTGCTGAATTCTTCAGGATGGAGAGGCCTGGAGGATTGAGGATTGGCACCCATGGGCCAGAGCCTACTCCACGCTCAGAGGCACAGAGGCACTGTATATGGTTTTTGGACACAAGGAATTACCACACTGCTTCAGATGAGATCCTGGGATGAGCCAAGCACCTGTAATTCCATTTACTGATACCCATCGTGTCTCAGAAACAGGCGCCACAGCTGAGAAGATGTACATTAAAGAGACACCCATTACATGACTCATACACAGAATCACATTAATTTAATCAGATGCCAAGAAAAAAAGCCAGGAATTATGCAAGGTTATTGTCTGTGCCTTTCAGAGCAGCTCACTGATCCCTTGCTCCCTGGCACCTGGGGCTCTCAGATTGGGGGACAGATGGATTATGTAGATGAGAACAAATCACATGCCATGTAGCTGCAGGAAGACACAGAGAGAATTTTCCCTGGAGCTGCTAGAATTAATAGACCCCTGACAACCATCATGGAAAACACACCAAGCAAGATTTTGAGCTGAGAGATTCCAAAATGTTTGGGGAAAACAGCATAGGACTGCAGGCATATGACCTGTTACTGGGATAGAGCCCCTGAGTTTGAAATTATTGTGGTTCCTTAAAATCATCTTCCCTTTCATGGCTCTGAAATATTATTCAGACACTGAGTACATGATGGCTTGTGGAAACCCTCTGCAAGTACATGCTCATGTATGTATTTACCTTCATGTGAGGATGAATCACCAAAGTGTGAATATCTTCTGAAATGTTCCTCAAGGCTGCTGCCCCGGATCAGGAGTTGGGAAAGAAGAGGCAGCAGTGCTTATATGAAAGGGAATGAATGTGGATCTCCATGACACTCTGGGAGGAATGAATGTTTACATGTAATCTTTGACAGATGGGCATGTTAATGCTTTCATTTTATGGATAAAGAAGAGAGATATTAGATGATTGCTGTGTATTACGGAGTAGTAAAAGCTCTGTGATGAGGATAAAATTCTGGTCCTCCAGGGAGGAAATCTCTTTTCTCAAATTCAAGAGCAGAACCTTTGTGAAGTGGATGATTTGCAGAGGGGAGGCAATAGCAACACTGGCAGCACTCACTTTTGAGGAATAACTCAGGAGTGAAATACAGGAAGAATATACAGAAATACAGAGAGAGCAGGTCATAGAATATTGATATTCTATGACCTACTCTCTCTGTATTTCTGATTTAGTGAGATTCATGATTTTAAAAAAACTCAAACCGGCAGGTTTAGAAACAAGGGTTAGCAAGAGCAATAAAACTTCATATGCATCCCAAAACTACTTGAGATTGCTTTCTGTGGTGTAACAAAATCCTGGAACACATCCACACAAGCACATGTTGTTAAATTAATCACTGTAATGATCTATGCCTTGATCATCCATCCTTCTCCCTCCTTCACCATCATTCCTCACTTCCTATCTGAATACAGCTTGTTTCATGTTTAAATTACAAACTCTGAAAAAAAACCTATTAAAATGTCAGGGGATTTTACAGCCAGGATGTTTATGACTGTTGTCAATGTCAATTTATTCGCCTATTCATACCTTCTCTCTCGGAGTAATCAATCCTGCAAAAATTACTGACAACAAGTGGGTCTGGAACCCTGCTATGGGGGAAATATGGCAAATTTGCAGCATCTGTAACAAAAAATGAAGCCAGTTCCAAAGGTTTTCAAAAGAGCATCAATTCCCCTTGAAATAACAGGCAGAAATGTGCAGAAGAGGAAACTAACAGCAGGGAAGGTCACTGCTGTAGGCACTAAAGGTGCCTATCGGTGTAGGAAAGAGGAAATTTAAGAAAATGCAAAGAGGGAAAGACAAGGAGAAAATGTGTTTCTGGAGGTCACTGTTCACATAAAGCAATTGCTAATGCCATGGCCAACACAGCCGCAATGTCAGGAAGTTTATAGGATTTGATGCTGCTGTTCCAGAGTAATGAAGTATTCTTGAAAGCAGTGCCAGTGTCTGATCAGTTTGCTGGCGCTTCTCCTGCCCCTGTGGCTGAGACAACCAAAGGCAAACCAGCCTCTGAAATCAGCTTTGTCAACCTGGTTTTATTTGGGTGCTTTGAAAAGATTCCAAATCAGGTCAGGATTCAGTAGCAGTTGCTGGGATTTAAAAAAAAATGCTCTGTTAGCAGTGACCTACCAAGGAAAACAAATAAACAAAAAAAATTGGCTTGAGCTCTTGCTTGTGCTTTTATTTCTGTATAAAAACAAGGCATAAGAGGATTTGGACTGCTTCTTATAGCTCTAAAAGAAAAATATATTTAAAATATCAACTTTGGCTTTCATTATTTTGCTGACGAATTGGCAGGATGTCTCATATAGTGCTTGCCCATCTCTTATCTGGGCAAGATGGCAGAATTATCCAACTATTTAACATTAATATATTTTCTCCTACATATTTGAAGGCATTTTCATGAAACAGAATAAAAGTCCCCAAAGAACAAGAATAATCTTAATGAAAAACTGTTACTCCTCTCAGCAGAGCAGATTTCATATGTATCTCTATTATGCCAGTTATCCAGCAAGTCTATTAGGACAAGCCCTGGAGTTATTATAAGAGGAAAGCAAGGGGATATTATTGGATAAAGAGAGAGAAACCTCTTAGGCCTGCTCCATGCAGCATAAACAAGGGAAGAAAGCAAACATAATTCTTGTTTCCCCTTGACAGGACACTCTTAGATGGAGCTCAAGACATTTACTAAAGATGAGATATAGGGGAAAAAGTGGGTCAGAGCCTGAGAAGGAAAGAAAAAAGAGGGTAATTTCCATTATGGTCTGAATTTAGACCTTTGTTGTCTTCACTTTTTAAACATGACTGACAAAAACAATCCTATGGCCTTTTGCAGCTATTGTTGAAACAAGACAGGAGCCATAGCTGATGCACCGAGGTTGCCCAGAGTGAAATTCAACAGGATGTTGATCTTGCTGACAAATGGCAAGTAAAGCTCAATATTAAATGAAACGTTCATTAAAAAACTCCCAAAGCAAACAATAAATGCTCTATACATCTAGGCTGAATGTGATCCGGGCATGACAGCTGAAAGGCCGCTGCACAAAAGATAGGCTGTAAAATGGTGTATATCAACTGACTAACAAAAGCTAAAAATGCAGAAGGCACAAAAGACAAGAATTCAGAGGAAATCATCGATTTTAGTGTAAAATCTCTGTTCACGCATTTTAATGCTGAGAATTACATTTCAAAACATGAAATTAATGCACTTACCCTGATGGAACTACTTCCACAGCTTTCCTGCACCTCCTGTGCCAGGATACAGAGGGCCAAATTCTGCCTGTGGGTACAGGACTAGGTTACATCACTGAAATACTGCCTGGTCTATGGTGCTCCTTTATAATGGAAATTAACAGATAATGGCTAGGCTACCCTCATTTCTCCAGATTTTTGTTTTACAGGCAAGTTACCAGCCTCTGAGCACAGCACAGGGCAGACTGTCTGCAGCAGGCTCACTGCAGCAGGATCACTGAAGCACTCCACAGCTCTAAAACCAGATAACCCAGCATCTGAGGGGAAAAAGAAAAATTCTGGACAAGCTCAGCACTTGGAAGATTGTCGAGATTATAGGGGAAAGAAAAATAAATGGTCTGAGGAATAACTGGACAAGAATTACCTAAACTGAGAGAAGAATTTAGCCCAGCATAGATATTAAGTAAAATCCATGCTCCTGCAAGCCAAGAAAGGCCTGGCAGTGCCTGGGGTGCCACCAGAGAGCTGCATTCTTCTGGATTTGCATTACAATTGATTTCTAAGCATAACCCAGTGATTCAAGCAGACTCTTCTTGGTGAGACATAGCACTTAGGCAGACTTACTAGCAAAGGAGAGGTAAATAGTTGTATTTCCTCCACCCAATGGCCTTCCTTTGCATCTTCCTCCCTCGAACTCCTGCACTGCACCCTTGGCAATCCAGAAGGCTGCCTGTGGCTTGGCAGGGCAGTTTCCCTCCAGCAAGCTGGGGAGAAGCCACAGCACTGCAGAGCAACCAGCAAAGCCTCTCCCACTCAGAAGGTGCTCTTGTCAGGGGGGCAGCATGGGATGGGAGCTGCCCCCAGGATGGGGTTTAGGCCCCTCGGTGCACCTGGGCTGCCTATTCCTCCTCTGCAGGGTTTGCAAAGCACAAACAGCCAGGCAGGATTATGGCAAATCATCCCACTGCAAGGGACAACTGGAGAGTTGTCTAGTCATTTTTCATTCCAGACTCTTCCTCAACAGCTGCGGGAAGATAATGGCAAGACCTGCACTAATTGAAAAAACAAGTGGGAAGATTCAGCTTGAAAGATTCAGTCTCTTCCCAGCCCCTTGTTCAATACTGAGCCTAAACACAAAACACACTGCATGGGAGTGCTACCTGTACCCAAACTGCAGGAGTGTCAATTTAGCCACAAGCAGGCAGAAGAGACCCCAACTAAGAAGGGTTTAACTAGATTAGCAACTTTTATCCATATTTAGAAACTCTTTTTCCCCATTGCAAAATCCATTATTAATTCCCCAGCGCACCTCCCTGTGCAGCCTCTGCCGGACAAGCCTTTGAACTGCTCCCCGCCCTCGGAAGGTTCCTTCTGTGCCGACACCCCTGGGGACGTGCGGGCAGGGGCTGGCTCGGCGCACAGCGCAGGCCTCGGGCAGCGACAGCAGCAGAAGGCAGCAGCATGGCCGGGCCCGGGGAGGAGCAGCCGCCAGGGAGGGACCGGCTGAGCGAGGCAGGAGGCGGCAGCTTGAGCACAGAGCCGGTCTGCCCTGCCTGCCATCCCTCCTGCCGTGCCAGCTGCCCAGAGCCAGCTCCCAGGCTTTGGCTCCTGGCTGCAGGCGAGGAAGGAAACGCTGCCAAAACCTTTACCTGACACTTCCTCCTGGGCTGTGGGTGCTGCCTGCACTCTGCAGGGACGCTTGTTAATAAGTGCTCAGTGCTTGAAAGTGTTTAGCAAATCAGCTACAAGTCAAAAGAGTTTTATACAAAAGGATGTTTTTCTGCCTTTGACAAGGAGACACGGTGGCATGTGTGCCCTTCCTGCTCAGCTCAGAAACAGCAGCAGGAGCAGAGCTGGTGCTGGCAGCATGGCAGGGCAGCAGTGTATTTCATTAACATGGCATTGATTAATTCTGTATGAAATTCTGTCAAAAGTGCACTTGAAATGCATCAAAACTTAAAAAGAGACTGGACAATCAGCAGACAGTTGTGTGGACAAAGAAATAATGTAGGATGTAGGACAAACTGGGGTTCTGTAGGTGCCAGTCTAAGGGTTACCACTCCTAGCTCTTACAGAGGGCACAGCTGTGCCAGGAGCTACTGAGTCACCTCCCTCAGGTTCTCTGGGGTGGGAGCTCCTGTGGCCACAGGTCATCTCCAGCCAGATTCTTAAGGCCGGCAAAGTTACTTCATCACACAACAAGGTCCTAATACTTGAGTTTCTGCAGCCTTTATATCTAATGCAGTTGTTCTTTGATGGTTTACAAGATGAGTGAACATGGGCTCTAAAAAAAACCAATTTTGTTTTGTGGAAATGAGAAATTGAAAATTGAAGTCATGGCTGGCAAGTCAAACAGTGGATACCACAATTCCCTGGGTCTCTGGTGGAGCAGGTTAAATGGGGACATGTGGTTTTGCATCAACTTTTTGTCCCCGGGTAAGTAAATTTTCAAAAGATACTTTCCTTGTCTCCCACATGTTTTATGGAGGGTTTCTGTGGTGTTCAGGAGAATTAAGACCTGTTGTAGAAATAAGTGTGATGTTGCAGGTGACATTTGTGATGTGCATTACAGGTGGTCAATCACTAGATGAGAGAAAAAAGTTTAGACTGAGTCCTTGGCTGGCTACTGGCAGCTGCCTTGCAGCAGGCAGCCTGCATGCTGGGAGCTGCAGGGACACACAGTGCCACCTGTAAAACCAGCAGTGAAGCCCTTAGCTCCAGCTGCTTTACACCAGCCATAGCCCTGAGTAGAAAATGAGTTTGTACAAAGGCCACAGTGTGACTCATGTGGCAGGAGGGTGTTGAAAACACCTCTGACCAGGCTGAGCAGTAACTTCTATGGTGATAGGGGTGCCAAAGATGGGTGACATCTGGCCATGAGGAGAGGTCTCTGGAGAAGTATGGCAATGTTTCGCATCATCTACAGCTGGCACTAATATTAAGGAACAGACCTATCAGAGAACACTTTCCAAACCAGTGCACTGATTCCTCTTTAGCCCTCTTGCAGAGTGATTGCAGAGCTCCCAGGCACAGGGGAATAGCTCACATCTCTCAAACTGCTTCTAATCCAATCTCAAACTTTAATTTGCAGCAACAGCAGAAGCTGTCCAGGTTTCCCTCATTTGTGAGGCTTATAGCTGTGAGTGTCATTAAGGTATTATGTCCCTGCACATATTTACCCAAACCACCTGTGAGGAATGAGAGCAAAGTGAGACATCAGAGGAGATGCTGAGGTCAGCGTGGGATGCCCAGCTGCTTCCTTATGGATGAGTTGACCCATGACAGCGGCACGAGCTGACAGGAGAGCACAGCACTGGAGATTAATTGCTTCTAATGAGAACCACTGCAGCCCACAGAGAAGCATGAACACGGGACTGCCTCAGAAACTACAGCACTTTAACCCTCTATGGTGTGAAACCCTGCATCAGAGATTTTTGGGCACCACACAGATAGCCTAAAAGGGAGAGAGGGTTTCTGCATGGTCTGTTGCCCACAGCAAGTGAAAAGGAGGGATGCCAGCTCAGCTTGCTTGGCCACAGCACTGTGCAAAATACTGGTCCCACCACAAGCTTCTAAACCCAGCATGAATTTGTTTAAATCTCCCCTTTCAGTACAGACTTATTTTCTAATCTTGCTGCAATGTCCCTGTTCCCTCATCATTTGTCCTGCTCTACTGCAGCAGCTCTGCCAGCTAGGACTGCTCACACTCCAGGATAAATTAAGGGTAACTCCATGGAACTTCAGAAGTTCACACTGTATTTAAACCTCTGAGAAGGAGCCTGGGCTTGGATATCTGTCATCTATCTGGAAGAGCTCTATGAAGTGACTCTTTCTCTCTCTCCACACCCCCCTCCCCTGCCCCCCGCCCTGCTTTTTTGCTTCTCCCTTTCTGTACCGCTTTCTTTGTCAGTACATCTTTTAATAAAAAATTAAAAAACAAAACCCAAAAATAGAGCATTCCCGCCTTCAGGCAGCTATCTGGGGCAGCCATGAAAATAGCAGCAACCACTGGGTAGCTCAGGGTTTAGATCAGGTCAGCAGCCCAAGGTCAGCTACCAGTTCTCTTTTAGGCAATTTCTGCAGGATTCATCAAGTTTGCCATTGGGTCTGTCCGGGTTCATCAGGTCAGTGCGCAGAAACACACAAACTATTCCTGTGCCATCATCCCATTGAAAAATCTCCTCAAAACTTCCAGTGGAAGCAGGGAGAGGAGACAGCATGGCTCCATACACCCAGGAGGAAAGCTGTCAATCAGCAGGTATCAGATCCATTTGCAGTGCCCATGCCCTGCACGTGTGTCCAGGCTGGGCTTGGCTGTCCAGGGACCGACTGGAGCAGGGGAAGAGCCCTGCTGGCACAAAGGTGCCTGGGCTGGGAGGACCAGTCCTCTCAGTGGCTGTCCATCCACACTGGCAGGAAATAGAGGGAGAGAAGCAAATGAGCTGTAGGTTTTCCCAAAATCAGTATTTTCAGCGTCAGGGGGCAGAGGGAAAAACAAGCAACCTGATCATTTGATCAGTCTTAGCTGGAAAAAGAAACTGTGGAAGAAAAAATCGGTCATTGACTTGTGACAGTCTGGTGGAAAATCACTAAGGCTTTTGCAGGCTGTTTTCATGTCAGAACTGACCTAGTTTTTAAAATGCTAAAGAGGTGGGGGCGTACTGAGCTACAGAAGAACCAAACTATCCCAGGCCAAGCAGAACCGTAAGTTGGGGGAATTTTTGTTAAGTCAGTCCCGACTGAATTTGTTGGGAAGCTGTAGCTGGTGGATCTTGCTTTGTCTTTGGGACATGGGCAGAAGATGTTTTCTGGAGAGCAGGAATGGGTAATGATGAGGAGCCCTAGGGAGAGAGAGGCTGGGCACTGCATGAGCCACCCGACAGCTGGTTGTGGGCAGATATAGGTCACTTAGAGGCTGGTGAAAACAGAGCCCACTAATTAGGGCACCAAATCACTCACCAACAATAGAAAAGAGATCAATCTGCTTGGTGACATGAAAAAACCTGAAGGCTTGTGCTGTGCTGTTTATTTGGGCACGTTCACCCTCTCTATGATCAAAGACATAAGGCTAAGAAATGCTTTTCTAGAAACCCTCAAGTTAAAAGTGTTTCAAACAACTTTGCACAATTCAACAATTGCTCCATAAATCTTTCCTCAGGATTTTCATCTGGGGTAAGAGACTTGGTATTGTTATTAATGTTTTTCTGAAAACAGGAGAGGATGCAGGATGCTTTATTCCACCTGGCTGCTTCTGTAGTCTGAGACCATGTTTCGTGGAATGACAAGAACTATGGTTTAGCTAGTCTTTAAGGGCTTCTACTGAACAAACCCTAAACCATATAAGCTGAAAAACTATTCCATTTGGAACATTTAGTTTTGGAATAATTTAAATTGCATTTAAATAATGAAACAAGCAAAAATAAATATTTTATTTACTTTATATACTTTTTTACAAATATAGGAATCATGTTCATACATGTATAAGAACAATATTTTAATCAATTTCAATGCTTTAGTGTTGAAGTAATTCAACTCCAAGCTGTAATATGTGTTTTAATAAGTAATATAATATAAAATTATTTTTACTCAGATAAAATTATGCATAAAACTAGTATTTTAAAATAGTTGAAGTCCTTCCTCTAGTGATAAAACTTGCATATTTTTGGTCAGTTTACAGGGTGTTGTCCTTTTTTGCAAGAAACTGCTGCTCTAGAGCATCCTAAGCTCATTCTTATTGTAGAAGGTGGTAGTAAAAATGCAGCATACTATTGCATACCATAGATTTCATTTTAAAATTTATCTTACAATATAGTTTCCAAGGGAAAAAAGGCACATGAAAATGTTCCTTGTGAGAGGAGCTGTGTAACTTAGATTGTTGTGGTTTGTTGGTGGTTTTTATTTTTTTTCCCCATGTATTACTGATAAAGGATGTGCTTTTAAGAAACCACCAGGCTAACATGTGGACATGGGAAAATGTTCTCCTACAATAAATGAGAATTCTCTCATTAGCAAACTGCTTGAGTGCTACTATAAGGCCTTAGTGCAGCTGGCACAGTTCCTAAGAATAGAATTACTCATTGCCATGGTTACCCATGCTGGAAATATTACCCTTTGCAATCATTGTAAACAAAGATCCTTTCACAACAGTGTAAAAATTAGAGCGCTTCAAGAAATTAAAGGAAATTATAAATTGTACAGTGGTTGAAGTTATGCCTCGTAAGCACTGTAGCTTTTCTAACACACGAGGGGTTCAAAAACCCTCTGCAGAGATCTGGTCCTCTCCTGGCCTGAGCAATGTGTGAAGATCTCACCCATCACCTCCGAGAGCAAGGTCAGAGCCTGAGAGCCATAGTGCTTGTGTAGCACGGGAGCCCTTCTGTGTGCCACAGGTCCTCGCTGGAAGTGTGCTGTAAAAGACACTCAAAAGGGGATGGTTGGGAAAGGCAACAGGTGGGGACTTCTCACACGTCACCCACGGAGCTCTCCAGATGAAGGGTACCATGGAGCTAACTTGAGTCAAACCTTCGAGTCGTGGAGGAGAGCAATCCCTGGAGCTGGCACAAGCTTGGACAGCAACAGCAGCCACAAACTGGGCTAGTCTGCTTCACCACACTTGAATAGCTGGAGCAGGAGGTATTCCAGGAAATGACACTTGCTGTGCAGATGCCCAGCAAGGAGGTGCATTGGTTCACATGCAAGCAGGCAGCAGGGGAGTGGGAGAGGTAGGACTAAAACTCAGTCCTGCAAGTGCCTTTTCCACCTGGACACCTCAGGATGGGCTCAGTTTCTCCAGATGCCCATGCCTTCCTTCTGTCTGGTCTGTTGGCACTCTGGGGCTGTGGCTCCAGCACACACAACATGGAGAGGCTCTCATCCCGCTGGCAGTTCACAGCGGAATACAAAGACATCCTAAACAAACACTTGCAGTAGTGCAAGATTTGAAGAATTTGGCCAGGTGAAACTTGGCCTCTGGAAGGCTGGCAATCCCCATTTAGAGGTGGAAAAAGCAAAGGGGTGTGGCTCTGCACTGAAGGTCACAGGAGGACATCTGTGAAAGGATATCACAGCCTGACTCCAATTCTCTGCCCTGTTCTGCAGCCATTCTCCTTCCTGAGCCATGTTAAACAGCCCCACAGCAGTGCCAGAGAGCCTGGAGAAGCCCTCAGGAAAAGCCCTAGGGAGGAAAGAGCAGGTTCAATGATGCAGAACAAGACAAGGAAACAAGCAGCCTACAAACCTCGGCAAAGTGGTCCTTGCCTCTGCTGGGCAGCTGGGGCACAGCAGAGCATTAGAGATCCTGCTGCATGGGAGTGTTTCTGCAGCAGGGAGGTCTGACAGGCCACGGGACCTGCAGGTTGGTAACCTCTGGAGGAGGCTCCTGCACATCATCCAACTGGAAAAGAACAGATGTGACAAGATAACACTGAAACGGAATCCCAAGGGGAAAAGAGAAATTGGGGAGCTTGTTAAGAACCCTGCTGCCATCTGGAAGGCAGGAAGAGGCAGGCATCTGTGAGAAAGTGGCATCTCAGGGGGGAGCCTGGGTGCTTGCATCTGGCACTGCATGATGGAGGGATGGGCAGTAGCTGATGGGTCTGCCCTGCCCTGGAAATCAGATCTGAGGGTGAAAGGAAGGGTGGTTTTCATTTTCCCAAGACCTCAGGGTATGTAGCAGAATCTAAAATAATCACCTCGTGCTGATTGTTGTCCTTGGCAGAAACAGTAACTTTGTGGCCCAAAGGGTTTAATTGAAGATACAAGGGGGAAATGGGAACACATTGGGCTCTTGATTTGCTAATAGGAGCCTTTTGTGCTGTTTATTGGTTCGGAGCCATCTCCTAGGTCTTAACCCTTTACTCCTCAGTTGCCATGAAAACATGTGGTCTTCCTCAACTATGCTTCTTTTTTTCCAGAGGTAAGAACCGTTCTTTTTGAGCTTTCTCTAAGCTCCCATCACTGGTGCTAAATCTGGGGCATGGAGAGAGAAGAGAAGGCCTATGCCATGGTAACAGATGCCTTTGAATTAGTAACTGGTTTTCTAGTAACTGATATTTTCTGTAATTCAGCCCAATGAACACCAGCTTAACACTGGCCTTCTCTTATGGAAATGAAGGACAAAAGGCTTTTGCTTTCAGTTAGCCATGTAAATCCTCCGATGAAGCCTATTCTACCAGAAGGGTGGTAAAAGGCTGAGCTATAAATAGTGCTGTGTGTTTGCCTGTGCTGAGGCAGAGATGTAAGGTTTCATAGCTCGGACTGAGGACCCCAGTCGTTTCAGAGCCAGGGGCTGACATTTGCCTTTCTGCTTGTGCTCTGATGTCTGTTTTGTTTTCTGATACAGTCATTTATTTCAAATGGGTCTGAATATGTTACATCTTGAGAAAGAATTATGATCTGGCACAGACAAGTTAACTTGTCTCTGTAATCTCGTCCAACTGTTTTTCCATAAAACATGCGGATTTATGGTGTTTTCTATCAGACCCCAGGGAAAAAAACACAGGGAAATTTAACAACATGTAGTGATGATAGACATAAATATGTTAAGCCCCTGAGAAGGCAGCAATAGGCTGCTCAGCAAAGGATTCAAGCATGATTTCTGCAGTTGCTGCATAGAAGCATTTCTTACTGATTTGAATGAGCTGTTGAGATGCAGCAGCTGCGTAATCAGACACTAAATCTGGTGTGATAATGACTGGATGTGGTCTAATCGGGAGGATCAAAAACTTAATTAGTTAACAGGGGGAAAAAAGTCATCTCTAAGAAAAGGAGTAGCAGGGGTGATTTCTTCACTATAAATGCTGCATTTTTGTGTAATTTGTTATCTGTCAGTAAACAAAATCTATTCATGCAGAATGTGAAAGGTAGAAAGTCAGAGAAAGACAGATGTAGATTCAGTATATCCCAACTGTAAAGGTAGACCAAACCTAGCCAAATCCTTATCTGTCTCTATTTTTCCTTAAGAACTACTGAGAACAATCCTTTTGATTGTTTTCAATGTTTTTCTGATCCTCTGCATTACTTTAGTAGAGCAGATGATTTTTTCACGTTCACTTTAGATTGTGATCGGTATCTTCACAACCATAGTCAAAAGGAGGTTTTTCCCTACTCATATTTACTAAGACATATTTGCCTTTATTTATTCAAATGTATTTCCTTGCAAAATTAGGCTGTGTTTTTGTCTTTACAGGTGAATGAATGAAGTCAGGGCAGGAATGAAACACATTTGCTTTACATGACATACATAATTTCTGTCATTAAAATACTGTTTGGCCATGAGATTCCTGCTTTCTTTGCATCCCTCGTGTTACCCTGCATGTTCCCAGCTCCATGCAAGGAGCTCAGCACCATTTGTTCCCACGCTAGCCTAAAACTGAATATGCTCTTGAAGCACGTTGAGCCACATCGGTGCCCTGGAGGCAACCATCTCCCTGTGAAGCAAAAGAGGACACTGCTGCCTGCGAGGCTTCTGGCTGCCCCAAGTTTTATGCGTCAACCTCTCCCATCACCACCATGATTCTACCCAGGCAACCTCTGCTCATTCAAGAGCCCAGAGAATCTTTATTCAAGTCTCTCCTCTGTCCAAGGGACCTAGAGTTTCAAGTGATGCCAGCAGAAGTCTGATGAGGCCAGAGGAAGAGCCTATCTGTGACTCCTGGGAGAGCAGACCCAGCCATGCAATGCTTTTGAGCCTGCTCAGTGCAACCACTTAAGTGATAGAGAAAATTGATCATAAAACTTCAGACCACAGGTTCTGAGCAGCAACACCACAGAGTGCAGCTGATTTTGTGGATGCTACTTTAAAATGTGGCACCTGCAGACTTCTGTGAGTTGGGAAATGAAGCAGTGGAAGAAGGACTCCGAGCTTCCTGGTCCAGGACAGTGCTCCATCACAAGCCCTCCCTCCCCTCCCTGATGGCACCCTTTGCTCAAGGTCACCTTTCCCCTGACATTCACCTGGAAGTGCTGCACAGAGGCACTTTGTGGGGACTTTGCATAAGGATGAAGCATTAAGATAGGTCATTTGTTAGTCTTTTCAGTAGCTGCAGGGAGTTGTAATTAAGAAACTCATTGCATTTAAGCTGGAAAATAAGCTGGAAAATATACATGTAATGATCAAGGACGAGTCTTCTTCATTAGTCAGAACAGGAGATCTATTCCCAAGGTCTAAGTGAACACCTGATCCAAGTGCTAAGGGTCTTTGCAGAGCATAAACAGTGATGTCACTGGAGATGAAGCAGTTTCTTGGTCCTCAGCTCCCATAGGAGCATCCATGGCTGCTGAAATAATCCTTTGAAGAATTTTGGAGCCTCCTCCCCAGCCCCTCAGGGCACTGTGGAATGGTTTTAATTGGAAGCAGACATGCAATGTGGTAGGTAGGAGCAGGCGTCTGCTGAATGTGAGCTCCTAGTAAACAACTCCTGTACAATGACTTTGGAAGGGAAAAATACCATGATTCAAGAGCAAGATTTTAAAATTAGACTAGTACTTACTCATGGTCAGTTGACTGGTCCATTGGACTTGCCAACACTCCTTACCAATTATTCAGAGTCAAGAATATTATCTTCTCTTGGTTGCTTGACAGATTTTGGATGAAGCCTTCACCTTCAATGTATGGGTCACAGCGAGATTTCCAGGTCATCACCCCCATTGCAAACACTTTTCCAGTAAGATGGCTTTGAAATTCATAGAGATGTATTGTTGGGAATGATTGATTTTGGTTTGAATCAGGAAGAGACTTTTAGCTCAATATTAGAAACTTCATTTTGATTAAAAAAATAATCTGGGCAAAGTCTTGTTTCAGAAGATTTTTCAGTTTTTTTCTATCACAGTGGATCTGCCAGGTTACTGTCATCTGGGTTTGTGGAAGTTGTCAACAGCTGCACAGATCTACAGTTCTCCAGATCTACAGTTCTACAGATCACACAGATCTACAGATCTACACAGTTCTACAGATCACACAGATCTACAATTATCAACATTCACGAGCTTGCTGTACATTTGCCCCTCACTTCATTGAAACCCCTTTGTTCCCCAGTATCCCAGTAGCTGTACTTGGTCAAAAGCAAGGTAACCACCAGGCAATCTGTGTGGCAGCAAATTTAAACCACAGCTCTTCTGCTTTCAGATGCATAGGATAAAAGGCAGTAACGTGCAATAGGGAACACAGACTGAGAAGGCCTGCATGTAAAAGTGTTTATGCACTAAATCACCAGAAGACATTTCTTCTGCCTGCTTCCAACTAATAGAAAGAGGAGTTATGCTTTTGTGAACACAGGATCAATTGTGTCACTGTGTCTGCTCCTTACTAGCATTAACGAGCTTTTCACGCCTTTTGCTTTGTTGTTCCTCAAAAACTATTGAGCAGATTTTATTCCAGTTCTTCCTCTGGCTGGCTCAGTATATTCCATGGGAGAACCTTCAGCAAGGCAGTACTACTTAGCTCAGCAAAGTAAATAAACCTAAGGATTAAAACTTGACTGATGTAAATGCTTTATGCATGTTCAAAATCCAAGAAATTTAGAGAAGGTTGCAAACCAGAGGTTCTAATAAATGTAACTTAATAGTCACAAAAAGGCAGAGACGTTTTAAAGGTGGGAAATGTAGCTTACTGCAGACTGCATTTTCTAACTGTCACACCAAAACTGCAACTCCAAAGCCAATTTGTGCCAAAAGAACAAGCTTCCCCACTTGCTTCTCAACCAGGAGAATCAGAAAACAAAGCTGATTTGAAAAACAAAATAAAAGCTCAGTCCATTTCGTTGTGTAAGGGGTTTAAAAGGAAAAAAATTTCCAAAACCAAACAAAACCCACATGCTGATGAAACAGGAGACCAGAAGACCAAAACTCTCGTTTCTGAAAGTCTTCTTGTAACTAACAAATTCAGTATGATGTTATTAGTAAAACTGCTAAAGGCATTTCTACATGAAAATGAAATTGCACAGATGCCCAAGTATTCTCTTTTATGCTATTTTGGTGACATAACTCCCCAATGTCCTGCTTTGAAAAGCCTAGTATTTTCCTGGGCGCTCGATAGATTGGCTCTAACTTGAACATCAAAAAGTAACCTTCACATTCATCAATGAAAAGTGACAACTGATTTTATTGACTGTTTTCATTATAACACATGACAGTGGGAATATTTTTCACTGTTAAGATTTTTGAATGGAAGAAAAGTGCAGTTAGTCTGAGTTCCTTACATTCATTAGAAGCAAGACTATTGAAACCATCAACATTTACAATGACACATAAGCCAACACCAGAATCAGTGCCAATAAATACACAGAGTACCAAAATAAATATTTACAGAATTAAAAATATAACAAACACTGATTAGTATATCCTTGTGAACTGCCAGGGAAGAAAGACACCTATTGCTATCAGTTAGGTTGTAAATACATTAAGAATACAGTGGTTCGAGGAGACACGTACTCAAAAAAGTTTGTAGAGGTGGAAAGGAGCAGAGTGTGTCTAACAGTCTGTCATAAACAGCCTCCCAGAATGTTGTGAGCTTTCTTTAAGAAAAAGTTGGTGCACACAGGCCCACCACATCATTACCAAACCTTTCAGATGAGAAGAGCGGGGAGTTCTGGCGTTACTCACTATCTCAAATAGGTTGTACGCTACCTTACAGGAGGTGGCTGACACAATAATACAAGGAAATGTTGTAATTAACTGTAATTATTGTAATCTGTCAGCTATATCACATCTTACAGAAACAGGCTGAGTGACCTCTAACAGGACACACACGTCCCCTTCAGCAGGCAGGAAACACCGAGAGCATTGCTTTGTCTGATGCAGTCCCTGCTACCCTGTTCTCAGGCACGCCATGATGTTTAAGCAGAGCTGGGCTGCCATTAAAGACTAAAGCCATGTTGTATTTTCTGGGTTTATTGTATTTTCCATCACCCACATTTATACCTCATCTCCCATTTCAACAGACCTCAACATCAGGCTGCAACACCAGAGCAGGGAAAATTCAGATGGAGCCAAGTTATGAGATCTTCACTCAATAAAAACCAACAGCACTTACAGATCCACCGATATCAGATAGAATACTGGTGGAATGAGTCATTGTTTAGCTGTTAAAATTTCACCCATGGTAGAGGATTTATTTTAATTTCACGAAAAAGCAACAGCTTAAGTCTTGCTCCCCCTTTAGAAAAGCAGGATAATGTTGCTTAGCCCTTAGTGCTGCTGCACGGTGTCTTACACTGCCTCCCCACTTGTCCTTGGGCTGCAAGGGTGCAGCCAGAGCTCACCACTCTGCCTAGGGCTTGGGTCCTTGCATCTTCCTGGCAAAATGAGGGTGGAAGAGCAGTGATATGCCATAGGCCAGTGCTGGGCTACAGGGGGTTTGTGGATGTTTCTGTGCTGAAACTGCCTTTAGAAAGTAAGACCCTGGGCACTGCTCAGGTGTTGATGAGAGCAGTCACTCAGCAGTCCACCTGCGGGAGCACTGGCTTCAGCACACCCGAGCTCACACTGGCTCCTCTCTCAGTGTGACACATGAACCCGAGCATCAGTGCAAGAAAGGAAGGATACAGGGTTTTTAGGCATTTGTGTAACTCTTTTTCCACAAGGACAAGGGGTCCAGGCCTTGCTTTCAGCCCATCTCCCAGATGCCCTATCAGTCCTCCCACCCCAGCACCATCACCCTGCCTTTTCCTGCTGCTGTCCAGGGCTGACACCTCCACGTGGCACCACCTTGCACCCCTCTGCTGGCACCACAGGGCGAGGTCACACAGCAAATTCTGCTGGTGACTTGGGGTGCCTTGCTCCCCCACTCCACAGGCTGCAAGTGAGTTGGGACACACCTTCTCCTCTGCTGCCATTAACCAAGAATTACATTTTAAGGTCAGCCTTAATTCAAAGCAGATACAACCAATTTTCTTTTACAAGCACATTATGTTCAAAGCTTCCAATGCATCTGCATAAAAAGCCCATGGAAACAACCTGACACTGATTTAGCAACTGTTTTGATGCAACATCTTCGAAAATAATAAAAATCTATTAAAGATCTTACCATTTAGTCCCCACATACCTTCTCCCTAATGACACATTAAAATGTGGCTGTGCAATAATTAAAGGGAGGCTTCATTAGTTACCATATCAAAAACATGAACAATGACAAAACAAGTGGGGGGTTTAGAGCTCTGGAAAGAAGCTGGTCCTGGTTTTGCCATCAAGAGTTAAATTAAGGAAGGCAGTGATTGTGTTAGCTGTAATTTAAACATGCTGAGCACTGGAGTTATGTGCTGGAGTGCAGCTTGTTAGGATGAAAAACAATGGAAAGACATGTTTTGCATTCAGATGAGTGAAAACACTACCACGGTAATATAAAAGACTGCACAAACACCTGAATAATGTTAATCTTAAAAAAAAAAAAAAAAAAAAAAAAGGAAGACTTGTTTAAAAAATACTTATTTCCGTAGGATTAAGAGATTAAGGACCTCTGCCAGTTCTTACTGGAGTCAGTGGAAGCTTTGCCACACCAGAACTGGATCCTGGCAGGAGATTGTCCTGTTGGCAAATGCCAGTTTCCTAACTTTGTGGCCATAGCAGGATTAGCTTTTATTGCAGAGCATTGCTTGGATGTGATGTCAAAGTAGGCAAAGCAATCTTCTTTTAGCCATTGCTACAAGAAGCCTTTAAGCCTGGCAGTTTAAATTCCTTGCCCTGTGAGGTGCTTAACCTTTTCCTCTCTGTACTACAACTTTGGCTCAATTTATTTATGTGCAGAAAGGAAAAAGGAAAGCAAAGATAAAATCTGGGCACAGTCTGCCTAACAAACAGCTCCTGGACTTTCCTTCAAGAGTGACCTTCTTCCTTGCTACATTTACTAAACTGCTCACAACAGGAAAGTGGAGGAATGTATTCCATGCTATGCAAAATATCACTTAACATCCTCACCCATATCTATGAGATCACACAGCAGACATCTCCATTTTAAATATCTTTGCCACCTAATCTGAGGGGGTTTAATTTTTTCAAGACCAAGAAGTAGAAACAAAGACCTCCTGAAGAGGAGGCAGGGTGGCAGCAGCTCATCTTTTCTGGTGCTGGAAGGCTAGATCAAAAATCTGTTTCCCAAGCAACTGCAGTATGGGCTGAAATGAGAGACATACAGGAAAAAACCCCAAAACATCCTAGGCAATAGTACTCACTGTTCTGGGTGGAGAAGCCTTCTAAGGCAAGAAGAGTTTTAACAACCTGCTTTTGCAGGAATCAAGGCCCCCATGATGTGGCTCAAGTGGCTATAGCTATTATTCCTTTGCATATGACAAGTTCTTCCATTTCTCTCTACATGAAATGGACCTAGGAAACACCAGATCAGTGCTCAATGTTCCTACCCGAGATGCTCACAAGGAAGACAAGGTATGAACTAATGATGACTAAAAAATTCCTATGAGCTAAATTAAAAATAAATTGTGCCCTGAAAACAAACAGCAAAACAGACTGATACCTCCTGCTCACAGTAAACATCACGTGGACTCAGGACAAGGGAATCCTATCATCCCATCCCTCCCATCCCTCAGTGGAAGGACGTTCAGCAGGAACGCATCCCAGGCCACTGGGGACAACTGGCAGTGTATTCCTAGCACTGAATCTCAGAAGAGTCATTTGTTGTGCAGTTCTGCTCAGACACGTGGGGTTATGTCACCATAATAAAAACATAAACAAAGGGGGGTGAGGGGAAGAAAAGACAAAATGAAAAACCAAAATCAAGCCCTGCAGAAACTGTCATGTGTGAACTCTGCCAAGACTCATTTCTGCATTGTCTTTGAGTTGATGTCAATTTGTTTTTCAAGACAGAAGCCCCAACCTTTCATATCAGTAACTATGAAAATACATTTTCAGGCCAGCTTGCCTAGAATCCCCCGTGTTGTCTGTTGGATAACCATCTGTCTTGTAAGTGGTTATTGTTACTGTGATCTGTCCCTTTCATACCATTATCCTCCTGAAAAGCCTTTTCTGAAAGTAGTCCATTAGGGCAGGGAAAGAAAAACCTCAGTGCATGGCCACACAGCAGAATCAATGGCTCCCTTTGATCTGCAAGCTCAGTCAGTACTACAAATTTAAGAAACAACACGGTTTTGCTTTGCTAAGCAAAGCCTGTTAATTTGGCTCATCTGCACTTATAGCATCTTACTGAAAATACCATCTGTATCTGATGTTTTAAGACTTTGGTGCAATACTCGCTTAGATAAATAATTTTGTAAGATTCGTTAAAAAATAATCAGTGAATTAATTTTCATAGAGTACATCTATGCATGTAATTTTTAAAATTCAATCCTCTACTACCCTGAATGGTGGTGAGGATATTCACAGTGGATGAAGAAAATGCTGGTTACTGATGGAATAAGACTGATCATAGTTTTTTCTTATTCTAGTCGTGGAATTTCCTCTGAAATCTACTACAAATGTTTGAGGTCTATTACTGGCAAGAGCAAAATGCATATGCACTACATGGAAAATAAAACCTTTTATGTTTGTTGCAGGCCACACATTTAGTACTGGAAACTTAGCTCCTATCATGACAAAACAAGTCCACAAAAAAATAATTTCATGCTGCTGAAAGGAAATCTTTTGTGCTGATATAAAGAACAGGAGTGTATACCACTGAAATCACTGTAGATAGCTATAAAACACTATGCAATATATAGAAAAACTCTAAGAACATACAAAATTTACCAGTAGGGACCTGAAAGTGCAAAGAGTACACATAACTAAATACCAAGTCCTGATCTATAAAATCCTTTATGAACGACATACAGCTGATAATTACAAAGCATCATTCAGACCACCAAATAACAAATGAAACAAATAAAGAAAAATATACTTTAAGGAAATCAAAACAATGACACCACTGGGAATGTTATCTTTGGGACTCAGAACACCATTTCTACCTCAATACCTACCAAAGCCAAGGAAAATATATGCTTGAACAGGGTAACACAAATAAGAATGCAAGCTACCACAAAATGCCTCAGGACTGTTACTTCTTTATGTCTCAGCCTTTAAATCCAGCAAGCCATTAACTGTTTGTTCTTAGGCATCTCACAGTATTTTACAGGGATCTTTCAGAAATTATATATAGGTCTAAAGAAAGCCTTTGAACCTCCTTTCAATGATTGTTTTAGGCATTGTGTGGAGTTATACAAATATATTTCCATGAAAATTGAAAGCCCTGGTAAATATTAGATCTTCTATTACCTTTCGAAATAAAAAACATAGATGGCTTAAAGACAAAAGTGAATTTTAGAAGTACAAAAGTAATTTGAACATGAAATTGTGTCTTTACTCTCACACAACCATTACCCTGAATCAACGTCAGCATGTCGCAATGATTCAAAACACTGACGCCCTACTACCAGCTACTTTCCCATTCTCCTTTTAAGGATATGATTGTCCTTAAAATATGTACATAGCAAGCAGCCAAACAAACTGCAGAGAGATTTGCAAAATGTGCTTAGAGGGGGTATGTGACAGAAAGCTTGAGGGAGTGGCTGTGGAGCACCTTGGCCTGGGCAGCTGCCTTCCCCATCCATGCCCCACGCCAGCCCAGAGCTCCTCATTCCCGGGGTTAGCACCCAGGAGGAAGCTGCCTCATGCAGAGGATGGAGGGAAAAACTTGGCAGAAAACAAAGGAGGAGAGAGAAGAATGAAGGGAAGCCAAAGCATTTTAATGATGATTTGTGTTAGTGGTTACGTGAGAGGGAGTTAGTCTAGTGTCACACTGATGGTTTTTCAATACAGACATGCCACAATGCAAACAAAACACATATGATGAATAATTTGACACACACAAGTCCTGTAGAGATGGCAGCTGGTATCTCCTAGTGGGTTTAAAGATGCACCACTCCTACTACCTGTACTCAGTGCTTCCAGTTTTTATGGTACTACCACCACATCCTCCCTCCCTCTCAACTTCCAGTACCCCATAGAATCTCTGAGCACAATTTGTCCTTAGAACAAAATGGGGAATTATGATTTTTCTGCAGAGTTGTCATGCAAGGAAAGATGCATCCCTCACAGTCAAACAAAACCAAAAGAATGGGAAAAGGAATGTTTAGGGCTGAGGAGCAGGATAATATTCTGTGATCTGTACACACATCCTTTAGAGGGTGTTTCAGCTTTGACTTTCTAAAATGCACGAGTAGAGTCAGACCAAATGCAAATCCCTTTCTCAGGCAAAGGAAGCCATGGCCAGCGTGTTTGGAGGCAGATGTGGAGCACAGCCCCCAGGCTGTGAGTGTGAGTGTGAGTGTGCACAGGGACCCTGCCCGGGGCTGTGCCCTCGCTGCACATGCATATGTACAACATGTCTGTGGGAGTGGGCACACAGGGAACCACACACCTACATGTCAGGAAGATAACATAAAATAATCCTCTTTGAAGTGTATTAAGGTTCTTAAACCATGAAAATAGGGGCTGGTCAGGGAAGCTAACACTTTCACTGGGATGCTGCAAGTCGGTATTAAATTCTGCAGCAATTTCAAAACTGGATGCCAATTTCACCTTCATGACTCTAAGGTCATTTCCCCAGTGAGCCACAAATCATGCATATACATATATACAATTCTTATTATGGTATTTCCTGGCTTTTTATGGTTTGCCTACAACCTTAATATCCTTCAAATGTAAATTCTGTATATTTATTTTCCTCTTTTTTTTCCTTTTGATTTAAGAGACAATAAAACCAACTGCTATGTAAGATCAGACCCATTAGTTTCAATGATGTGAATTTAGGATTCTCTGCATAATATAGAAATGTATATTTTTAAAATGTATATTTTTTTTGATACGCTGGAGCATATATTTTATATTTAACTGTGGTCTGATGATTAAATACTTATATCAAAATATTTTGTAAATACATAACATTTACCTTTAGACTTCAGTGATTTTTAGAGTTTTTTCAGTGTATCATAAAAATATGTCCTCAGGCACATTAAAACCCTATTATATTTCTTTGAAATGTTGCCAATGCCCATGTACAGTAGCCACTACTCAAAAATGTCATGGCCATTAATACATTTTTCCTAAGATCCAAGCTCATCAGACCATTTAATAATGTACCACTAGCTTACCATATTTTTTTCTCTCTTAACATAAAATTATTCTGACATTATTGAGAATGAAAATAAAAAGCAATGAGAACCCAAACTTTTTTTTAAATAGTCAAAAACTAATTTTATATATTTTAAAAAATAATACTTAAAAAACAAGTTTCTTTGCTGGGTTCCTTCTCGGTAAGGTTTAAGCCCAGAGCAACTTTTGTCTAAACCCCTGAAAATAGAGGTTTGCAGTGGCAGTGCTGTCAGAACATCTGCTCTGAGCCATGGAATGTGCCACTGTAATAAAATCAGCACTTCAGACTTACTTATCTGGGGATCCATGAGCCCATACAAACCAGAGTTTTCTCTAATTTAAGGTACTTACACAAAGTCCTATGCTTTTAGAACTGTAAAATTATCTACCTATAAAAACTAACTCTTGCTTAAACTCTAGATAATAAGGACAGGTGATTTTTTTTAATAAAAAATCTGCTAAAACACGTATATATTTACACATGGTGAGCAAGTTATTGTATAAATGTGGACAGTGTGTATATATTGGCATTTAGTAAAATGTTTCCCTGAACCTGATTGTATGCATTATCGGACAAGTATTGATGTAAACATCTGAACCTACGTCAGGTGTCTCTGTTACCCATTTACATTAGCCCAGATCAAAACCAACCAGACAGACAGACAAACGAAAATGTGTTTTCCTGTTAGACGAGTCCACCTAACTCAGTTTTATCTCCTGCACACAAGTCAATCAAGTCTGCTGCTGAGCAGTGTTCTCGTTCCTACAGCAGGCAAAATACCTGTTAGGTGGGTTGTTTTCTGCTTGGCATTTTTTCCAACATCTCGTGGAGCAAACATCATTTCCAGAGCCAGCCAGGCACCCAGCCTCTACTCCTCCCCGAGAAACAATTAGAAGATAAATGTATAGGAGGAGAACCTCTCATGTCGCTCCTTTTGTAGCTCTGTTCCCTTGAAGAACTCATGACACTGCTTTGCACGAGGAAGGATGGTCATTATCCAAGTCCTGCTTCCAGAAAGGCATGTAAAAATGAACCTCCCCAGTGTTTAGTTGCAGAAAAAAGATACAAATGTAAAAAAAGTGCTCAAAAAGAAGTTGACTTTTTGTATTCAGCCACACAGTCTAGTAAGAAGAGACTCAGAAGTGCAGGCCCACAGAGTACAGTGAAGGAAGCCTTTTAGGTGACTTTCTTCAGGTGATGCAAAACTAATTCATTATCTGTGGTCTCCTAAGCAGACTTTCCCACATGGACTTCGTTCTCTGCCTTTGCCTCCACTTCTTACCCAACTACTTTTTGGCACTGTCCTGGTACGTGGCAGTTTTCACTGTTGTCCCCGTTACTGACCCGGCTGCGCCCCTGTTACTGACTCGGCGTACCAGGACTTTGGAGACGGGGATTTTTGTTCTGTGCATCTCGCTTTTGGCCAGGTGATGGTGTGCGACGTGATGGCTGTTACTGGCGTCTGCTCCGTGGCTGGCAGGATGTGACTGTGACGAGGAAAGGTGTTTAATGCTGATGGGTATCTTGGAGTCCTTGGCGGCGCTGGAGGGTGTTTTCAGCGAGCTCACGGTCGTTATGGGAGACACGGGCTTGGAGCGTGGCACACTGGGGACTTCCTCGTGTGTGGGCCCTGCTGGTGGGTTCTCATCCGGCTCGGCATACAGGTCATATAGAGCATCCCCACTGTAGCTATCCCTGGGAAGGGTTTCCTTCTGGATGCTTGTGGAACTATCTTCCTCGGGACCAGGCGTGGTGGAATCCCAGTAGCCCTCATCGCTGTTTGGGACACCCTCGTGCTGCTCCTTTTCCCTGCTCTTCTGCTCCTCTTTGTGGTTCAGGTGAATGGCAATCTGGTGGAGGCCACCGCGTTTCACCACCACCCTATTCTGGGCCCCCTCGGTACCTCGGCTTTCCTTCAACCCCTCGGGCTTCTTTGTCCCTCCTCCGCTTCCTCCTCCTTGCGTCTTAGTCTCGTCCGTCTGTGACAGCATATCCCAGAACTCCTGCAGGCAGGTGTCATCCACCTGGTCGGGGCTGGCCATCTCCTCCCCTCCTCCCTGGTAGGCCACCATGGTGGGGTGCTTCTTGGCGGCCCCCAGCTTGCTGGGCCCGGGGGTGCTCTTCTCGCAGACGCCACTCCCGCCGCCCACATCCTCCTCATGGTCCGCAATAATATCTCCGCAGCCTGTAAGAGAGTCAAAGCTTTTCAGTGAAGTCACGTCAGCAAACATCAAACAAATACGATCAATCGATTGCTCTGAGGGTGGATCAACAGAGGAAGGGTCAGGGGCGGCTGCCGTCTCTTGACCGCTATCACAGTGAGGTTCAACAGGGGGGATAGTCGTTATTGGAATGTCACCTGTTATCGCCGCATCCTTCGCAGTCCCAACCTCTCCGGCGGCCGGCTCGGGTCGCTCGCGGCTGAGCTCCTCGGGTGGCCGCGCGGCGGCGGCGGGCGGCTCCTCCCGGCGCGGGGGGCTGCTGGCCCGCGGCTCCGCGCCGCCCCCCTGGGGCTCCTGGGCCGCGGCGGGCGCCTCGCCGCTGCGCTTCTCTCGCGGCGGCTCCGGCCCGGCGTCTGCCGCGCCGCTCGGGCTCTCAGACAAAGGTTTCGGCGTCTCCTCCTTGATGCACTCCAGGCTGGCGGTCAGGGAGCCCGGCATGATAAGGCCGGACGGGATGTCCGAGCTTTCCCCCCTCTCCTCCTTGCCGATTTTGTCCTTTTTGTGCCACCGCATGCTGCTGAAGATCCCCTTCAGCCCCTTCTTTTGTCTGCCGCCGGCCCGCGGCTCCGCGCCCTCCGCCTGCCTGCCGTTCCTCCTCAGCAGCGAGAAGAAGCTGTGCGACTTGGCCACGGGGCCGCCGGGGCTGCCGGCCGGCCGCTCCTGCGCCTCGCGGCTCGGCGCCTCGCCGCCGCCCGGTTCCTCCTTCTTGCTGCTCTCCAGCACGGCGTCGGCCAAGCCGTCGTGCGTCCGGCTCCGCACCATCCCCGGCTTGCCGGCGCCCTTACCCTCCCCTCCTCTGCTCCGCACCCCGAAGATGCTCGGCATGGTTCCCCCGGACTTCCTCCTCCTGAAAAGCTTGAAAGCGGTTTTGTTAATCCTCCCCGACGGCTGCTCGGCGGCCGGGGGCTCCACACAGTCGCACTGCGAGTCCATTTCTGCCACTGCCGCTCCAGCCGCGGCCGCCGCGGCTTCCCCTCCGCCGCGGAGCGCGGTGCGAGCCCTCAGTGACAGCCCCGCCGCCGCCGCCCGCCCGTCTCCATGGCAACCCGGCGGAGGGAGGGAGGCAGGCAGGGAGGCAGGGAAGGAGGCAGGGAAGGAGGGAGGGAGGGAAGGAGGGGGATAAGCCGCTTTCCCCCGCCGCCGCCGCGGCCCCGCCGCCCGTTCCGAGCCGCCCCGCGCCGCCGCAGCGCCGCCCGCCCCGCCGCCCTTACATAACGCGGCCCCTGCCCGCCGCCCGCCGCCTCTCCCACGCACGGCCGGGCTCTCGGGTGCCCCGCGAGGGGGCCGCGCCCGGGCGGGCAGAGCCCGGCTTGTATTTGTGACGGCGTTTCGCGGCACGGTCGCAGCGCGCTCCGGACCGCGGGCGTTGCGGGGCCGAAGCCGTGGGCTGGGGGGTAGCGGGGCCGGGGTCGCCGGGGGGTGGTGGCGGTCTGCAGGTGCCCGTGCACCACACGGCAGAGACAGACGGGTGGGAAAATGGGACACGCACACAGAACCCGGTACGTAAATACTCCTGTGGGCAGAGGAAAAGGATGCTAAATTCTCCCCCTTCCCCTTGCTTTCCCATCTCCCACCTCACCAGGACGACTCCCACCGCCCCCTTGTCCCCGTGTCCCTCTTTCGCCGCAGTGCCCGCGGCCACATGTGCCCACTGCCGACGACCAAGCTGGGGCACAGCCCAGCCTTCTCCCCAGTCGCCTCCCCTGCCATGGAGCGGGAGCACGGTGGCAGCCCCCACGCAAGCCTTCTCTCGGCCCCTGCAGCCACTGTGCACAGTCATGGCACTCAAATTACGTCCATGTCAAATTCCCACCAGCGATGATGGCCAACGGTCCAGTCACATCAAGGTGGCTGGTGTCACCCTGAAACTCTTACCTGGCTGCAAATCTGTCCCAGGTGAGAATGGAACGGAATAGAGCAGAGCAGAGCAGTTGGGAGGAACGTACACAACAGTCATCCAGCCCAACTGCCCGACCTAAAGGCCCAGAGCACCTACTGTCCAAATGCCTCTTAAACACTGACAGACTTGGGGCACCAACCACCTCTTTAGAAAGCCTGTTGGAGTGCTCACCACCCTCTCTGTAAAGAAATACATCCTAGTGTCCAGTCTGAACCTCCCCTGGTGCAGCTTTGAATCATTCCCATGCATCCTGTCGCTGGATACCACGGAAAAGAGCTCAACACCTCCCTCTTCTCCACTTTGCTTTCTCAAGATGCTGTGGAGAACAGAGAGATCACCTCTCTGTGTAATTTTCTCTAATTTAGACAACCCTGACCAAAATAACCAGCCCTGGGCTCCAGACTTGCTGAACTCTCAGCTGGGTTATTTCAGCTCAGAGCGGAGCTGCTCTCACCCAGAGCTGTGACAGTGCCTGTGTCCTGGCAGCCCAGCTGTGCCATACAGCACTAGTCTGGGCTCCTCAAAACAGAAACACTTGTCTGGGTTTAAGCTCTAAATGCAAGTGAGAACCACTAAAGAGAAATCGTGTGTGGGCCCACTGGCATGGAGCTCCCTTTGAAGTCAATAAAAGGCTTTGCCATTGACTTCACTGGCTGGAAGAATTAGTTGTAGGTTTGGGTGTTTTTTTAACATCATCAGACATTCATTGCACTCTCCCATGAGAGCAGGTTGAATTATCTGTTGTGAATAATTTATCCAGTGAATTTAGTCCTGTTCATGTATAAAAGTGCCATTTGCATTCAGAATTAGAAGTGTTCAATAAGAGCAATATGAGCGAGCACATCATTCAACTTACAGGTCTCTTCTGCCAGAGACAGAGGAAAGGACAGATGAGGCAGAAGCCAAGATATTGGCTGGAGGAGGAGCAGCCTCTACATTTTAGAGAGTACAGTCTGTAAACGTGCCCAGCACCCAGAAGCCACAGAGACAGGAGACAGACCAGAACCTTGACCCAGAGGTGCAAATTCCTCACCTTGACTGTGCCTCCATCAGTGGTACCACGTCATGAGTTTCCCCATTACTTGGTCATTTTTACACAAATGAAAAAAAATTGATAAAAGAGAGAGAATACCAAATGATCTTGAGAAAATTCAAATACAAAGAGCTAAGCATACTTTGAAATTTGAAAGAGCACACCCTGATCATGTATCTTGGGGAAAAAAAATTGGGTAAAAAGCTAACAAGTAAGGCTTGGCCACCCAACTAAAATTCTCTACTTTTGTGCTTTCATTTCACCAATCCTTGGTATTTCACCAGTTCTTCTGGATTCTTCTTACAATCGTTTGGTCCAATGGAAGGAGACTCAGAGATACAAAAGGCAGAAGAGAGGTGACTTAATGCTTCACAGCTGTATGGAACAGATAGCTTATTGTGACTTCTTTCTTTTTGTGACAATATGTGTGGCTATGACAGAAAGAGTGAACTCTCAGCTTGTTTTTCAGCCAGCTTAAAATTCAACTGTTAGTGGAGGAAAGTGATTTGAAACCAACATGAAATTACTACTTGGGAAATGTTTTGACAAATTGATTTTTTTTTTCTATACATTTGGTTTCAATACTTTTTTGCACTTTAAAAAACATTATTTAAGAATCTTGAAGTACCTCTGGAAATGGATAGTCATTCCAAAAAGGAAATGGTACAGCACTGAATTTTGGAAGTGACTAATATTCCCATTTTTTCTTTTATCCTTTTGTTTTGACCTGAAGACATCTACAGATTCATAATGAACTTATGACATGCTTTTCAGTCCCCTGAATTATGGCAGGGATTTCTTTATGGCTTCCCTTAATCTCTGTAGGTCTGAAATGGAAGTCTGCTTCTGACAGTGAAAAATATCATAACTCTGCATGCTTAGCAAGGAGGAAGAATGACTGACAGACACCTTGCAAAGTGAAAACAAATGAGGAGCTCTAATTTAAAAGCGCAGAGAGACTCGGAGCCAGCAGGGAGCTCCTGATGACATGCAGACGAGGGGCAGCTGAGCCGCTGTTGATGGGAGGGCTGCTCCTACTGCATTCCCCCCGACCTGTCTTAGCCTGAGGGGCATCTGATGTGGTGGAAGAGCTCCCATGCTGAGCTGCATGGCACAGCCACACCAGCAGGTTTTATTCTAGCTGAAGGGGATATCAAAAAGGGTCTGTTCTCCAAGGTGGAATTTTTTTTTTAATGTTTAGCTTGAGTATGAATGAAGAAAACTAGACAAGAAACACTATATTAAAAATTATTCAAAAAAGGGTAATATAGAAAATGTAGCATTTATAGGTATATATATTTTTAATAGCAATTAAGGACTTTGTCGGGAAGGCTTGTTTCCTGGACATATCCTACAGCTCTTTTGAGCTGCCTGTTAAAGGTCATTGTCACAGACTGCTGGTCCAGCTCTCATCCTTGGCTCCAGACTGACCTGTGCTGCGATCCTCAGGAAGCCAGGGCTTTGCTCCTTTCCCACCACGGTGCCTTCTCCAGTGACCCACGGGCGCCACCGTCCTGTCCCAGCCTGGATCCCTGCGGAGGCTCAGGGGCAGCCCGCAGCTGTGGAACAGCAGGATCGGCGGGAATTACAAACCTTCTGCAGAGCATCACCCTGCCTTCTCCCCAGGCATTACACCAGGCAGGGGCTCTCAGCTGCCCCAGACTGCAGGCTGTGGCACAGAATGGATACTGAATAACATCGAAGGCTTCATCAGGTATGAATTAGTGATGGGAGTGACAGGCAGCAAACCATCTTGTACCTCATTTTGACAGAAGCCCCGGTTTTTGGTATTTCAAGGCTGTCTCAAGTGCTGAAGGGGAGCACTGGGCACATGGTGACAGGACAGAGGTGTTTGAACATCTCTGCAGGAGTTTTTCACTTCATGCTTCATTCCTGTGAAGCTTCAGTGACTCCAGAGTCAGGAGCAGCCCTCCCAACATAAGCAGGATATGCTCAGTTTTAAGCCAGAAAACTGACACAAAACTGCTCTTTTTTCTGCTGAAGTTCTTTACCTTTTTTTTTTTTTGGGGGGGGGGGGGTGTCGGGGTTTTTTGTTTGGGTTTTTATTTTGTTAGCATTCTCTGTGGTTGTATTTCACCCACCACTTATACTATAGGCTCCTGGAATTGTTCAGGTCTGCAAAGACCTTTAAGACCATTTGAGTACCACTGTTAATTGTACATATGCATATATAATTCATGGGGCTCAAAAATGCTACATCAATTTAAAACTTGTAGGTCTTCCTAATGATAAGCAGTGAATCTAAATCACTGTGAATGTGAATTACAAGACTTTGGCTGGCACAGTGCCTGCATCTAGGCCCCAGCTGGTAATGGGAGAAAGTCAGCAGGCTTTTAGAAAGCAATAGATAATTACCTTGCCAGGATCTAGAATTTAAGGATGAGTGCAGGGAGGCTGAGAGCAATAATGTGTCCATAGGGAAAACAGGCCCACTACCTGAAAAGTTACTTTGAACACAGCATTTTGTTTTTACGTGATTAGGTGTGCTACTGCACAGTTAAACTCTTCAGTGCATTACAGTACCAGGAAATGGGAGAGATGCTCTTTGCTGGATTACTAAATCAATGGGCTCATTAAGAGAGACATAAGTAGTGTCAGATCTCTACTGATACCTTAAAATCTGCTTAGGGAGCCACTGGGACTAGAAAAAGAGAACAGTTAAAACCAGCAAAAAAATTCAGAAAAAGAAATGAGGAATTGAAGAATCTCTCATTTTTCATGTGACCATTCTTGCTGTAACATGTATCAGTGGCAAGTGGCTGCTCATACAAGTAAAGGGGAAGAGTGTCTGGATTTCTGACATTTGCCACTTGTTTGCGTTTGTCTCCCAACGGATCAATACCCTCTAATACCACATATTTCCTTCCTTCCTCTCCAGCCCATTCAGCAGCAGCTAACAAGTGGTGTTAGTGCCACTTTTTAGCTCAATTTTCCCAGGCCAGACCATTTTCCATATCCTGTCCTCCAACCAAACTTTCCTCAGCTGCAGAGACATGAAGACCAGAGGTGTGCAGTCCGGCATGACCAGATCCTGGCTGACTCCTGCTCACAGGCAGCTCAAATCTGGGGATGTGTCAGGGAAAATGTTCCTAAGGGAATCTAAAAAATTCAATATATGGAAGGAAGACTAAAGAGTGGCACGTAGAAGATGAGGGATAAAGTGAGGAAACTCTATCAGACTGTCATCTCCACACAGGCTCACCAGAAAATGCCTGAATAACACATGGAAAACTGTCACCAGCAAAATCTGGTATCAGTACAATATACAGATAGCAAAGTTCACCATGACTAGGAGATGTGCATGTCCCTGTACAGTATATCTCCAGTCTCCAGGGAGATAATAAACTGTCATTACTGTGTTTTATTGGCTGAAGAGCTGCAGCACTGGGAAGTGTTCAGTGAGCAGAACAAGACCTGTTTCTCAAAATAGAGACCTGGACTCTATTTTCAGAAAATTATGTCTAAACTCCAAAAATTTATAGATTTTGAAAGTGCCCGCTGCAGAGCTGTGTAATTCAAGGAAACCTGAAAGTCCTCTAAATCTCCAGGAAACCACAACAAGCAAGAGCCAGGGTACAGAACCTTGAACAGATAACAACCATGCCCTTCCACAGCATAAATGTGGAGGAATGAAGAAAACAGACTTTTCACAAGTTTAAATCCTGGCCCAGTCTAGCCAAAAGTGGAAGTAGTCTCATTTCATGAGCCTGGCAGGCTGTGTCGGGCCTGAGACCTCCTAGTGAGGACTTACTTAATGAGAAGGAATACTTGTCCTCACTGGGAACATCCTTGCAGCAAGGGCCAACAACTTCTCTGCACATGAAAGGAATCCTGTGGCCACTGTGGGGCTTTCTTTTATTACCATCCCTCAGCCCCAGCATCCCTTCTGGGTGCAACTTGAGAGAGAGAAAAATAAGGTCAGCAAGAAATGGATGTTCAGGTTGAACAAAACAATCACAGGGTTTCTGAAATCAAGGAAACCATCTGAACTGAGAAAGGATGAGGATACAGTAGCTCATCCAAGATTTTTGTAGAGTTTTTATTGTCAAAACAACATTTCTGTATAAATGGCTTATATTTTGCTATTTTGAAAAGCAAGATAGGAAAATAATAGTAACTTACCCAAAATGAAGCGAAACATTATTAGACCCCAAAGAAAATTATTTAATGTTTTCCAGTTCAGTCAACTGATTGAAAAAAATCAATTCTCTGCATACTGTCTCTGTGTTATCCAACTGTTCTTCCCAATGCAAAACAAAAGGATTACAGAGAAATAAGGAAACAACTGAGAAACTGAAAGAGGGAAAATATCCATCATTTGTCTTAAAGCTAAATACAAATTAAAAATGAAGGCAGTGCATGCAGTCCCCCAAGGAACAGATTTACTTCTAATTGATAATATGTTAGTGCCCTAGCCCTCTGCATTAAAAACCCAAAACCTTTTAATCCTGCTGGAACAGTATAGCTAGAACCTCTAAGAATTAACCCAGTCCAATCCCAGATTTACTTGCACTGTAATTACTGGAAATGTTTAGAGTTTACTTTTTTCCATATACTGGACTGAACTGAAATGAGGAAGGTTAAAAAAATCACATAAATATGTTTTTTTAAATGGACATGCCATTTTTCTTTGGATCTCTGCAGTATCTGAGACATAATAACAACTTAAATTTTATTTTTAATTCTGCTAGTTAAGTTTTTCTACTTCAAAAATAAATGAAAATAAAATCTTGGCTGTGCAGACTCAGCAGACCTGACAAACAATAGTACCACAGGAGGGATGGGTCTTCCCCACTATCTTTAATTAAAAGCCCAAACAGGAGTGTAAGCAGATTAGGGGGACCATGGGGAATACTGGGTCAGAATATGTTTTTCAAACAGTTGAGATGCAGCTGAGCATGATTTTTGGAGAACAGTTCTGCTAAGACCCTTGTATTGAGAAGTAAGCATTTAGAAAACTTTAATAACATTGAGGATGCCTGAGGTTTTTCCTTGCCTTTGTACTATCCCTGACCTTCCTATTGAATTCAGCAGAAATACTTCTGACTAGTGTCAGCAGGTGTAAAAGTCTGAATTGGGACCTTAATTAAAGATTCAGCCTCACTAAATAGGATACCAGATAAATGTTATCTTTTTTTTTTTTTTTTTTTTTTTTTTTTTAAGTAAGAATTACTTACCCAATTAGCTAACAAGGCTTTTGTGGGACTCAGCTGACAACACAGATAAATTTTTAAAAAGTCCTTCCATTACAATAATTGATAGATTCACCACTAGTTTGATTTCAGGAGTGATCTGTCTCACTTTCCTCCTCTCCCCTTATTTCACTTTGCATAGAGCAACCAGGCCCTGGGCAGAACGTGGGTCAGAAAAGTTGGGTGCCAGCACCATGGTAAAATGTGGGAGTCTTTGGGCTCAGATGAAAGGACTCAGAGGCCAAATGTGAAAGAGGGAAAAGGCACCTGAGCACGTGTGAAACACACGGGCTGCAAGGGAATTACTGAAAAGCTTTGGGACCAAATCTGTGTCTTGGGACACGGCGGGAAATGGAGAGAAAGAATTGTGATTTTTATTATGACAGATTTTCAAAGCTAATTATAAAAGTCAGGATTTTTTTTAGGAGCCTCAAAACTGCAAATGCTCCTGTATACAGATACACACTATGTGTTTTGCATTTGATACAGGGTATGCCTCAGAATCTTCCAAAAGAGTTGGCTATAAGATGCCACACATAACCAGGTTGTAGGAATCACTGGCTCCCATTTGTCTCAAACCAAAAGGAAGGTTTTGTCTCTCCATGCTTTAACCAGCTGCAGAATAAACAGCTGCATCACAGCTAGTTAGCTTAAATCTCCTTTTTTTAATGTGGCAAAAGGCAGGTATTCTCAGGGTGCAGTTTATTTGACATGTTTTACAGGACAGCTTATGGGTGGATAGGGTAAATCTTATTCTAAAAGCTCTGAGCTCGAGTTAAATGTTCAGAGAAAAACACCTAAGTTTGCTCAAAACAGTCCATCTCTAAATGTTTTGATATTTGTGGCATTTAAGTTGTTTCCCCACTTTCCCAAAAATATCAACCAATGCTTTTCAGTTTTCAGATTTTCTGTTTGGCAAAAAAACTTTGTTGCACAGAAATAAAACATTTTCCATCATCTCTGAAGCAAGCACGTGCATTGTCCAAGGTATATGCACATGGCAGTGCCTTCTCCTTGCACTGGAGGAGCTGCTCAGACTGTCATGGGTTTGCAGGACTGGGACCCTGGTCAAGGTTACCCCATGAGAAAGGCTTGGTGCAGCCTGGATTTTGGTTCTGTTGGGCCCTCACAGCTGTGAGGGTTTCTAAAGAATCCTGACCCTGCTTGTTCCCTCTGGAAACTCTGTCTTGGTGCACATCAGTGAGCTCCTTGGCAGGAGGCAGTGGAGGGGATGCTGTGGCTCATGGAGCAGCACACGGATAATTTCACACCCCTGATCCCATTTCGGTGCTGGCCCTGACACGCTGCTCTCACCAAGGAGCATCCTGTGGCACACACCACACAAAAAACACCAGAGGTTTTCTTCCATGGGGCTATTTTTGACAAATGCTGTTGCTTTGACAGCAGATCGCTCGATCAATTCTAGCTGAATGTCAGCTGAAGGACAGCTTTTGGGTTGTCTCTCTTTGCTTTTTTTTTTTTTTTTCCACTACTAAGAAAAACGAAGCAGTGGGTGTTGATTTATGACAGTTTTACTGAAATATCTAAGGAGTAGAGTGCAGTTTAAGAATAGATTCCTACCGAGAGGAATAATCACTGGGGCTTCCACTCCTACTCCTTTTTTGCTCGGACAAAACAGGTTTCCAGAGAAGCACCATTTGAAACAGGACCACGTAAGAAACACAGGATTAGGCCCTCTGAGTTGGCTGGTAGGGTACCTGGTAGGCAAAGCAAGCCTCCACCAGTCTCTTGCAACGTGAAACTCTCTCCTCAGTGATGTTTCCACACACAATAGCTGGATTCAGCATCTAACAAGGATGGTAGCTGCAAAACTCCCACCAAACTCCACAGTCCTGGATCAGGGCCAGGGGCAGGCAAACTGGAAACCAGTAGCACCAGTTTGCCCAGTATCTCTGGCTGATTGGAAAAAAACCATTTCTCTTGATTTCTGTCCAGGGTATATCATCTCCTGCTTCCAGCAGAACCCAATGGGAAAAATTATGCACCAATCCAAAAGGTGTTGTGTCTATCAGATGGGACAGTCAAGATCATCCACTCATTTTTGTGGAGTTTTTCCGTAGAGATTCACAAAAATAGGCTGACAGGTGGTCACAGAGCCTTGCCTGAACTCATGGATTACCAGGACAGAAGGAAGCATCCTGTGGCTGTTAGATCTGCAGACTTGAAAAAAACAAACAGGAGAAAATGACCTGATTTTTTTTGAAAACACATGACTATGGCCTGTCTCTCTTTTGTCTTTCTTGCTTCATAACATACATGTGCACACATAGATATGTGCATATCCAAACACACAGAAGTCCCAGAACATTTTTTTCAGAGAGATTCCTCTCCTTTTCATGCTGGTCTTAAGCATGCCTAGCAGTTTGCTCACTCTTCAAGTAACTCTTGGTATTAGTTTTTTTATTTGTAGTTGTATCTGTGAAATAGTAAAGGGGATAAACAGACAACAATCTGCATCCTTCACTAATGCTTATCTCAGATCAATTGATAGTCCCTTGTCAGGCTGATTGCTGTCAAAACCAGGACAAGCAAAGGCATTTTTCATTCCCACCATTGCAGCTGTTGTCTTTTTCTGTTAGCCCAATTAAGCAAAGCAAAAAGGAATAGCACCGTATCAGAGCCAGTTGGCCTTAGGATATAAATTGTCGTCTTTTATTTGTTCATAGCCAATGCTGCAAGAATAACAAAGCCATGCCATAAAACTCAACCACTGTGCTGAAAACACAAAGGAGCCATTTTTTCCCCTCCAACTCTTGATGGCTTCCAGCCACGCTGCCCCATGGCAGGCACCAGCCCTCCCTCAGCCTGGCTGATGGCAGGGCTGTGCACAGCCTGCCCGTGCTGTCTGTGGCCAGCCCTGTGCCCCCACTGCTGGGCACCAGGGCTCAGACTCCCTCAGCCTTGCCCCCACTATTCCAGAGCCAAGGGGGTTTGCTGGGCGCCTCCATGAAATCTGTTTCCCCTCCTCCACTGCTCCTCCACACTTGGCAGGAGAGAGCCCTACACCTTTCATCTTGGAAAGCAAGAGGGAGCCAGTAATTTTCTCTGGCACTGTTAGCCAAAGCCCTCCTGGAAAGTAGCTGATGCTATTATTGTAGAAGTGTCGCTGACTTATGGCAACAAATGCCAGAGAAGTGCATCACCCTTGTGGCTTGTTGTCTGCATGGCAGGACACCCTGTTGTGTGCTGGATTGTCACAAGTAATCTATGCAAATGCAGTCATTAGCTTTAGCAGATGTTTTTTTATTATGCTGTTTCAAAACTGAAAAAGAGATCAGGAAGCATTTTTGTTCTCTTACCTAGATTATGAGGAACAGAATAAATTGCAATGGCTTGTTGCAAATGTGAACCCACCCTTCCTGATACATAACGCTCTGTACCTGCTTCCACTCTATATAAGAACATTTTAATTACTGCTTTTCACTTTCTTGATCAAATTTTCAACAAGAATCCTCATAACAGCTTTAGGAAAGTAGGTTTGTGTTTAGTGTCTGCTTGTGACACAGGGAGACAGATAACGTAGCAAGGTATCAAAGTAGAGAATCAGCAGCAAATTTAAGTCCTTCTTTCCTGGTCTTTGCTGCCAGGCAGTGCCCCTCATCACAGATTACACTTTTTGCTCTCCTTGGCCTTGTACATCTCCATTAATTGCCCATGGCAGCTACCAGAGCAGCAGGCGAGGGAGTTTGGATACAGCCACTGGGTCTGAGGGGCAAGATGGTTCAGTGGCATGGTTTTTGGCTGTTTTGTGCCTGGTGTCTCACTACCAGCCACATCCCTGTGCAGAGAGCAGATATAACCTCAATGTCCCATCCTTGAGCTGTGGCCGGGCCGTGAGAGCGCTGGGGACACAACCACAGCCTGACCATGGGAGCTTGCAGTGGGAATTGGGACTGGAGCAGGGACCAAGGCAAGACTGACATCAAAGAGGCAAAAAATGGGGTGAAGCTGAACTAAGAGGATTTGCTGGGGGCTGTGCCAGGAAGCCCCTGGAGCAGCCATATGGCTGCAGGCAGTGCTGGGCACCACCAGCCTCCACCTCTCCTGTGCCCATACAAGCAGCTTCCCCTCAGCAGCAGGGCAGTGGCGGGCTGGGCTGGCCCTGGGCTCCCTGCCTGCCTTCCCTACGCTCTGCAGCTGCTTGCCCAGGGCCACCAGGGGCACCAGGGGGTGGGGAGGGCTAGGGAGGGCCGGGGAGTGGTGGGCAAGTGAAGCTGGGGCTGGGGCTGGAGCGGCCAGCAGAGCTGTGCACCCCACAGGCCTGCCCAGCAGCCCCGAGCGTGAGCCCACCCCTGGGCACAGAACAGGGCATCAGGCTGTGCTGCTGTAATTAAGTGTGGAGGGTGCTGATATCTCCTGGATATTTAAATGTGAACCAGTTTAACTGAGGTTTAATTAAAGCTGTTGTGAATCGGCTTAAATGTGTGCTTCTCCAGTTCTCTGGGAAGATTTTAGCTGCAGAGGTGGGATGCTGTCTCCCAGAGGCAGGAGGGTTGGAGCTGGTTAATTGTTAGAGGCTGGTGAACACCTAACTGTGCTGACCCAAATGCTGCTCTCAGCAAGGGCTCAGCTCAGTGCCCTTGGAAATCACTGAGTCTGCTTGCTCTTGGAATGGGGTCTCACAGGAACTGGAGACACTCAGCCTTTCCCCTCTCCATCCCAAATACAAGGTACACCTTCTCTCTCTGTTGAAGCCAATATAATAGGTTCATGTATCCTAAAGAAAACCGACCCCACCAAAATACTCAGCTGCACCAACAAAAGGGAAAGGGTAAGAAAAAGACCAAATGACACCAATTAACTCCCTTACTAAGCAATTGGAAAGCACTTAAGAGGGTGTATAAAATAATAATAATAATGAACAGATCCCAGTACCACAGAGCCCTAATGTAAATTTGGTGTGATTCCAGCATCTCACTTGCCTTTTGCACTTCAAATATGGTGAAGCGTTTAAAGGGAATTATGCTTTTCTATTAATAATTTATAAATAAACTTCTTTTAAGTCTTTTTTTTTTCATACACTGAGCTTTATGGATGTTCAATTATATTAAAGCATTGCAAACTATTTGCTTATAGATAAGGAGAAAGGTTTTCAGAGAAGTTTCTCTTAACATCAAAAGTGAAAAGTCATTTCCACAAAGGAAGTACGTTAACCTGCTACCAGTTAAGAGAGTATAGTATTCTCAAAAGGTCCTTGAAAATTCTAAGTAGCATCAGATGACAACTTATTATCTTGTAATACAGTGTTTGTGCATAGTTGGTTGTGTTACTTTTACACTCAATAAGAATTGAAAAGAACAAGAATAACACAGGATGCTCCTAAAATGGCAGGGAGCAATAATGAAACACTTTTATCCACCTTCATTTCACACTGGTAACATATTTTTCTCTCTCTCTCTTTGAAAGAGTACTACAACATGCTGCTACAAATCTCTGTCCAGTGTGTTGCTCTTTACTGGGGGTTTCCTGCTGTAAACCCTAGCTGGACAATCACATTAGCAGGCTAAATGACAAAGGCAGGGCTCCAAAGTGTAGTTAGTTATTTTTACACCACAGCTGTAGCACCAGGATCAAGCTGAACCCCGGGGTCCTGGTTGTGTAAGGCAGCACTGTCAGAGATGTAGAAAGCTGCACTTGCCAGTAATTTGCCCATTTCCAAGTGAGAAGGACAGATCTAGACATTATATAAACCATAACCTGAGTGTCATTTGCATTTAAGCATCTTATTACACAGCTAAATTAAAGTACCAAAAAGCAAAGTTGTAATGCAAGAATAGCAGCTGACTTAACTCAGAGTTCAGCCAGACCCTGCAAAACCTGAGCCAAAGACCAAGCAGAGTAGTGAGGCTCCAGGTTCAGGTGTGAGGATGCTGGAGAGGGCAGCTGGATGCACTGGGGCCAGCCCTGGGGCCAGTAAGGAGTTGGCTCCCAAAATCCTGGTTTCTTGCTGCTCCCATTCCCTGGGTCTGGGGACAACTGAGGAACAGCAAGGTTGCACACAACTCTTGCACACAGTCAGGGGAATATGGGGTTGGAGGTCACACAGAGCCAGGAGAGGACTTCCCTTTCCCATAGGTCTCATGAGGGAGAAGAAAAAGCTTCTAATTCCTACTCCTCAGTCCTCTCCAAAGGGAGAGGGGCACCTCCTGGGGAAGCAGGCATGGGAAGAGGAGAACTGTGGACAGCGTGGAGGGCAATGCCAAATGCATCCTTCCTGGTAAGGCACAATGTGCCCAAGTTCCACACGTTGCCTCCAGGAGCTCCCAGGCCATGTGTGATACACCTCACACCCATCAATTTTGGATCTTCACCCCACACTGATATTATCTGTTGTTGACAAGGATGAAGAATAGGTTTGTCTCACACATAAAGAAAGATTGGACGTTACTGAATTGTAGAAGGTACTGACCTCATATGTATCACAACATTTTTTCTCTTAATGTGTGCAGAGACATGGCTATTAGAGATCTACCGGCTCCATACAGTAGAAAGTAATTGTCAAAAAGCTTTTTTTCCTGTCCCTGTGTTCATTTAAGCAGTTTCCTGCAAAATTCAACTGGGAATTTCCTAAAGATACTAAAACTACCAGTTTAATCCCTTCTTGCTTTATCTGCATTTCTAAGTCTCAGAATGATTTAATTAGTAACCAGCATTACAGCATATGTGGATTATGGTCCTATCAAGACAAAAATAGTTTTAGCAGGATTTTAAAAAAAATTGCACTTTCCTTCAGTCCTCGTTCAGCTGGACAAATGGGAGCTCATGTGCTTGTGAAACAAATTTGGTTTTGAGCACATTTCTCGAGTTTTTGCACCAGGGAACTACAGACTTTTGAAGCTTCTTCTGTGATTCCTCTGGAACACAAAGTGTATTGTGGATCACTGTTATCAAAATAGAAATGGCTGTGCAGGACCAGGAGTTGGATTTGATGCTCCTTGTGGGCCCCTTCCAACTCAGTTTATTCTTTGACTCTGTGATATTTTTTATCTTTTTCCATAAATATGGAAATAACGTTATTGAAACCTGGGGTGGACAGCAATCTCTCCTGGCATCTTGTAAAGCAGAAGGAGCTGGTGCATGTGGGGTTGGTCCATGTGAGTGCATAAAGCCCCACACTCTAGAGAGCAGCTGGGCTAAGGAATGGAGAATTGTTTAAAAAGCAGCAAGAGATGAGGACAGAAACATTTTAAGGCCATGCCATATAGAAAGTCCAGCATGCAGACCTTGTCTTCTGTCTCTAACATATACCACAGACCAGGTCAGCTGGGAAATACCCTGGGCTGCTGCAGCACAACCTGACCCAGAGGCTAACACGTGTGGAGGCAATGCCCAGGGGCAGATCCCAGGCACCAGCAGATCCCAGCACTGGCATTTCTGTGATGGTGTCAGCATGTCAGCTGCACTGAAAGGCAATCTGCTGGAAAGCCAAGCTGCAGGCACTGCTGGAGTGCTGAGAGCAGAGCAGCCAGCAGTCCAACACCTTGTTGTGAAGGCAGGAACAGCCGTGAGTGCTGAAACAGAAACTCAGCCCAAACCTGGCTGCTCTGGAGCTGTGGCACCAGAAGTGACCCAGGTGTGACCTGGTGGGGCAGACAAGGAGTGAGCAAGCACAGATGGTCGCACAGGAACCTCCTGGCTGCAGACACTGCCCATCCCCTGCTGCTTTCCAGGCACAGGAGGCATGGGCTGCGGGGCTGGAGGAGAGAACTCTTCAGGCTACTTTGTCCTGTGGAAAGTGACTGAGACCCTTGCTCCACACCCATTTCCATACATGACTGAAAACCAAGGAAATTAAATATCCCTGAACTTGCAGGCAGTGTTGCATAGAGATAAAAGGAAGGAAAAAACACACATGCCTTTCTCTTTTGTCCTTTCCAGGCAAGGGCAAACAAATCTGGCCAAGATAGTAGTTTTATAACTGAATCAAACTTGAGAAATATACCTACTTTTGCATGAAGTGAGGCTATTTGAGCTCTAACACCCAAAAGGTTGCTGGGCTTGCCTGCCATGAGCCAAATTCCAGCTGGCTGGCTGGAATCCTGTTGGCTGTGTCTGACCACAAGGGCATCATTACTGGTGTGAGCGAGCTCAACTCACCAGTCACTGATCTTCTGGCCCTTCCAGATCTTCATCACATTGTCTCCTCCCACTGTAAAAGGGCAAGACCCTCAAGAGAGGAATGTGGCAGTGTGGGAAATGGCTGAACTTCCCAAGAAATCCCAGGTAAAACCCCCTAATCTGAGATCTGTTTCTGATCACTTATTTCCAGCCATTTCTCAGCTGTGTCCTTTAAGCATTCCTTGAGGGAAACACATAGCCCATGGAATTGAAGTCATCCTTGATGCCCTGCAGAGGTGGAATGTTACACAGGTGATTTGTTCTCTTTTTTTCTTCCCATGCATGCAGATGAGAGAGGTTGTGTTCAACAGTACTTTCAGACACTTCATATTCTTGTCCTCAAAAGCAGCGCACACATTCAGTTCTTTATTGCTGTGAGGCAGTAAAGAAAAAGTAGAAAGGACAAGACTTTTTGAGGATCACCTCCAAGAGCAGAGGATAAAATACAGTGCCCAAAATGGGCCAGTTCTAAAAAAGAAATGAGAGCAAGGAAAAACCAGGAGTAACAAACAAAGGGCAGGGGAGAGCAAGCTGGTGTGCAACAGAAGTCTTACTAGACTTCTTGCTGGGCCTGATGAAAGGCACACAAAACAGGGAGACTGGAAAGCCAAATGAGAGGCCAAAACATCCACTCTGCAGGGCTGTATCCCAAGATGTGCCAGTGCCTGGGGCCGCTCAAAGGAGAGGAGCCAGGATGTCTGCAGCCAAAGCCAGCACAGCAGTCACAGAAAAGCCACCAGCACCACCATGTCCTCGCTGCAAAGGCAGCCATGCCAGCACTCCTGGTGCTGAGAAGGGCATCAACGCCCCTCTGGAAAGAAACAGCTCACGTTGACACACACAGATTCACTGATTTGTGCACCTCCCTTCCTTAAGGGGACCTTGATTCAATGGACATGTGTGATTTGAGTAACTGTAGAATTCAGAGAGTCAAACTGATGTGTGTGTGACAGACAATTTCATTTAAAAAACCCTAAAACCAGAATTACTAGTTTTTCTAAGTGGCAAAGACTTGGACAGACCACAAGGAATTCACAAGAGTTCAGTGAAAAATGAACCCTCAAACCCAGGAGCTGACCAGCTGACCAGTGCAGCCTGGAATTTTGTCTCAATTAGTTAAATTGAGATTATTTGAGACTATTTGTCTCAATTAGTTAAATTTGTGATTTCATTTCCTCCAGGGTGGGTTGTTTTTTGGGTTTTTTTTTTATGTTTACAAATAAATTCCTTAAATCCTTAAATCTTGACACAACAGCTGAATGTCAGGACTCTCAATTTACATTGCTTTTCCTTTCACCAGTTTTGTAGGAGAATACAGGCACATCATATTAGTAATTAGATTCTGTTTCTCCAGCTATTCAACAGATTAGTAATACGATGAAATAATATTTTCATGTTAATTTAGATTCCCTAAATTTATGATGCTATGAAAGTGGAAAATAATTAGCATGAGACCACCTAGTATCTACAAAACTTACTGCAATTGTGCTTGTAGAAAGTCATTAGTCTTTCTTCAATATAAAATTTGTCAATTAATGTATCCAGACCTTTTTTCTTGCTGTCATTGTTTTTATCTATGTGAGAGCTGTAAGAGGCTGTGGCCATTTCTTGCCTTCCAAGTACAGAAATTCAGTCTGTTTCAGCAGAATTTTGATATTTATGTTAGTTGGTGTGAGGCTGTGCCTATTTGCCCTTGATTTCATGTTTAATTATGTCTACAATATTCCATAATTAATCTCTTAAACAAGATCTGAAATGGAGATCAGCTCTTGTTTGAATTCTCAGCTTAGTCATCTCTTTTTGCTACAAGAAAAAGCCAATGTGTTTATCTCAGACACTATGTTAACTCTTCCTGCTGTTGCCCTAGTCCAAATATTCCAACACTTCCAATCAATATGTATCAAAAAACTTAAAACAAGCAAATAAACAAAAACCAAAACAAACCAACCCCCAAAAAATCCCAAACTAGCATTCTGGGATGGGTTGGATTTTCCCTCTAGCCAGGCTCCCACCTATAAAATTTCATCCACCTATAAAATTTCTTGCACCAGCAGCTCTCCTGCCTGCTGTTCACTCCCACTGATGCCAAAGTAGAACCAGCCTGCATGACTGCTCTGCTGCAGTTTCCCTCTTTCCACCCCAGCTCCCAGCCTGAATGTGCTTTTTCTGGGCTGCTGCTTTGATGTTGCACCAGGCAGTCTTGGAACAATAACTTGAAGACAGCATTAAAGCCAGCCAAGGGTAGAACATGCAGCCACCACTGTGCAATTGTGCAGATAATATGCTGTGGCTTTGCAGGAAACCTGGAGATGGGCGCAGAAGTCCCCAAATTTGAGACCAGGGGTTGACTGGCTGCCTCTCACAAGGAGCTCCACAAAAGCCAGGCCAGAGCAAAGCTCCCTCCTCCTATTTTGAACTGGTCACCACTTCGAGTGCAAGCAGGACGGACACAGCCTTGCCAGAGCTGTTGTCTTGTGTTGGTTTTGAACAATGGAGGATTGAGAGGGGGGAAAAATAAGTTGTTTGTGTGTGTGTGTGCATCTGTCAATAAGGGAGCTTAAGTTGGGGATGAGAGACGAGTGCTGGAGAGGTACTTAGAGAGATTAAGTGCAGCAGATTTATAGGTGAAATCTGGTTAGTGTTGATGCAAAAGGTTGTGGGGGAGATTTTCAAAAGCACATGTGGGAGGAGACTGCTTGCATACTATTGATTTTCTATTTTGGTGCCTAGCTCTCATCACTGTATGACAGCCTTGTGAAGCACCGGAGCTTCTGGAGACACTGGAAGAGGTCTGTGAAGCAAGCAGGTGATGAGTCAACACTGGCACCATCACCCACTGCAGAAGGGGAGGGAGGAAACCGCGTGAAAGAGCCCCCTCCCCCCATATTGCAAAGTGAAAGCAGTGCCCTGGTCCCTGTTCCCTGTGTTTTCCAAATAACTGGTGGCACAGGCAGAGGTCAGAGAGCAGGAGCACCATACACAGCACACATTCATGAGCTGTGGGCATGTTTCCAGCTTTGTGAGCAGGAGTCATCGCTGCACAGAGGGACTGCAGCCCGTGAGTCCACTTTCCCTGTAATGAACACATCCTCATGTGGAAGCAATCCCTTCTGATTGTCCAGACCTGGGTGATGGCACCCGAGCAGCAGAGATAAGATTGCAGCCAGTGCCCACACCCAGGGAGCAGGGAGAGGAGGATGTAAGAACAGGAATTCAGCAGAGCTCTGGATCAGGGGCACTACAGCTCCTCACTCCCTGTCAGGAAGCAGCAGCTGCTGCTCCACCACGTGCACTTTGTTTTTCCTCTGAAGGCAGAAAATAAAGTAGGTCACTATTTTATTTTCCAGAAGCCCAGATTAAGGATATTAGGAAAGGGCACAGTGTAGTGTAAGCTGCTGATGAAAACACCAGAGATTCAAGCTGCATGTGTTTACACATGACATGAATGAGAAACTCAGTTGTTGACATGAAAACAGAGCTCATGTGTAGATACTACATAAAGAAGAGGTGCAAGGTGCATTAATTGGAGGCTATTCAGGGAAAAATGTAAGGTTTCTGGCTCTTAAAAAAAACAGCAGACAAAGTAGAAAAAATATTAGCTGTCACATAAATTGAAGAGTGCCAGTGAAGTACATGTTTATTTTTATTTTCCTTAGGAAGGCTCAGTTTTTGTAGGTTTTATGCTGTTTTAGAGCCTCTCCAAACCACTGTGGGTAACCAGGAGTGTTTAAGGTGATTAAACTGGTGCTGGGAACAGCAGGACATCAGCTGTAGAACCACAGGTATAAATCCATAGCTACTAGGCACAACAAGCATTGCCGCATGTGAAGAAATTGGGTGTTATTCCATTTAATCTTACACCCTGAAACAATAATTGCTCACATTCCCAACTCATGTTCCATCCAGCAAGAAACAGGGAACAGGATATCTAAGTCAAATTACAAACAATTGGCATATTCTAGGAAAGTGAGAGAACCAAAAAAGGTGGGGTTTTTTTGTTTTTTAATTAAGAAAAATAATGAAGACATTCAGTGAAGAACTACAGGAGATCATCTGCAAAAATTATACAATGCAACAAGAATTTGTACACAATTCTCATAACTGAATTATACATTTCAGTGAACTGTGCAGTTTGAAACTTTGAAGTTCTCTCCTCCTTAGACCCCTCTCTTGTGACTGCCCACACAGATGTGTCCTTACACAAGCAAGGAGGCAGCAGTCCTTGTTAAAAGCAGTGAAGGTTTTAAGAAACACCCCTCCAGCCCAGGATGTCACTGCTGGGACCTCTCCTGAGCAAGCACATCACAGAGGAACTGAAGTTTTTGCAAGTGGTCAAAAGGCAGCAAGACTGCAACACTCACTTCTATCTGTGATAAAGCAAGAATTTTGAGATTAGACATTATTATAATGTATATTGCCTTGGAAACAGACAACATCTAAAAGGGAGGGAGAGCAGAGACTGGGCAGATTTATCCATTATAGTCATATATGACTATATGGCTTATATTATGACTTATATTATCCATATAAGTCATTATGTGAGATTAGCTCTGCTGTTCAAAACATGGTGCTAATAATGCCAAGGTTGTGGGTTTGATCCCTGTTTGGGCCATGCACTTTGGAGTTGGTCTTGATGATCCTTGTGGGTCCCTCCCAGCTCAGAATACTCCGTGGTTTCCTCCATTTTTTAAAAATTAACTAATTAATTTCTGAATCCCCTTTTTTCAATATATGAAGAAGGATTTCTGAAAAAAGCTAGCAATGAGGTCTCAGCCTGCATCCCCGTGTATGTTTCTGTCTAAACCTTTCCAGTACAGATAAGGGTTTATTTTCCATATAAACCCAAACCAGGGCTTTCACAGTGTCCATGACTCAGCCCGGTTCCCCAGAGCTGAGATCCCCCTTGCCTTTCCCACAAACAGACAGGGAGTCCCAGGCCATGGCAGGAGCAGCAGGCTGGGGATGCCCCTGAGGAAAAGCAAAGAGGAATTACTGAGGCAGTCAGTCAAGGCAGGGACCAGCCCCAGCCACAGCCTGGACGTGTGGACTTTGTGCTGCCCTGTCTGTCCCAGCAGAAGAGCCTGGAGCCGGTCTAGCCCCTGGGGATGCACTGGTGCCACACTTACCCTGCACAGGGGAAGAGAAGTTGTTTCAGGCACCATTGATCCTTCCCAGTCAGGCAAGAGAAACGCGGAGTTAGAGTCTGAAACAGGACACGTGGGTGCCTGCCTGGAACATCCTTCTCTCCATTGCCTGCCAGGGAGTCCAGAGGAGTTTAAGGGCTGTCACCCAACACCTGGATAAACACTCAGACACAGACTGTGCAGCCCTGTCCCAGCTCCTCTGTGCCACCCAGGAGGGACACCTAAAGCCATGCTGACGGGTGAGGGAAGCACTCAGCCCACAGGAGGAGCTGGCAGCTCCCACGAGCAGGGCAGCCAGAATTCAGAGGTTTGCTTCACCAGCAGCAATGAAGTCTGGATCCCTGAGGTCATTTATCTGACAGCTTTATGGAATGATTTTTGTTATTCACATCTTCATTAACCCTTGCTTAATTCTGTACTTCCCAATTTCTCAGGGCCTCTAGATGGAACAATTTCGATTCTTCTCTTTACAGAGGAAAGATAATGCATTCAAACAAATCACTCCAGACTTTCATTTTGCATGTTGTTCTTATTCCTCCTCAGTTTTGCCTCAAAAGCTAATGGAAAAGAAAGATTTACTGTCTCCATTTTCACTGGTACTTATCTTTAGCACTTTTTCTTGTCCAATAGATCTGCTGCAACTGGTAATAAGGGAGATTGCTACTGCCTGACTTCCGCAGAACTTACTTTTGCTCCTTTACAAGCTTTTATGACATTATGTAAATACCAGGCATCTTAGATTAAGAACAGCACTTTAGCATAAAATATTCAGACTGTGCCAGCACTGGGGACCTTCCTATGGCAGATTTATGCTGTTGTTCCAGTCATCTAGATATAATATTGCCATTCTGCAATTTAGTACAAGTTTTAAGACCTTTGGGAGGAATTGTTATTCAGTGTGATTTTACTGGATTCATAGATTAATTGTAGATATTTTCCAGATAACACTATTAGAAAATAGAATTATCTGTAGATCCATCCTCAAGGCCCTCAGTGAAATTGGTCCATATAAACAAGATAAGGCTAAATCTTTGACCTGAATAGATTGCAATCTAAGCAAACCAAGGGAGAACTGATGAAAAGAGGATATTATCATAGTTTTCCACAGGAAAACAGAAGTAACACTGAGATTAAATTACTTATCTGAGGTCAGAGATAGCCTGCAGCAGACCCTGCCATTCAATTCACATCACTTAGAGTTCCACATTTAACTATGAAGCCATCTTCCTACTCTCATATGAGACAATTTTAAAAGCTGGAGAATTAAATCTTGGTTTATTACTGTCTGGAAATTATTACAATGTCTCTAAGAGAAATAAAATATTTTTCTTTGCATTGTGTATCTGTTAGTAATTAGGTTTTTTCCCCACAGAACAAAGGTAAAATCAAAATTTTTTGGTTGTTTCACCTAAAGGATCTGGCATGTGGAAACATTTACAAAGTATCTCAGATGCCTTGGTGACAGCAAGTTGCATAATTCCCATCATCTATTTTGTTAGACTTACCCCATAGAAAGGAAATATTGCTTTCTGTAGCAATTGCTGCATTTTTTCCCACTAACCTTGAATTGAATCTCCTTCAGACAGACCAAAACTAAGAGGCAACAAATTAATATCTTCACTGTACAGCACAATTGCTACCACCACATGGATGGGAATTTATACCCTGTGTTTCCAACTCTGTATTTTCAAAGAGAGTCTAGAATTTTCTATGTGTCCAAGGGAATAAAAGCTCCCCCTCTACACAACACCTGGGGCTTCATCCCCAGTGAGGATGAGGAGCACCTCACTCTATTCAGCACTACAGATCCAGCTCTTCCACTTGCTTTTCCACTTAAATGTGTTCAACTATTGGCACCACTTCCCATCCTCAGACCCTGGTGTGCCCATGGTACTGTGACACACCCAGAACATGCCTTGGAAATGAGGAGGACCCAGCACCAGCATCAGTGAGCCCTTTGGGAAGTACAGGGGCAGGGGGAGAGCAACATTCCTTGGGACATCCCTGTTTAATCACACAAAGTACATCTCCTTCCAACATTGCAAAGCTCTGCAGAAAGCTGCTTTCTAATCTAGGCTGGCATTCCCAGCACCCTGCTTACAGCCCAGACCACTTCTGACATTCCCCCTCTCAGAGCTGACTCATCTGTTTAAAAATCTCCTCTGGCACATTAGGCTCAAATCTTCTTACCTGGGACAGGGACTCTGGTTCAAAGCCTTCTGCTCATCCAAGCTGATCTCACAGCAAGTTCTGAGCCCCAAGGTGTCCCAGAGCACTTGGCCAGGAAGATGAAGACCAGGGTGACAGTGATCTTGGACCTGAGTTCTGTTACACACAGAGTTGTATTCCCTCCTAGGCCTCTTTCCTTCTCTTTAATTCATGTACCTTGATTAGTTATCTGGAGGTCAGCCTGGCTTCCCTGGGGGCTAGAAAGCCCTCTGGTGCTCTTTAGTTTCCCTCTGGGAAACTTTAGTCATGCCACAGAGGCCCCAGCAGAGACCAAAGAGGAGAGGGGGATGCTCTCTCAGGGTTTCTGCTGCACTGCAACCCTGCCCAGCCCAGCATGCAGCCCAGCCATGAGTGAGAGGTGTCTGCCTGAACCCACCCAGGTTTGTCAGAAAAGGAACTAGAGCCTCTCCTTTCACGTACAACTCTTAACCACTACATTTACAGCTAAAATGCAGCAGAGCAGTGGGAGGATTTGGGACCTGACCTCTTTGCCTCTTTCACCAAGCACCAGCATCCCTTGCTGGCAGTCTCTTGACCAGCTCCCTGCTCTTCACATCAGTGCTTTGAATCCTACTCTTCAGTGTCTCTTGCCAGCCAGGCAAACCCATCTCTGGGCTGCAGCCCAAGCTTTGCTACCAGTGGGATGAGACTTCAGGCTCTGGTGTCTGTAAATAGCATCCTATGAGTCCCCAGCTCCCCACAAACAGCACAGGATGCCTTGCAATGCTCCCAGTGCTGCTCTGGAGGGCACTGCCAGGAAGTGCTCCTTCCAGTAACCACTGCAGTGTCCAACCTCCAGGCTCTTGCTCCTCCATCAGCCCTTACTTTCCCAGGCTACTCCAAATTCCAGCCCTTTACCCTGTAAAAGCAGCAGGGATGTGACTCGCAGTGCCTCACTTGGCACAGCTGAGGGGGTCACCCGGGGTTCCCTGCAGTGAAATGACACAAAGAGACACTTGCACCATGTGGCTCCTGTGACCCATTTCAGCCCTGCACCGTCCCCAGGGCAGCTGTGCACCAGAAGCAGCTGTTGCTCTGTGCAGGCAGCCAAGGGTGGCCAGCTCAGAGGTCACATCTGCACAGGAGTGGGCACAGAAAGCTGGGGATGAATCCCACAGGGTGCCACTGGCACCTGGGTACGTGGCAGCAGCTTGGGATTCCTCCTCCAGGTCTGCTGGGAAGAGTGCCCGAGGATTTTGATAATTTACATGGATACTGTCTGAAGTGGGCAGAGTAATTTCATCTCTCCATTGCTTGTGCATGATTTACAGCTTTGACATGTATTTCTGCATTGCTCCTGTTTTATTAAATTAGTACTAGGATCTCTTGAGGCAACTTTTAAATAATTTGCACAGCTTACCTAACATCACTGGCTTGCTTAGGACCTTATATGAAATTCACTTGCACTCAACCCAGCTCTTCAAACGAGCCAAATGTATTGTTCTGGAAACAACTGAGAATTCCAGGATTGGTGAATTGTTCACCAACCTCATCATTATTCTGCAGGTTTTCCTTCTTATTTGTAGTCTTAGAGGACTTGATAAAAGTAGTAATTAGTAAGCATCTTCCCTAGGAAGTTACAGAGATATCTTTCCTTGCTGTATTTGTGGCTTTCAGTGTTAAATAGAATCTGTTTTTAAAAAATCAAACTTCTCCAACTAAATAGTCTGATAAAACATAACCAACTACGTATCAATGTCTACAAAAAATGGCAGAAAGAAAGAGGGCAGTTGCTATTATCTTTGTAGTATGGAGAGGAAAAGGATAATGCTCAAAGGAGCAATAAATCAAATTATAGCTGAAAATGATAATGTCACAGCAATATAACTGCATTACGTAAGTAGCCCCAGGCTCTTTCCATAGCTCTGGCTCAGCCTAGATGGCACAGAAAAGCTCATCCGACAAGGCTGGCAGGGGCTGTGTGGCTCCAGCCACACTGCCAGCAGAATGGAAGCAGAAACAAGGAACTAAACAGCATGGAGATCTGCCTCTCAAACCCAGACTGACAGCAGCTGATATTTCAATTTTCAAGGCACTATAAAGACTTGCGGCAGGTGTTTTAAGTTCTAATAACAAGGTGTGTTTAGCTTTGATAAACTTTTTCTGAACAAGCTGCTTCTCTCCCCCACTCCCCTGCCCTGGTTAACTTTATGTCCAGAGAGTCAAGGTCCCTAAAGCAGGGCAAGCAGCTGGATGAGGATGTCATGAATGCATTTCTGCGCTGAGCCCTTCACCCTCCATCAGGGTTTAAAAACGAAACGAGGCTTTGCTTAGCTTGTCAATATGAACTGGAGTACAAAGGCTTGACAGCTCCCTCTCCTGAACATCAGTGTATTTGAAAACTAACACTCCAGAATGGGCAATTAAAGCATTGTGGAGTACATGCCATCATTATTTGATGGATATTAATAAAATATGCCACAAAGTAAAAAATATTTGGAAAAAAGATAGAGACTGTGAACACATAATTTCCTTCATCCAAAGCAAGTCACTGCCTCCACAGAGTATCTGACTAGGAACATCTTCAGGACACCAGATCACTTAGAAACACTCCTTGTATGCAGGAAAACATCTTATTCCTAACAAAATGAGGAAAATATTGAGGAAATGTTGTGGTTACCAAATATCAAGGCCACAGCGCTCAAGATATTGTCTTCAGAGAAACTTTACTTGCCCACTTCAGAAAGTGCAAATCCATTACAAATAAAAGAATGAAAAAACTACACCAAAAGCTCAGTATTATTTTCAGAATTAAGCCAAAAGATATCTTCATTGTTTTGGTTTTTTGTTTCTTAAAACTATATGGATTAAAAAGATGTTTTACACAAAATCTCACCAGTTTTTAATTGCTACATTAAATTGAAAAAACTATTAAACAGACACAGGAATATGCTGGATATTTTTTTCCTTCTATAAAGCATACTGTAAGTTTTGGCCAAATACAAATAAAATTTGTTATCTAAAGTGAAAAACTCACTTTAGCCCAAGCTCTACCAGAGAGATGTGAGGGCAACTTTTCTTTAATTTAAAAGCAGTAGACACTCAGAGGTGTATTTGTAGTTCTGTTTAATGGACCAAACGCTGCTTGAAAATCAAGTTCCCTTGACCTGGTAAGACCTGAGTCCTTAGCTCCTTCTAGGCTGTGATTACCAATTCCCACCACCTTGCCAGGGAAAGAGCACATCCCCAGCACACACTCTGCCTGCTTAGCCAGCACTAAAGGCACCCCATTATCTCTTACACTAATAAGCCTACAAAGCCACCGACTGAGCATGAGCACCACAATTTCAGAACGCCTTTTAATTGCAGGAAATCAGAGCAGCTCTCTCTAATCCTCACAATGAAAGAGCACCACGCTCTTCAGATCCTCAAGTGCTGCTCAGAAGTGCTGTTCTTGCAGCACTTGCCTAATGGTCCTTTTCAGAACGGGGTCAGGCCTTTAGGAAATCTGCAGACCTGCAGATACCAATACCAAATTACTGTGCTGTGCTGCAGCTCAGACCCACTGCAGTGCATTGTTGCTAGAAATCCCCAGGGGTGGTTTTCCACCTTGCTGACTTGGATAGCTGCTACCAAGAGGAGCAGCTCAATAGTAAACCACTGTCCCCTGGCTGACCTCTGCAGCTACATGTGAACAGCTCTCCTCAGCCCCACTTGCCTTGGAGTCTGAATATAGACAGAGAAAGGAAGAGCAAGAGAATAGCAGAAATCACCAGAAACTGAATAGCCATAAGAGCACTTAACCATAACAGAGCATAGAGGACTCAATGCAAATCTGCAGATAAAAGAGCAGTCTCTGCCAAGTTTTGCTCTTTAAATAAACTTTTGGCAGGACTTTACGATAGCAAAGCAGAATTTTACATATGGATTCTCTTCCTAAAATAGAACAAGCCAAATAAAGACTCAGGAATTTGAACTTTTAGAGCTATATATAACTCAGCTTTAGGGTAATAGAAATAGCTCAATTGCTCTATACATTATCAATAAATAAATATCTATACTTCAAATACCAGTAAGTTAAAGTAGTTCTTATTGGTAACCCTAATCCTTTCCCTACTGCCCCACTCCAGCTGACCAGCCCTTCTCCTGCAACATCCAAGTAGAAATTCATCCTCTGATTACCATGTGACCCACTCTTGGTATGCAATCCCCTCCACATGATTTCTGCTTGGGAAGCAGCTCTCCTTTCCATTTCTTGGCTGGTATCAGGAAATTGCCAGGTATCAGTTATCTCTCTTCTCCCAGGCTGTCCTTTGGCAGCACGGATGGACCTGTGTGGTATGGGATATAAGCAGCTGCAAAGGAATAACTGAAGATTAGTGCAGTTCAGCCTCAAATGTTTCTTCAGCTACCAAAACCTCAGTGCTCTACTCTGCACTGCATTTTCCTAAATTCATAGGGATGCTTATATTCAGCTGTGCTTGACGTTCTCCATTTACATTTTCCTGCCCCCAAATGCATTCAACATCCAAAATCAACTCACCATAATGTTAAAAAGAACCATTAGATTAGTATTTACAAAGTTGCCTTGATAAAGCATCAGGCATTAAAAGTTCTTACACGTCTCTTTCGAGACTACTGCCCATGCACCTCTGTCATTCTTGATGCATTCACACTGGAATTTAAATCACTTATGAAATAGCATTTTCAAAACAAACCCCTCCTTAAATGTAGAGTTAACATATGCATGAACATTAATCCTTTTTCATCCACTAACCATTCCTTTCAGTACATGTCATAACAGCTGTAGGTAAGTCTCCTCTGACATTTCCTGTACCCACAATGAGCATCTAGGAGCCATTCAGATAAATGATACCATAGCAATTAAAACCATTTTCCCTGTTAGCGTGCTGTTCTTATCACATCCAAGGAAAAAAGTAATCAAAGTTATTATTCTATCTTGGCAGACACGCTTTAATCTCTTGAATATATTGTGGACTAATGGGACACGTCACCGGATAAAGCAGGAAGCCAGCGTACATGCAAAGGCCAGCGACCGAGCAAAAACCGTTCGGTTTATCGAGAATCATTTCCTCCGCCAGTACACTACTGAGAACAAGTTTACTAAAAGCTTAAAGTAGGATTAGAAGATAAAGCGGGATCCAATCACTGACAGCATTTCCCCCTCTAAACCATTCTCACATGAATCTTAGAGCCCTAAGCTGCAGCAGTCTTGTGCTTTCATAGAGGGACTCAGCTTGAGCAGTGTCAGTGGCGAGGAACACATCTGAACAACATCCATGCTGCTGAATATTCAGAGAACAGCCCTAGCTTTTGCCAAGCCATATTCTTGCAAGAAAGCAACCATCTTAAGTGTGTTACCCAGGGCAGGAAAAATAAACACAAAGCAGACAGCATTTTTTAGGATCACTCAACCTTTTGTCAAATTCTGGAACTAACTCAGCCACCATTGAAGCCCTCAAGCCACTGCCGTATCAGCCCTTCCTCCTCCCACGGCCCAGTGTGGCTACCACAAAGATGAAGAACGACATATCCGTGTCTGTTCAGCCTTTGTACAGTTTTTATGTCCTACTTGCTTCACTTGAGTCATTCTGCACAGTAGGCAGCCATACACGTGTTGTCAGCCTTCAGTCAGAACAGCACTCTACAAGTGACGCATGAACGCTGGCAGGCTGCAGTTACAGTAAGGAATGGATGTGCCCTGGCCTAAGCCAGTGAAAATAACTCAGCCAGCCTCCTGGCTACCCTCAGAGCAAGTTCAGCTTGGCTTTTCCCCGCAGTTGAGTTTGCACATCCAGAACCAGCACCTCCAGCGCAGCCAGCAGCATCCGCACACAGGAGATGAACACGCTCATGCCCTTCGTGTTCTGTGCCACTGGACACAGAACCAGCTGGCAGATGTTGTCATTGTAGTGGCATATGCTTAAATCGTCCTGCTCTGACTTTTGCAGGAGTTTTGGCATTTTCCCCTAATGGTACTAGGCAGACTCTCCCACAGTGTATTCCGACCACCCAGCCTGCCTTACCTGAAAGGAAGCCACTGAATAAAACAGATTGAGGAGAGCCCTCCAAGTTGCATTTACCTACAGCAGGAGGGTCCCATTCTGTAATAGATCACATTGGCTAGAAAATACACACTCCAATGCTCCAGTGCATGAGTTGCCACCTGTACTATGCACAAAAAACATCTTGCTGCAGGTCAAGCACAGACCACAATGAAGCTGGATGTGGCTTAAGTAAATATGAGCTGCAGGAAGAAGCCTGAGCACTCTGTAGCAAGTACTACTTAAGGAGAGCTTTAGGAATAATTTTTGTCACGGTACTATCTTTACTGCGCGAGGAATACAGCTGTAGAGACCCTAAGAAGACTCAGAATTAAGAATTAAAGAAAACTGTTAAGAATTAATGGAAAAGTCACTGAGAAGAGAAGCTGGCATTTTCAGAAAATCACTCCAATTTCCTAACCAAATTTACTGTACCTGTTGAAAACACTTACCTGGACAACCAAGTATGCAGTAATAGTAACAATAACAAAGACAGCACTCTCCTGACAGTTAAGTCCTAAATTAAGATCAGAGAAGTGCCAGCAGTCAAGAGTCAGTAACACAAAGCTGAGCCCTCTCCAGTATCTAAAAGCTACAGAAGCATTCAAGAACCTAATAAATAGGTCAACTCATTTCTGTACTCTGTATCAGGTATGATTAATCCATAAAATTAAAATTTTAATGCTTACACACAGTTATTATAAATGTTTATATATGCTATTGTAAATATTTAATGTCCAGTTAGATTGGCAATATTAAGATCACTTTATTTTAAGCCTTATGGATTTTGAAAACACATACAAATAAAATACTTGTTACAAAATTCCATTTGCTAAAGTTTCTTCAGGAATATACATCAAGCATGATCCCAGCACACAGATAAATGACTTTTACAGAAAGCATTACATAGAGCAATAAATGTTAGTGAAACAGCCAGTCTTTCCAGATATTTTACAATGAAAAATTCTCTCTTTGTCACATCTATTATTTGACTAAATTTTAATTTCTTTATTTAAAATAGCCACATCTGAATTTAAAATGTGTAACCAAAACAACTGTGGAAGTCAACAGGCACTCAGAATCCCCAAAGGGGAGAGTAAGCACTATTTTTCAAGTTCACTAGTTCAGGGGTAAAAATCCCTGAGAGACAGAAAATGCTGAACCCATTTCCTTCAATTGAAAGATGCTTGTCAAGGGACATTGTCAAGAGACAGCTGTAAAGATAAACTGTAAGGCTGAAGAGCAATAGTAAGACAGAGCAAGGAAAGCAATCTGTAGGGCTAGGTAATGAGGATGCTTGGTGGAGCAGCATTATGGGACTTCACCAAGGCTGCCTGCTTGCAGAAAAGCACTCAGCAGAAATATATGCAGAGATACAAAGCACAAGATGTGTACATGCTCGTCATTAACATGGAAAACAGTGCGTGCCAAAACTATAATCTCAGTTAGTTATAAACAGTATGCAACTGACCTCAAGAGTTAAAATACAAACAAGAATTAACAAGATATTGTGCTCCAATTTCAACGTCACCATCAGGACATCATTATGTGAAGCCAGTAGATTAAGAAACACAGTTCCATATACATTTTCTGCTCCTCAATGCCAGTACAGAACTGCTCAGAAAGAGGTGATTCACAGACCAGGTCACTAAATTCTCTGGGACCTGGAAAGCAATCTCAGAAGCAGTATGCCTCTAACCTCTCACCTCAAGTCCCTGAGTTGCTGCTGGACATGAGAACAGCTTTACTGCTTCTACTTTATGAGTCATAGCCCTGCAGTGTCCTGTTCCTTGCTACATGCTGTGACACGGGTCCCCAGCTACATCCCTTTCCTTAAGCCTATTGTGCGTACAGAAGCTGCACCACTGACTGATGATGCTGTGCTGATTTTCAGTGTTATTTAACATGGAGGCAGGTCAAGCTAGCTAGATCAAGCATGAGTTCACTCACACTGCCCACTGAGGCTGATGTGAGCCTTCAGAGCAGTGGAAGAAAGCCACAGTCTCTCAGGTTATTGAAACATCCAGAGCATTAAGAAGCCCATTACATCTGACTGATGTCAAACACCACAATAAGCAACACTAGGAGGAAAGTGTGGCATAAATGGTGAAAGCAAGTCCAAGCAGACTTCAATCTAAAGATTTAATCCTAAAGGTTAATATAGGTTTCACAACCAGTACACTTAGCCTATGATCAGCCACAGGTTTAAAACTATTAGCAAATAAACAGGAGTTTTAAGAGCAACCTTTAGGTTCTGACCTAAAGATCTAAAAATACCACTGGGGGGATGATCCAGTTTGAAATCAGATTATCTTTAACTAGAAAGCAATCATGCTTACAAGAGGCCCTTATGCCAGTCACACTTGCTCCAGAGCAGGGCAGCACTCTAAAGAACAGATGTTGACAGCATGTGCCCTGTGCTATTTTAACATTGAGTTTCCTTATATTATTTATATCACTTCCTTAAGAGGACAGTAGTTAAGCCAAGCTACCCCAGCCCCACTTCAGCCCAGCTGTACAGCCAGCTTTGTGCTTGGGTTACCAGAATGGGAGGAGTAAGTTGTCTCAGAGATTTGCTGATGTGTTATGTTATTATAAGGCCTCAGGAAAACAGCAACTAGAGAGGAAGAACACATCACCTTTCCCAGCAAAGCATTCTCCACTGGGCTTACCTGAGTTTACATAAAACTGCCACAGATTGATTTGTGCTAGCTTTCCCTCTGCAAAGCCATTTTATCAGGGCATTTGTTCCACACAGGGATGTGTGGTTTTATGGAAGGACTGCTGTTCCAGTTCTCTAAAAGGACTCTCCAGACTTCAGGCTTCTGCCCTAGATTTAGGTCACTAGTAATTGGACATGTGTAGAAAATGCACAGGCTCAGTTCAGTGTTGCCTAATTAATTTCTTAGTCTGTCGATTTGGCAGTCGCCCTACAAAACAGAACAGTTGGATATTTAAAATTGTATTGAAGAATACCTTATGACACTAGCAAGCCTCCCAAAAAATAAGGCCAACTCTTTTGGTAGTAATGAAATAAGTATTTTAAATTGCCTGGAGTACAAAAGTGAAATCAGTTTTCTCAGGTGAGACTATCAGCTTGGTTCATTAAAAGAAAAAAGATCAAGCAAAGCACAGAATGTAGAAACCCAAAAACTTCACCAAAGGAAACTTCCTTAAGACAAACAGAACTGACTGATGCCAAAGTCTTGCAACCTATGGAGCAGAATCAAATGCACCAACTTTCTGTCTGGGACATTATATTCCCAATCAACTGGTGAGCATACTGACCACAAACTAATGTCACAGCCTGAAAGAGAGAGTTCTGCACATTATTTTGATCTGTATGAAGTGCCTTTCAGTATGTAACTGGTCTTGGAGTAGCATATTCATGATGAAGAAAAAGCTCATCCACTGAAATTAGAATTCAAATTCTTTCTTGCTCCTAGGCTTCTGTCACAATTTTATAGTCAACTTCCTTGATTTTTTTTTAATCCTTCTTGAAGGACACAGAACAGCCCCACTGTGCTGAGTCTTGGCCATCCTGCCAAGCTCTCTGTGGGAGCTCACTTGACTACCATCTATTCACTGCACCACAGGTCCCATGTGCTTTAGGTAGTTTTGGCTTGGGTCTAACAGCAAATGAGAAGAGACAGATGCCTCTCTGCAGGAACCTTCCTCTCTGGTGACCCTGGGGGTTGAGCTGGCAGGGCTACCTGAACCTTACAAAGTGGTTGCTCTACAAAACAGCCTTATAAAACTCTATTTACATATTAACTGAAGTAAAATATTTACTCCAGATCAGGAAGTATTGTATTTTTTGATCAAGAAACAAGCTCAGTGCCTGAGCAGTTTTATGGCATTTTAAAGGTGACTTAACATGCCTACCGTGATTTAAAATAAAAACACATTCCAGTTCCTTTCCCTAAGAAGTGAATTTTGCCAATAAAAAGGACCTGAAGACTGAAACAAACTCCAAGTAACAGTACTGAAAGGGAACAGATCTTCTCTCCAAAACCCTTGTATACAGGGGCACTCCGATGGTTGTTAAAGTAAAAACAACATACAACAATATTTGCAAAAAAGCTTAATATAATCTTTTGAGTCTATAAACTATAAACAATAAATAGGAAGAGTGTACATGGCACACCAGAGCAGCTAAATATTAAAACAAGTACACTTAGTACTTGGTAACACTTACCTATATTGTCAGCAATAAGTTTGTTTCACTACTGTGATATAATACAAGCTTAATATACAACATGTTTTTACAAAGGAAAACCACAGAACAAATTTAATACAGAAGGTGAGGGAGAAGGGGAGACAATAAATAACAAGGCACAAAAACCTCTCTTTGCTGCAACCCTGTAAGGCACCACTTGTGCAAACAAGAAACTATCAAAACCTGTAGTGGAGACATTCTAAATATATTTAAGTAAGTGGATAATATATTTTAAATGTGACACTATGCTTATATCTTTGAAAATAAAAATGCTTATGTTTCAAAATTCAATTAGTGAAATGGGTGAACAATTATCCAAATACAAGAGTCACAGCTGGTTTCTCCCAGACAGCTCCACAAGTGCACCTTGATCTTGACCTATGCTGGCCTTCCTAAGAGTCCTGGATCCAATATGGTGCAGAGGGAAATGCTGCCAAATTACGTCAAACTGTGCACACCAGTAATTGTGACAAAACACACCTCAGGGATTAGGATGAGAATGAAATTGTTTTCCTTTGAAACCAAAAATTATTTAAATCAAGATGTAAATGACTAGTAGCATTAATCTAACATAATTAGGAATCTTAATACTCAAACTTATAATTCATACCTCTACTTAAGAACTGGGCACCAATATTTTTCTTCCTAATTCTCTTACCTGCTCAGAAAATCTATCATAAGACAAATTTCAGAAAACCTTCTTCCTTACCAGAAGGTTACACATACATAGTTAAGCACACAAACTGTCAATTTCCCCCTTTTTTCTTATGTTCCATGATCTCTACTGCATCCTGCTAGAAGTACGTTTTTGTCCTCTCTCCAAATACATAAAAATCTCCAGATACTAAAATTACTTTAAATATGCACAGGTTGGCCAAGTTTTTACAAGATGAGAAGGGTTTTCATGAATAACCAAAGTTTTCTTCTAATAAAACATTTAGGAAGCACTCAGTTTCTCATTATCTTCAGACATGTGACTTTTTTTAACTTGGGAACAACTTTTTCCAAAAGTTTTGCTTGCATTCTTGTACCTTGAACAACTGCACAGCACACAATCTGTAAACAATCTGAACAAACCTGATTATTCAGTTATTGGCTAGTTTTGTTCTCTTATGTGGCATATCTAATTTTACACCTAAATACCTTGCCACAAATCAAAACACCTAAAGTCAGACAACCTGCAGCTTTAATGATGCTCAATCTACTGAGCTGCCAGAGAGGAAAATCAGGTTAATCTATTGTATTTTAAACAACAGAGCAAATGGAAAAAAAAACACAGTCTCAAGTGATCAGTTAACATTCATATAGCTATTTGCTGAAAGGCTGTGCCAGCTTAGGCATGCTTCATTCTTTGTATTCAGTCCTGTTTTAAAGATATAAAAATTTGAGCAAATACAATGTAAACAGAGCCAGGTAGACTGCAGTAGTAAAGGACAAAATTACTGATCTGACAGTTTTAAGGCCAACTATTTATGATTTGAAATATGTCATACTATTCCATGGCACTTAATACACTGAAAGTTAGTACTGGGTGACACTAAGCAAGGGAATACATATTCATATGAGATATATACACATAGCCTCAGTTCCTAAAATAGAAAGTTCAAGTTTTTTGTCCAAATAAAATCAATTTGTGAAAGACCATCTGTGGTTTCCTATACTGAATAAAGTAATATTACTATTTAAATCAATTTAGTGCAAACTGACCTAAGTCCAAAGACATAACATTCCTTGATTTTCAGTCACTACTTACCAAATGCCCCTTATTTCTTTCAAAAAGACGACTACATCCTTTCCCCCCCCCCCCCCCCTCTTAAAAGAACAGCAAACACCTGACAACTAGCATGCCGTTCTAGTCTACATTAACAAAACTTGCTGATATACAAATCGTGCTTTGGTCATGCAGCACAGACCCATCTGAAAATGGCCCATCTCTCCATTTAATCAGTCTAGAAGAACACAGTGCCAGATGTCAATTAGCAGGTCATCCTGGCCACTCCGTACTCCAAGCTGACAACGGCAGGCTCGGCTTTGGAGAACTCGGACACGAGTTCGCTGTAGCGATTGTCTGCGGCGTTGCTGCCCTCTATGGTTCGCACGGCGTCGTTCACCGGCACCGGCGGCTGCTCCTTCTGGAAGCACGGAGGGGATTTCAGTGCGACGGGGGCAGGAGGAGCCGTCTGCTCCTGCTCCTTCACAAGGACCACATCTGACCGCCCGTTTCTCTGCTTTATTTTCTGAAATACAATGAACAGTTACCAACAGCGGGCATGACTCTTTACTGATGATACTGTGCTTTTAAAGGAAATGCATCCCCTTCTTTTGCTGGCCAACTCGGTGTCTACAGAACTCTTACAGACCCCAGCTTCTTCCCCACCGTTTACTGCTGATGCTACAAGCACTGCTGGCTTAAAATTGCAGAAGGGCAGAAGACAAAGAATGCCTATTAATATCCCCAGAGAAGGAAAGGTTATTCCAGACTTGCCCCTTGTTTGGTTGCTATCAAGATGGAAATACTTTCTGGAGTAGAAGCAGAGGAAGACAGACCTCGGCACTGTAGCAAGCAGGGATCTTGCAATCTCTTAAAGACCATGAGTATCTTAGTGAAAAAGCAGCTTGATATCCAAAGCCCTTCTATCTTTCCTAAAAACCTTCTAAAAGACTTTTTCCTTTAGATCTAAAAAATGCCAATACAGTTTGTTCAAATGCATGAATACTCTAAAAAATGTCAACTAAAACACAGGAAAGGAGAAAAGGATGTATCCTGCCAGCATGAGCAAGAGAAGAGGAAAGATTAGGATGAAGGGATTTTTCAGTTACATGGTTTGCATTGTTTGCTTACTTCATTTTTGTTTTTAATCCAAACTCACTCACCCAGTAACTGGGAGGTTACACTAGTTAACTGAACAGATTTGTTTGTTGATCTGTTTGTATTTCATTAGAACTGAGACTAAATCCAGAAGACTGGTGTCTCTTGGCATCAACTTTATATAGATGGAAACAGCAGTAGCAAAGTCGACATCAGGATTTCAAAAAAACTACATCTCACGATCTCTCAAGTGACAAATGTAGGCTCAGGTGAAGTTAATATCATGGAATGAGGTTCTAGAAAATTCAGAGCTGAGACTTTACTTTCCTCTTGCTTATTCTTTAGATTGTTTTTTGAGTTTTCTTCACCTTGCTGCTTCAATTGTATAAATTTTTTTAAATATAAAATCAAGATTTGAAACAGTATTAGATTAAGTGACCTGCATTTATTACTTTACAGTAGGATCAGTCTAATAAAATCTTTCCTCCTAGAAAAGCTGTACTTCCCCTCCCTCTCCCGTCCAACATAATATACGGGAGTTGTGTTACCATTTCTGTCCACACACAAATATTAAAACTGATTATCAGAAGACTTCTGCATTCCTTAAAAGGCATTATTCTGAAGTTTCAGCACCTTAACTGACTGTAACAAGTATCAATCAGCCTTTTCTGGCTGTTTGCTGCACCACCTAAAAGTCAATTATAGACATCTGATCTCTGGATTAAGCCCTGTCTTCATAAAACCATTACAATGTACATGACCCATAATTATGATGACTTACAACAGCATGCACCTGCTTATGAAGTTAAAAGAAGAACAATACTTACTGCTTCCATTTTAGTAGCTATAATAGAAATAAAACATTTTCAGTCTCCTTACTTTAGCAACACAGCTGTAGCTACATGGATACCTTGTTATCCAAAATAGTTCAATGCAAGCTGAGCTTCTGTGAAACTTGCCTTCAGTAAGGCTTTGATAGTAGCACTTTTACATCACAGAGCTCATTAATAAAGCAGAATAAATAGTGCCTTACAGCACTCATCATAGAAACAAGCAGTGAAAAGTCCAAGTCACCATCCCACAGAGTAAGTGCTAGGCCACACAGCAGTGACATTCAGGTGAAAACCAGCAGCACTGCAACAACTATAATCTGAAGAACAGGTCACAAGGGCACACACTAATTTTGTAATACTTACAGCTTCCAGTTCTTTAATGTCTTCCTCCAGCTGTTTATTTTGCTCACTTGTATTCATGATAAGGTTGAAAACAGACTGCCTGGGATGCATACTTCGATCAAACTGATGATACATATTTCTCCAAAACCTGCACAAAACACACACTTTCAGGTTTGCAAGGTAAGACAGAGCTGAAGAAAAGATAATGTATCTTATTTAAACTTACTTAAAATTGAATGATACTGTATTAGGCTCCAAAAGCGTTAGTTCTGGAGAAAAGTCCGGATTATACAGAGGATTCTGGTATTTCTTCTGTTCAGCCAACAGGAATGGCCACAAGGAATAGGTCTTCTCTTTTAGTCTTAAAACAAAAAAAGTTAGAGGTCAACACACTGACTGCAAGCAAACAAGCAGAAGGTAACTGCTTATGATGTGCAAGTTTTGCCTACTTGAAACAAATGCTTTTAAAATACAATGCAAGAGGAACTGATAAAAACTTCACAGAAGTTTTCCAGCTAAATGCATTGAAGATATCCTACTAATACTTCTAAATGAGTAGTCTTGAACAGGCAAGAATTGTAAGGTTAGCTAAAAAGAGTTGGGAGAGGAAATTACATGATACCTCCTAAATTCAGGTTACCTACTTTTAGAGGGGAAAAAAACCCCAAAAACAGATGAGAAGGAAAACTTTAACTTTCCCTATGAAAAAGATTCTGTGATTTTCTACCAGAATTAGAAAGGCTGTCTTCACCTATCTTCCCTGATGCAGTTCAACACAGGTTTCAGTACTACCAATCCTTCCTCTACTCAGAGTCTAAAATGAAGAAGATTCATGGAAGATCTTAGTCTGCCAGAACAAACAAAAGACACATTACAATGTGCCTGCTTACTTTAGCTCTTCTCGTTCTTGCTGGCAGTTTCCAAGGAAGTTACCAAACTGGCATGAATGGACATGTTCATGGATTTGAAGGAGGAAAGCTTCATTGAACTCAAAGGCTTGTGGAAACTGCTCGGTCAGATTCCACACGCTTTCTAAAAACTGGGTGAACACTGGCGAGATCTCTTTTGGATCACCATCCAGCTGACAACATCTGAAAAAGATTCCACAAACAGACTGAAACTGGTTTAAGTTAGAAATCAAGAAAGTCTTAGCTGCAATTGTTTTTAAATGACAGCACCTTGATTTGATGCTAGCTTTGATTTGGAAATTGAGCACCTAACTCCAAGAACTGGGGCAATTTTTGAATAGAAATAAGTCTATATTTGACCTGTTTTTCTGACTTATAAGTAATCACACATCTATATTAAGTACAAAATAGCAACATAAGACAGTTAAGTTCCTTTGAGTCTAATACTGTTCACAGTCAACATATGGAGTCTACCAGCTAAAGCAAATTAATAAGCAGTAAATAGCAGCAAGGCTATTGTCATAGCTGATGACAGGCAGATCAAGGGAAAAAACAGAACTCTTAACATACAGGACTTCTAAAGGTAGGTGTGACTTCACCATCAAAGTAAACATAAATGCAAACTTATCTTTAAAGATACCAAAACTATGTGTTTCATATTGCCTAAACAGCTGGGACATAGCTTTAGATTGGTTTTGCACTGTGTATACATTCATGCAGACCTTGCCGCCGTCATCAACTTCCGCAAGCAAGCACCAGTAGCACTGAGAATTTACATTTGCAATATAAATCAATTATCCAATAGGTATAAACTGCAATACACTGAAGGCAGCAGGAGAAGTGCCTTGTGTACTGAAAACAGCTTACTCATCACTGAACTGGTGCAGTGTGGCTAGAAATGCAACATCTACAAGCTGCCTTTTGTTTAAGAATACTTAGCTCAGTTTGCTGTTATACACTTTATCAGAGGAGTGAACTACCTGTCAGAGAACTTGTGCCCAAAGGAGATCCAGTCTTTCTCTATCAAGACCTAGAGGGTAAAAAAAACAAAATCTCATGTAAAACATTACTCAATCTTACACCTACAGTACTAACCCCACAGGTTATCAATATATTGTACTTTAAATCCGAGTTGAATAAGTTACAATAGAAACAACTATTTATCACTTTGTAACTTCTTTATTTTCTTGGAAGCTTTTCACAAGATTCTCAAAGTACATTTGTAAAAAACTAGTAAAAAGTTAAGCAACTTGCTAATCAGGTAACTGATAATTTTAAGAAAAAATGTTGCATGACTTCACTAGTAGGTTATTAACTTTCTATGGCAAAGAATAAGAAAACTGTAAGTACTGCATGCCTGCTATCATAATTTACATAAAACCACATAATATATTCTAACATTTATAACAGTAAGTTTGCTCATATCAACACTATCTTATCACTTTGGTCACACTATGAAGCACCAAAATGAACAAAGGACTGTCACAGAAATTTAACTGAAAGCAAGGATTAATCAAAACCCAAAACGATTAAATTACTTCCCTAAAGATTCTCACTATTAACAACTAATTAATCCTCTTCTAATTCTTCCTCAACTTCACTTTCAGTGCTTGTAATATTTGTGGCAGTTAGATCTAAACAATACATTGAACTAGTTTTATCCTTGAGGAGTTCCCATAACACCTTGCTTTGTCATTGCAGAACACTGTTGATTTTCCTAGTCTAAAATTTGGAATAATTTGTAATGAAATTCTTCTCTCAATATAAAAAGATGAAGAAATTTAGATTGCTTAGACATATTTAAGTCTCTATCACTGTGGGAATTATCATTTTCAGATTTTAAAAATGTTGTTTTGGAGACAGACAAAAATGTTGTTTTACAGGAGCACAGAGCTGCTGTAATTCAGTATGTGCACCACCTCACATAAGCACTTTGGAATCCTTCTATGTCACAGATAAGGGACTTGCTGGGATGCAAAGGACAACCATTGCAACATTTCTGCAGGGTGACTAAATCAATTTGCTATTTGTATTTCAACTTTTCAGATTTTAAAGATTTTTTTTCAAGTAGCAAAGCATATCTGTATGAAGTATTTATCAATATACTGCAACTCTCACTTTACACTTCAAACTAAAAAAAAAAACAACAAAACAGTACATTTGCTCCCTTTCACACTCAAACATTTTACAGCCTTTCTTTACCAAGGAACAACTCAACATTGCAATGGTCTACTTACCATGAATCCTTTGATTGTTCTGTAATAGGAATCTAGCAAGAGAGCTCCAAGAGAACAAACTTGGGAAGTCCTATCCCAGCCATCTGAACAGTGCACCAATACACTTGCACTCTCAACTGCTATTGCCTGCAAAACACAGCTGTTTCTTAACCGATGTTTTCTTCTAGACAGAAGTCAAAAACTAGTAAATAAATTTTAAAGATCTATATTTATTTCCAACTCATACCATAGGCCATCTTATTTAACAAAGCTAGAAAAATGTTTACTATGAGGAAAAGATTTAATAGTATCAGAAAGTATGAACTTTTCTCCATAGAAGTATAGAAAACTCCTTGAAAAGAAATTCCAGTACCACTTCTGTATAAACTAACCTCTACAGGCGTTCCCAGTTCTCTCTCTCCCCCTTATAAAACTAAATTTACAAGAAAACCGAACAATAATTAGATTATACATTACTGAGTACAGATTTAAAAAAACCCAAACAACATTAACTCATCATTAAAGATACCACTCGTTCATCATTATGCCACATAAAAGTAAAGGCCTAGGAAATGCTCATTAGCTTCAGCTCCTGTTGGCTCAGACATTTTTGAGGGTCATCATTAGGACAATCACCCACTTTTAACTGAGATAACTGCTTGTTATTTCACCTAGCAAAAACAAAGATCTTTACCCACTACCATCAGATCAAGCGCTTGGCTTCCTAAGTGCTTGGCAAAGGCAATTGTTCCTCTGAATTATTCACAGAATCCTATCTCCTTGCCAAATGAAGTCAGCATAGCCACCTTGGCTGCTCTACAATTACTGCCCCAATTCCACTTTTCAGAGTATACTAAATAATACTTTGTTCCATCTACCACCAAACTGGTTACACTTTTCAAAAATATCTAGAGAACCAGGAAGCATAAGAATCCCTTTGTCTCCCAACAAGATGAGCAAACAGCATTCAAAAAATCCCAGAACATTGGCTGGAATGTTTAACATCTCCAATCATAAAAAAACATATAATACTTTAACCAGCATATTAGATGTACTGGTATATATACTAAGCACCTATCTCCAAAAAGGTCAGCTGCAGAATTTTACACATTACATAATATTAAGCATAATTTTTCTGGTAGGAAGTCAACTTTCCACCAAAGAAAGAAGCAGCATGCAAGTTACCTTGGCTAGGAAGACAGCAGCATCCAACACAGCTTTGATGTGACGCAGCCATCCAGAACTCTCCAGACCAGACAAAAAGTCATTGACAGACAAACCTCTTGTGCCACTGACTGAAAGAAACCAAGAGTTAAAAAGCCTTAAGCAGTTGTAGCTACCTACACCCTGCAATGGAGAAAGAATAATTGCATGCTGTATCTAATCCCCTATGTTCTAAGTTGAATGGTGGTTTCCTGAAAGATTTCTAATCAAATGGTTAAGGGAGGAGTACTACAAAATGTTCTCCAGTCAGAATTCAACTCTGTAGAACAATATAACCATGAGCTGCAAGAGTAAGATCTTTGTGGTTTTTTGACAAAATAACATTCCAAGTAAATACACTGGTTATTCCTACCAGGAAGCCTTAGTCTTGTCACCAGAGAAGGCAATGCAAATGCCAAAGGCTCATTGGAAATACTTAATTAGTACTACTAGTAGGGAAGGAGCTGCATCCAGACAATAGACACAGTTCAGAGGAGTCACACTGCCAGAGATTTGTCCCCTCCACCCTGCACAGGAGAATAAAGTAAGTGCAGTACAAGAACACAGGGCCGAATGAAATCCACTGAAATTTTGTCTACCTTCACACTTGACACACTGCATTTCTGACTGATCTCTATCATTCTTACCTAACATACTTGGATCCTGTAACAATAATGTCAATTCAGAGAGCAAGGAAGAACTCAAATTAAAGGAAAGATGCTTTGCAGTGTAGCAGCAAGAGATGCAGAGGTAGACTGGAAGATTCTCACATAGAACCAATTCACATGTAAGACAGATAGCCTGTTTCTTGTACAATTTTGAGTAATAACTCACACAATTACCTTACTATTCAAACATTACAAACTTCTGGAATTAAAAAACTCCGCGAACATAACTTCAGCTATGTGTAATTCTAAGAAAAGACGCCGCCCAAGGCTCCTAGCTACACAAATACCTGCCTCTTCTACAGTAGAAGCCTACTTTCCACTACACTTAACAGCTAGACTTGATGATCTTAAAACTTTCTTTCAACCTAAATGATTTAATGATTCTAGAGCATTGGGCGGTAAATGAAAATAAAAAGGTTCTGTAGATGAAAATCAGCAGTAGGAATACAACAGCTGCCAAATCATCTTTATCTCTGGCCATGGAAGGAAGTGAGTCAGCAGCAAAAGCAGAGAACAAAATTCACCAAATAATTCTGTGATATAGCTTCATATTCAATCAAGTCCCTTGATATAAGGAAGGTTATGAACTCAAATCACTGTCTCCAAGAGCTTTCCTGTATCTGCACTAGATGTTTCTCAGCTCTCAGTCAAACAAGTTTTGGCACACTCCCCACTGCTCAGGAAGACTCATAGTGCCAGGTGCTGCTGAATACTAGAAGAATGACAGGCCTCCAAATAAGTATTGCAGCACCACAGATCCTCATCATCCATAAAACTAACTAGCAAACCACAGCACAATGAGGTAATAGAACATCAAGAAACCCCAGGAGAGAAGACCTACTTTTGAAGACTAGTCTGTAATATCAATAAAAGAAGTAAAAGCAAGATAGCTTTCCCCTGTCTTTGAAGGGCACCATTAGGCAAGAGTTCTGCTTCCAAAAGATCTGGCACATGGAGAAAATAGATATAGATGAGAATGTGAGCTAGCTGAAAGGACCAAGTCATTCTCTATACCAGTGGTTCCATACACTTGATCAGTCACAACAGTACACAAACACATCCACCACTCTGTGGTAAAGGAAAGAAACTGAAAATAGTCAAGTATCAGGAAATTAAAACCTCTGTAGAGAAGGGACTGGACAGGCAAAGCCATGTCTAGAGGTATGGCAGCACACCTACACACTCTGTAACTTAAGATTTACAGCACAAGCTTTCTAACTAGAAGATAAACAGGCTTCCAGCCCTTAGTTTGTTTTCACCCAGATACTGCTGTCAAAACCTGTTTTTGATCAGAATTTTCAGCTTGGCAGAAATATTTCACAACTAGTACTTCCCTAGCTAGATTTCTATATTTTTATAAATGAAGGCAGAGATAGGAACACATATGTTGAGCCCCAAGAGTTAGATTCCATTTCTGTGAATTAACACAGGCATTTTTATACTAGTTGGTGATTAAATCAAATGCACTGGTACTGGTCCAAGTCTTATATGCTGAAAAAAAAGTTATTTTCTAGTTCCTTATGGTCTTTTAAAAGGTGAAGGATGATTTATGGTACCATTTATAGTACCAGTCAGATAATTCAGCTACTCCACAATAAATAGGACTCAAGATAGTTCTGCCCATATGGATCCCACCATAAAAAATACAAGCCCTACATGCACATGAGCCCCAAAACCTCAATGTTCCCTTGCTTGACTGCCATTATTCACACTACTAGCAAAGCCTCAGCCAGCAGTTCAGGAGGTGACTAGACCTGCAGAGTGAAGCACAGAAGGCTGCAGGCAGGCTTTTTTTTTTAACAAATAAAAAAACCTAGATAATGCCTTGCCCTATACAGAAAACTCTACATAACTCACAAAACCCACTCAGTTTACACACTTCCACCATCAAAATATATGTAACAGATTGCAATATCTATTTAGCCTTCTCCCCAAACATTTTCTGTGGAAATGCTCCCTTCTTGACATACCCAAAACCTTTTTGCTTATCAGAGTTCAAGCCTTTCTGTTATGTAACATTTTAATTTAAATATATAAAAAGTGAACTTTGAATTTAGTGTTACAGCTACAAACTTAAGTCTATGTCAAGTTTCTTCCATGAGTGTTGTAGTCTGCTCATCAGTAGAGTCATCACGTTCACACTGAAGAAAACTATTTTAGTAAAGTTTTGAACCACTGCATGCAAGATATTTAATTAATAGCTGAATCCAAAATTCAGCTGTTACTACACTGTAAACCCCACCAGCATACTCCATGATATAGTCCCATTACAAAAGGATGTTGGGAAGGATTTTGTCTCACATTCAGCTTGCCAGTGGAATTTGCAGATTCTGAAAGAAATCAGGCAGACAGACACAGAGCCAAGGAGCAGGACACACACCAAACAATGAGTAACAGTTGTTTGTTATAAAAAGCCCAAACAACTGAGGGCAGTCCCAGTTACAGTGGTGCTTGAACAAACAGCGTCATTGGTATCATGCTCTCATTTGAGAACATTCAGTCCAGCACATTCAGGGAAAGTGAGTACACAGAAGATAAATGGCATTTTCCTCATTTGAAGTTGTGAACCATTTTCATGGCATTTTATTCCTGATCACCCCACTGACAGCACATTTCTACAAGGGGCTGAAGAGTAATTTATTGCAGACAACCCTAAATTTTAAGGGTCCTTTCTACCCCTGAAGGTGCTCCTACTTCTAAAGTGGCATTCAGCAAAACTCTAAGAAAACATACAGAATGAACAGAGGTAAAACAAGTGTATTCATTCACCAAAAAAAACTTTTGTGGAAAACAAACAATAGAGATTACTCATTATTTTGTTCAACAGTGTTTAAACAAACCAATTCTTCACACAAGGAAAAACTAAAACATATTCCATATCTTTAAATAAAGTTACAGTTACAATACTATTTAGTAAGTATTGCCGGTGGGATGCCAAATCAAAAGGAAGGAATATGAAGTCTGTGAAACTCTACTGTGTGATGCACACACTTCTGCATCAGACATTATTACACAGGAGCAGGCTTCTTAAAAAATCAAAACAATCAAGTTTTATTAGCTAGTTTCCTAGAATTGAATGTATTAGTTAGAGAAAGGGGGATTACGAAAAATCTAAAAAAAATCTAAAAGCTCAAGCTCAGGATCATGCTTCTCAATTTTTCTTTATGAAAAACACATGCAGGAATAATCAGGAAGATCCCTATTATCAAAGCTCAGCAGGACTCCATGCACACTGCCTGAAGAATAGGTTAGCAGCACATCCAGGATCAATGAAAATAAAGATTACACCGCTAGTCTGTAAGATTTCTTGATCAATGTAACAGCATGTCTTCATCAAAACAGGCTTCCATACAAGTGTAAACTTTCTGTGTCTCTGGAAATACTTGCTTAATTCCAGAAGCCAAGCACTTACACATGTATTGTGTGTCAGGTGTGGAAGCCTCACTTCTGCCACTGTATTCTAATCTCAGAATCCACAAAATGTCTTAAATTTTCTCTCAGCTGTCTACCTAAAAAATATTAACAGAATTATGAACACAGTTCTGCCTCTCCATTTTCTCCACCAGGAGGCAGGCAGTGGTGTGGTGAAGTGGCTCACCTTTCCCCCTGCCCCCTTCTCTACAAACACCTACAAGCACACAAGGGGCTCACCAAGTCAAAGAGCTCAAGTTTTGTACAGACCATATGCTCGCTGTGAATTCTGCGGAACAAAGCACCCCTTGGAGAAGAACTGATATTCTGTAAATGAAAATGCATCTACAGGCACACACTTGGAAAACAAAGGAGTCTCTCATTGACACACTAACAAACTCACTGAAGACATATTTGCCATTCAATTTTCTCAGAATAATTCCATTCAGTTGGGTTTACAGTTTGAAGGTTGAGGTTTAAGGTAATTCATTACCACAAAGCACATCAAACTGGTACTAAAGACAGAGCTGGAATAAACCATAGAAATGCCAATGCAGTTTGTGTAGCCTATTATTAAAGACTTCAGAAAAACACCCTGTGTTCAAATACACTATTTTAGTACAGTTAAAACATACCTTCCAGAAGTTTCTGCAAGCTAGATCTCATTACATGAATATTTTCAATGCCAACAAACTGGAACCTAATGTTTGAGTAGTTGTCTTCATTCTCATAGCCCTTCCCAGCAGCTCTGTTAGCCATTGCATTAAGCTTAAAAGAGGAAAATAAAACCATGGAAAAACATTATTGGAATAAAAAATCAAATTAGGAAGCAAAAGTCAAGCAATTTCAATTGAATACATTGGGAAAAAAACACAAGAGCACATAGTATAAACAGACTCTAATATAGTTTGTGACAAATCAGCTTGAAAGAAGTATAAGAAAAGGACAGTATATAGATATTTTTAAAAAATAGTATATATTTAGAGCTGACATATCTGAATGATGCATTTAGTAATTCCCATTCTCCTCTACAGATTCCTAACTAATAAGCCTTTTTTTGTGTCCAAATATTTCTGAGTAAAGACACTACAAACATCTCACATACAAAGGAAAGAGTAAGACCCAGACATTTTCAGCTCCTGTACTGAGTGAAATTAATACTAATTGAAATGAAGATGAGTCTAAAGAGTGGTAATCAGCCATACATTGTAACAGGTAATAACATAACTTAATAAAATAACAGAATTCAGTTTAATTAGACAGCGATGAAATATGATGGTGAGGCACTGGAAAACATTGCCCAGAGAAGTTGTGGATCCTGGAAGTGTTTGAAGCCAGATTGGACAGAGCTCTGAACAACCTCATCAGAGGCTGGAGATGATGTTTAAGACTTCTTCTAACTCAAGCCATTCTATGATGACCTCAAAATGCCAAAACAGAATTTCCTCCACTTCCTCACTTTTGAGACAGTTTGTATAGATCATTTACACAGAACATAGTACTCTCCCATTCCAAAAGAAACCACATCACAGCTCACCATTTCCTGAATTTCATTTCAAACAATCAAAATTATCTGGATCCCACTCAACTGTTCACTTCTTAACTATGATTTAAGCATATTTTTAAATGTCCCTCTCAAAGTGTAGCAGCATATTCAGAGAATTCTAACTGACTACTGGGACAGGTTCAACTGTCCAGCTGAACCTTAAACCTTCTTTAAGAAAGCAAGTAATCGAAACACCAGAACAGAGAGGCATAACCTCATTTTTACAACATTTTTGCTCAAGGACTCCTACTTGGCTCCAAAATTTTCAAAATTACATTGTATCCCTGCACTCCAATATTCAGGAGGAGAGGCTTGTCTGCAGCACCAGAAGTATGTACCTTGGGCCTGGTGTCCATGACGTACATGTAGCGATTGGAAGGATTTGCTTTACTGATGGCTTGCAACATGTGCTCATCTTCCAGGCACCTGGCACTGAAACCTGAGAGAGGCTGACTGCATCTGCAAATTGCAGCCTGCCAGAAACAACAAAGAACAAATCAGCATCAGTTTAATATGTGTACTTGAAGTGCTTAGCAAAATCTCAAAAGACACTGAAATAAATTGTTTCATTCAGCAGAGAACACCAGCAAACTGAATAAAGTTCAGGTGTTCCTGAATAAAGTTCAGGTGCTTAAAAAGTACATTCCTTGGAAACCCTGAAACACAGTAGCTACAACTTAAATTTAAATATTCATCAAAACAGGTTTTCAGGTTTATCTTCATGGGCAAGGTATCAGTTAACTGACATAATCAGTTAACTGACATAAAAACTCACAGAAGTACAGACTGGGAAAATGATACTTTAGGAAAGCAAGCTACTCCCTTAATACACAATGAATTATGTGTGTTTTTACTAAAGCAGACATGATTTTATTATTGCAAGTGCAATTTGTTATCATCTAATGTAATTTTTGTAATGTCATTTTAATGATATGTTGTATTTCAGAAGGTATCAGGTACATCTTCCGATATTCAAATAATGATATAATTATGTTCAAATCCATCTAGTAACTTCACATTCATGGAAAAATTCTTTAACTCAGCAAGGTGACAGTAGGGTCCTTCCACAGCTGAGACAGGTACATGCTGCTTTCCACCACCCACTGCAAAATCTTATTTCCTACCCTGTAGAGTTTTTTTACCTTGCAAATAACTCCTTGAAGAACCAATATTTTTACTTTGTTGGTTTATCTGTTTAGGGTTTTTTTCCTACCATTTTGACCTAACATATTTTATTTCTGATGTATCAAGGAAGACAGATCCCTTAAGAGACAGCTATCCTCAGTTACCTTAATGTTAGTTTCTGAAAACTTCAGTAGAGTCAACAGATTACTTAAGGATTTATTTTAAACTGGCTAGGCTTACTCCACATCCTGTCAGGCACCACTCCTGTCAGCTGTATTCAGGGTTATCCTGAGTCACACCCTTCCATACAAGTCATTGTACTTGAACCTCCTCACCAACCCTTGAACTACTGTCAAGTGCTGAGAAATACTTTTCAGTACTTTTACAGCAAAAGGAAGTCACACTATACCTCTTTGTTTTTATGATAATATGACAACACTGGGAATCTTCCTTTGCTTCTGAACTTGGAGCTACCAACAATTATGGGCTTGCTTGCAGTTCTGGGAACATAAAGTTCTCTAGGATAGGTTTCACAAACCTGAAAGACACAGATACACAGAAAGGATTTTATAGGCAAGACACAAAGCCTAACCTAATTTTATATTGTATTCAATTTGAAAGAAAGATGTAAGGTGAATTAAGACACAAAAGATAAACACTACCATGTTTCTTTATATAAATGTAAACAACTCAAAGGAGACAAGCCATAGATGAAAGTAGTACAAACTGGTATCCAAGTTACACATCCAAGCATCACCATACCAGCATTCACTCTAAAGAATGCAACTCTGCAGTAGAATGTGTTTCAAATAAAATACTGAAATTATTTCCCTCATTTTTAATGCTTCCAGACTACAAAGTAAGATGAAACCTAATCTCAGAATCAGCCACACCACCACAACCAGCACTGCAAAATGCTGAAGTAGAATCCTGCTCAGTTGAGAGAGACATCACAAAGCTGCAGAGCACCAGAATCAGTGGGGCTGAGCTTCCAACAGGTAAGCATCTCTCAAAACAATCCCAAAGAACCCACGCATCCATACACACACGCTCTCTCAATGAGGCCTTGTGAAAACCTTCAATCAGGAAGTTGTGAGATTGCACACTGATTAAGGAGTTAACTCTACCTGCAAGTTCTTGCTCATATAGCAAGCCAAGTGATTTGGCAGTAAGGTGTTTTCTATAGGCCTCACTAGAAACAGACGCAGAGCAGAACATGCTTCCATTACAACACTTACCTTGTAATCACGATTTGCATCAGACAACTGCCAGTAATCATTTGGCACTCCCATTCTCTTATATTCGTCTGCTAGGTCAATAAGCTGCCAACCTTTGACTTGCTCAGATTCATTTTGTTTAGGATTATAAGAAAAGGCATACAGGTCTTCGTATTTTGCTAAAAGGTAAAGAATATGTAATGGGGAGAAAGTCTCAGGCTTCAAGATTCACAGAAGCAAGACTAAACAATAGATACTTGACATGTCTGAAATATCTATTCTGCAACTATCCTACAGTTAATTGATAATTACAGATACCTAGTCAGAAGTAGGTTATGAAAGTTTTTCTGAGTGTGCTTGACCTGTTTCAGAACAGACGTTTCTAAAGCCATAAGGGTCACAAAATGAAGACTGACAAACTTAAGGCAAAAGGCAGAATTATTAAAAGACTTCACAGGACCTGAAAGAACAAACTGTTTTGGAAGGCAAGAACTAAAATTGACATCTACTGACCTTAAACTTTAAAGTTTCCCTTAAAAAATAAAAGCTTTCAAAAACTCTGTTTTTCCTAGTAGGCTATTTACTTGTGACAGATGACATTTAGCACTGTTCTAAACACAAGGCAGAAAATGCAAAAGACTCTACTGACAGAAGTCTTTGTAAAGCTGAACTGGTAATGTTATTCTAACATCAAATTTCAACTTTATTTTTGAAACTGCATGAAATTAGTAAAAATTGATTTGCTCAGTGGGTTTTTAATTGACGGAACACACAATTAAGAGAGACTATACACATTTATATTCACAATTTCTGGAACACCACTAGAAATGCAAAATAACGCATAGGAATCTCTCATTCTGTTAAGGAGCACCACTGACATACAAAAGCCAGACAATGCAGCTTCTGAATTTTTATGCAGATTAATATTTAATCAAAAATTCTATTTATTACCAAACCCACATGAGACTTTATATAATGTGTGTTTAAAAAAAAAAATAAAAGATAATTGGTTTACACACACACACACCCCAGCTTGTTATCCATTCATATACTGCAAAGTCTTTTACAGCTACAAGGATTACCTGTTCTTGAGAGCTGAAGCAAAGAATTATAAATGTCATGACAATCTCTTTCTCTGGGTACAACAAAGTGAACTATCCTGAAGTTCTTGCACTGGATGACAAGGGGGCAGCCAGAAGTAGTCAAAGGAAGTTTTTCCACTGCAGCAATGTGATGATGAAGTATCTGTGACATACAAAAACTCACAGAGTAAGCAGGCTGAGGAAAATAAGAATAGCATACTACTTAGATCAGCAGATGCAAGACAGCACACTAAACAATGCTGAATATGGATTTTGACTAATTTTGTCAGCCAGTTATAAAAAGAAATACATTTACAAGCAGAAATACAAGAATGCCATTTTGATCAGGATATTAAATGTATAAAACTTCTGTTACTCTCCTCTCTAATTCTGAAGTGTCCCTCTAAGTGCAAAACTGAGATGTAAAACTCCACTGTAATTGTTTAGTTTTCTTTTAACTTTGTTAACTAATAGGCTTATATCTCATTAGGCAATGTCCAGACACAATATCTATATTTTTTAAGGATCTACAGAAACATACTTCAGAATTTTCAGACAAAATAAAGGAAGTAAGGGAAAATAATTCAATGTACTGAAGATTTCAAAATTCCAGTATTTAACAGGTACAGATAGAACAAAGACAAGAAAAACATCTCCTGTATTATCTACTGTATTAGATAAACATGACAGTTTCTCAGCTAAATGTTTATGACCACTTTAACAGCACGTCACAGCAATGGACATACAGAAGCCCTCCACAGATTTATTATGTGTGGCAAATCTACGCAAGATTTAGGTAAATACAAAGAAAGTAACAGCTGTTCAACTCTGGGAAGAAAGGCACAGATACATAACCTCAACTGAACAAGATGTTCTTGACAGAATTTCAATTACCTCACTGAAGCAATGAAATCCTCTTAAACATTGATCAGAATCTGACTGGCATCTGAAAACTATACTGCCAAATATGCATTTCCAAAGAGACTATCTTGAAGGCATTATAATAATTGTACCTGGTACTTGCATTATCATCAGAAATGCAGTACTTGGAGTATGGGTTCAATTTCCCCAAAATGAAACCTCTTAATGCAGTGCATAGGGAGACACAAGCAAGCAATGCTTCTGAATCATGCTGTCCCCAAAACCCCATTTTGTATGAAAGAGTAACAGTTTGGTTTGTACAAAGGTGTACCTTTTATACAAGAACAAGTAATAGAAAAATGAATTTTCTTGAAAGCACCATGAGGCACTTAGATACCCAGGATACAGGATTAAGGGTAATCAAGGAAAATACACCTACAGGAATAAAAAAAATTAACAACAGCTAGGGAGATGCTATTTCATCCTGGAGGATGAAAGACTTAAGGCACTTACTCAAGTCAGGTGGCTGGACTCCAATGGGAGCCACAGCCTGATGTTCAAATGTGTGCCACCAGGGCAGTTAGCACAAAAACTAATGGGAAACACTGCACTAGCCAGTTTTGATTGCACAACATTGGTACTGGTCAACAAGAAGCTGCTGCCCCATCTGAAACCCTTTATTTCAGAGATGAATACTTGTGAAGAAACAGCTGCTTACTGCTCTAAAAAAGTGCATGTAATCTTCAATATTGCCCAAACCTGAGATTTTAGCATTTTTGCTATCTCATTTAACCTAGACAGAATCTAATTACAAGGTAAGTTAACTCTGAACTTTTAAACCTGATGCTTAACCTATGTATCAGTCTCCCACTCCTGACTCAGAATCATGGTGCAAGTCAGTTATTTAAAGAAAACCACCACACATGCACTCAGAAATACAAGTGAAAGCTACAGAAGAAATTACAGCAGCCTGAGGAAAAGTCAAAACTTTCAACATGACCTGATTTCAACTGCAGCAGCGTCACGCAAGAGCATAACCTGTGAATTATTAACTTATTATGATACCGCGAAGGAGGAAAGTAGAAAGAACAGCTAAGAACATTTTAGTAAACAAATTCAACCTTAGATCAGGGAGAAGAAATGTATCTGGAGGACCCATGCCTTGGAGCCACAAGCATTCACTATCCTTACCCAGGTCTCTCTCTGGCTTGAATCTATGAATAACAGATGAGTTGCTGTAAGGTACAGAGTGCCCGTCAGTGACTTATTGCTCGTGCTGAACCTATCCAGTAATTTCACCTGCTCTACCTGTAACAAAAAAAGGGAGGGAGGAATAAAAGTTAAGTTTGAATTTCTGCAGAATTTAAATTACAACTTAGCAAAGGTTTTGTCAGTTGGTGCAATAATTTTGAAAATGGTAGGAAACATAAGGCAGCACACACAAGGCTATTCAGGCCAAACTAGAGTGGTCACAAGCTTTGAGACCAACTAGTTCAAATATTCTGTTTCAATAAAAAGCATTGAGCTATTTTTTGTTTCAGTTTTTTCTAAAATAAGAATTAATAATTACTAAGCTTTTAGGCTGCTTCCCCAAAACACAGCAAACACACACTAACAGTTTCCTGGTATTGAGATGCCAGCACCGAATTAACAGCTGATCTCAGCAACATGCTTTATTAGCTGTCTTCACACTCAATGCCATAAACCTGACTTCCATTTTAGCTATGTACTGTCTTTTATAAATTCCCCAACTTCAAAAATCAGTATTATTATAACCTTGCCTTTTAGTCAAAATGCATTCTTAATGAAATGTAAGCATTCTACTAATAATTACAAAAAAAGCTCCTAGAAATTCAAGGACTGTGCTGGCATTTGAAGCAGATAATTCACGCTTGAGCCTCACAAGGGCCAAAAACTCCTTCTGGCATTCTATCAACACTGTTATCTCAATCCTATGGAAAATATTTCAAAATAAGAACTATTTCTAGATAGCCTGTATTTTATCTGCCCCTCCTAACTCTGGGCTCCACAGAGTGCTCCATTTGAAACGAGCATTACTCGATTCTTTGCGTGCAGGAACAGGAAAGGAGTGTGGCAAATGGCTTATCTCCACACATTCCTCTCTTTCTTGGCAGCACTGGCTCATTAATGCCAAGTTAAAGCTCTGTGCTACATTAAATGCATGGCACAACTCCAAAAACTTCCACACCAGCAAGACCAGCACCCAGAGGAGGCGACAAGGAGAACCCACATCTACTGTGCTGATGTTAAGCCATTTTTAACTCTTATGTACAGATGTATTTACCTGCTAAAAGCACATACAAAACAGAAAAAAAATGAAGTCTTTCTTACGATCTAGAAAGGCCTAATTTTGCTTTCAAAAGTTGAAAAAACAACAATAAATACAAAGCAGAATGAAGGAAATACAAATATATACTAGAAGTCAGCACTATGATAATATTCCAGATTTCAGTTTAGAAAGCAAAAAATTGGAAACTAGAAGCATCAGTACACCCAAACTACATCATGCTGAAACCACCAAGTCCTCAGGTTTAGAGCAGCATAAGTGAATACACCACAGCCAAAGCACAGAATCCATACTGGGCAGGTCTGCAGCAGTAATTGCTCCAGTACCTGGCACTGCACCTCCCCAGCAAATCGAGAAGTGCACAGAAACTGCCCCAGCTTTGCTCCAGTAACACCACCCACAAAATCACAAAATCCTGGCATGTGAGCTTTCCTTCTCTTCCATGCAATAAGGCAGCTCTCCTCAAAGCTGCATTTCTACATTAGATGAGGACAGGCATTAGTGCTCCAACTTCCACTTACCTAGGTAAAGTCTACAAGAATTCTGAAAGCCAAGTCACAGATAAACTTTTCTTAATGACAACTGGGTTAGATTCAGCCTCCACAGGTGACAGATTCATTTAAACTTGACTCACACCAGATTAAATGGGTACTCAGCTTATGACACACTTTTTCCTTTTGCTGTTTGATTTAATTTAGCAGTCAAAGTAAGCAAAACTTTCCATATCCAGGAGAAAGAAATCCAGCAGTATTTTCATTAATACACATTTGACTTCAAATATGCAAACAGGTTTGACTGAAGAATTTTCAGCCTTTTCTACCTTTTCTATTTTGCTTTAAAATACCCTTAAGGATACTATCAAGATTCATCGATAAAACACATATTCTTTAATTCACCATCACATTTAATAAACTGAATGTGATCATTTGTTGCTACTTAAACATAAAACTCTCAGAAGTGATTTTTAAGTTGACCTCACTTCCTTATTCAACATAAAATCTGTTGGACAGTTTAATTTCCCAAAAAGCTACACTCAATTTCAGATACCTGTGTGGACAGTTGTAAAGAAATTTTAATTTCAACATTCCCAGCAAACTGAAATTGGAGGAGACACAAAACCTATTCCATCACCTTCTCCTGGGGATAACAGCTGCCCTGCACAGCAGTTAATCTTGCAAGACTGCACTCTTGTTTCAAGTTTATTTCACTATGACTTAACTAAACTGAAAAAACAGGAATGATGTCAGATTAGAAAAAGCAGGGATGTCTCAGAACAGCTGGCATGAGATCCAACTTGAACCTACACGCAAAGTGAATCTTCAAGACCCACAGTGCAGGTTGTATTTTACTTTTCTTGCTTCCTATACCTCTAATGCTTGCCAATACACATTTTCACCTGGATATTTGATAAACCAACAGCTTGCAAAAAGCTAAGCAAGCAACACAGCTGTAACAAAAGAAATATCACTCTATTTCTTACCATAAGAAATATCACTCTATTTCTTACTGTTTTTTTAGAATGCATAATTTTTTCATATGAATTATAAAAATAATCGCTTCAAGTAGTAAGTCTTGTATCTTACAAATTGTGTTCAGGGCTCATTTCTCTCTTCACTTCTATTGTTACATGAAGTATTTTTTCCCCAGCAGTGCCCCAAAAACACAATGCAGAGATACAATCAGCTGCAGACACAAAGAAATCAGCAACCTGCAGCCTTTCTAGTGTCAATTTCAGATCTGAAACTTAAACAGATACTCTGATCATCTGTTGGCTTTAGTCTAGCTTTCATTTTGGAATCAGCTACTGACTCTAACAATACAATATTAAATTTCCAAACAAGGACTTTCATGTTTGTAAATAAACAGCTGATAAAGAAACTTTATCTCAAATCTGTCAGCATGATGCACTAATAAAGTGCATCTAATTTCAGACTTATAAAGTGTCACTAATGGTAGTTTCATCAAAGACCTTCTTTCTGTTTCACATATACACATGTATATGAAAAATAAAAGCAGCTATACACAGTTATATAAAAGTTATATAAGTTATTACTCAAGAAATTTAAAAGCCCTTTCCTTTATGTAATTATTGGTTGTGAATCTAGTACTGGGACAGGAAAAATGAACGCTCCTCTTCTAAAGATATCTATAAATCAACTTTAAAGTCAGACTGCCAGGTTGAGGAAATAATCACAATTCCCAGGAGCCTACAGACAGGGGGAGTCTTTTCAGCAACCTTTGCAGTCAGGGATGATGAGCAAGGTGAGAAAAGCACTGTTAGAAATTTAATTCTATAGAAACTGTGACTTAAAAACTCACTAAAAAATTAGCCACAACAAGAGAGACCTTCCTTTTGCATCTTCAATATACAAATAAGGCTAAGACACTAATAATAGGAAATAAAAGTCACAGAAGTCCAAAATGTCAGCTACAGCTTAGCTGACGTATTTTTAATAGCCTAACACATTACACAGGCAATGATGTCCTGCTTATTTAACACACACTGGAATATTCAAAAAGGAGAAAACAAATCGGTTGTTTTCACAACAGATTTGCCTCCAAAACTAGAAAACGCTGCACGGAACCATATACAGAGCACACAAAACAAACGCCATCCCCTCCCAGCTCGCTTATCCTGCTCCCCACTCCACCACAAAACCCCCACACCGGGATTTTTAGCGTCTTCCCCTTATTACAGACACGGGGCCACGCTGAGCAGCACGCCCAGATCCCTCCAGCCCTTCCAGCGGCGCGGGCCGCTCCAGAGCCCCGCGCGGGGCGGCACCGGCCACAGAACAGCAGGAGGCAGCCAAAACAACAACGCCCTCGCCCGCAGCGGCTGCGCCGGGCTGGGCTGGGCGGGCCGTCCCGACCGCACAGTTATCCCCGCTCCCGAGCCGCAGCATCAGCAGTACCTTGGTGGTGCGGATGTGCTCCATGGCGGCGCCCGCTCGGCCGCGGCCGCCTCCTGCCCGCCGCCGCCACAGAGCCGGGCCGGCGGCTGCTCCGGCTGCGCTTCCGGGGCGGGGCCGCGCCGGCTGCGGGGCGGGGCCAGCGCCGCGCGCCCCGCAGCGCCCCCGCGCGGCGGGCGGCGGGAATGGCTGAGGGGAGGGAGGGGTTGGGGAGTAGGAATGGCTGAGGGGAGGGAGCGGCTGAAGGGAGGGAATGGCTGAGGGGAGGGAGCGGCTGAGGAGCTGGAATGGCTGAGGGGAGGGAGCGGCTGAGGAGCGGGAATGGCTGAGCGGAGGGAGCGGCTGAGGAGCGGGAATGGCTGAGGAGCGGGAATGGCTGAGGGGCGGGAGCGGCTGAGGGGCGGGAGCGGCTGAGGAGCGGGAATGGCTGGAGGGCGGTGTGGGAAAATAAGGAGGGATAAACAGGTAACTGTGAGGAACTTGTAAGGGAAAACATGGTCCTTATTCCCGGGTGGAACGCGGTCAGCCACCCGACCTCTCACACACCGCAGAAACTAAAAGGGACTAAACGGAGGGTGGAGCAGAGGGGAGACCCCGCTACCAGGCTCAGTCGAAACACTTGCAGAAGTAGGAGGAATTTGGTGGCGCTTTCCAGTTGAAAATCCACGCAACAGATGAAAACCAAGGGAGATAAAGGAAGATGTGCTGCTGTTGAATCAGAAACCATGGTGAAATCACTCTCCTTGGACTGACACATGTTCTCATCATCTCAGATACTATCCTGAGATACCTGCCTGCTGAAGTACGACCGTCCCTCACTGACCAAGATGTATAACTAAAGTCACTCAGTGTCCACCTAGACATAAAAAATAATATAAAAGTGCGTTAAGAATGAGGAAAAGTTAGGGAAGACTCTGTTATATCTTCTGGGATCGGTCAATGGGCTGAACCAATCTTCTCCCTCATGGGGATGCCCAAGAACTGTAGCCATGGATCCCATGATGTTGAAAGGAATAATATAAATGTGTCTTTACAAACAGACCATATTAATCTGTTCGTAGATAGGGCTAGGAACTTACAGATAGGGAAGTTACAAAAGAAAATATTAGTTCTAGAAAATGTTACTAATCAACACAGGCTGTTGGTCAGCCAAGGCCGTGTTATATTCTTTAACCTAGAAAAAAGAAACAAAGGCTTAATAGAATTATTAATAGTTTCTTCTTCTTTCTTTATATGACAAAAGAAAGGTGCATATTAAACAGGGGCATAGAGTAGGTGTGAAAAAGGCATATTTTATGATTGGCTTTTCGCAAATATTAAAATGAATTTTATATGTGTTATGCTAGAAAGTTTAGCTGTATTAATTTTCTTAGGCAGTGTGTTAAATATAGTTTTAGGTTATAACATGATGTTAAAATAGAAACTATGCTATGTGAGATACTTTTTTTAAAGAAAGGACTCGTGGCAAGATAGCAGCCACAGGACACCGAAATCTTTCAGAGAAAGAGTATTGCTCTCTTATCAGAAGAAATTAACTTCTCCCCACCTCGTTCAGCCATGACAACGCCATGAGGATTAAGAGGAAGAAGTTGATTATGACCAGACAGAATCCTTTGTTTGAATGGAAATTGTGCATCGTGTATGAGATGTATGAATATGCAACAGGCTATTGTTTTTAAGAGTTAATCCTCTGTTAACGTCTCCCTTTTTCAGGCTTATGTTGCCCAGAAAAAGGTACCCAGACATCCATAACTCTTTGTTTCTGTTGTCTAATAGTGTCCTAACCCAAATTGTCCAAATTATTATTACTCTAATTATATTGCTATTTTTATAACCATTTTATTATCATTAAACTTTTAAAATTAAAAAAAATAAGTGATTGGTGTTTTTCACAGTAAGTGTCTTGGGAAGTCTGTTCCTTCTGAGTATCTCAGCCAGTTGGGAAAAAGAAGTGGGTGATTGGGAACTTGGCATAAAAGGGGGCTGTGTTCCCTAACAATTTTAGAGACCCCCACGGGAAATGCCCCACAGCCTTTCCCTTTATTCTAATAAAATTACAGGACTCCTCTGTCTCCTTTTTTGAAATAAACCACTGGCATTTTGGATTAATTTTCCTAACAATGGGGTGACAGTAGATGTGTGGGAAGCCAGCCATTCCCTGGTCACGCAGGCCCCTGCTTCAGTCCGTGAGTCTCGCACATGGGGATATTCCTGAAGATGGTTCTTTCTATTGTCCCTGGAGATGCTTGGTAGCCTCCACGTGCTTGAGGGCCACTGGGAGCCGCTTGCCCAATACCACGTCCAGGCAGCCTTTAAAAATCATTAGATACCCCACGACCAGTTATTTGGGCAACCTGGTGAGTGCTCGGTCACTCCCGCAGTGTTTCCTGCCGTTGAGATGGAACCTGTTATATGTCAATCTGTGCCACGGTCCAGCCGCCCTGGTGGTGCCGGGGCGCAGGCGGACGCGGCGGCCCCGGCGCTCTTTCCCAGCGCGGCTCCCGCCCGTCGCTGTCCCTTTAAGGGCCGCTGGACCGTCCCGTGGTGCACCGCGGCGGGCGCGCGGAGGGCAGCGTGGCCGGCGTCCGTCCGCGCGCTCGGTGCCGCCGCTCGCTGCGCAGGTGGCGGCGGGAGCCATGCGGGGCTGAGGGGCCGCGACCGCAGCACCGACCCGCTCACCCAGCGACCCGGCCCTCGCCGCCGGCTCCCGGCCCCGCTCTCCGGCTCTTCCCGCCGCTCCCGCCGCCGCCGCCATGTCTACGGGCTTCTCCTTCGGCGCGGGCACCCTGGGCTCCACGGCGGCCGCCGGGGCAGGAGGAGGAGGAGCAGCAGTCGGGGGTTTTTCCTTCGGGACCGCCACGCCGAGGTAACGCGGCTCCCCGCTCCTCTCGGCTCGGCCGTGCCTGCAGCCTCCTGCGGCCTGGGGCTGCCGCGTGGGCCCGGGCCCAGCCTGAACACGGGCCCCGGGGGGCGGGGGCCGCCCGTGCGTGTGTGAGTGAGCGAGGCATTGCCCCGGGCCCGGGGCTCCGGCAGTCCCGGCCGCAGGGCCCTTGGTGCGCCGTGTCTGCCCCGGCCTCCCTCGCCTTGTCTTCTGCGCCTGTAGAGAGAGATCTGTTCAGCAGCTTATAATTAAGGGAGTTGCTGTTCTTATTGTTCTTTGCTTTGGCTTTGGATGCGTCCCTCTACGGTTCAGCCTGGCGCTCTGAACGCAGGATGTGAATCAGATGTGCATCCAGGTTTCTCTCAGAAGTCAGTCCGCGTTTGTGTCCGCGGCGTGGAGCACGGTTGATGCCAGGGCCCACATGTTCGGCGTCCAAAAGATGTTCTGTATGTGTTTGAGAAGTTAGGTTCGAGCTAATACTTTCTAACAAAAATAACCTTCTATTCGGTGTATAGTATCTTGGAGTAAAAGGAGAACTTTGTGCATGTGATGTACGGCGGGCTCTGTACTCCAAGCGTTATGGTTTAGGTTTCTCAGAATAATAGGTAAGTCTTTCTTGTTAGTGGTTTGGGGTTTTTTTTCCCCATTTTCTGTTTCTTTGCACACAACTGGACTGGCAGAGGGTCTTTATTCTGACCTGCTTGCTGTTGTACCTCTGTTGAAGATCAAGGTTGTTGTGTCAGAGACTTTCCCAAATGTATTTAGAATTGATCCCTGTGTGTAAAGGTGTAACATTTGGAAATACCTGTTAGAACTGTCAGGAAATAGCACTGTGAGATGGAGAGAACAGAACATCTGGATCTGAAAGACATGCATTTAATTCTTGGGTTAAATGGCAGTATTGCTTCTTTGGGAGCCCATAGGAGAGGGGAATAAGATTTCTGAGTTTGTTGTAATAATGTAAGTGTTGTGGTTGTGACAGATTGATGACTTTGTTGTGTTATTTCTGCTTGGTTTTGGAGGAAGGGGGTTGTTTGGGGGTTTTGAGTTATCTCGTGGTGGTTTTCTGGGTTTTTTTTTGGTTTTTTGTTTGCTTGGTTTTTTAACTTCTACAGTAAAGCTTATGTAGATTTGATAAAGAGTTTTTCCTCTTTTGCTTTATGCCTTCTTAATGTAGGTTTCCTATGATTCAACTGAGCAAGTTAAAATACTGTTTGTTAATTCAAAACCATTCTTCTAAATGTACTGAAAAAAGAGAAACTCTTTTGTCTTGTTGATCTGCGCTTTTAAAAACTGTGTATTGAACTTAAATGTTTTTGTTTGGTGGGCTTTGTTTATGTTCCAGCTGGCTTTTTTTATCACTTAAAAAAAGTTTAATACGTGCTAAGTAATAACAGTATGGTGCTCTGTATTTTTATTCATTTATTTATTTTTTACAAGCAGGACCAGTCTTCAGGGCTGTTGGTCAAAGAATCCCATAGAGGAAGGGGCCTTCTTACTGGTTCTTGAGCATCCTTCTGAGATAATTTGCTTGAGAATGTGCTTAAGACTGTAAGAAGAAACTGTTCTTCCGAGCTGGGTCTAAAATGATATTTCCAGGTGTTGGGAGAAAATGAATTTCATTGTCTGGTCTAAGCATAAATGTCACATGACCAAGGAGTATATTCTGGTGGCTGAAAGCCTCTGTGACATGTAAGCCCATCTAATTCGTTCTTTGCACCAGCAGCCTTTCAGGTACTTGCACTCCTTTTTAGTTGTTCTTTGCTTATTGTGTTCTTCAGCCAGGGGCAGTGCTTCATTCTAGTTCTAGAATTAGAGTTCAGACCTGACTTCACTGACCTGACCTTCCCTCGTGTTCTTCCACCCATGCTTTCTCCTGCTGGTGAGAGTGCTGCGGTTACTTTGTTCCTACATTTTGGATTCTTTCTACCTTGAAAAAAAGGCCACTTCATTTTATTTGTGTTGGTTTGGGTTGGGTTTTTTTTTGTCCTCCTGTAGTGCCGAATATCACAGCTTGTACCTTAGCTTTCTTCTATGGGAATGCTGTAACACAAAAACCTCTCACAGAAGAGTCATCTACTGGAAAGATGACACACCTAAGCTCTTGACTAGTGAGAGAAGCGCTGTGTTTTATGTTTAAGTTTCCAAGTAGTTAGGTCATAGTGCTGCAGTTTGGTATGTTGAAAGTTTGGGAGTAAAGACAGCTGAAAGGCTGTGGATCCTGTGCGACAGATTGTGCATCTTTGTCCTTCTAAACTTCTTGGCCACTCTGCTTCCTAAATTGCTGCCTAAAAAACAACTCACACCTAGTTCTGAACTTGCAGACAACTGGGCTTGCCATGAGCAGTTTTATTGAAAGCTTGAAAAGTTCTAATTCAAGAGCTAATTGTATCTTTTGGATTTACTTTTGTGTTTTGACTTGTTATTTTAGCAGCTGCCCTCATACACAAAGAGAGAGGAGATAAGGGAGAAATGAGAGAATACTGAACATCTAAAAGATAAAAGTCCTTGGTGAAGTCTAAATTGCATTTTATTTCAGTGTTGCTGTTGTACTTAAGCAAAATGTTTGTGAAAACTGAACCTGGTTTCTAAAAAGGTTCACAAATGAGACCAGAATCAAATTATTCATCTGATCTTTCATCAAATAAGAAGAAAATTTTTAAAACTACAGCCTCATTTGGGTGCTAGTAGCTGTAATTTCATTGGCTGGAGATAACCGTGATTATTCTCCTGTGTTCAGCTAAACAAGCTAATTGTAAAGCTTGTTTTCTGTTTGGCATGAAGTTTAAAATGTGTAGTCACACAAAAGAAGTATTAATGCCTTCATTTTCCTAGTGATGACTGATCTGGTTATCTCTGCTCTTTCTCTTCCCCTTCATTTGTAAAAGTAGATCTGGAAGTTGATTTTCTATGACTTTCTGACAGGTAGACAGTCTGAAAAAATACAGTGGGCATGTGGTTGGAATCTGTGCAAAAGGATAGCATTTTGGCTAGAAAATTAATTCATGCTTCAGTGTGTTTTGATAGTAAGATAGGGTGAAGCTGTGGTGTTGATGTGAATGATTCTGTGTCTCTGCTTATCACTTAAGAATGAAAGAAAGCAACACTGAAGTTTCTGGTCAGAGAACTAACTGGACATGTAACCTGCTTTGAAAAGATCATACAGATTTGTTATCAACTCTGTGCTTCCTCTAGCATTTGTTCTCTCCTTTCAGTAGCATGGAGAGAACAATTAGGCAGAATGAATGAGATATCTGGCAGAGAAAAGTTTAAATTTCTAAGTGGTCTAGTAAGATCCATCAGCTCAGCACTGGCTGAACAAATGCTGGGGTTACTGCCAGGGGAGCAATGGGAGTTACAGAGCTGTGGAAAGAAAGGGGGAATGGGCTCCTTCTTTCTGTTCAGTAGCAGTGAGCTTGGACTCTGTCTTGCCCAGCTGGGTCGTTTGTGATGAATGATGTTTGTGGGAAAGTGAATGATGGCATCTGAAAGAAATTGATGTAAGGGGGGGGAGCATTTTCATTTTGAAATAGAGTTGCTGCTAATAGTCTTATTTTGTAATAGCTCAACAGGAGGACTTAATTTTGGAACTCTGGGCTCTTCCACTGCTACGGCAACTACATCGGCTCCTTCATTGGGTTTTGGGAGTGGACTTTTTGGATCAAAATCAACCACTGGCTTTACACTAGGAAGCACCAGTACAGGTAGAGAAGAATTCTTGTACTGCAAGTTTTGGATTCAGCAGTGAAGATATAAATGATATTTACTCAAACTGGGTCATACTAAAATGTTTACTCTTTTACAGTCGTTCTGTAGCTTAGAATATTACCTACCATTTTATATTAGAATAATATTACAATTTTATAAAGCTGCTTCTTTGAGTAGTTTGAAAGATCATTCATTAAGAATTAAGTGGTACCAGTGCAGCAGAAAGACGACTGCAATTACCAGAAAACTTCCTGGGCCATGTGTAAATTGTTTTGTAGTTTGAATCCTGGTGTATTTTAAAAATCTTAACTTTTCATCCAGGATGCTCAGAATTGACTTAAGATTGAGGTATATTTAGATTTTAAAAGTAGTTTAAAACTTGGTGAGATTGTTTGCATTTGTAATGCAATACTTGTAATTCTACAGTAGTGAACATTTCTGAGTTTGTTGTTTGGGGATATTTAATGCAATATACCTGAAGAAATTGAATATTTTCTTAGGTCTCTAATTCAGCCTGTGAACATAGAGCTTCGTAATAGCAGTAATGGAGTACAAAATTATAAAGCTTTCCTGACAGGGTGGGTTTTTTTCAGCTGTCAAGCAAACATAAAAATAAATTTTACTTTGCTGCAGTATTGCTAGATAAAATGGTCTTTTTCTTCTTGTATGCTTATATGAATAGATGGGGAAAGTTCTAAGGACCAATCTACTAAAAATAAAATCAGCAATAGACTGAAAGCTTGTATTACTGTGGTTGGCTACATTGGGGTAATTTTATTTCAGTGATTCTTTTGATAATCTAATCAAATGGTTTTTAAAATATGAAGTGGCCTAACACTGCATCCAGAATAGTCTCTTTAAAGTGGGCCAGAAACCCTAAACAAAGACAGGATTTTACAAGGATTTTAGACTCTGAAATCCTTTTCATTGTACTGTAAATCTGCTGGTATGCATGCTGATGTTATGTACTACCATGTGGCTAAAAAAATACATGGTACAATTTCTAGAATTTTGAAATTTCAGATAATATACTGCTGTGTTAACATCAGCTTCACTGTTAGCAGCATCTTACAAAGACAAGTTACGTTTTTTGAAATCAGTTGCGCTTTAATTTCTGCTGCTGGTGTTTACCCATAATGTTTTCTGTGTTAGTATATTATTTTTCAATGCACTACAGAAAAAGAACTTGTGTAATAGCTGTCTCATAATGTTGCATTAGTTCAGGATTTTGTTTCATGTTTTTTACTGTCACAGCTTCTCTGTGGCCTTCTATTTCTGTTCTTACCCTGTTCATTTGTTCTTATTCTTAAAGCAGGAACAGCAACAACTATTGCTACAGGACTGACATTAGGTAAGGACCTAATTTGGATTTTAATATTACATAGACAAAAATCCCCAAGAGTTAAATCTTTCTTGTAATGTATGGAGCTAGTGATCAAATGTGAGCTTTATTCCCCCATAACTAATTGCTGTTGGCTTTGCAACCCAAATGTTAAGGCTGTAAATCAGAATGGAGCCCTGAAGTTCTGGGCACTCTTACTTGTTAAAGGATTCAGTTCTTGTACAACAATGGCAGTCAGAAGTTGGACTTTGTATTTATGTTCCCCTAATTAGTTTCATCCTTCAGCAGAGGGAAAGGGAGATCTGTTACCAAAGAATTATTCATACAGAATCTCTTGGTCTAGTGAATCCTGTGTGAACATGTTTGTTTGGTAATTATCTCTTTAAGAAAAATAAAGATGATAGAACTGGGAACAGACTTTGAGAATATTTTTTGTTTCTCTGATCCATCTGTGGTGAGTATTTTGTAGTTGTCATTAGAAGCACAGGAGTATATGGGTTGCTGTTAGCTTGGTTTTGATTTTGTTTTCTTTTTAAACAGCAGCTGAGGTCTGAGGAGTAACTGAGTTTGGTTATCACTAATGTTAAGGTTGGAGGTGCTACAAGACACCATGCAGTCAAAGAACTTAGGAAGCCATACTATGAATAAATAGGTAAAAATAGTGTTGAATAAAGAAGGAAATCAAAAGGGCAGAAGGGAGAAGCAGCAGCTAACCCAGGAGAGGCTGTGTGATACATAGTCATGTGGAAATCAGTACTATGCAGATGAACATTAATTCTTTTCACTAGCTGGATGAAATTATGTCATCCAAAACAGCAGTTACTGAGAATACAAAGTATGTGTTTGCTGTTGTGGTTTGAGTATGTACGTGCACACCCCTTTACTTTGTAATAGGGATTCTAGAACGTGAAATGTGTTCTTACTATGAAAACAGCAGGAACTAGAAATTGTTTTGCTTCAAAAATGTTTAAAAGCTTTGAGGGAGTAACATTTGCATTCATTTTGGTGTGCCTGTCTAATTGGGAATTTGTAGTCTGTGTTATGAGCAGTATTGTTTATAGCTCCATTTTCCAATGTTTGTGTCATCTACTAGATGCTTTTGGTGGAAGTAGGTTTTTTTTAATACAGTTTTAGGATTCTAGTAGGTATAATTGCCAGTCCAGAATTAAAGCCCACTGGATCCCTAGGATTTCTGGAGCAAAAAATGCCTGTGCAAACCACTGAAATTCATTAGAAAGTTCTGTGGGAATATTTTACTTGATGCAAGTGATCTGTTGTGCTGTCTCACTCAGGCTGGTTAAGTGAGATGCAGAAGAGGTGGTGAGTTTAGCTTTCATTCTCAAACAGAATGTTTCAAGAGTGATAACTGGTTTTGGATTTCTTCTAGGCACACCTGCCACCACATCAGCAGCTACCACAGGCTTTAGTTTAGGTTTCAGCAAACCTGCAGGTTCAGCCACACCATTTGCTTTACCTGTTACTTCTACCTCAGCGGGTGGCCTGTCATTATCATCTGCTCTCACATCAACTCCTGCAGCAGGTAAGAAAATGTTTAGGGGTATGGGGCTATTTTTTGTTTGCTTGTTAACAATAAAACTTTATTGTATAACAGTTCCACATCTGTTTTTCTATCATTTATGTAATCTTGTGGTCCATGAATAAAGGGGTTCATTTGACTTCTCGAGTTCTAAATTTGGGTACCCTAATACAGACAGAATTATGGTCAGAGAACCTAGTGCTATAGACAGCATATAATCCAAGTCATTAGAGGTGTAGCAAGAGCTGATTTGTCATTTACAATTATTTTTCTTATTGTTAACCTCACTAAAGATTGAAAGCTTCCTTCTTATGCAGCTGCAAATTTGGGAAATGCCTACCTGTTGGGAATGGCCTGAAATGGTTAACTAGCATTGGAAATAATGTTTTTAAACATTTTAAATTACTTCTCATATTATCATTCCTGTCATCATATTTAACTCAGCTGAACTGCACCATGCATGATTGAGACTCTTATTTTTCTTAACTTTCGAAGTCTGCATTTGAGCTCACCTCTCCAAGCTCAGTGTCCTCTGTTCACTGTCCCTTTATGCCTGTGGTCTTTCTCTACTCAGTTCTTCCGTTTATTACTAATAATTTTTAATTGGTATTCCAGAAGGCAGCTCAAACCACCATGGAAATGTTATTGTAGCATGTGTCTTGTGTAAATATTTTAATGTTAAAACAATGAAATTTCAGCATTTTAATATAAAAATCACTGTCATTTACTAGTTCAGTTATGCTGTAAAATAAATTCTGTCCTAGGTTCTAGAATCTGTAATGGTCTGGGCGACTGCCACAATTTTTGTATAGTTGCAGGTAAATATGGACTAATTAGGGTTATGATGTTGCAAAGCAAAATAACATGTAATTCAAAAGGCTATGGCTTTGTGTGAAAACTCTGCAGGAAATAAAAACATTTATTATCCAATTATGATAAAGATGCTGTTGCTGTTCAGACCTTTCAGTTATTTTAGATTGTCTATGGATGTATTTGAAGGCAGTGTCTGCATTAATCTGGTTTCTTTTCTCTACAGGAACTACTGGCTTTACATTAAATTTGGGTGGCACAACTGCTCCAACTACAACTGCTTCCACAGGCCTTTCCTTAGGAGGAGCCTTAGCAGGCTTAGGAGGTTCACTCTTCCAGAATACAAGCACAGCAGCAACAGGTGAAAGTTATTTTAGTTTTTTCTCCTGTCTCGAAACAATGACATTTACTGTGTGATTGTACAATGTAAGATTTCATTTATACAAAGTGTTAACACTGTGGAAGTGTAGTTTTTAACAGTGTTAAGAACAGTGTTGCTATCCATAGACAATAAAAATGAAACTGAAAAAATTGTCTCCTTTCTTAAATTAATTTTTACTGAACACTTTTTCAAAAGTGAAAATATAAGGGAATCTTTGTCATTCCCATAATTGGCTCGAGGAAGTTGATGACGTATGGGGAGAGAACAATGATACATGACTATCTATGGAGAAATGGAAAGCTCTTTATTTTTGATGTGTGTTGGTCTGAATAAAATATTTCACTGTCAGTGTTGTTGTCAGAGACTTCACTGTCATTTCATTGCTTCCTTTTTTAGCTCTAGAGGAAGAATTTGTGCTGTTGTTGTAGTCTTGATAACACTGCAAAAGGTGAAAATACTGTTTGGATTTTTTGTAGGACTTGGGCAGAATGCTTTGGGTTTGTCTCTGGGGACAACTGCAGCTCCTTCAACTACTGCCAGTGAAGGGCTTGGTGGCATTGATTTTAGCAGTTCTTCAGACAAAAAGAGTAAGTTTGTTTTAAAACATTTTTTAAATTGAGATGATTATCAGAACACTGCAGCAAAGACTTTTATTGGGTTAGGAATGTGGGATTAAAGTTGACAACTTTAACTTCGCTCTTTCAAAGGCATTTCAGTTGATTTCATTCTTAGATATTGTGTTTGTACAGAAGAACAAGATTGTGTTTGCAAATGCAATGTAATACTAATTATTAATTTAAAATATATATAAGCTTGAGAACCAGGATGTAAATCCTTGAGCTTCTTGGGAGTGAAGACTCAGAGCTGCTTGCAGAGATCCCATCACAGGTTTCTGCTCTGTGTCAGATTGTCACTAGAGGGAGGAGCAGAGCTATGTTTAAGTAGTGTGTTACAAGTATGAAGAGCACTGGGCTGAAATTGCTGTTGTCCAGCTGTAACAGATCTTAAACTTGTTTGTTTCTTTTGAAAGCCTGCACAACTAAAGTGTCCTAATTTTAGATGTTACTCTTCCAAACTGTTTCTGGTAGTGTGTAGTTATATATGAGATGTTCTGTCAGGTTGTTAAAAGCAGTTATAAAATCTTTACTTCTGTGATAGCTTTAAAGTACTTAAGTAAGGGAATGTTGAGCATTGACATATGGACTCTTGTTAATTTGCCTTGCTTCTACTGGGGAATCTGTTGATTTAATCTCTTTATTTCATTCAGGACTGAAATTTTGAATTAGGTATGCCAACAGTTAAATGAGAAGAAAATACATAAGCTCCATGAAACCAGCTTAGAGAGTAGCATAATTCATGGAGAGAGTGTTTTTACTTGTAAAAGAGAGGACATATTGACTGTCAAAACTGGAATACTCTGGATGATGTTGATTGTTTTTAGAATTTATTACTGAAACTTGGGGTAATGAAAAGGCCCTGACACTTAGGGGATTTCCATTACTATAATATTTGGATATCACAATACTTCCATAGCATACAAATATCATAAAATAAGGACCAGAGAGCCAGAGGGTGAAAATCTACTTTGATAATAGTGTTGTTTAGTTCACCTGTTAGGATGGAAACTTAAATGAGTAACCTACATTCCCCTGTATGTTGTATAGTGGAACTGCTGAGTTGGACTGTTGCTGTCAGGATGAGCAGAGATCCCTTAGCTAAGCAGTGGGAAATGTCAAAGGAGACTTTTTTTGAGATTTTAATTCAGAAGGGTTTCCCTTAAAGGCTAGTGCTAGCTTAAGCAGCCTTTATGAATATCCCTACCTGTGTGCTGCTACTTAGTTCTGTCATTTCAGTTTGTACTACTATATGAGGAACTGCATTAAGATTTGAGAGTGGTGGCACCATGGTTTTGAGGGTTTTATTTGCCCTTTGCTCGTGAAGGAAAGGAAGGGGGTGATATGGCTATGAAAGAAAAGTGCCCTAGCAATCCCAGCACTAGCCTGTGTTCTCTCTTTTAGAACTGGTAATAAAAGTTTTTGCTTCTGATCATCTAGTATTTCTTTAAAATATGGCTGCAGGGAATAAAAACCTATTCTAATTCATATTTTCTTCTTGTATTGCTAAGAGAATGTTAAAAAAAGTAAAATCTGAAGCACTTACTTGCCTAGAAAGTAGCAAAATCTGATGTCAAATTTGTGTCTTGTAAGTATTGTGACATACAGCAACAACTTCAATAGAAAGAAGTGTCTGGAGTACAAAAGTAAAGTGTGCATAGCTTTCTGCCTATTTTTTAGATTATCATTTAGATGAAGTCTTAAATTCTGGTGTATGTCCATCATGTTTTTTTCCCCTCTAATTTTGTGTAGATATTTTTTTTCCCGTTAGTAGAAGCCATAGGGAATTTTTGTGAGTGCAATCAGTCTAAAGTCCTGGGTGACGGTCCACCAACAGTTTAAATAGATGTTGCTTCTAAAAGTAATACTTTCTGCTGGCAGGAGCACTGACTTGTGCGGCTTCAAATGTCTGTGGTACTAGCATTAGCTGTGTAGCTGCTTTCTGCCTTTGTGGCTCTGACAGGATGTGAATTAGATTCAGCTGAAGAAGGTGAAGCCCTTTTCTTGGGCTGAGTGAGTGCTCTTCCTAGCAGACTGCTGTGGGATGGAATGCAATTACTGCCACAGCCATAACTAGAAATAGTTGTGCCCTGTTATGCATGATGCTGTTTTCAGCTCTGTTCTGTCACTCAGAGGCATTTGGCATCTTGATCCACAGATGTGCAGTTTATAGTGTAGGTGGCAGGTAAGCCGTAGTATTTTCAGTTCTGTAAAATCTCACTCACTTCTGGAATTAATGCAATAGCAGAATTCTTTGACGAAGCTCAGTGGGCAAGTGTTCATTTCCTTCATATCTGAGAGGAGTCTGCCATTGCTGAATTTAAACACTTGAATGTTTTGTGGGTTCAGGTCAAAGTGAGTTGAGGTTGCATAAGCAGAACAGGTTTCTTATGCAACTGTAGTTGTTGATGTGTTTGTAGTGAATTGTGTAGTGACACAAGAGGTTGTTACTCTGAGTGACAGGAAGTTAGCACTTCAATTGTTGAGCCATTGTTCCTGAAAATATAGTTACCTCTGAAGGGGTTGTAAATTAAAACCCATTTTTTCTTACAGCTAGCCTAGTCTGTTCCACTTATCATGAGAAATCAAGTAGATTGTAGTCATTAGTTCTTCCTTAAAATCTCATTAAGATTCTTTTGTTTGTTCTTCAAAGCTTTATTTATGACCTACAGTTTTTATCTTCTAGGTGACAAAACAGGAACAAGGCCAGAGTAAGTGTCAGATTTTCTTTATGTTCCATGTTGTAATAGAAAAAACTAAACAAATATTTTCACTTTTTTGCTGGTTTGATATTGAAAAAATATCTGCATAACCAACATTTGCCATATAGGTAATTTAGTAATGTTTGGTCATGATTTTAAGCAATTCTTCCTTCAAATGCAATACCTACAGCATATCTGGCATCTGCCATAGACCGATCATCTGATCCGAAATGTGGTTTCTGCAAACTTGCCAAGTTCTCACACCACATGCTTGAACCCTGGCATAGGATCTGTGTTTGTTAATCCAAGTCACTCCTAGTTGCAATATTCATGCAATGAGTGCAAAACTCTGTAATCACTCACCTGAATGTTCAGTGATATTTACTAGACATGTAAAAATGTTTGGCAGTATTGAAGGACCACCTAAACATTCATTGTCTCTCGTAGAGATAGCAAAGCGCTGAAGGATGAAAATCTACCTCCAGTTATATGTCAAGATGTAGAAAATTTACAGTGAGTAGTGGTTTTTATTTATGATGGTTGTTTAGCAAAAGTATCGTATACTGTTGATGCTCTGTGACAAGAACATGTTCCTGCAGGCTGCATGAAGCCTACATTTTTCTCAGAGTATTAAGCCTGTTGCACATGCATAGTGAGCATTGAACCTTATATCCGTATTGCATGTGCATCTTGGATCTTGTATGGAATAGAGAATTATAAGTGTCTTCTCTTGGGCAGGAAGGAAATGGTTTGTAGACTGGGCTGCATGCCTTGTATTTGTGAGTTCAAAGTGACAATTGCTTTTACACAGATGCTCATGTATTACTGTATATATAAAATGTTCTGTATATCTTAGTTTGTCGGGGTCAATGTAACATTTTTAAACACTTGCTATTTAAAATTGAGGAATTTGGGGAAGGGGGATTGCTTTTGTTTTCGTTCGGTTATTTACAGTATTAGCATGCTAGGAGTTAGTACTATGCCCTATGGTAATTTTACTGTTCAGTACTTGGTTTTGGAAAAATAAATTTAATAGCTATTTAAATAATGTGAACAAGAGGTAAACACATGGGTACTTCAGGTTCATTATCTAATGTTTCTTTCCTCCCCACCCCTGTTTTTTTACCTTCCCCAGGAAATTTGTGAAAGAACAAAAACAAGTTCAGGAAGAAATTAGTAGAATGTCCTCTAAAGCGATGCTTAAAGTTCAAGAAGACATTAAAGCTTTGAAACAGCTTCTCTCTGTAGTTGCCAGTGGGCTACAGAGAAACATTCTTAATATTGACAAGCTGAAAGTTGAAACTGCACAGGTATAATTGAATATAACCTTTGTTATGTAGAGTTTTTATGCTGATTATTTCATATAGAATAGCTAGCCTTTTTTATCAGTCAAGTTAACATGTGTCCCCACTAAACAGCTGTAAACAGAATGAAAAATTGAATCACTTCTGATCTCTTTGAAGTTACTGGGGGAAACTGAAATTTGTGCTGTCAGTATTTTTAGATAAGTACAACAGCAGTAAAATGACTTCTATTCAGGAAAGCAGTCCTACATAGCGAAGGCGATAGACAGGAATGTGTGTGCGCTTTAGTTCAATTTTAGTAGTACATTCAGCTGCTAGTGAAGACACATTTGTAACAACATGATAGACTCTGGAGCAGCAAAAATACAAAGACACGTTCTTCTGATGGCTTTGGAGGGAAAAAAAAAACAGATTACCCTATAATGTTTTAGGGACCAAAATTTCTTGATAAGCACTACTATTCATTTAGGGAACTTAAGTCACATATCTGTCCACCAATCTGTGTCTGAACTGTGCAGACAGTTTGATCTCAAGTTCTGATGCAGATGCTTTTCAAGTTCTCTACCACCTTTGTTTCAACTAGCATGTAAATAAGTGATAATTTATTCTCAAGTCAAAAATTTGATGTTTTTCTGTATTCTATAGTTGCCCCTTTTCAACAGTTTTCTATGAAAACAAAAGCTAGTTAATGATATTTTTATATTTCTGTACATAATTCAGTTGAGTGTAGTCACAGAACCAGGCACTGAGAAATTCTTAATGGTAAAATTATTGGGAAGTATTAAGCAGAAGTGTATACTGTAATTATAATGTATAACATTATAATTTCCATAGAGAGGCATTTTTCTAACGTGATTTATGTTTTTTTAAAAAGTCAAAATAACCCTTTTTTTCCTATTTTTTCTCTTTTAGGTGTGTTATTCCTTGTACTTGACTATTGCTTTTTTCCCCCTTTACCCCTCAATAATTACAATATTTCTGAAGTAAAATTAAAAAAATTGTCTCTGACAGTTTACTGTAGTATTTTCTCAACTTCTGAGCACTTAATGTGCTTTCAGTATGTGCTGTCTTTTGTTCTGTCCCCAAACTTTTGTTGGTATTTGCAGTTCTCCAACTTTCTGATAGTCAGTTCTTTGGATAAATTCTGATCAAATTTTATCACAGTGTTAAATGCATGAAGAAAATACTTTATGTGAGTGAAGAGTAGAGTCCTAACATTTTTATTATTGAACACTTTGTGCAGAAGCTTATATTTTATTAATTTTCTCGTGTTTATTTAGGAGCTAAAGAATGCGGAAATAGCATTGCGAACACAGAAAACTCCTCCTGGTCTTCAGCATGAAAATACAGCCCCAGCAGAGTAAGTTACTGTTACTCGTAGAAAATAGTCGATAATACAACTTGAAGAAGAGGAAAATTGAGGATACCTTATTGGAGCCTTTCAGTACTTAACATGGACTTGTACAAAAAGCAGGGACAGAATTTTTAGTAGGGCCTATTATGACGGGGACAATGATTTTAAACTGAAGCAGGCAGACTCAAGGAAGAAACTTTTTCGATGAGCGTGGTAAAAGTGGAAAAAGTTGCCCAGTGACATATTGGATGCCCTGTCCCCGGAAGCATTCAAGGTCAGGATGTCCTTTCTTATGGCAGGGGATTTGGAAGGGACCTTTCAAGGTCATCTAGTCCAACCCAACTGTTTAAAGATTCTATGAACTTCATAATAGGATTTTTTTCCCTTGCTTTTTGTAACATGTGTACGGAATGCTTCATAGAATTGGTGTTTTATTTCTTCACTTAAATTATCTTTGTGTCTTCAACATGAAAAATACCCTTCACTCTTGTTGCGATTGTAGAGTGACATCAACAATGTCATACAACCTAACTGCAATTAATTGAACAAAAATTGGCGGCTAACAGAGATCAGGTAAAAAATTTCAGACAAATTAGTAAAGTTTAATCATGCAATTTCACTGTATTACCTATCTAGCTACTTCAGAATCTTGGTCGAACAGTTTGAAGTACAGCTGCAGCAGTACAGGCAACAAATTGAAGAACTGGAAAATCATCTTGCTACTCAAGCAAATAATTCACACATAACTCCACAAGGTAAATGTTTCACTTCTAATCTTTTGTACACAAAGAATTTAGCAACTTATCATTATAACTTAGTAATTAAACTTTCCCCTCTTTCGTTGTTGGGTTTTCTCATTTAATGTACTGAACAAATTATTGTTCAGATGAATTCTGTAGTTGTTCAAGGTAAAGATTTGGAATTAAAAGTTCCATTCATAAGGGTTCTTGAGCTATTTAACATGGATCCATTTACTGAGTTGCGATTTTTAAGCCTTGTTTGTTTTTACATCTGCATCTCCCTTCACCATCTAGCTGATGTCTGGCACCTTCTATTTTGCACTGGCCTTCTGGCCAGACAAATGTGGGTGCCTGGTCTGTCAGCACCAGATCAAAATGAGAACTTTTCCTTAGTTTGCAGCCTGTTGGTTTTGCTGTCAATTCTGAACAACTGAGAACATTGTATTTTGTTTGCTGCCACATCATTCAATCTTGAGAAAATCTCTCTGGTCAAAGAATGCTGACCTCTGGGCAGTAGTCTTCTAGTTGTTTACCATTCCTGTGGTCATAGACAGCTTTATATTCTGGACCATTTTAGATACAGGTCCTGCAATAAGTAATGTTTTCAAGTGCTTGTCTTTTTGTGCTAAGTGCTACTTGAACATCTTGCCAACACAGAATGGTGCACAAATTTTATATGGACTTTATATGTCAAAAAGCAAGAGGACTGTCTAGATCTAGCTTCCATAGTAAAAGATCTGCTGAATCTTGAGGGTTCTCTATCTTTGTGTGACCGTCTTCTCCATCAAGAATGAGAAGGACACCTTCACAGGTTTTCCTGAGGTTTTCACCAGTTTCTGCTATAACCAAAAGGTTCCTTGCTTGTGTAGGCAAGGTTCAATCTGTTGTGTCAGTTTGAGCATATTGTCAGCAGTACCTGGTGATCTAGTCAACACTATTGCATATGTAGCTGTTATCATACAGAAAAAAACTTCATTTGCCATGCAGATTTCCATGACTCGATGTCCTGAAAATTTTGCAATATCTTGTAGTGTCAGTACCAGCAAATTGCCTCCAGACCAATTTGAAACTTGTGACCAGTCTTCCTAGATACTGCTGCTTCCACAACCCTGTGGGCTGGCATGAATTGATTCTACAGCTTTCCTGTTTTTCAAGGGTGAAATTCCTCTATGGACAGGCAAACATTTTCAGTTCAAGAATCATTTCTAGATCTATACATCTTCAAGAACTTGATAGCTACTATATGCATTTCAGTGTACATATATCTAAATATATTTGTGTTCAGGCTATGTGTATCATTCAGAGGAAACATAGTAGCTGATCTTTTCACAATGAAAGAACAACTTCAGTACTTTTATGTCCTCCACTTCGGTACATTGTTTCAGTGCTTCTATGAGAACAGCATTTTTTTGTGAGCAGATACCTCATTCTGCCAAAATCCTTGAGATTTTCCCTTTGGTGCTAAGGTTTTGCCTTAGTGTTGGGTCAGTGCCCTGAAAATACTTTTGTATCTCTGTGGGAAATAGAATATCCCAAATAAAAGGCAAGAAGCTCCCTGTTGGTCTTTCTCTGATTATGATATCCTCGTTGGTAGAGCCAGATTAAGAGATCCTGTGATGCTTATTAATTATGTCTTTAAAATGTAAATAAAGCTTTCATTCTACTACTTCTGACAAAATCAACTGAACACTTAAGTATGTTTTAAGTCAGAAAGAGTGGAAAATATATACAAAGGCAAGCAAATCTGATTTAATGTATCTAGGTAAAAGCCAGTGAGGTAAATAATGTTCCTATGTAATTAGGTTACAATTAGTTTAAATGTTACTTTTTCTATATAATGGAGTCATAGGAAGCTTTTTACCATATATATAAAAATAAATCTGAGAAAACGGTACCTTTCAAAATAAAGTTGGAAGCCCTGTCGGAAAGTTATTAATTATAATTAATTAATTAACATTTATTAATTATTTTAAATCAATTATCCAAATCCTTGGGATAATTTGTGGCACCCAATTTCTTGCTCAAATCTCATTTCATGAAATTGTGTTTTGTGTGCTGTATGGGTTTTAGGTGATTTCCTTACTTTGGTACAAACACTAAATCTTTTCTTCTGATAATGAGATTGTTACTTACCAATATTTTATGTGCATCTTACAGATTTGTCTATGGCTATGCAGAAAATCTATCAAACATTTGTAGCTTTAGCTGCACAACTTCAGTCAATACATGAAAATGTAAAGGTATGTTTTGATGTGTTCCTGTGTATTTCCTGTATGCCTGTAAAGGGTCATCTTCAGGTGGTTTTGTTTTGGGTTTGTTTGTTTGGTGGTTTTGTTTTTGGGGTTTTTTTTTGTCCTTATGTTAAATTGACTGCTTTTAAAAATTTTCAAACTGTCCTGGAGAAGTGCTTTGATTAAAAACTAGCTTTTGTTCAGCTGAAGTTGCATATAAAGTATTTACTAATTGGGATGACAGCAACTGACCACAATCATTTGTGTTACAAAATGTTTTTCATTTAACTCCTTTCCTTCTAATTGTTGATTTTTAAAATGTCTGTTTTCAAAATCATGCTTGTATGTTTTGATTTTTGCCCAATGACCTCTTGATCTCAAGCAAAGATGATCTAAATCTGCTCTTGCTCAAATAGATAACAGGAGAAAAAAAAAGTGACTTTCCATATGTAAGATTTTTCAGCATATCAAAGAGTGTTGGTTAGAAAGTTGTGTGCTGTTCATTTATTGTTTTTAAACCTGGCTTTCAGGGTAAGTAGTATTTGTAGAAAGAAAAATAAAAGTATCAAAGGTTAGATATCAAAGGTCCTAATTAGGCCTGTTTTTTCCATCACAGACTAGGGCTCATTCCATTTCCATTTTCCCATTTACTGTTCTGCATATGTTCACAAAATGTCACTGTCCTCCAATCCTTTCAATCCATGATTTTTCTTGAAACCATCAGAATCCTTCCTGGCTACAAAAAACCAAACCAAAACAAACCAACTTGAAGGAGAGTACAAATGTTTGAATTTGTTTCTGCTAAGTGACTTTCTTAATGGAAATAGCTCTGTTAAAACTTCTTCTGGTTTCCTTCTCTGAGCTTCTTCTGCGCTGCATTGCTAGTTCGCTAAACATCTGAAATTTTTTACTTTTTCTGAATAAAGTTCAGAAATACTGAGGATCTTGTATGATCTTGATTCATTGCATTGCTTCTGTCAGCATAGATACTCACTGGTTTACAAATACCTGCCAGCAGGTATTTGTGCTGCTCTTAATTCCTTCAGTTTTGCTGCCAGGTGTAGAATGCATCAGTTCATCCATATTTTCAGCAGAATTACACAAAAGGTTTCCCAAATGTTTTCAGGGCTCATGGCTTCTGAGATCTGAGTGTAGCCTGAGTTTGTGCAGTGGTCTTTGTGATGATACATATGAACAGCTGGATTAGTGTGCAGATGTAAGCCATAGCATCTTCAGTACTTGTCAGTGTGACTGAACAGGAAAGACTTTAGTTTAGAGTAGAATTCTATTGCCTGAAATTAAGGTGGTGGTTTGAAGATTTTTCTTCTGGGAAATTTTTTTTGAGATTTAATCTAGTGGGTGAATATGGATGCTGGTATTTTGGAAGGCATTTTATAAATAGAGCTTCAAAAGCAGAAAGATGCATACTGCTTAAGTGAATCTGTCATTATAACCATCTGTTTTAGTTTCTCAGCTACAAGATGCTAGAAGGGGAGAGCAGTTTTGAAACTGGTCTCTGCCTAACCTGATGGTTATGATATGGTTTGTGGAAGGCAGAGCTGTGATAATAGTTCATTTCTTTGCCTGATGAAAAGTAAGTGTGCTTGGGCACAGTTTGAGTAGGTAATATTATTAAATCATTCAGCATAGTATAGCCTTAAAAACTGCTTTAGGATTTCTAATGGATTTTGTCACCTCTTAGGGCAGTCAGTATGCTATTGTATTAAATTCCATCAGAATTTTACAATTGTCTTTTCTCTCCAAAGACAGCACTTCTAATGTGATAATGGGGGCATTCTTTGTGTGGTTCCTGCTGTTGCTGGTTGATCTGGAATTACGGGGGTTCAAATCCGGAGTGAGAATTTTTGGACTGCAAACTCCTCTTTGAGGAAACAAGCATATGCTTAGCCAGGAGCACAGGACCATAGTATGCCTTCTATAAACTGGAAACTGTTGTCCTTTAATAAATCAATTTCATTTAAAGATTTCCTGTTGTAAAATGGAAATAATTAGCAGTTATCTAGTTAAAGATTTTTATTCCATTTTTGTTATGCAAGATACCTGTAGTTTCCTCATCTATGACAGACAGAAATTGTTCATGATGAACAAGCCAAGCTGGGCTATTGCCACAGAAGGTGGTGGAGTTTCGAGGGGGGGAAAGGGCAGAGGCAAGGGAGGATGTGGCGTCATGGCACAAGAGATGTGGGCTTCCTGTTACCCTAAGGCAGAATGATCTGTTGCATTTGCTCTGTGTTACATTGCTAATGAAATGCATCAGAAACAAGAGTGAATTCAAAAACTTAGCTCTTTGGTAAGAAGAAATGCAAGAGCGAAAGGAAGGAAAGAAACACAGGTGAAGGTGATAGGGAGCAAAAGCAGACTCCATGGTGGAAAGGTAGCACTGAAGAAAAGGGTGTTATTTTATAAGCTAGTAATGTGGCTTTATTTTTCCTCTTGGATCAGCTAAGTACAGTGATTCAAATTGAATTGTGGTGATTTGCTCCAACATTGAAAGACACAGGCTGACATACTGAACGGTATCAGTTATCCTCAATGGCTTTGCAGAATTTAAGTATGCAGCCTGTTCTGGCTGTGGCTGTTGCAAACCAGTTCTTTCTGTCTTATAACCTGACAAGGTTTTTTGGGTTTTGGAGGGAGCTTCTCATTTGTTTTGGTGGTGGTGTTTGTTGGTTTGGTTTTTCATGGGTTTTTCTTTGTTCTTTTAGGAAATGTTATTTGTAACTCAGCATCTCTTTCCTTATTAAGTTAAGGGTTTATGTCTGATACATGGAACTAAAATGGCTTCCTCCCATCCCCTTCAGATGCTCAAAGACCAATACCTTGGCTACAGGAAAAGCTTTCTGGGAGATGCCATGGATGTGTTTGAGGCAAGACGAACAGAAGCAAAGAAGTGGCAAAGCGCGCCACGCGTTACCACTGGACCAACCCCTTTCAGCAACATACCAAATGCAGCAGCCGTTGCAATGGCTGCAACACTTACTCAGCAGCAACAGCCTGCTACAGGTCTGAGTGCATTCAAGTTATAGATTATTAGTGTTATGACAATAGTAAATTTGTGTAACATTTTCTATGAGGTCTTCCTTTGTGTTAGACTGAAAATCTAAACGTTGTGATGAGTGAAGTTACTGATACATAGCCAATAGAAAAATGCAGGGTAGACTTAGCAATAATTATACAACAGATACTTAATCTTGTGGATTTACTTGTATTAGTGATACTTACTGTATTGTTCTAACTTACCCCTTGGAATGTGAGTCTTCACTCTGAAGTAACATCTCTGAATACACGTAGTGTAGCCTCTTTCCAGAAATTGTATCATTACAATAAATTATTTTAAATTGGAGAGGAGAGAATATCTAAATGCATACTATGTTTTCTTTATGTAAAATTAATAATGCTTTTTTATATAGCACTTTGGAACTGTAAAATGAACAATGCTGTAGAACAAGAAGGATAGTGAAGCAAATCTCTGTAGAATAGGAAGTCAAATGCCTGGCTTATTTTGTAGCCAATTCTTTTGTCAATATGATGTCGGAGCATTTTGCTGGCCATTCTACTATTGTGAAGAATTAGTAGAGAAAGTAGAGTGGGTCACTGGTTCTGCCTGTGCATGTAAGAGGAAGACCAAAACAAAGGAAATGCATGACCCACTGCAAATAAAGAATGGATACATGTGGCAAAGGAAATAATTTAAGACACCTTAATTGAGGTTGTTAAACTAACCAACCCTCTCTGAGGAATTTCAGAACACAGACAACTGAATTTGTATGTCATCAGGGACCAGAAATAAGGTCAATTCCATTTAATTTTACTTGAACAGGGATATTTATCTCTGTCAGCAAATTATGAAGAGTATCAGTAGCTTCATTCTACCTTTAATTTCCTAAAATATTATTCACCTAGGTGTACTGAAAGTGATAGTGTTTTCTATGGTCTTGTAACAGCAGTGATATTTTGAATGATGCTAATTAGAGACGTATGCAGCAACCATGTTAAGTTTGACACATTACTTGGTTGTCCTTGCCTTTTCATAAGAGAAATACCAAGTACTTCCAGCTCTCACCCTTCTAAACAGCAGGGAGATGGGTTTAAATTATAGGTATGCCAGATTACTTTGAACAGAACCCAAAATCTTTGTGAAATACTACTTTTCAGAATTTCAGTCATAGACCACAGTCTTTCTGTTGTCACTATGTTAATTCATTGAAATTTTGTTGAGGTGGCACTTTCAAAAGAGTTTGGTTTTGAACAGAAAACATGAGTTAATATAATATTATGCTTCAGAGGTTTTAATACAGATAGTAGTATTGTTGCACACTGTTTGTGCAGCCTAATATTGCCAAAGTAATTTACTCTTCATCTTTTTCCTTATCTTACTTTTTTTTTAAAGCCTCTCTTTGGTCAGTACAGGATTAGTTGTTTATGAAAGTCATACACTTGGGATGTCACATTTAAAATCATTCCTGCACTTTTATGAAATGAAGTGAGGGATTTAAAGTTCCTGAACTTCCTAGTCCAGATTCAAGGGAACTGCTAATAACTTCAGTGAGCTTATGCCACTTACGGCATGACTTTGTGAATATTCTCTTAGTAATAGGAATGAAGAGAGGAGAGGGGGAAAAAAATCAAATGGCAGAATTGGCCTGTACCAACATAACTGAGGTAATGTGACTCTGTACCTGGAGATATTTTGTAACATTTTGTAGTGAAAGGAGCAAATGGGAGTGTGTGAAGGTTGGTTTGTGGTTTGTCTCTTTTTTTCGTAGTTGTTTTGGCAGAGTATTTCAGAACCCAACATTGTGCCAACTACAAGCATGATGCAGATAGAACAAAGCCATTAACTTATATCAAACATGTCAGCAGAAGTAGACAACAATATTTTTACTGCTTATTCAGTTGAAATACTTCTACCCTCTGTGCAACTCGCTGGAGGACCTGAAGAAATAGAAGTAGGTTGATGTTCTGAGTGGCACTTTAAGAATACTTGAAACTCTTTAGGGTTAGATGAAAGAAAAAGGTACTTGGAGTTCTCTCTAGATCAAAAGTAGAATTAGTCAGGCCTAAACTATTTCAAAGATACCTTGAAGCCCTAAAAGTTTGTTAAATGGGAACATTTCATAGCTTTCCTAAATGACTCATTTCAGAGCTTGACTTTTTCCTAGTTTCAGATTAAGGCTGCCAATTTTTGTTTTGGAGAAAGAGAAGAATCTGTTCTTTCAGTTTTGCAGGAATCTTTAAGGACTGCCTCATCTTTATTTCCTTTTTATTGCTTGAGTTTTTAGATGGCCATTTGCTGAAGTAATGCAAATGCTGCATGTTTTAGCTTTGTATTATGTTGTCGTGAATTGGATATACTATCTGCTAGAAGTTAAAATCATACATATTTCTTTGCAAGATCTGGATCTTGAAGGGTGGGGTAGATGAGGGATGGGAAAAGGTTCTGAGAAAAAAGGCTATGAAAAGAGGTGTATATAAAGGGAGGGGTAAGGGATGTCTGTGTAATACCTGATCTGCTATTGCTGTTTTTGAAAATGAGAATTAAACAAGAAAATTAATCTGGCCTTTATAAAGTTCTTGATGAAAAATGTAATATATAATACTCTAGTATTGAGGGATCAGGATGCTTAGTCTCTTTTAAAAAATATTTGATGTTTACAATGTTAAGTATTTAGTAAGATTAATTTAGAGTTAGTTACTGTTCTTTCTCTGAAAAAAGATAAATAATAATTTATTTTACGTTTCTTTTCAGAAGTCAAAAGTTTAGTAGCTACATCTAAGCTGTGGGATCAGGGAATGTTTTCCCAGTACCTGGGTGTAGATATGCACCCTGTGTTCTCTCTGTATGCCCAGACCTCTCTGGCTTCTACTGAAATAAATAAAGCCAGTGAGTCCTGGCCATATGAAAGAAAGGGAGCAAAAATGCACTCCACTGCTCACCTGGGATGGGTAATCACAACATCAGGATTGTGGTGTGCACATTAAAGCACAATTTTTATGCAGTTTTTTAAGCTAGAATTATTGAAATTATGCTCAAGTTTAGGCTGTACACAACTTTTCTCCCTAGCTTGGCACTTTCATTCTGAGCACAGCTTTTTTGGCACAGCAGTGAGGCTGGTCATGCTCTTCTGCAGTAGCAGATGAAATTTTAAACACTGCCTCATCTGCACCCTCCCTGAGCAATCTTGAACAGCGTGGAAATTCCAATGATAGTGGCTAATCTACCTATTTATGTTGATGGGATCACAATATAAGATTTCAAAGGAAATTAAAGCCTAGTGCACCGAGACCTGTAAATGCATGAGGCTGCAACTGATGTTTTTTGGGTAAGACTAAACTGTCTTAAAGAAAGGCTTTTCTTTAGGCTCACCTTTTGTCATGTAGAAATAACCCCCTAAGAAACTCACTGTCTCCTTTACTGGTGAAGTACAAAATTAGTCAAAGCATTATGAAGCTGTTAGCACACTTTATGTTTTTACTTAACTCAGTGTGAGACTGAAGTTCTAATTGGAAAGGATACTCAAATTTTATAGCACTTAAACTTCTTATTATGTGGTTTGATATTGACTTTGGTTAAAATGAACCAGTGTATGACTTTGTCACAATCAGATCTAAATTGTAATGCTAAATTTACTCACTGTTTAGACCAGCTGTAATTTTAAAAAATTGCAGAACATCAGTAGGAAATCTGTCTGACCTGTCTGGCTCTCTGTAATGGGTCCTATTCATTAAACTGAAGTGCTCTACAGGGCAAATACATCAAGTTCTAAAATGTTAAAACACTTTGTTATAAAGAATTTGTCTTGTACCTGTAATAGCCGGAAGTGCCATTTTTTCTTGCTAATACTCTCGGCTTCAAGGAGTCTTACTAGTCTTTTGCTGTTGAAAATTATGTTTACTTACAAGAACTATAAGCAGTGATGATACCTTCAGAACATTATGGTACAAAATCAACAAATATCATATGCTGCTGCTCAATAAAAAGTTTGTTAGCCTAAGGCATAAGATCCTGTTTTATATGATCTGAGGTGTTTTAGTATAATGTTTTATACTGGCTCTAAAAAAAGCATGTTGCATTTGGTAAAAAGCTTGGCCTGGAGGACTGTAGTGTTTTATTTATAAGGTCTTCCACTAACAGTGCCTCCTACTGAGATAGAAACCTGTGTACTTGAGAAGGAACTGGATATGTGGTTTTGGGTTCTTTCAGTTAATTAGCTCACTGACTTGTGTAGGGGGTTTTGGTTTTTTGTCATTTTTCTTATTTTTTAAGAGCTGCAAGGTAGATGTATCAGTATTTAAACTGGATGTAAACAACTTTAGTTTGAAATCTGTGGAAATTTGTAATTGCAACATCTGATATACTTTTTTTAAAATGTAAGAAATAGCTTGGGTTTTCCAACTATTCCCTGCTAAGCAGAGTCTGAAGGCTAACGACTTTAGTTGGCCTTAAAATTTAGTTTTAACACTACTTGGTGTATACAGATGTTATTCAGCTTGGATCACGTAAGAATTTTGTGTTCCTAGCAAAAGTTGTCACTTTTCAACATACAGTGCCTTTCACTTGATTCAAAATGATTTTCCATTTAAATCTTGAAATACTGAAATTATTTTTAAGAGCTTGAAATATTCACATTTTAAAACTATATATAAATATTTGTAATGGGAAATTTTGAATTGAAATAGCCCAGATGTCATAATGGTTTAGGAAAAAGGTCAAAGTCATCTGAGCTTTATAGTAATATTTGAATAAATCATCACTTTCACAGAACCAGGATGTCAAGTATGCTCAAAGATGGAGAAGGCCATCTTGAGCAGAGGTGCGGATGTCTGTGGATTAAGAGTTTGGCACTGTATTTTATCTTTAATGGTTAAACTTTTAAATAGTGCACTGAAAACTGTTTGAAAAAGACAGGAATAGAAGATTGTACTGTGAAAACTGTCAAAATATATTAATTATTTATCAGAATTAATTATTTTAAATTGTGTTAGTGATGGGCTAGCAAGTTGATTCTTTATTCCCCAGGGTTAAGGTAAAATAAAAAAAGGAACTGAGACTGTAAATTTCATCTTGGCAGACTGAAATTGTTTTTTTGACAGTCCTGCATCTTAATGTGGATACGCAGGGAAAGTACTGTCAACTTTTTTAAATTACGGAACAAACTCTGAAATTTTGAATGTATCTAATTCATTAAGGTACACAGAACTGTGCCTTTTGTAAATGGTTATTTAAACAGGTGGTTTGACTAGTTTACCTTATTGAATGGTGTTATGTAGCAGAGCTTAACAGAACTCAGTTATCACTTGTGTGGAAAAAAAATGAATTGTCATGTTACTGTGTAATTGACTTGCTTAAAAATGAACAATAAATTTAATAAAATAAAGTCATTGTCTTGTTTTTTATCTTAGTGTTCTGTTTAAATTTGGATGGTATACTTGAGTAGTTTTGAAGACTCCTATTTATTAAATTAATTTTAGGTAATACAGTTTTAGTTACATTAGTGTCAATTCTTATGTTTCTAATTTGAAAGTTCTCCCTTAGTCTGATTCCATTAATACAGGTGGCAAAATGTTGTTACCTATGAGTTCTCTCAAGGTTTTGATTAACATTTTAAAGCTTAAGGTGAGACTGGGTAACTTTTAAAAATACTAAATTATGTTTTTATGTTATTAGTTTTGGTTAGTTTCACCTTACTGCAATCAGTATTTTCTTAGATTTTTGGTAAGTGAATGTAGAGGCAGACAGTAAAGTGAGAAATTTTGATGAGGTAAAATCTGGGTTCTTAATGGGGTTTGTTGAAAGCAATGATGTTCGCATTATCAAATACTTGAATAAGTAAATAAAGGACCTCTTTACTGCCAAAGAGTAAGGCAAGTTTGTTCTCATTTTTTTTGTACCAGGGCCACAGCCATCTCTGGGAGTTAGTTTTGGAACGCCATTCGGCTCAGGTATTGGCACTGGCTTGCAATCAAGTGGCTTAGGTTCTTCAAGCCTTGGAGGTACACTTTAACTTTTCTAATCTTTCATTGAATTATTATATCGCACAGCTGAATCTCTTGCAAACCTTGCACTCCACTAAGAGGATGATATCTTTCAGGGAAAGACCTTACAGTTTGGCAGGTCTGTGCTTTCCAGGCTTCTTCCTGCCTAGCAGGAGGAGTTGCTAGGGCTAAGCCATTGTAGTGAAACCCCAAGATAAACAGGATTAGGTAATCACAGAGCGGTTGTGCTCTGAAAGCTAGGGAAGGACATCATGTGTGTTAGAGCTACAACTTGACTGAATATTACCTATATGAAAATTAGGCACCTGAGACATTAGATCACATTGTAGATAATCCATGGGAGTTTTTCACCTTTTAACTATAGAGACCTGTTTCTGCTTGTATTAAAATGAGAATAAATGTTAAAAAGTTACTGCCATTCTGTGATCCTGAAATCTGTTTGCTTTAGCACTCACTCTGTGCCTGAGTGCTGAGGTGGGGAAAAAAATCTCCCCCCCAGCTGAAAAAGCAACACGTGAAAGTGAGGGAAAAATACTTACCGAAATGTTAATAGTGCTGGTGGCGACTGTATTCCAGGAGAACACATGACTGAAAAAGTAGGCAATATTAAAAAAAAAAAATTCCAAGTTAATGTAGACATTTTATTTTACATGTAATATATTCTCAGCACTAGAGCTACAGATAGAATTTAAGTGAGTAGCAGAATCTAATGGACATGTAACTTTCCTGTCTATGTAGGTTGGGGTTCCTACAGATACTGATGTTTTCTGGAGCTTTTATAAGATCTGCAAAGAAAATTGTTACATCTGCTGAGTGCAAACATAACATGGCTTTTCTTGTTACATCCTCCCTTCTCTGCAGCCTGAATCCCCATTCCTACATTTTACCTTTGAGCTGAACATATGAGTCAGTGTTGTAATGTATTGAAAATAATTAAGCGTCACTCAGTATTGGGAAGATGATGCGACCTGGACATTACATGAGCTTTACCTTTAATAATCATCTTAAAATACCTTTCTATCTACCAGTTTCCCTTCTCATCAGATTTTAAGTGTTTTCAGATAAAAGAAAATCTATATACCTAAACAAGGAGAAAGTGAAAATAATGTGCTAAAAGGAAATTACTTTAGAATTACCAGTTTTTCCTGCAATGTTTTAAATGCCTTAAAAAACAAACCAAACAAAATTCTTCCATTTCTGCTGAAAAGGTTGTAGACTAAAGATTGTTCACTAGTCTTACATATGTAAATAAATGAACATTCCAATTGCTTTTAGTTTTGTCCAAAATCCTGACTTGTATTCTCTTTTTTTTTCCTAGCTCTCTGCCTAGGAAGGTATTTGTTTGCATCAATAATTTGCAAAATGTCTTAGCAAATCCATAAGACTCTCTGGTAGAAGCAAATGTAGAAGAATAAACACATACCTGCAAAATAGCCTGTAGGTGTGTTCTTGGAAACAAATTGGCTGAATGATTGCTTAAGTTTGTTTGGGATTTTAATCTTAGGGATTAGGGTTTTTGAACAGGACAGTTTCTTGTGTATGCTCTGGAAGTTCTATTTTAATTGGGGAAATTTGCTCTCTTTCCTTGATTAATGTTCAGTTTACGTTGACAGTGATAAACAGAGGCTTTTACATTTAAGTGTATAAATTATTAGCATAGATCCTATGCTTTGTTAAATATTTGCAGACACCTTGCCTGATCATTGGTTTTGGATTTCAACTTAGAAAAGACAAAAAAGTATGTAATTTAAATGAACTGTCTTACATGGAGATGATGCTTGTCATTACCTACCCTTAATTTGATTTTAAAATCTTAGAAAACTTGAGAATACTGCTTCAGATAGTGTGTTCAGTCCTTACTGGTTTTAAAATCTCAAAAATATTTCTGTAAAGGAATGGTAAATGCTCAGTTTGCAGTAAATAAAAGGATTTTTCCTCACTTGAAACTTCAGATGGGAGCATGATTTCCTCAAACATGAATACAAATACTATTTTCTTTTTGAAAACCTGAGACAGCCAAAATTAGAGTAAACAGTGTTCTTACTCTTCCTATTGTCTGGCCTCTATTTCAAGTTGCAATTTAGTTTTTCTTCAGAGTGACCTCATATTAATAACACAATTTGAAACCTTAAAAAATTTGTACTATGAAATATGAATTTCAGTTGCAAAATCAACAGAATTATATTTTGTCACAGCTGTACATTTAAGGCTGCCCTTTAATGGTTTTTATTCTGTATTTAAACTATGTTGTAGTTTCCTAGATAAAGCTCATTCCTAATAACCTGGGAAGGGAACGACTCTAAAATAAGCCATGTGTAAACTGAAGAAAATGCTTTTACTCTGTTTTAAGCATATTTCTTTTTTCTAGAGTTGTAGATGAAGATTGTGACTTTCTGTAATAAGTCATGTAGCTTATATCTGAAATTTCTTCGTTTTGGCTTGTTTGGTTACCATTTCCTGCCAGTTTAATGGCAATTCAGTAGATAGTTTTTAAACTCTGAGAGTTCACACCACCTGTTTTTATAATTTTTTCTTTATTCAGTTTTGGATTTCGAAGGTAGTATTTTTCTCAATACTTTCCAATTTGCACTGTTTTCTTAACATGATGCTGTGTCAAGGATAAAATACTCTTCAGACAATAATCTTAGGAGTATTTTTTTACAAATAATGCTTAGAATTATGTTTGGGTTTAGAGTACTCACCTGAAACCTATGTGTCTTTAATTGCTGTGTCTGTAATTTTTTTTGTTGTATGTCTTTACTATTATTCTACTAGGATTTGGAAGTAGCTCTGCCTTTGGAAGTAGTGCCACAGGAGCGTCATCATTTGGGTTTGGAACTACAAGTAAACCATCAGGAAGTCTAAGTGCAGGTTGGTTTGTTTCTTTTGAATTCAAAAATCAAGTTTATCTTAAAGCAAGTTTTATAATCAAACTGCTGCACTCACTCCAAGAAATTGATTGTTTAAAGTTGCATGTGTAAATCACAATTAACATAACTATTTACTTGCTAGAGACACATTTTCAGATAAGTTTCTGGGTTCTGTTGAAGGTCTCTTATGTAGACAGTATTGATTGAGAATTAATGTTTCCCATTTCATGATGTCTGTCCCAATTAAGAGTGGAAGCAGAAGGTCAGATACAGCCTCATACAGAGAAGAGCAGTTGTCACTTGAATGTATGGTATGAGTTACTGATTGAAATTCATGCATAAATTAGTCACAAATATACTAGTAATTTGACTTACTATATTTACTAATAAGGTTAAAATTATTTTCTGGAAGCCCAGAGGTTTCCTTAAAAATATATAAGTGCTTACTCTGAATAGTGATTTGTATGTATTGTATCTCTGTATATATTTATAATTCATTATATTAACTACTTTGAAAACATTTCCATGGCAATTGAACTACACAGTACTCATTGAGCTATTTTGGTTTCATTTTTTGGGGGGTGATAAAATATGGATGCTATTGTGCCTTAACTCAAAGTCTGAAATATAGCTGGCACTTCTATTTACCTTTTAAATAGGAATAGTAGCTTACTAAGTTATTACTAAGCAAATAGCTTCTATAGTCTGTCTTGAAGTCTTTTTTCAATGGCACATTGAAGGAGGATCATTTCTCAAGAAAAATGTTTGATCAACTGCTATTAAAAGAAAAGAGCATTTTGCTGGTATTTACTAGGAAGTGCTATGATTTGTATTTGGATTCTCCTTGGTTAGTGATGAGTTGCTAGGCCTGTGAAGTACTTTAAGCTTTGCATTATAAGGTGGAAATGGCTCACTGGGTTGGCTGTGTAACATTCATGAATATTAACAACCTAGTAGGTTCTTTATGGGACTCTTTACAGTATCTGGTGTCCAAGCATCAGCCTTCTTTTACTTAGCTCTTAACATGAGAAACAATTGGAAACTTACACTGCTTATGGTTTTATCTTGTAGCCTATTGTTCCTGAGTCTGTATTAATAATATTGCAGCATTTAAAGCTGCTGGATTATAAAGTTAATAGTTTTTAACATACTAAAAGTAGAATTACAAAACTACTTGTATGGATCAGTTGTCCATCACTAAATAAGCATCAAGCCAAAATAAATAAGTGTGTCTTAGCTACGTTGGTGGTGTGCAGAGGCAATTTAGATACCATTTCCCTCAAACCAGACTTTGTCATGGAGTCAGTGCCATCAGTCTCTTTTGCAAATGAAGGGATTGCATCCAATAAAATTAAGATTGTCAGTTACCTCAGAAAGAGTCTTAGCTACAGAAAGTAGCTGAATAAAACCAAGTGAAATGTAATTTCTGTCATTTTTTGCTTTGAAAATTAAGTGGCCATGAAATCCTTATCTAGATGAGTTATGAAATAGAAACTGCTATTAAAAATTTGGGAGTCCAAAAACGCACTTTTACCTTCTCTATCCAAAACCTTATGTCATATAGCACCTGGATTGTGTATGATCTATAATTTTATTGAGGGTGTATAAATGTGTATAAATTGGTTTGAATGATACCTGAGGCTAGCTAGGTTATATTTACTTCTTTCAAATTTGTTGTGTCCTGTTTCTTAGGTATCATTTACAGGATCTTGAAAGCATACTCTGGTTTATCTTACAATATAATGGTTGCATCTTGTTTCTGAATCTATTTCTTTGAAAAAGCTAAGAAAGTGGGGTGAATATGGGTTTTGGAATTCATTGTTGTTGCTGCTTGGGTTTAGATATGAGCAGTTAAGTGTTTTCCCAGACAAATGTGTCTGGGAACACTAGGTAAGTGTGTGTTCCAGCACACACTGTTCCAGGCTGCTTAGGCTGCCCCAGCTGTCCTCCACGGATTTTTGATAAGTTAGATCTTATCTTAAAACTATAATTATAAATCCCCAAATTAGTTCTGTCAGGAGTTTGATTTTTATAAGTTAGGTTTAATTGCTTTAAAAGATGCAAAAATATTTGTAGCGGTATTACTGCTCTTCTCCATTTCACTTTGTGTTTGAGGAAAAAATTCTGAGTCCTCTGATAGTCTTTGAGCATCTTCTAATAGTAAATTTGGCTTGGTCCAGGAATGGTTGTTGTGTTCATCAGCAGATGAAGAGCAGAGCAGCTTCAGTGTCCTTGCATTTTCTTTAGTGGACACAGATGTGGGATGGAACAGTGAATCAGGTGTCCCTCTTGAAACACACAGAGGCACTCCAGAAAGCTGACTCCAAAACAAGTCCCATTTAATTGCTACTCTTATTCATTTAATGGCAACCAAAAGGCTCATGTTAGTGAGCTATTGTAAAGGACATCAGACTCTCCAAGTAATGGGAAAAGGAAAAAATCACCATTAAATTTATTTAACAATTTAATAAAATGCTAAGAGGAAGGCGAGTGTTCAAACACAATTTTTGTGAAAACAGATGGTAAATATACTTTAAAGATCTGAGTTGAAAACTCCTGTTGGAGACTTATTTTTATTGAAGAATTGCAGCCTCAGTAAACTAGATAAGAGATAATAAGTGGGTTCATGGCTGTGTGGACTCATACTGCTGAAAAACAGACCTTAATATAATCTTTGAGCAGCTTTTAGATAGAAAGGCTATAATAAATCAGTCAAAGCTGTTCTTGAAATACTTTTTGATCTAGAGCACCCATTGTGGCATGGGAGATGAAAGCAGGAATGGATTGCCATCTGATGAACTGCTGTTTCTCCCTGTAGTATTAAAATTACCCAAAAAATGCTGTTATGGGGAGGTACTCACCTTTGGCTTACCAAGCTAAAGGGCTGACAGAAGCAGAGATGCACAAACCCAGTGAATAAAGTGTGATCATAACACTGTTTGGAGAGATGTGAAACTGTGTCCTTGAAGGGCAGGTTGTCATTTACTTCCTGAAAATCTATGTTCACACATAAATAATACTAATTTCAGCAGAGACATTGTTGATCACATTATACCTATGGTTCAAGACTGTGAGTCTTCCATCTAAACTGACCTATTCTGTGATCATCTTTTCTTGCAACAGAAATAATACTCAATGTGTATCTTGTTTAAGTTTTTTATCTTGAAGATTTTTCATTTGAGTGTTCAGCTTTAGGGTTTGGTTTACTTCTGATGAAACTTGGTGCCTTGGCCTTGTTATGCTGCCATGACAGGAGAAAACCATACATATGAATTTCACATCTGCCTTTGTATACTTTGATGGCTGCCCTTAATGTCACTGCTAGCATAACAGCTATTACTTTCCAAGCTGTATCTAAATTAACAAGCATGTTCTCAGTCTTCCATCCCATATCTTATGCATCTCTTACTGTAATATTATTCAAGTAAACTGTAGCCTGCCTTCCCTGCATGCTTCAAAATAATCCCTGCATCTAGAAGCAGCAAGGTGGAGGTAATTGATGAACACTTTACTCTTGCCTACCGAACTCCTGACACTAGAGGTCACATGCAGCTTTATTATGAATGGCATTCATGATGTTTTCTATGGGAAGCAATGCTTGCCTGTTATCTCACATACATGAAGTAGAAAGGTAACTTTTTTTCATTCACGAGACTCCCTGATCAATCTTAGCTGGGATTCAGAGTTATCAGGGACATGGAGTAACAATTGCATGTGTTTTCACGCCTTACATCCTAGGATGAGAGACAAATTAGCCCACAAAATTTAGACAAGACCCAAATGACCACTATCAGTCACTCTCATTAGTCACACTCCAGATCTGCACAACCATTACACTGACAATGAGTTCTATGCAGGCAACTGCATGCTGTAGGACTGTGAGTTACTGGAATGTTGATAAGGAATTTTCTTGACAAGATGTGTGCAACCCAAGTCCAGACACTGCAGGAGGAAGAGTTTCATGTTATATTTTGAAGTATTTCTTAATGCAGTGTCAGTAACAACTGAGAGAACAGAAGACATCAGGCTTGTGAGAGCTACTTTAGGATTCTGATGAGACAACCAGTTGGGCTTTTATTACTGTACTCCAGAAATATTTTATGCATTGAGTTGAAGATACTGATGTGACCAAAGGACTGCTTCAACTGTCCACTAGAGAACTAATGAAGCAATATAAAGTAATGCATATTGAGAATATACCTTTCTTGATTGTGAACCAGTCTCATTTTTCTTATTATCTTAATTGTTTGCAGGTTTTCATATACAACTTGTATGAAGCTCTTTGTTAAAATCTGAACTTGCTCATGTCTTATTATTTTGTGGTCTCTTGAGACAACAAAAAATGAAGTTATGAAGTTCTGCTTCTTAAAGTAATCTTTTAGATGTTTCTAGCATTCTCTAATAGTTGCAATTATTATCTAAGTTGATGATGCACAATTGATACAAATTTATAACAGAAAGTGAAATGAGTTAGTATTACTGTTGCTGGAAACTGTAGGGGGCTTTTTCCAACTGACCTTGTTTCACAGCTGCATATGTTCAATTTGTTTACCTTGATAGAAGAGGGTAGAGGAGTTAAAATAGCACAATTTGCTCAGCCAGTCATGCAGTTTTTCCAAATCTTTGTTTCTAGTGCTGGTTTTGGTTTGTCATAAGGGGTGTTTTCAAATACAAACAGTCTGGCAAGGATTTTTTGAGCCTTTTCTGCCTTACATGTAAGGTGTGATGTGTGCCACGTGTGTAAGACTGAGCACTTCAACTCCAGCTTTGCCATTTCCCTGCTGTGAGTGGAGTGGTCCATGGTCCACCTGTACCTGCTGCCTTCCCTCCCACCTTAGGAGTGCACCACATGTTTATGCTGAGAAGTTGAGGAATTGTGGTTCTTCTGTTGTATGATCTCAGTGGGACTTTGGTGTGCTACTCTTGTATGGGTAATGGTATCAGAGACTTGTGGTTTAGGTTAGGATTGTTGGCATTCACTGAGGTGGTCTCTGTTAGTGCTGCATTATCCAAGATGCCATGGCAAGTCCAAGTGCTCTAGCAATGTGATTTACCATCGTTGATCTCTGTTGGTATAAAGTGTTACAGCTGCTGGTAATAAAGTGGCTGCTGGTAGAAACTTCAAGGAGAATGAATTTACAATCCTGATATAACTGATGTTTTAAAATATTTTTCCCTCCCCCATAAGGCTTTGGGAGCTCGACTACATCTGGGTTTAACTTCAGCAATCCTGGCATCACAGCATCAGCTGGCCTGACGTTCGGGGTGTCTAATCCTGCATCTGCAGGCTTTGGGACAGGAGGGCAACTTCTTCAGCTGAAGAAACCTCCAGCAGGAAACAAGCGAGGGAAAAGATAGGCACCCCTTTTAGGGAGGGGGAAGCGCATCAACTTTCTTCATCTGAAAAGTCTATTTTTGTAGATTGATTAATTAAATTGCATCCCAGGAGATTTATAAAAATTTTGCTACTTTTCCCTAGTGAAATCATATTGAACAGCTATTTTCTTGTGAATAGAAACCCGTTTATGTATTTTTATTTTGGGCCCTAGTTTTAGAAATGTTCTATACTGCGTTATTATTAAAGAATCTTGTAAAATCATCTATTTAACCTAATGTTAGTAGCAGAATATTTTTTGTTAATAAGCTTTATACCATATGAATATATGCATATTTGTTTTTTTTTGTACAGATAAAATATATTCTAGTACAAATACTAGAGTTCATATCTTCTGTTCCTGGATATGGCCTTTAAATCTACTTCAGGGTGTTTTTGTGTATATGGATGTAAATATATACAGTACAGTGCACACATCTGTGTGTATGTATGTGTATATATATATGTATAAAACACAGATGTGCATACCTTCCCCCATAGACAGATCTCCTTTTCTTTGTGTGTTCTGTTTCTCCATGTTGTCCTGTGATCCCATGTCCAGATGTTCCTAGGAATTTCAAATGGGGGGTCCCAGGCTGTGTCATCATTGCTCCTGTGTCTTGTTGTTTAAAACCAGCTGAAATACAATGTTTACTATTTCATAAAGTTTGGTAGATAGTGGTTAGTAGCTGTTTTAGTTTTGCTTTGGTTTTTTTAACCTTTTTCGTGGCCCATTTAGCAGCCAACTCTAAAGAAGAATCTGGGATTTTGACACACTATTTCATAGTTAATGTTCCCAAAGTGTTGGATTTTGTTTTTCTCCTGAGCTGGAGAGTAGGGCACTGCCGGATTTCAGCTGAAAGCTCAGGATGCCACAAGGTCTGTGTGCAAACAGGAGTTGTCAGGCTGGAGGAGCTTTTCCCTGAATGTGAGAGAGCTAAGATGCACTGTCCTATTGAAAACCAAAATTAAGTGTTACAAACCCAAGTTGCTTCATGAGCTTCTCTTCAGCCCTGCCTTAAAAGCAGTTGGGCATCTGCTTTTGAAAAAGGTGTAGTACAGTAACTTGCTGTTCAAAAACAGAGGAAAATTATGTCATTTGAAGGTTAAAGCTATTGCAGCAGTAGTTTATGAATCTTATATACTGTAACATCATAGCTTGTTGTTCTGCATCTCCAATTTGGTGTGCACTAGGAATATCCAGGAAAATATCGTAAGAAGGAAATAACAAATCAATTGATTCTTTGCAAATAATGATACTAGGTTGATGTGTGAGCATGAAACTTTGGAGCCAAGTTGATTTTATGTAGAGGTTTTGTCATTGGCTTTCTATTGTTAAAGTATTACTATCATTTTGTATGTTTTGGAAGTGTCTGCGTTCAGCAGCGATTGCTCTTTGACAAATGTTTGGTTTGTCACTTAATCTGATAAAATTAAGGGAAACTGAGCACAGAATTCTTCACTTTTGTACTTGTATGTTGTTGCATCTTTGTGAGCAGTCTCTTAGGAAGGGATATGTGTTTTTTTTAATGTCACAGAAAAATAAAGCTTATGGTTTATTTTGATTTCAACCTGTTTTTAAACTTTTACTGGGCTGCAGTCAAAACTGTAATGTTTGTATTTCTTTGTTACTGCTTTTTTTAATAGTTAATATGTTAAACCACTGGACTCTTATAATGTATTAATTTGTGAAACTAATTCTAAATGTGTACTGTTTGTCCATATGTGCAACTTACCATTGTGCAAACAATAAAACAATAATGGTGTGATCCTTGTAATACATATGTGCCTATCTGAGAGATCATTTCCTGTCATTCTCCTGCATTATAGGAGAAACAAAAACTTAATTGGCTAATATGTAGAACTGTTCTTCCTAGAATTCATATAGTGCAGAATTGTTCTTGCTGAAGTTAGGGCCTTGATCCTGGATTGAAAGTGCAGAGGGAGAGGGGGTAAAGGGAGGTGTTGTATTGTGGGGTTGTCTAGAATTTCTTCACTGCACAGTGTAAGCCTGGATCATGGTGTAATGTAACACAGCGCTAGGAATGGCTTTGTAAATTGGGGAACAGTCTGAGCCTCCTGGGTACCTGTGCTCTGCTTCTTTCCCAATTAAACAGCAGGTATGTCCTTAATTTAGCCTAAGTGAAAAGTGATTATATAGTAGAATAATCACATATAGTAGTACAAACTAAAGTCAAAATGGGATTTGAAGTAATATTCTCAGACTTTTACTTGGATGGTTGAATTTAGCCATGATTTTTGGGGATCAGCACTGTAGACATTGTTTCAAATTATCTTTCACCCCAGTTTAAAGATGTGTTAATATGATTAGTGTGTAATATACAAATGCATTCAAGGTTTGGCTTGGTTTTCTTCAAAGCAGGTTAAGAAGCTGACCCATATTTAAACTCCATGAAATCAAATCAAGTCTAATTTGTCTGTTCTGTAAAGAAAGAAAAGTCTGGTCTGGAAGAAGGTTCAAGTCCACGTGCCAGATATGATTTTCTGTTAGTTTGTACCTTGTTGTACAGCTGTGGTATGAACTTATGTATGTGACCTCTTTCTTTTACTAGAAGTAACTTTGTTTTTCCTTCAGTGTTCTCCCTAGGATGAAGACAGCAGAAGGGGAGGAGCTGTGCCTTAGATTACTTGGTTCAGAAACCTCTTTCTTTGTGCTTGTGTGTGTCTCTGTTTCTGTCACATCATTTAGGTACATCCTACACTTAGCTACTTATTTCTTGTGGATTGTGAGGTTGGAGATTGAAATAAGGTGGAGTGGGTCAGAGTTTATGCATCTTCCTCACCACAAAAAATCCAAATTCAGCTACATTCCCTCCATCTGCATGTTCCTAACATAACTGCATTTTGGATCATGATTGCATTTATAGCATCAATATTTAAAAATAGAAATAAGGCTCAGGAATACAGCTTTAGTGGCCTTTCCCCCCTGTTTGATGTCAGTGGTATTTCCACTCCACTACTCATGAGGACAGTAGAAATAACCCAGTCATTCATGTGAGCTCAGTTATGTTACTGGTAATACCTGGAATATGTCAGCAGAAGCACCTTGTAGATTCTTAATGGGAAATTAAGAGTATCTATCAGTACCATAGAGTGTAAGTGTCTTATGCTCTATAAAAAGCTTGTTTCCCTAAAACTTTTTCAAGTTTCTAAGAACAAAGAACTGTCTATGTGCAAATTTTTCCAGCAATTAATTATGTAGTTTTGGGATTGTGCTGTCAGGCTGTTTCTCTCTTCCCTCTCATTCAGTGGCTTCCAGCACTGTGGCTGCTGTCTCCAGACACTGATGGATGGTTAAAGTATCATGGGCATTGACTGGTATGGATTCTCATGGAAATGGGCATTTGGGCTTGGGGAGGGGAGTGACACGGAGTTGATGCCTGCAGCGGCTCTGGAAGACAGCGGTTACCCACTGTGACAGTGTCCATGAAGCTCCAGCACAGCTGTGACATTCCATCTCCACTCAAGCAGGCTGGTAGGTTCCTTCAAAGGAGGAATGAGGTGTGGCGGGGATGAAGTGTGGGGAGAGGTGAGAGGATGTAAGGCACAAGCTTACTGCTGTGAATGGCACAACTCTTTTTAATTCAGTTCAAGATCATTTCTTCGGAGCTCAATGTTGAATGTTCATCAGGTGGCAAACGGCTGCCAGTTATGTACTGCCACCACAGGACCCTTGCAGGGAGTAGCTGTCGTGCAGCACGTGCAGTGAAATGATCAGTGACCTGCTGTGCCACTTAAAGAGCTGCAAGTCTGTGGGGCCGCGTGGGGTCCACCCAAGGATACTAAAAGAGCTGGTGGAAGAAATGGCTGAGCTACTTTCCATCATTTACCAGCAGTCCTGGCTAACCAGAGAGGTCCTGGTTGACTGGAGGTCAGCAAATGGGACACCTGTCTGCAAGAAGGGTCAGAAGGAAGATCCAAGGAACTACAGGCCTGTCAGCATGATCTCAGTGTTGGGGAAGGTCATGGAGCAAATCATCTGAGGTGCTATCACGTGGCATGTGCAGGACAACCAAGGGATCAAGTCCAGCTCGCTGGTGGGGTTGTGGAGGGCAGGTCCTGCCTGACCAATCTGATTCTCCTTCTGTGACAAGGTGACAAGCTCAGTGGATGCAGGAAAGGTTGTGTTTTCCGCTTGGACTATTATAAAGCCTTTGATACTCTCCCACAGTGTCCTCCTGAAGAAACTGGCTACTCAGGGCTTGGACAGGTGCATTTGTATCAGTAGTAGTGTGGCCAGCCGGAGCAAGGTAGTGACATCCCCCTGTACCCAGCACTGCTGAGGCCACAGCTCCAATCCTGTGCTCAGTTCTGGGCCCCTCAGTGCCAGAGAGACATTGAGGGGCTGGAGCGTGTCCAGGGAAGGGCAGCGGAGCTGGGGAAGGGTCTGGAGCACAAGTGCTGTGAGGGGCAGCTGAGGGAGCTGGGGGTGTTCAGCCTGGAGAAAAGGAGGCTCAGGGAGACCTCAGCACTCTGCAAATACCTGACAGGAGGGTGCAGCCTGGTGTGCGTCAGTCTCTTCTCCCAGTCAACAAGTGACAGAACAAGAAGAAATGTTGTTCTAGGGCAGTTTTAGTTTGGATATTGGGGAAAAATTCTTAACTGAAAGGCTTGCTGTTAAGCACTGGAACAGGCTGCCTAGAAAAGTGGTGGAGTCACTATCCCTGGAAGTGTTCAGAAACAATGTGGGCTTGCTACTTAGGGACAGGGGTTAGTGGTGAATGTGGCTATGCTAGGTTAATGAATCTAAACAATTCTTTGACAAGATATGTCACCCTTTGTTTCCTTGTTGTAAATATTTTCTGACACACTTTTTTAAAGGTGGTAGAATTTGTTGAACTTCAATATTTGAACAATCCTTCTGACCTATTTGACTCCTGTTGCTAGGAGGTTTATTACTTAATGCTTTTTTCACTCCGCCTCAGGAATTTAATCTTTATAACCCATGGCTGCTGTTAAATGCCACAGTGAGAAGGTGAGTAGGCTGTGTGTTTCGTTAGATTTGTTTTCTGTTTTCTCACCCTTTAGAAGTAAGGCAATTCTTAATAATTCTTAAGAATTAAGTTTGGAAGCTTCTACAAACTAGAAGAGCTTCTGGTTTGATTTTACTTTTGAGTACAGATCAGCCCCCACCAGGATATTGGGTCATGTCTGTTGAACAGTTGTATGGAAAACTTGAAATACTCCTGTCCTAAATAGGTCAATAGCTGAAGAAGCAAAATATATGTATGTTCAATTAATGTTTCCTAGACTGATGGATTTCTCTTTTTTTTTCTCTTTGATACAGGGATCACTGTACGGCGTATGCTTGGGTACCAGCAGCACAGCAGTTTATTAGAAAGTCATGTAATTGCTTCTAAAATAAAGTTCTGATTAGAAGCTGGCATATAGCTCCTGTCTGTGCATTTAATGTGGCACTTTGTGGTAACAGGATATGCTTCTGGGGCGATGAGGATCCTGGCCACAAAAGAAAGCTAGGAGGATGAGGTTTTGATCAGTCACTGTGCTCTACTAAAAAGGGAAAGAAACACACACTTGGTGAATATTCAAAGTCAAGGATTTAAAATAAAACTTATTATTATATGAAATCTGAAAAATACCATGTCCTCTTATTAAGGGGAGAAAGGGGATAAATTCTCATGGAGGAAAAAACTGGTGACAAGCAGCTTGAGTAGACTTTGAATTGAGTGAAACCTTGGGGAAAAAAGTATGCAGAAGCTGTGCAGAGTTGGGTAGTCTATTAAATCCATGGTTAAATACCTAAGTAGAAGCTACCCCCAAAGTGAAAAAACACCCAGACCTTCTCATCCTGTTAATGATGTTAGGATTCCTTGGCTGTTTGGGCTACCCTTATTTCTTTACTAACATACACATAAAAGGACTCTAACCTTTGAGTGTAAACACTTTCACTGTGTCTCTGTCTGGGGGTAAGATAGATGTGATAAAGGTGTCCTTACTGGGAAAAAAAGTCCATCTTTCAAAACAAAGTTTGCAGTGAGTGGGCCCAAATGCTAAATGGAAGCAATGGCAGTGAGCAGTTTAGTCCTTAGCAGTGTGGGGACATCTCTCCATCTCTGCTGGAGAGCACTCGTTTTGTGACAATGTGACAATGTGTGGAGCAGTGATGGTGAGCATACCTGTATGTTACCACTGTGCTGCCTTTGATTGCTGCAGCTGTGTGTGGTACAGCTCTCCAGGCATTGCCTCCTTTAACAACTGTGGGGTTGCTAATTTAGCACTGGGTCAGACAAAGTGAATGGACAGAAGTGATAAGGAAGGTGCCAGCCTTAATGCCATGGAAACCAGTCTTAGTAATGCATATTATATCAGTCTCAAATAGGAATTGTCTTTATCTTATTTTGTTTAGTGGCTGACTAAAGAGCAGGCAGATGTTCACATACCTCCAGCAGCCAAAGCAGAAAGAATTCTTATTCCCAGGGATGGGGAGATCTTTGGCTGCTAGCTAAGCTTATGTAGTATGCACCACAGAGCAAAGCGCTTACCTGATCCCATGGTGGCAAAGAGAAGTTGATGCTGAGCACTGCTCTGAGACCAAAGAGGGAAGGCTTTCAACATTGCTTATGCTGGCTTTGGGTGTGATGAGATGCTGTCAGTGCCAATAGCAACCTCCCACATGTATTGGGGATGTGAAAACAAGGCTGGAACTGCAGGAAGACTGTGGCAGCTTGTCGAAATTTAATTTCTATGGTGGAGATGTGGCTCTAATACAAAGGCATATTAGGTTCAATTTATACTTTATTAGTAAAAATATTTAGCTTGAAATGCTCCTCTGAATAATTTGTCATTTTATACTTGAGAATTGTCACTTTTATCATCACCTCTCCCCATGACTTATTTGTAGTACTGCAGCAGCTGGTGCTTGTTGCTCTGTCATGGTGATACCCACATTGGGGTGGCATCAGGGCTTGCCAGGCTGTGGAGCTGGTGGAAAATACAGGGGCAGAAGGCATATATGGGGAAGATTCTGGTCTCAGATAGATGAATGGTAATAACAGTCCACCAGTGACAGAAATAGTAATATAAAAATCCTAACACTGCTGCAGAGTGCTGGATGTATCATTTTAAGTGCCCTGGGAAGTGGAGGGAGGGGCAAAATTCCAAAGCCTCTTTGCCAGGCTAGATATTTGTAGAGTAAAATAGCAATGATTCAAGCAAATACAGTCTTCGTTACTTCTTTTCTAAGCAGTGTAAAAAATGTCCTGATCTAGAAAATAATACTATCATAAATATTGTTAATTTTCCACAACAAGTTGCTGCTTCTTGCCTGTCTGCAGTAATAATCCGTATATAAACCCCCAAACTGCAAATTTAGGTGCACTAAGACCTGTTGAGAAGAAGTAGTTGTTTTTTTTTTTTTTTTTGCTGGAACCTCACTGATTTCACTGTGCAGGCAAAAAGTGCAATAAAAGGCAACAGCTGTGTAGTGATGCTATTTCTGCCATATGATGCCCAAATCTTTGTCTTGCACTAAGGCATTAGGCGGTAAAGAACAGTAAATTTCTGGTTTTAAATATCCTTAGTTTTCTCTTCCTGCATTTGATAAATGCTCATACTTTGTGCTCTGCATGGCATAACCTAAAGTGTGAATGTAGAAAATTCCTGTACTTTCCTGGGGTTTTCCTTTTTTAGTTTTAAATTACTTTTTAATAACGATGCCTTGTCAAATTGGCTGTCCTTACTGTGAGGGCAGACAGTGGGATGATGGATTTAGTCCACAAGAAAGTCTTCCTCTGGTTTTTGTCTGAGGAGCAGGAAAAAAAATACTGAAAATTCTTTCCTTTTCTTGCTAGTGGCTGGAGTGGTTGGTTGGAGCAGAAGTAATAAATCAATTAGGAAACAGCATCCCTTTCAATTTGCAGCTGTGCACATCAGCTTTGTATCCAGGCTTTAATGCATTGTACAGCAATCTGTTGTGTCTGCAGCAAGTGGAAGCTCCAAAAATCAATGCACTAAGACTGGCGGGAGAAGAGCCTGACATTTGTATTAATCAAGGCTGTCTGAGAAGTTGGACAACGCTAACAAGCTCCCTCAAGCTCTGCTCCGACTGGGCTGTGTTGAAACCGGGGGGCGTTTTCTGAGTGACAGCCTCCTCCTGCGCTCGGGAATTTGTAGGGGAATGTCCCCCAGCGCTCGGAGGTACTGTCACCCGCTCACCTCCCTTCAGCTGCATCCCCAGCCCCTTATCAGGAGAGCGGTGCATTTTGGAGCCAGACGGGCGATACGGGAGGTGTCTGTGCCGGCTGTGATAAGGTGGTGCCAGCCCTGATTGCTGCTGTCACTGCGGCGTGCGCTGAGAGCGAGCACTCACAGCAGGAGCTGAGCTGTGCCTCCCGATGCGCTCGGTGCCGGTGCAGCCCCTGCAGAGTCACAGCCCGGCCCCTGAGCAGTGTGCTAACTTCATATCCCTTCAGTCAAAGCTATTTTTACAGTCCTCTGCCTCATCCTGTGACTGGGGTTTTTTTTACTCCCTTGGGTCATCTTGATCTAATTATTCTCCAGGAAATGAGAGCCAATAAAAGAAAGCCTTTTGCTATGAGTACACGTGTATTTAAAAATGCAGTATTAAATATGTTCCCTAAGCAGAAATAAAAACCAGTCCAGGTTATGCAACCAATACCACAATTGGAGTGGCTGTTTCCACCCTTAAGTGTACTGATGGTGTTTAAATTATACTTGCCACAGGTACACTAGTGTAAAAAGTACTGAATAACCAGGTTGGGAGGAAAAGGAAAAGCTGCTAAGGTAAGCTCATTTATTCTGGTAACTATCCTCACCTGTGAAATGGTGTTGGTATAACCTGTCAGTCTGGACTGCAATCTCAAATTCAATAGTTCTCCATACAAACTCCTCAGTGGAGTTTCAGTCACGCTACTCTTCTCACTAACTTCACACGGGGGCAGCAAGGCATTGCTTTAGCAGCAGGAAACACAGTTTTGCCTGAGAAGTGACTTTGCTGGAATAAATGGACCAGATGCAGGGATTTCAGCTCCAATGTGATTTGTTCCTAAGTTAAAAAAACCTACAAGCAACAAAACAAACAGTTTTTAAACTAACCCTCTGCATGATCAGAATGAATTCCTTTATTTTGTGTTACCAGGAAGAGAAATCTCTTTTGTTGAAGTGTACAAAAAGCAGTAAAATCCATCTCTTGTGGTAAGCGTGGCCTGACTTTTACATGGCAAGCCATCTAAACAATAGTACCATGATGATGAGTTCTAGCTGAAGACTTCAGGCTACGTTTAATTTACAATTCTGATCTGCAACATTGTGGACACAACAGTAGAGCCAAAGTAATTCCAGAATCCAGATTTTCAAGATTCCTGATAAGGTTGCAAAATTGTTTGACAGTAATGATGTAACAGTAAGTATGTGAGCTAAATGGAATGGGAAAGTACATATATGATTGTTTGGCATCTAGGGCTGGGCAATGGAAAGCAGATAATCTCACTTGTGCCCAAGTGACAAGACCATCGAAAATGAAACCAGAAATTCCAAAGGGGAAAAGAAGACAGTATCCATCTGCCATCTAAACTTTATCACCAATGGGTGAAAAAGAAAGAGAATAGGAGTTGCTGCCAGTTTTGTGTTCTCTCCCATATCATGGGAATGTGACAAGCTACAACAGCATGGGTTTAATATACAAAAGGGAAAGCAAAACATCCGTAACAGCGAGAGCCACTCACACACTCACAGAAGCTCATGGCAGCTTGGAGAGTCATGTCACAGGGTTTTCCTTTTCCTAGCCCTAGGAGAGATTCCAGACAGAGATACAGAATAAGGTGAGACATCTGTGTTCCTGTGTTATCTTGGAGAATTTCTAGGACAGACACCCAAAGGGGAGGATAGCACAGCCAGCCCCGACAAATGTTTGTGGTACCTGGCTGTGAATGGCTCAGCAGCTCAGACTCAAGGTGAGGTATCCTCATTTTCCCCTCTCTTGAACTGGCATCTGTTCAGAATGAGAGATGTGCTTTTGTATTATCTATTTTTTCATGCCTTTCTTATTTCTGTTGTCTTTTTTTTGAAGTAGGAGCTGGTGTATTTGTGAAGAACTTCAGCACACGAGGCATGCCAGCCCTAGGAAAGCAAAACACTGTGCTCTGAAAGCACAGAAATACTTTTGAAAGATTTCCATCGGGAGGGAGACTGTAATATGGAGAGAGACAGCTGGAGAGAGCCAGCAAAAATGCCCATGTTTCAATAAGGAGAATGCCTGTCAATGCAGTGACCGGGTGAATTTACAAGGTAAGCAGATACCGGTGTTAGAGAGCCACTCAAACAGATGGTGGCCATTATCCCACAGCAGCTCTGCCTTCAAGGATCAGCATCCAGGCTGGGCAGGGGCACAGGCAGCTGTGCCACAGCTCTGTGCCCAGGCATGCAGGGCTGCAGGTACTGCTCTCACACAGCCACTGCCACAGCTGCACTTTGGGTCCTGCAGGTGCTGCAATGTGCTGTACATGGACTCAGTCCCTACACTGCTGCACAGCCAGTTTGCAGCTCTGAGTGTTAAAAATTACGTGGAAAATGCATTTCACCTCTTTCAGACAACTAGCAGAAGCGCTTTTAAGTCTTATTTTCACTGCTCTAAGAGAGAAAATTTTTCAGGACTAGCAGAACAGCAGGTGAGTTCTTCAAATTCCCAAAATAAAACATTTATTTGCTTTCCTGATATCATGCATTTGGCTGGAAAATGACAAAGAACATTTCTACTGATCCTAAGGCCTCAGAAAACGAAACCTGGTAGTAGTATTACAAATTCAGAGACTAGTAGGGAAAAAAAAGAAAGTTTAAGCAGATAATAGAGATTTGTTGATTATGTGATCTATTACTGAATACATGTAGGATTTTAAAATCTTTTCCCACTCCACCATCTATATGTTATTTTAATTATATCTAAAAGCTGCACTATGCTTAGTTTGATGGGATATGATGTGTTTGGTGTTCTACAAAATCTGTGATAGGTTTATTTTACATTGAAATAGATTGAACTAATATAATGAGATTGCTTGAGATGGGAAAGCAAGTGAAAACGTCACAGAGTAGGAAAGACTTGCTATATTTATGTGGTTCCACATATTTTGGTTCTGGATTTTTGTGTGCTTTTAAATTTAAATTGCAGGGATATTACCTGATCAGCTTGTAAAGACAGTGAAAAAACCACCCCAAACTCCACTAATTAGTCTATTACTAAACAGGATCTAAAGCATTTTGCAAAGTGCCAAATGTTTTAAGTTTCACAAAAGCATAATGAGGTACACTATTATCTCTGCTGTTATCCAGGCAAGTTGAGACAAATCCTGAGCTTGAATATATAAAGTACCTGCTACAGATAATCTCTGCAGGGGATCTGGTGCTGGTATTTTGTTATGATCAGGACTCCTAACTTGGAGTGCAGATTAGATTAGATAGTCTGCTTTTCACCCCTCTTCTCATAGTCTGGTTTTGCTATTGAAAGAGAACCACCTTACTGAGTTTTAGTGAACCATCAACTCAAAGGATGGGACTGGGAAAGTATTTTGCTTGCCACGTATAAAAGAATCAAGAAGCTGCTTTTCTTATTATGAAAATGTGTGTCTAACCCAGATTCAAGGAAAATGATCTCGTAGGAAGACCTCTGTGAATGTAGGCATTTAACAGCTGCTGTGCTGTCACTTGTGGCTGCCAGACATCCAAAGACAGGTCACTGGCAGGAGCTCATGGTTCTAATTCCTTTCCCAGGCAATCCTCTTCCCTCCCTGTGCCCCATCGTTGATGGGGGTGTCTTGAGCAATGGGTGCTGTGGGGGACATGGGCTGAGTGTACGAAATCTGTCACTGTCCAGGGATGCCTGTGGGGGGCTCCTCATGTTGGAGCTGACAGCTCTGGGCAGCTGCTACTCAGGATTTGAGATGGAGCATCTCAGACCCCATCAGCTGAATCACTGCAAGTTTCTTCTCATTCACCCAGCTGGGCTGATTGGGTCATGTAAAACTTGTGGTGCTGCTGCCCCATTTCCATCGTGGTAAGTGCAAACTTTTCCAAAGGTTAGCTGCTCCGGGTTACTAATCCTCCCTGAGGTAGGTAAGGTATGAGGTGTGCAGGACCACCTCTGCACCCTGCCCTTGCAGCAGCACAGCTCCGGCCATGGGCTGAGCTGCAGAAGGGCCACGGCTGGAAGAGAACTCCCCAGGAGCAGCAGCGAAGCTGAGGGGGCAGAATGCATTTACCTGGTCCTGAATTTGACCAGAATCTGGTGCTCCAGAGGAGCAATTCAGTGAAAGCCCGTAGCTGTCAAACACTGGCTGAAATGAGAACAAAAGAGGGGATGAAGATGGAGGGAGAAGGGCAATGACTAAATTGAAGAAGAAAAGCTTGAAAGAGTGAAATACACAACGCTTTGCAGTCACCTTCCTCCCAGTGATCTGCCTTTACAGTGGAATTTAGAACCAGTGCTACTTATCAGAGCTTCCGTGTTTGTGCCTTTTTCTTAAAAGAAGTATTTTTTTACTTGATGCAATGCATTGTAAGCCAGAGTTGTGCTTGGTGTCACGACAGCCGTCTCACAGGGAACGAGAAACCACAGACTTTACTGACACTTCAGCAGCTGAAGGTGCATCCTAGTGCCCGGCCTCCGGCTGCCACTGACTTTTAACAAGTCGTGCGGCAAGTACACGGTGCAGGGCTGTCTCGGGTGCCGGTGCCGGGAGCAGTGTCGGTGCCGGGAGCAGTGTCGGTGCCGGGAGCAGTGCCGGTGCCCGGAGCAGTGTCGGTGCCCGGAGCAGTGTCGGTGCCGGGAGCAGTGCCGGTGCCCGGAGCAGTGCCGGTGCCCGGAGCAGTGCCGGTGCCGGGAGCAGTGTCGGTGCCCGGAGCAGTGTCGGTGCCGGGAGCAGTGCCGGTGCCCGGAGCAGTGCCGGTGCCGGGAGCAGTGTCGGTGCCCGGAGCAGTGTCGGTGCCGGGAGCAGTGCCGGTGCCCGGAGCAGTGCCGGTGCCGGGAGCAGTGCCGGTGCCCGGAGCAGTGCCGGTGCCCGGAGCAGTGCCGGTGCCCGGAGCAGTGCCGGTGCCCGGAGCAGTGTCGGTGCCGGGAGCAGTGCCGGTGCCCGGAGCAGTGCCGGTGCCCGGAGCAGTGTCGGTGCCGGGAGCAGTGTCGGTGCCCGGCGGGACGGCTGCCGCTGCCCCCCGCGCTCCGGCCGCTGCCGCCACCGCCGCCCGCGCGCTGGTACCGCCCCGTCGGGCGGGGCGGGCGCATGCGCGCTGCACCGCCCCCACCGCCTATAAGTGCGGGCGCGGCGCCCCCCAGGCTGTGCGGGCGCGGCGCCGGACGGGGCGCACCGGGAGCAGCGCGGTGTGGGCTCGGCGCGCCCGACCCGCTTCGTCCGTGGGAGGATCGCGGGCTCCCGCCGTCCCTCGCCCATGGGCGCGGAGGAGGGCGCGGCGAGGCGGCGGGGAGCGAGAGCGGAGTAGCGGCGTCCCCGGCTCCGCCGGTGCGCCCCGGGCGGCGGCTCCGCACCCCGCGGGCCGGCCCCGGGCATGCGGCGGCGGCGGCGGGACCCGCGGCCAGAGTCCCCGCAGCGCGGCGGCTGCCTGCCCCGGGGGGCCGGGCGGCGCTGCCCCGGCGCGGCGGGGCCCTGACGGAGCGGCCGCCCCCCCGGCGGCGCCATGCGGGGCTGGCTGCTGCTGGCGGCGCTGGGCTGGCTGCTGCCGGCAGGGGCCGCGGCCAGCGGCGAGTACTGCCACGGCTGGCTGGACGGGCAGGGCGGCTGGCGGGACGGCTTCCAGTGCCCCGAGCGCTTCGACGGCGGCGACGCCACCATCTGCTGCGGCAGCTGCGCGCTCCGGTACTGCTGCTCCAGCGCGGAGGCGCGCCTCGACCAGGGCGCCTGCGACAACGACCGGGGACAGGGCGGCGGCGAGCCGGGCCGCCCCGGCAAGGACGGCCCCGACGGCGCGGCAGGTGAGGCGGCCCCGGCCCGGCCAGGACGGCCCCGCGGTGTCTCCGGCTTGGCGGGAGCCGTCGCGGGTTCGCGGCGATCTTCCTGCCCGCCCCTTCCCCCCTTGCCGCCGGTCCCCCTCCGTCGAGTGGTGGGGCAGCACGGACGGAGCCGGCGCTGGCCGGGCTCTCACACGGGGAGGAGTGCCCAGTGAAGGCCTGCCTTTCCCGCCCTTGCTGCTGGAAATCCCAGCCACGTCTGTCAGAGCAGGTGACACCATTCCCCTGGGTCCCGGGCCAGCCGTCTCGGCCTGGCACAGCTTTGCCGCCGCTTTGAACGGGCTCCTCAGCCGTGGTTGAGCTCCCCATTGAAAAGGCAAGGAAAAATGAGACAACCCCCATGAGCAGATCAGAAAAAGTAACAGGATATTTCAAAAGGACTCTGGCTGGTCCCCACTGTAATTGTGTATGTTCTTTCAGCTCTGATATCCCCACTTAGGACTGGTTTTACAAGATTGAATTTCAAGGATAAACTCAAGTCTTTCTACTGCTGTTTAAAAAAGCCCCGGTGGCTCCCCAGCACCCTTGCTGCCATCCACACGTGCTGAGTGCGGGAGAAGTAGCCTGAAGTGATGTTATAATTAGGACAGATTTACTCCTGGAAAACTTGCACATTACAGTGTGGAGCAAGTGTGTGCACCTGCTCGAGAGCTGCTGTAGCACCAAGTGCAGAAGTGGAGATGACGTTTTACAGCCTTTTGTTTAAAAGCACTAAAGTGATGGAGGAGAAGTGGCTTTTTGGTTATAACTCGCTTCATCTCACCAGCTGTGCCGGGAAGCATTCTGACTTGAGCAGACAGATAACCCCCGCTGCCCCTTTGCAGTTCTGACAACAATGCATTTTTGTAACTAATTTTTTATTTAGAATTTATTGCTTTGCAGGTTTGGGAGCCATTGCCCTGTGCTGGCACTGATTAACTTGCAGGTCATTAGCAGTGGCTGCCTTAGCAGGGTCAGACAGGGTCAAGCAGGGATCCAAAGCCCTGCCTGAGTCTTGGAGCTGCCAGGTTTTGGTGGAAATGATGAACTCCAGGCATGTTGCTGAGAGCATTCACAAGCACTGAAGGGAGACACCTTCCCTTTGTTATTTGTGTATATATCCATATACATTTCTTACTGAGACAGAGAAAAAGGCTTTTTCCCTGGGACTGCAGAATGGATTATCTCAGCTGGATAGAGCATGGCACTTGTGTAACACCATTGTGGGTCTGATCCCTGTATGGGCCATTCACTTAAGAGTTGGACTCAATGATTTTTGTGAGTCCTTTCCAACTCAGGTGTATTCTGTGAAATCTGTGTCTGTAGCCCAGATTGTTCCAAGGATGATGTTTACCATCCTTGGTGGCTCCTGATGCCTCCAGTGAGCATCATCCATACTTTCTGCTCCCACCCCTTGCCCGCCCTCAGTCCTCCTGCCCTGATGTCCCATCATTAGGCCTCACAAGGAGGAATGCTGCCCCTTTGGAGTATGGGGCTGTTTCTGCACTGCCTGCTCTGTGGTTTCTCCCTACACCTGGGGCTGAAGTGCAGAGCAGGTGGACATTCATCCCCAGAGTTGTGGGGTGCCAGAGGCCCTGTGATTACTGTCTGGTTGCTGCCTGGCTGTCACCCTGCCCCAGCAGGCTGCCAACAGCCAGAGTGGGCTGGTGGTGGAGAGGGATGTCGTGTGGCACCAGGGTTTGACTGCCCCATGATCCTGAGCCCTCAGCAGGGATCCTGCCCCAAAGTATCTCCCTAAGGCACTGTTCAAACCCAGCTGTATCATGCCTGTTTGTTCCAGTAGGACATATTGGAGACATGATTTGATGAAATGTGGAGCAGTGGTTGCTGTGACCTAGACCGTCACCAACAGGAGAGAAATAGAAGCCATTGGGTTTAACAGCCCTTTTCATCATTCTGGTATAAAATGCTCTGCTTGTGTTGACCTGTGCTGGGAGGAAGTGGGCTCTGCTTGGATGAGAGGGGATTGCTGAGGTTTCTCCATGGTGATAATGTTTTCCTTGCTGTTGCAGTGCCCATCTACGTGCCGTTCCTTATCGTGGGATCTGTGTTTGTCGCCTTCATCATCCTGGGGTCACTGGTGGCAGCGTGCTGCTGCAGGTGCCTGCGGCCCAAGCAGGAGCCCCAGCAGAGCCGAGCCCCTGCGGGCACCCGCCTGATGGAGACGATCCCCATGATCCCAAGTGCCAGCACCTCCCGGGGCTCCTCCTCCCGCCAGTCGAGCACGGCTGCCAGCTCCAGCTCCAGCGCCAACTCGGGGGCCAGAGCTCCCCCGACGAGGTCCCAGACCAACTGCTGCCTGCCAGAAGGGACTATGAACAATGTCTACGTCAACATGCCCACGAACTTCTCGGTGCTGAACTGCCAGCAGGCCACGCAGATCGTGCCGCACCAGGGCCAGTACCTGCACCCGCAGTACATGGGCTACGCCGTGCAGCACGACCC